>NC_045430.1:18772896-19469563 GCF_902635505.1 Sarcophilus harrisii
TTTTTTATGATGGGAACCCCTTTGGCAGTGAGTCAATCAACTAGCATTGATTAAGAGTCTATTATGTGGAGAAGGACGTACAGTGGATAGGTACATGTCCTGGAGGACCTGAGTTCAAATCCAGCCTCAGATACTTAGCAGCTGAGTAAAAGCTGATCCTCCAAACAATCCTGAGAAGTAGGTGCTGTTATTATTCCCATTTTACAGATGAGGACACTGAGGATAATAATAGGGTTGTTTTGGAGGATCAACTACAATAACATTTACACTTAATAAAAGTTTGCTTCCTTCTAGATTTGTCTGCACAATGCCTAGGATATATTAGTGCCTGATAAATGCTGATAGATTTGTTTAAGGGCACAATATCTCAATTCTCAAAACACAAACTCTTAGTAGTGAGGTACAGCAGCTTTTTGTGTACAAAGGAAGGATCCCTGGACCAGAGTCAGAACATCTCAGTTCTTCTTCTTCTTTTTTTTTCTTCCCTGAGGCAATTGGGGTTAAGTGACTTGCCCAGGGTCACACATCTAGGAAGTGTTAAGTGTCTGAGGCCAGATTTGAACGTAGGTCCTCCTGACTTCAGGGCTGCCACAGAACATCTCAGTTCTAACCTTATCTCCATCACCGATTCACCAAGTGTCTTTAAATAGATCCTTTGTCCTATCTTGCCTCCTCATTTAAAGAGATTGGAATTGATCAGAGGTTATTAACCAGGAGACTGTAAAGTTTTTTTTTTATAAAATTTTGCTGCCTTCATTTCAATATAATTAGTTTATTTTGTAAACTTATATATTTGATGTTACTCATTTAAAAATATCATTCTCAATTACACGTATTTAACATAAACCAGATTGCTTACGGTCTTAAGGATGGGGGAGGTAAAGGAAAGAGAGAGAAAAATCTGGAACACAAAGTCTTACAAAAATGAATGATGTATATTTTAACAAATTTAACATGTATGGGTCAACCTGCCATCTAGGGGAGAGGATGATGGGAAGGAGGGGAAAATTTGGAACAGAAGGTTTTGCAAGGGTCAAAAATTACCCATGCATATGTTTTGTCAATAAAAAAGCTTTAATAAAAAACGAATGATGAAAACTATCTTTACATGTATTTGGGAAAATAAAATATCATTGAAAAATTTAAAAAATATATTATTCTTGCACATGTTTAATTTATGTCAGATTGCTTGCTTAGGGAGGAAGAAAGGGAGTGGGGAGGGAGAAAAACTTAGAATACAAGGTTTTGCAGAGGTGAATGCTGAAAACTAGCTTTGCATGTATTGGGAAAAATAAAAAAGTATTGGAAACTGTAAAAAAAAATGTTATTTTTTTATACATGTTTAATCTATATTCCAACCAAGAAGTGCACCCAGAGAAAATGCCAAGAGTCTGGAGATGGAGCATCTTTCTTAAGATGGAGCAATTCTGCACATGTTTAACTTGTAGCGGGTTGCTTTGCTGTCTTGGGGAAGGAGGAAGGAAGGAGAAACATTTGGAGCCCAAGGTTTTGCAAACTAGCTTTGCATGTATTTGGGAAAAGAAAATAGTATTGAAAAATTTAAAAATATAGATGCTTCTTGCACATGTTTAACCTATATTGGATTGCTTGCTGTCTAGGGGAGAGGGAGGGAGGGAGAAAAATCTGGAACATGAGGTTTTGCAAAGGGGAATCTTGGAAAACTATCTCTGCATGTATTTGGAAAATTAAAAAAAAACTATTAAGAAGGAAAAAAAGACTGAGAATTAAACAATATTCTGAGAAGAGATCCACTGGGCTTCCCCCGATGGCCACAGGGACCCGAATGAGACAGTCTCTAAAGCTCTTTACGTTCTCTCTGATGTCCAAGAAAGAAACCAAAGAGATCCACATTAAATGCATAATGATGAAAATTAGCCTCAGATTAAAGAGGTCAGGTTGTTGGGGGTTTTTTTCCCTATGGGCAGGGATGAGGGAAGAGGGAAAGCAAGGATAAAAAGTAGGAGAGCGGAGAATGCAAATGGCAGCTGAGCAGCGTGGGGCCTGCAGCCAAGCATGACCGGTTGCCCTGGGAGGCCCTGGGAGGCCCCGGCCTCTGAGCAGCCGCTGCTGCAGGGCCCCATGCACATCTGCCCAGGCAGCTGGGCTGCGCAGCGGGGCAGAGAAGGAGAGAGGAACGAGCATCCTGTAAATGGAGATGACAGGAAATCTCAGAATCAGCCAATTTGCATCTTAAACAGGAAATCCTGACCAGGAGCAGCTAAAAACCTTTCCCTCTTCTCTCTTGGCTGGTTAGCTGTGGGGATGGGCCTGGGGGGACTGGAATAGGGAACTAAGGGCAGCTTCTCCCTGCTGGGAGCCGTGGAAAGCAGTGGATTGGAGGCTGGCAACCGGGGTCAGCTCTGGGCTCTGCCAGTTCCTTGATTTGTGGCCATGTAACATTTAAAAGATGCTGACCCAGAGGAACTGGCTTTGAGTCTGGCTTGACCACTTATTTCTTGGATGAGACTCGGTTTCCTCATCTGAAAAATGACGAATTGGACTGAGGGCTCTGAATATTCCTCCAAATCAAGTGTTGTTCTTGATTTATTTTTGTTATCAATCTAGTGAATCCTAGGGATCTCTTCTCAGAATAACTTTTTTTTAATTTTTATTTTTTTTTATTTACAAGTTATATACATGGGTAATCTTTCAGCATTGACCCTTGCAAAACCTTCTGTTCCCACTTTTCCCCTCCTTCCCCCCACCCCCTCCCCCAGATGGCAGGTAGACCAATCCATGTTAAATATGTTAAAATATAAGTTAAATACAATATATGTCTACATGTCCAGTTATTTTGCTGCACAAGAAAAATCGGATTTAGATAAAAGGTAAAATTAACCTCTCAGAATAACTTTTAAAAAATCATGATTGAAGGAAATGCCAAATCTTAGTTCAAGGTTAGTTAAAATAAGTTCATGTCCAAGTTCACAGATGTCCTCAAATCTATCCAGAGGAGGAACTCTTGCTCTAAACGCCAAGATGGCAGACATTTGCCTTTGGAAGGGAATTAAGACCCTCCTGTGTGGAGAGTGATGTCCAGCCTATGCATCCTAGCCTCCTGAAGAGGTCATGGAGTTATCACCATGATCTTTATCTAATCATATATTTTCTTTTAAAAATATTGTTTTTATTCCTGTTTAAATTTTTTTTCTATCATCTCCATTTCTGAATGTATCCCTCCCTTCTTCTCTTCCTAGGAAGTTGAAACAAAGACTAAAAAGAAAGAAAAGAAAAAAATTAGTTCAGCAACATCAGGCAACATATAAACTATGACCTTCAGTCATATATTTTCTCAACCAATGAATCCTAATAGTCCAATTATTATTATGGAGGCGAGGGAGAGATACCGACTGAAAATTTTTTTGCATTAAAAATGTTCTCAAGAAGATTGAGAAAACAGCTGATGTAGCAAAAAGAGGATGCAAAAAACTGATTATCCATTATCATTCATGCATTCAAGTCTTCAATTAAGACTAGCAGTCATGGTAGGAAGCCTGAACACCAATTTCCCTGTGTCATTGGTGCAGAGACACACACATTGATGCCAACTCAATCATGAACCAATAATAACAACTAGTTCATCTGTAATCCTTTGGGGTTTATAAAGTATTTTCTTTTGTTTGTTTGAGGTTTTTTTGTCTTTGTTTTGCCGAAGCAATTAGGGTTAAGTGACTTGCCCAGGGTCACACAGCTAGGAAGTGTTAAATATCTGAGACCAGATTTGAACTCAGGTCCTTCCTAACTTCAGGGCTAGCTGCCCCAGAAAGTATTTCCTTTACAAGAAAGTTAGGCAGTGTGAGTCATTTTATCATACCCATCGGACAGATGAGAGAACTGAGGCACAGAGAAATTATAGGTGAATTGATAATGTTCACACAGCTAAGTCACAGCTGCCCTCTCCCTGCCTCAATTGTGATGTAACTTGTGGGTTACCTGGGGGCTTGAGCCAAATAAAATGACAGAATGATGACCTGCTGTTTTTATTTTTCTCCCCAACCTCCATGGTATTAGAAAGATTCAATTTCAATTCAAAAAAGTTAAGAAGGGATAAGGGACACAGCTGGCTCAATACCTGACCTTGGCACGGCACCCTGAGCTAATTCCCATGAAATTGGGTAGTCGGACTAAAGGATCACTAAAGGACTTCCCAGCTCCAACACTGTGCCCATTGTTGAGGGCTCTGTAGGTTCAAAGATTGATTTATTTGGAAGTTTAGTAAATGCATATAATAGACAAGTTTTGTTTATACTGAAAAGACCTACTCTGTACGCTGGGTTATTACAATTTATATCAAAGATTATTTTTCTTTTCTGTTATGTACACTAATATATAATTTTCTTTTTTTCCTTTTTCCTTCTTTCTTTTCTTTCTAAGTTCTCACAACTCTTCCATCTATGACATTTTCTGTTCTTGGGCTCCCCGGTCCCTTCCAACAGGGACTTTCCCTGCTCTACCGCTTGTCTCACCTCCGATATACTCTATTTCTGCAGATCAAATTTCAAATCAGTTCATGATTCAGCAAATTGGTCCAATTTATTCCAGTTTTCGCTTCATGATCTGGTTCTGCTAGATTACCTTAAGTTACTTATCATGTACTGCCTCATATCATCTGATATCTTTTCACCCATCTGTAGCCTTAACCATGCAGGCAGATCGTGAGCTCCTTGCTGCTTTTCTGGAATCCTCCACAAAGCCTAAACATTATCTTGGGTGGGGGCTCACCCAGTGCTTATTTACCCCAGGGAAAGCAAACCAGAGAAGATTGCTTTTTGTCTCCATGTTGGGTAAGTGGGGGATGAGAATCTTTCCCAACAGGTTCTATGATTTTTCCTTCTCCTAGTCACAGTCACACTTTTGGTGCTAGAAGTCTAAGGTTCCTTCTTTCCCTGCTCTCTGACCTTTCCCTTTTCCTCACCTCTTGAATCACCTCCTTCAAGAGTTTTAAAATAACTGCTGCTTTCCCCTCTTTTCCCTTCTCTCCCTCTCTCTCCTTCTTTTCCCCCTTCTCCCCTTCTCTCTCCTCCTTTATCTCCCCCTTTCTTCCCCTTTCTTCCCCTCCCTCTCCCTTTTCCTCTCTCTCTGTCGTCTCTCTGTCTCCCTCTGTCTCTGTCTCTTTCTCTCTCTCTCTCTGTCTCTCTTTGTCTCTCCTTTCTCTCCTCTCTCTCTCTGTCTCTCTCATTCTTTCTTCCCTCCTTCCTCCCCCTCTCTCACCTCTTCTCTCTCTCTCTCTCTCTCTCTCTCTCTCTCTCTCTCTCTATCTCCCTCTGTCTCTCTCTCTCTTGCTCTCGCTTTCCAATCTCCATCTCAGTATCTCTCAGTCTACCTCTGCTTCTCTGTCTCTGTTTGTCTCTCTGCTCTCTATTTCTGTCTCTGTTTCCATCTCTATCTCTCCCTCCCTTCTTTCCCTCTTCCTCTCTGCTTCCCTCCCTCCCTTCATCCCTCCCTCTCCCTCTGTTCTACCCTCCTTCTCTCTCTCCCTCCCCCTTTCTCTCCTTCACTTCCTCTTTCCCTTTCTCCTTCCCTCACTGTCTCTGTCTCTCTCTGTCTCTTTGACTCTCTGTTTCTGTCTGTGTCTCCCTCTCCCCCTTTCTCTTTTTCTGTTTCTCTCTCTCTCTCCCCCCATCTCTCTCTGTCTCTCTGATTCTCTGTCTCTGTGTCTGTGTCTGTCTGTCTCTCCCTCTCCCCCTCTCTCTTTGTCTCTGTCTGTCTCTTATTCATATAATATAAGGGAGGGAGTCAGCCCAGGGATGGCAACTCTGAAATATCCAGGGAATCAGAGGAAGGAAGAGGGTCCTAGGTAAAGAATTGTGGCTCTGCAGTTAGGAGCTCAGGGGTTCAGATGCCAAGTTGGTCTCCTATGACCCGGATGCCTTTGGAGAAGGCACTGAATATCGGTTTCCTCTCCCATTAAATGAGAGATCCGGAGCAGAAAGGCTTGGAAGACCCTTCCGGCCATAAGCACTAATCCTGTGAGCCCAAGGATTTCATGACACGGGGAGATCCCCTAGATAGGGCTCTCAGAAAGAGGTGGACAAGAATTACAGAGAATGAAAACGCACAGAAGGGTTCTAATAGGTCCCCCTGGAAGGCATTTCCACATCGGTGAAGCTGCAGATCCATCAATGTTTCACAGTACAGTAACAATGGTCCTGGAGGATGGTATCACCATATGCTTGGAGCGCTCTTGGACTTCTTCCTTGCCCTTGACACACCGCCTAGGCAAGCAGTTTGTGTACTCGCTGGATTAGAGGTCTAAGATCTCTTCTGATCAGGTCAGCAATAAGCACTTATCAGGCATCAACAATGTGCCAGGAACTGTGCTCATTGCTGGGGATATAAAGAAAGGGAAAAGATGGTCTCCCACCAAGGAGCTCACAGACTAATGAGATTCTAACTTTAGGACTATGTGAATATCTGATTTGGGGGATACTGAGATCCTTTATAAGATTCTATAATATAACATAATATAATAAGAAATAAATAAATATATATGAAGTATATGATTGTGTATGTGTGTACACACCAAGAACTGAGGTCTACTCATTTTATATATATATATATATATATACACACACATAGATATATGTGTGTGTGTATACACACACACACACACACACACACACACACGAGGATTATCTATGTATCTCTTTACATATGGGTGTCTAACTACTTCCAATCTATACCTACTCATTTACCTATCTGTTAATCTGTATCTATCCGTCTATATGTTTACCTGTTTATCCATCCATCCATCCATTAATCTATCCATCCATCTACATAGCTAGCCCACTGAGAAAGAAGTTCAAGGACCCTTGTAACCTAAGGTACAGAGATAATCTTGTACTAGGAGTAAATTCCCGTAAGCTTACTCTATCCTTGGGATCAATGTTCCAATTTCATTAGGAATTAATGCACCATTTAATTACCAACCAAGCAATGGGATCTTAAGTAAAAACAATTTGAGTTTCTTTATCTTGGCCAGTCAGAAAAGTAGGTAGCATGTTGAGGAGCCCTGAAGGGATAATGAAAGAATATCCTTGGGAATCATGGGTGATCAGTATATTGATTGGATTTCTTGAGTTTTTGAAAGTTGCTCCTTTTTAGGGTGTTGTTATCCTAAGTTGTTCTCCTCACTTCCTTCTGCATCAGTTCATACACATCCTTCCAGGTTTTCTCCGAAACTACTCCTTTCTCCATTTCTTGTGGCACAATAATATTTTATCAAAATTTCACGTATACTAATTTGTTCAGCGATTTCCCAGTGAATGGGAACTCCCTTAGTTTCCAGTTCTTTGCCACTACAAAAATAACTTCTCCAAATGCTTTTGTACACAGGAAGAAAACATGTGCTTTTTTATTACATAGACTTGGTCACCTCATCCCTTTTCTCAAAATTTTTATTCTTTTCTGCCTTCTGAGAAAGTTGAGGTTCTTCAGCTTAGCATTTAAGGCACTCTACAATGTGGGTGCTATTCCATTTTTCCAGCCACATCTCCTATTATTTTCTTTCAAGACCTTTTCTGTCTCTTCCACATGCTTCTCCTTTGCTCAGGATATTCTTTCCTATGCCAAGAATGATCCCCTTCTGTTTTATTGACCTCTTATACATCCATTAATTTGTTGTCCATTTGTTTCAGTTATGTCCAACTCTTTGTGACCTCATCTGGCAAAAATACTCAAGTGATTTACCATTTTCTTTTCCAGCTCATTTTCCAGATGAGGAAACTGAGGTAAGTGGATTGCCTGGAGTCACACATTTAATAAGTGTCTAAGGGCAGATTTGAACTCAGAGAGACGAGTCTTCCTGATTCCAAGCCTAGTGTTCTAATGCAGTGCCACCTAGCTGCCCATCACATCTTTTTAAGCCCAACCTTTTCATGAAGGAAACTTGTGAGGCTCCAGTGAGAGGGAATATTGAACTGGACCTGGGATAAGGAAGATCTGGGCTAATTTTCTGCCTTGAACCCTTACTTACTGTGTATCCTTGGGAAAATAATTTAATTTCTCTGAGATCCAACTGATTTCTCATCTGTAAAATAAGGGGATTGGATTTTTGACTTCTGATGTCCTTTCTAGCCTCAGTCTATAACCTTATGACATAATGTTTATAAATTGCTTTGAAAATTTGAAGAGACTATATGAGAATCTGTTATTATTATCTCCCACAGTTCTTTGTTTATAAGAGGCCCACAAATAGAAGCTGATTAATTCATTGCTTTAAATACCCCCTCCTGGCCCTACACTCTGAATACGGGCATTCTGAGGGGCTGCAACAAGACAAAAAAGAGATTTGGCTAGTTTGGAAGGAAACTGAGTCCCTCCTTTACTTACTCAGTTCTGCAATGCTGCCTACTCGGGTGGCCAGCAAGGATTGTTCGATGGTCCTTAGCTCTGACTGGCTGAACATGGGCAGTTCTCCGGGCTTGTTTGGTCTCTGGGGGTCTCGGTGAAGGGTCAGGCTGTCTGGCAGGCAGAGGACGCCTGGAATCATGAGAACAGGAAGGGGGGGAAAGAGAAAGAACAAAACAAGAGAGAAAGGTTATTTTTCCAAATTCAAAAAATGAATTATTTAACTATTTTAAAAATTGATGTTTTAGTGATGCTTTTGGTTCATATATATCATGATTTCTGTCACCTCCCTCCCTCTTTGAAAAGAAAGAAAGGACAAAAGGAAGGAAAGGAGGAAGGAAGGAAGGGAAGAAGAAGAAAGGAAGGAAAAAAGAGAGGAAGGAAGGAAGGGAAGAAGGAAGGAAGGAAGGAAGGAAGGAAGGAAGGAAGGAAGGAAGGAAGAAAGAAAGAAAGAAAGAAAGAAAGAAAGAAAGAAAGAAAGAAAGAAAGAAAGAAAGAAAGAAAGAAAGAAAGAAAGAAAGAAAGAAAGAAAGAAAGAAGGAAGGAAGGAAGGAAGGAAGGAAGGAAGGAAGGAAGGAAAGGAGGAAAGGAAGGAGGGACAGAGGGAGAAAGGAAAGGAAGGAAAGAGGGAGGGAAGGAAGGAAGGAGGGAAGGAGGGAAAGAAGGAAAGGAGGAAGGGAAGAAGGAAAGAGGGAAGGAGGGAAGGAAAGGAAGAAGGAAAAAAGACAGTTAAGGAAAATACATGGACACAGCAATCAGGTCTGACAGTGCATGTGACATCCTGCCCTTGTAGTCTCTTGCCTCTCCAAGGCAAAGAAATGCAACATCAAAGAAGAACAATTAATTATCAAACGCCCGCCATTACGGTTGTATATCAAGTACCTTTGGAAAACCACTAGAGAGAGTAGCTCTATAAGTGAAATCAAAGATTCAGTGACGACACAAAAAATAAAAAGTCAATCAACAAGCATTTATTACATACCTACTATGTGCCAGCTACTGTGCTTAGCACTGGGAATTTGAAAAAAGGTACAAGACACAGCCTAATGGGGAAGGAAAAATGTACAAAAGGGAGAGAGATGGTGGCAATTAACAAAGGAAAGTCCCTAGTATTTAGGAAGACCAAAGATTTCCTATAGGTTCTGGGTAGCTGCCACTTGAACGAAGCCAGAAGACTGAGATGAAGAGGGAGACCATTCCATGCGTGAAATATAGCCTGAGAAAATGTCTGGAGGATCCTTTTATCTCCTAATACTCCTCAACTGAAATTCTCCTGCAGTTACCTCAGTTTCCTTCCTGCCTCCATAACTCAATTTCTCCCTCTATATGGTGTTTTTCCTAACTCCTGTTCCATAAAACTTAGCCCTTTATTCTAGACAATTTCACAGCATCCTCTAACAGTATTGTGCCTGATGTGTTGTCCCCCCAAATCCTCTCAACTAGAGATTTAGAACATCAATGAACACCATCGATTATGTATATATTATATAATATATAATAAAAAATATACAAACATATAAACATATTCATATGTATACGTATGAGTGTATATTTGCATGAGCACATGTAAATGCACTGAACTCATCCAAGTTGCTTTTATAAGTCCCTTCTGGGGATAAACATTTTCTGACCTGTGCTCCAAGTCAAGAAGACCTGGATTCAAGTTTCGCCTCTGATGTGTACTATATATGTGACCCTGGATCTGTCACTTTATCTCTCTGCATCCTAGCAATTAAGATTAGTGTTCTTCACTGAGAGAGTGGATTTCTGTAGCAGAAACTCCCTCTTTTAATAAAATCACAGATTGGCTCCCCAGATAGGTCTCTTGAAGCAGTTTGTATTATTTGAATTCAAAGTACTTGAGGTATAATTATATGTAAAATATGGTAATTGGTTTCAGCCCAATGGAAATATATAATGAAGATTCAAATTATGTAAATACTTCCCAGGATTCATTATTCTCACTAATTGATACCTAGCTATATGTTAATTGCATGTGTGTATTGTATATACATATATGTACATGTGTATGTATATATACATGTGTATATACATATACATACACATACAACATATAGATAAATGTATCCATAATTACATATATAAATACATATTCAATAAACACATACATTTTTGTTGTTCCATTGTGTCTGCCTCTTTATAGTCCCATTTTGGGATTTTCTTGGCAAAGATACAAAAGCGATTTGTCGTTTCCTTCTTCCAGCTCATTTTACAGATGAGGAAACTGAGGCTGGCAATTAAATGACTTGCCTGGGCTATCGAGTATCTGAGACCAGATTTTTACTCAGGTCTTCCTGACTTCCCCACTCTGGGCCACCTAACTGCTACACATAAATTGTTTCCTCAAATTGATCATTTCTTGATTTCAATAACCTTGCCCACCAGCTACTCCTCATCTCCATTGTTTCAAAACACTCACAGATGATCCCACTGAGATCCCTTCCTGGTCATCTCTCCTTCTTTTCCCAATGGATGGCCAATGCCATCTAAAATCACCCCCTGGAAAAGACCTTGCTATTCCCCCATACATCTGGGTGGACCACCGGGGACATTGTCTTGTTTAACTGGCGGTAAAGGTGCTCTAATCCTAACTCAGTCATTCAACATAAGATTCTCTTTCTGGAGCTAAACGGGTCCTCGTATTATCTCATGGCAACATCAGAGAAGAACAATTAATTATCAAACGCCTTTCACTAGAGTTGTATATCAAGTGCCTTTGTAAAACCACTAGAGAGAGTGTGAGATCAAAGATTCAGTGACAACCCAAAGAAGAAAAAGTCAATCACCAAGCATTTATTAAATACCTACTATGTGCCAGCTACTGTGCTAAGCACTGGGAATTTGAAGAAGGGTACAAGACACAGACTAATGGGAAAGACAACATGTACAAAAGGGAGATAGATGGGATAAGTTGGTGGCAATTAACAAAGGAAAGTCCCTAGTATTTAGGAAGACCGAAGATTTCCTATAGGTTCTGGGCTTTAGCTGCCACTTAAAGGAAGCCAGGAGACCGAGACGAGGAGGGAGACCATTCCATGCATGAAATATAGCCTGAGAAATGTCTGGAGTCCAGAGATAGAGCATCTTTTTTTTTAAAGATGGAACAATTCTACACATGTTTAACTTATAATGGATGGCTTGTTGTCTTGGGGAGGGAGAAACATTTGGAACATAATGTGTTGCAAAGGTAAAAGTTGAAAATTATTTTTGTATGTATTTGGGGAATAAAGTGGCAAATTCTTTTGGGGAGAATGAGACAAAAGAATTGGGGGCAAATCTGGTTCCTGTAATAACTTACACATACCCATCAACACTCTGTGCTTGAAAAAACATGTTCTAGACTGCAATCCATTTGATTGAACCCCATAAACAGGAAAGGCGAATGTTATTATATCTCCTTTACAGATGAGGAAACTGAGGCTCAGAAAAGTTGAATCCTTTTGCCGTACATGGCTTAGGGTCAGAATTTGAAGTCCTGTCTGCTGATCCATGATTGTTTTTACTATATTGAGCTGTCTCTTGGAGAGTTGACAATCTGTTAACCTTGAGTGTGGCTGCTCATGTCAATTGAGGGATGAACTTGTACATAGTCATTGTAGTAACTCAGTAGCTACATGACCCTGAAAAAGGCACTTAAACCACTGCTATCTCAATTTTCAATAACTCTGTAATCTCTAAAGGTCCCTTCCAACTCTGAATCCACGATTCCATGATTCTACTTCCCAGTGAGATAACTTGATTGGTTGGGCAATGTGTCTGGATTCAGTGTTCAACATGGCATCAGGAATACAAGGATTCCCATCTTGTCCCTGACCCTGACCAAATTATGGACCATGATACCTCAGTAGAAAGGGCACATTAGTTCTGGAGGCAGAGAACTTCAGTTCCAATTTTCTGACCTTTTCTACCCGTCCAACCTTGGGCAACTGACAACCCATCTGGGTCTCAGTTTCCTTTTTTTGCAAAAGGAAAAGGTTGGACTCCCTGTCTCTTGAGTGTGTGTGCATTGCATTCAAAATCTAGGATCAATGAAGTTTCTCTCTGAACCTCAGTTTCCTTAGCTATGAAATGGGAATAATAATAATAGCAACTTCTTCCCAGGGTTGTTAGAAGGATCAATGAGATAATCTATGTAAATTATTATTTAAATGGGTGCCATTATATTAAAATAATAATAGCATCTTCTTCCCAAGACTGCTATAAGGATTAATGAGATAATCCATTTTGAAGCATTATATAAATGGGTGCCATTATGTTGCAGACATAGTTGTAGTAATAGTAGTAATAATAATAATAATAGCAATTTCTTCCCAAGGCTGCTATGAAGATCAATGAGATAATCTATGTAAAGCATTATATAAATGGGTGCCATAAGCTGTAGACATAATTGTAGTAATAATAATAATAATAATAGCAACTTCTTCCCAAGGCTGCTATGAGAATTAATGAGATAAACTATGTAAAACATTATATAAATGGGTGCCATTATGTTTTGGACATAGTTGTAATAATAATAATAATAATAATATAGCACTTATAATGTACCAGGCATTACGCTAAGTGCTTAATCAAATGCAATATCT
The DNA here is from genome assembly GCF_902635505.1 of Sarcophilus harrisii. Lineage (NCBI taxonomy): Eukaryota > Metazoa > Chordata > Mammalia > Dasyuromorphia > Dasyuridae > Sarcophilus > Sarcophilus harrisii. The sequence goes on from NC_045430.1 coordinate 18,785,871, forward strand.
CATTTGATTCTCACAACAACCCTGGGATGGAAGTGCTATTAAATAGCCCCATTTTACAGATGAGGAAACTGAAGCAAACTGAAATGCAGACTAAGTCATTCAATCAGTCACACAACAAAAAGTTCTCTTTCTGGGACTAATTAGGTCTCATACTAGTAATAGGAAACAAACAATTATCAAACGCCAACAATTAGGGCTCTATTTCAAGTGCCTTTGTAAAACCTACCTGTTTGTTTGTGTTGGATACTTTACTCTTTCCTCCCTTCCTGCCTCCCTCCCTCCAGCTACTAAATATGTGAGGTAGCATTTGACTTCCTGACTTCAGGCCCACTGCTCTATCCATTGTACCACTTATAATTAAAATAGTTCTGAATTAGGAGCTGGAAGATTAAGGTTCAAGTTTCCGTGTTGCTGCTATGTAGCTAAGGGCCTGGCACACAGTAGTTGCATAATAAATGCTTGTTGACTAAGTACTTATGAGCTTACTAGGAAGTGAATGACCTAATTTCTGGGCCTCTATGTATTAATCTATACAATCAGTGAGTAGACGCTTAAATTTCCTTCTGTCTCCAGATTCTGAGTTATAAATGATCAGATTTTGGACAAAGTTGGTTCAATCAAATCTCTCGATCTGGTTTATGCCGTATAGATCTCGTTGCAGATTATTCTACCGATGTCATAATGTAGACATTTTTATCTCCATTTTATCTCCATTTTTTATTTCCAAATATAGATATTTTTATATTTTGTCTCTGTACATCTCCATAAGCCATCTTCCATGCATAATTTATCCCCCTTCCTCATTTCCACGTCACAAAATCCATATCTTTCTTCAAATCTCAGTCGATCAATAAACATTTATTAAGCCCCTACTATGTGCTAGACACCACGCCCAGCACTGGGGATACAAAATTTAAAAGGAGCAAAAAGCCAGTCCCTGTCCTCAAAGGGATCACAATCTAATCAAAAGCTCATTGGAGATTCCCTTTCTTGTGTCAACTCTGATGCTTCCGGTTATGGGGGCTTTCTCCCTCCTTACAGCCTCTTGTGTTTATAATAGGATCATAAGCCTATAGAATTTTAGGACCGAAAGGTGACCTTATAAATCAATCAGTCCAACCCCCCCACCCACCCATTTCACTGATGAGAAAACTGAGGCTCACAGACTTGCCCACGGTCGCTCAAGTGACAGAACTGGGTATTCAAACCCACCGCTCTCGACCCCGTTGCTCCTTCCATGATAAGATGTTGCCTCCTGAAATGGATTTGCAATCTGGATGCATCTTCTCTGCAGCAGTCTCTGGTTGGGGTTATTGTTAAGAATTTATAGCCTCAGTTTATGAAAGTCATTTTTTATGGATTTGGGTGTTTGTACTGAGCTAGAAATTCTCCTGAAATTCCATGTGCTTATTAAATTCACAGTCCAAGGTCCTTATTAAATATCTTTTTTTTTTGTATCTCTGTTTAATTCATGTACAGCCTCGAGAAGTTACTTAACTTTGCTGAGCCTCCTCCTTTGTCAAGTTAAAAAGATCGAATTTGATGACCTCTCTGAGGTGTTTTCCAGTTCTACAGCTGGGATCCTAAGTCATTTAACTTCCCTCAGCCTCAGTTTCTCCATCTGCAAAATGAACATGATCTATAAGAATCCTTTCAGGTCTAAATCTCTGATACTATGAGATACCACGAGTCAGTTCACACTTAAAAGTACTCACTATGTGCAAGGAATTTTCAGACAAAAAAAGGAAGCAGTCCTTACCCTCACTGAGCTTACCTTTTATGGGAGAGGGGCAGGAAGGAAAATAAAATATTACATAAGCACAACACCTGGCACACAGTAGATGCATAATAAGTGCTTACTGTCAGTCAGTCAACATTAATAAAGCTCCTACTCTGTGTCAAATATTATGCTAAGTACTTCATGATTGATGGATTGATTAAATAAATGTAAAACATATATAAAAAGAATTTCAACCAATAATAACAGCATCCCAAGATGTAGGCAGTGTCCCATGGACTGTGCTATGAAAGAGGTTGGGGATTCAAAGAGGAGCGAGTTATCCCAGAAGACGGAGATGGGAGACATGACATGATGGGCAGGGAAAAAATTCACAGGACAGTGTGACACCAGAATCAAGAGAAATAAAAGAAAATACTGAAATAGGGCTTGAAATGCCAGGAGGAAGATTTTGCATTTTATCCTAGGGAGCCACAGCAAGTTTTTCTGAAAGTAGGAAAGTGACTTGGTCCAATCCATGTTTTATCAATGACACTCGGTCATCAGTGTAGATGGACTGGAGAAGGGAAACATCTGGGGCAGGGAGACTAATTAATTAGAAGCTCTACTGTGGTATTCCAGGAGAGATGGATGGGGTTTTATAAAGAACTAGATGTGCTTGAAAGATAGAAGGTAGAATTAACAAGATCTGGCCACTGATCTCATGTAGCAAAGGGAAGAAATGAGCAATTATTAAACACCTACTGCATACCAAGCATCACGCTAAGCACTTTATAAGCATTATCTCAATTGATCCTTATGACAAGGCTGGGAGTTGGGTGCTATCATTATCCCCATTTTTACAGTTGAGAAAACTGAGGCAGACAGGCTGCAACTTGCCCAGGGTCATAAAGTCAGGAAGTATCTGAGGTCAGATTCTTAGTGTTCTCTCCACTGACCCATCTTACTATCACCTGTGATTATTGAGAAAGAAGGGAAGACTCCAGGTTTGACTCCAAGATTGGCGACCTGGGTGAATGAAGGATGTTGGCAGGACCCCTCGACACTCATCCCAGGGCCTCTCGTATAGTAGCTGCTTAATAATTGGTTGTTAAGAAGAATTGACCTAGAAATTGCAAAAAAACAAGCTCCAGAAACTTAGTGTAAAAAAATATGATTATCTGAGAAAGCCTTGAATGACAGATCGCTTGGGCGTGGGAGACCTGTAATTGATCTATTATTCAAGGACCATGTCCTAGCTTTTTTTGGAGACTATATTTGGTTGTGTAAGGAGACATTTCTTGTGACATCTTTATAGGCAAATCAACGGGGTCAATAAGATGTCATATGCATCATCATATTTTAATGTCAGCGGTGGTCTGATGCTTCTGGAATATTAATCATCGCACATTTTGAGAGCTGAGAGAGTCACTAGGCTGGTGAAGAAACGGAGAAATCATAAGCTTAGGGTGATAGGGATCATCTAAGAGTTTTCACTGCCCATCCAGGGGGACTTAAATTACTTCCTTTCAGAATGCCTCCATTTGCTTACCCATAAAATGGGTTTCTGACTCTCCAAAAGGTCACTCACTGGCCCTTCTTGCTGGTCTGATTCCTGATGTCAGAAAGCACGTGCTGCTAGGCTGTTGGGTTTTTCTTTTTAAATTTGTGAATTGTAACTGATCTGGGACTAGGTTTCTAAAATCAATCTAGTTCCTGTTTAACTTCGGGCCATATTGTGTTCAGTGCGGCTGCCGAACTGGTATTGATTAATAAAGGGGCCACTTGAGTCAGACAATTTCTGGGCTGGAAGGCACTTCAGTGACCATCCGGGCCGGCCTTTGCCGGAACAAGAATTTTCTTTATAACCTCCCTGACATATAAATGGCCACTTAGCTTTTGCTTTAAAAATATCTATTGAGGAAGAACTCACTCTACTTCTTCCCAAGGCAGCTCAGTCTACTTTTGAACAGCTGTCATTATAAAGCCATTTTCCTTATTTACCTTCAACCAAAATGTGCCTCTCTGTTACCCGTAGCCAGCTCTGCTGGTTCTGCCCTCTGGGGCCAAAGAGAACAAGGCTAACCCCTCTTGTATATAACAGTGACTGTTCTTCAGCTTTCTGCCAAATCTTCTTCTCTATTCCAAGCCATAAGAACCAAGACTCAAAGCTGGCAGGGACCTCAGAAGCCATCTAGTCCCACCCACTCTGTCTGCCTCAGTTTATCATATGGAAAAATGGAGATAATATCATCTATCTTCCAGGATTAAGAAATTCTTGTTTCTTCCTCCTTTCCTCCTTTCCTTCCTTCCTCCCTCCCTCCCTTCCTTCCTTCCTTCCTTCCTTCCTTCCTTCCTTCCTTCCTTCCTTCCTTCCTTCCTTCCTTCCTTCCTTCCTTCCCTTCCCTTCCTTCCTTCCCTTCCTTCTTTCCTTCCTTCCTTCCTTCCCTTCCTTTCTTCACTTCCTTCCTTCCTTCCTTCCTTCACTTCCTTCCTTCCTTCCTTCCTTCCTTCCTCCCTTCTTTCCTTCCTTCCTTCCTTCCTTCCTCCCTCCCTCCCTTCCTTCCTTCCTTCCTCCCTCCCTTCCTCTCTTCTTCCCTTCTTTACTCCCTCTTTCCTTCACTCCCTTTCTTCCTTCTTTCCTCTCTCCCTCCCTATCTTTCTGGTTTTCTTCCTTCTTTCCTCATTTTATCTGACTGCCCCTCTCAGCTTGGTGCCTATATATCCATATTATCCTAACAACAAGTTCAATATTTGTTAGTGATGTAGTAGTTGTCTCTAAATCAGCTATCTGGGGACTCATCACCAGACACTCATTACAACCAAAACAAGAATTAGTTTAAACAAAAATAAACAAAAATCAAGAAAATAAAAACAAATTATAGCACATAACAGAAACAACTTAATCCTAAATTTAACCAAGTTATTAAAAATGACAAATGGATACTAGAAATGACACCGATTCTGACTACAATTTCATCCAAAAGTTTAACCATTATAAATTGATTGTCACATCATGGAATTCTCCATTGGCACCCTACAGAACTTTGAGTATACTTCCAGAAACTGAATCTCAAAGAGTTCTCACCACTCAGAACCTCTGTTTCTCTTTTCCTCACCTGACTCATGTTTGAGAATATGTATCCCTTAGCTACTGGCTCCCCCAGGCACGTGTCCACCCATGTCCCACCTGCTGCTATCTCTTGGACCAAGAAGCTGCCATCTCTGGGTCCCTTTACAGTTTCAACATGTGATTTTCATGTGTTCATTTCAAGACAGCAATTAATGGCTTCTCCTCTGCCCCAGGATTCCAGTCTCATACTAGTTCTGCTAAAAAGAAAAAGGGTCAAAAGTGGTCATAGGATCTAGGGCTAGAAAGGACTTCAGAGACTAGAATTTAGTCACAGGATCTAAAATGAAGTTCAGATGTCACTGATTTAGTTTAATCCTTTTATCCTATTTTTAAGGAAACTGAGGGCCAGGGAATTTAAGTGATTTGTCCACCATCTTATAAGTAGTAACTGTAAGAAATAGGCCTTGATTCTGGCATTAAGAACTCCCAACTCTAATGTCAATTGTAAATAGTGTCTGTCACATAGCTAGAGTTTAATAAACACTTGTTTAAAAAAAAAGATGGGTTTGAACATTGGTCTTCCTAATTCCAATTCTAGCATTTGATCCATCCTGCCACTCTGAGCAGAACATTTAACCTCTCAAGGTGTCAGACCATTCTCTAAGAGTACTATAATTTGCAGGCAAGTGGCCAATTTCTACTGGTACAAGGAGTTTGCACAAGGATCCTATACTAATTAAATTTAGAGGTTGGGATCCGCCTACCCCACCAAAAACAGAAAACAAACCTAAAACCACATAAAAATACTTTAGAAACAGACATAATGGCAGAACACTTCATTTCATTGGAAATAGTGTTTTTTAAAAAAGGGAATGTTTAGGATAATGGGGAATTTTTCTCTTTCTGCTTTCGTTATGATAATTGGCTGGGGGCCAGATCACAAGGATCTTTATTTTAAAAGGTACTGGGATGGAAAACAGACTTGGGACCAGCCCAACCAGTTCATTCATCTGGGGGCACCAAGCCAGATCCCAATTATGCTAATCATACCCCACACTGCATTTTTTCAGAATGATCTACATTCAAAGGGAAAGAAAGTTAGGCAGTTCCTTGCCAAACCATCAAAATGACTAGGATGTGGTAAAGACAAAGAGAGAGCTTCATGCACCTAGTAACTCCTCAGGACCAGGCTCTGATGCAAGGGTGCCGGAAAGGGTGATACGCCACCTAGCCCAAAAGAGACAAAGGCAGACTACCTTGGTGTGGAGAGCATTGGCTTTGCACAGCCCAAGTTCTACGCCTGCCCTGCAGAGTCCCAGTCCTGGGACTAGGATAAAGGGAATGAATCTCTCAGACTCTCATCTTTCTCATCTGTAAAATGCCCTTGGACACAATCCTAAAGTCTTTCTCCCCCCCCCATAAGTATTATGGGGTAAAATCTAGAACTGTTATGGGGTTCCAATGGGGCAGGGACAATGGGATGCTGGAAAGACTCCTGAGGAACTAGATTTAAAATCTTATTCTGCCCTTAACTGACTGTGTGATGTTGTACAAATAGATTACTCTATCCTAGACTCAGTATCCTTTTTTTGTCAAAAGACTAGATAATGTCTGAGGTTTATTCCAGTTCTAAAGCTTTGGTCCTAAGAACTTTATTTAGGGACTGATGGACCAACATACAGAATGTTCTTGAAGTATAATATGCCAAATAGATGAGAAAGGAACCATGCCCTCAGTCAGGAAATACCAAAGTTTTGAGGAAACTCCCTTCTACCAATTCAGGTCAGTGTTTTCTCTGTAACTTAGGATTTTACAGAGCTTCCCAAAATCACTGAGGGGTTAGTGAACTTGTTCAGGGTAACATAGCCAGAAATTGGAAAAGGTTGAAGTGGAACCCAAACTTTCCTGATTTTGAGGTCCATCAATCAATGAACCTTTATTAAGTGCCTACTATGTGCCAGGCACTGTGCAAAGCAAGAGGATAAAAAGAGAGGCAAAAGATAATCCCTGCCCCCAAAGATGTCACAGTCTAATAAGGAAGACAACAACCAATCAATAAACACTTATTAAGCACTTAGTATGGGTCAGGCATTGTGCTAATTAATCACTGAGGATACAAAAAAAGGGCAAAAAACAGTCCTTGTTTTCAAGGAGCATGGTCAGCTGTATATCCAATTGGACCATAGGCTCTCTCAGGATGGTTGCACTAGGGACTCAGAGGCTAACACTCTCACTCCAGAGAGGAGGAGAATGAGGTCCATAGGGGTTAAGGGACTTGCACAAGGAGACAAAGATGGTAAGGGGCATAGTGGAAATTAACCCCCATGTTACCGACCCCAAGGCCAGCACTCTTTCCCCCACACCATTTATCACATTCATTTAAAATAAATAATAAATATATATATATATATATATATATATATTCCAGAGTGACTGACATAGTCTTAGGGCTAAATATATCCTTGCTGATTGATGGGCCTAAGCAAACACAATGGCCCACACAGAAATGGAAGACGTGACCTTGACCTCATTAGCACAATCTTACTTACTAATGGGGTAAAGAGGCCCAGGGAGGAGGAACCCATCTGGCTTAATTTTCTTCTCTTTGCCTGGGAACATGAGCTTCCTCAGTAGGCAGAGAAGACCTTTCTTATCCCAGTCTTATTATCTTTCCTGGCAGCAGTCCCTGTAGGGGCTCTTGGAGCCACCCAAGAGAGCAGCATATTGTCCTACTGCCAGCTCAACTAGCTATCCAACCTGGGCTACTGAAAGCTCCTACTTCCACTGTAGTTCCCCAACAATCATCACTCTTCCAGGTAGAAATTTTAACAACAAGCAAGTGTCACAGGATTCAAACCAAGGTCTGACTGCTCATTCTTTTCTTTCTTTTTTTTCCCCCCACCAATTCATGCTTTTATTTTCATTTATTTTCATTTTTTTCTTTTAATAGCTTTTTATTTAAAAGTTATATGCATGGGCAATTTTTGCTCATTCTTTTCAGTGCCTACCAGTTGGAAGTAGGGACCCCACAGGAAGTCTTTCATGGGTTTCCATGCATCCAGGAAACTCATATCAGAAGGAAGATTTGAACTTGAGACTTTCCTGATTCCAAGTATTCTTTCTCTGATACCCCCATGTGTCTCTGATTCCAAGAGATTCCAGGTCTAGAACTGGACGTGATCTCGGAGACCATCCAGTCCAAACCCCTTATTTTACAGACAGAGAAACTGAGGCCCAAGGAGATGAATGCCTTAACCCAAATCACAGAAATAATAAGTATTATGGGGAGATTGAAACTGACCCATATGCTCAGTATATCTTGTATGTATTAAGTAATTTACATTTATCAGACTTATTATATATAAGCACTGAAGGCAGCAGCTATTTTTGCCTTTTTTTAAGTACAATGCCAGGCCCATAGTAAGCACTTAGTGAATGTTTGTTAATTGACAGACTGATTGTAGAACCAGTTTTTTCCCACTTTCTATAACGAACTGGGCAGAGAGTAGAATTTAAATTCCTTGAGAGCAAAAAATGTTCGTTTTCTGTTTGAACCTCCAGTGCCTAGCACAGAGTGGTCATTTCATAATTTTTTGTGCAATCGTGGAGCTGATTTGAAGGGACTCAAGAAGGCTTCCTTCCCGTGCACATAGCCCCAAGGTAGGACTCAGCAGGGAACAACAGGCTCACCTACTACCCAGGCAGCTCAGGAGAGAAGCTCTAATTAAACTCCAGGTTGGGGAGGGGCAGCTCTAGCTCCTTGGAGACAGACAGGCACAGATGGTAACTCTATTGTTATGACTGCATTATTATGTTGTACAAGGTACCCGGAGGCTATTTGATGGCAGCATGGCTTTGAAATCAATAATGCAAATAAGAAAATTAAGTATTATGGGGCTGTGTGAAATCGAGCAAAAGGAAGTCCGAATAATCTTATCTATAAATCTCTCAGGTCTGTGGAACGTTGATATGGAAATCAGAGATCACGGGAATGAATTCTGGCTTCCTCACTTATTGTGTGACCTTAGACAAGTCCCTTGATCTGATCCATTTGCACAATGAGGTTAGAAGAAATGGCCTCTGAAGGGGCTTCCATCTCTGGGGCTGTAATTTCATGACTAAGTTCTGTTCATTCATTTTGGCGTTTGGTCATATCTGACTCTTTGTGATCTCATTTGGGGTTTTCTTTTTCTTTTTTTTTACTTAAAAAAATAATAGTAATAGCTTTTTGTTTTTCCAAATACATGCAAAGATAATTTTTAAAATTCACTCTTGCAAAACCTTGTGTTCCAAATTTGCCTCCTTCCTTCCCTAGACAGCAAATAATCCAACATAGGTTAAACGTGTGCAATTCTTCAAACATATTTCCACATTTATCATTCTGCACAAGAAAAATCTGATCAAAAGGGGAAAAAATGGACAAGAAAAAAAATGAGCAGCAAACAACAATAAAGGAGAAATTACTACGTTGTGATCCACATTCAGTCCCCATAGTCCTCTCTCTCTGGCTGCAGATGGCTCTCTCCAGGTCTTCTGTACACGCCAGATCCAGCAATCTATGTGCTGCACCACCTGCCTGCCCTGTTCATTTATAGAATCCTAGATTTAGAGCTGGAAGTATGCAGTCCAACCCCATCATTTTACAGATGAGGAAACTGAGTTTCTGGGATAGAAAGAAAGAACAAAGGTCTAAATCCAGAAAATTTTAGAGGCTATTTAATCTAAACCTTTCACTTCAGAGAAGTTATTTAGGCAAAGCAACAACTAGAGGGTGCCATAGTGAATGTAGCCCCCCGACTTGGAATCAGGAAAACTCATCTTCTTGATCTCAGACACTTGTTATCTGTGTGAACCTGGGCAAGTCACTTAATTCTGTGTGCCTCAGTTTCCTCATCTGTCAAAAGAACCGGAAAAAGAAATGATAAACTACTCTAGTATCTTTGCCAAGAAAACTCCAAATGGGGTCATGAAGAGTCAGTCATTACTGAAAAGATTAATTTGCAAATCCCATACTCTTTCCCACTGCCTGCCTCAGTTTCTTTTTCTGTAAACTGGACTAATAAAAGTAGTATCTTACAGGGTTGTCATGGGGAATCAAATAAGATGCTATCTGTAAGCACTTTGCAAACCTTAAAAGGTTCTATACATTGCCACTGAGCTATTCAAACCTGCAAAGTATCTCTAAATTGGCTTCTTGTAGAGGGCCAAACTCTGGAAAAGTATGTTTGAAACAAAGATACTTACAGCAGGGTTTTTACTCAGTGTGATTGATGAGATGATGGTTCTCTGGTTCACATATACTTAGTATGGTGATGGAATGGTTCTACAGTTGGCACATGCTCAGTGTGCTATAGTGATATTTAAGGGCTGAGAGGACTGGAGACAGTGTGTGTGTGTGCTCGAGCTCGATCTCAGACTCCATACTCCAGACTTTATCCCTGATGGTGACTCTCCTGCTAAGACCAAGGCCTGCCCAGAGACCCTCCAGAAAGCGAGCCCGGACATAACAGCTTCTACCTCTAACCCTCTGCTCTCCTTCCCGGCCATTCAGGAGTGCAGTTAAAGGTTTATTAGATTCTGAGCTCGGTTCCTACCCTCCTTGTTCCCACTTTATCTTGCTTTCCCCTCCCCACAGGGTCTCTAGAATCAGATCTTCCTGTTCATATCCCAGGGGCAACATACATCTCACTTAAAATCTACCAAATTTTTCATAGACCAGTGGTCCCAGACATCCAAGCAACTCATTTTTTCAACTATCTTTTTATTATTATTCTTATTAATACTTTGCTTGGGAGCTTGGGGGAGACAAGCTTGCTGTCAAGACTGTCTTTCAAGGTTTTTTGGCCATCTGATCAGGTTTCCAACTGGTCACCATGGGGCCCTGTACTTGTTAAAATCCTTCAAGTAATTAAGAGGGCTATCTGGCTCCGGCACAAAGCAGAGGGAGAAAGTGAGCCAGTGAGAGAGCCAAGCTGGACAGCTCCTGGAGGGGCAGGGCCAGCCACCTGTCTCTTTGTTAATATGTCAAGGATCCCTGTCTTGCACCAGCATTCATGAGGGAATCATGTCATTTATGAACGATGAAAACAGCAATGAAGCATTCTTGGTGGGAAGGGAAAGTTCCAGGTGTATGGGAGAGAAGCTCTATCTAAATGCCCATAGACATTCGAGTATGTGATACTTGTCTCAGGGACTAAAAGTTCCATAATGAAGTGCACACTGGGAGATCCGGTGGGGTTGACCAAGAGAGCGTGATATTCTTTTGGCCACTTATCAAGCTGGGAACAGCGCCCCTCATCAATATATTAAGATTTAGGATCACGGGTTTAAAGTTGACCTTATAAGACATCAAGTTAAACCCCTTACTTTACAAATGGGGAAACTGAGGCCCAAAAAGGTCATAGGGATTCAGGTTTTAGATCTTGAGGTAGAAATGTACTAAGGATGTTTAATCTGTCTCCCCCCTATATTTTATATGAGAAAAAGAAATAAAGAGATTTGATCACCGAGCTAAGAAGTGTCACAGGAGGGACATGTGCCTGTGCCTTCATGATTCCAATTCCAGTGATGTGTCTACTACCTCATCCAATATCTCTGGTCCTTCCTCTAAAAAGAGAAACGCTATCCTGTCCTCTAGGATCATGGGTTTAAAGCTGATCTTAGAAGACATCAAGTCAAACCCCTTACTTTATAGATGGGGAAACTGAGGCCCAAAAAGATGATAGGGATTCGGATTTTAGAGTTAGAGGTAGAAATATACTAAAGATGTTTAGTCCATCTCCCCTCCCTTTATTTTTATAGATGAGAAAAAGAAGGAAAGAGATTTGATCACCAAGCTAATAAATGTCACAGGTGAGATGTGAACCTGGGCCTTCATGATTCCAATTCCAGTGATGTGCCCAGTATATCATCCAGTATCTCTGGTCCTTTCTCTAAAAGAAGAAACACTATACCTGAAGGGCACTATAAAACACATCAGAGAGCAAATAGCCTTTACCTTGGGACATCAGTGTCCCCTTCTGGCTAGTGCCATCATGAAGCTATTTGCCCGACTCTGGTCTCAGCACCCCGATCATTTAGACCTAAAGATATTAGTGAAACTTTTCTCCCTTGAAATATTGCCTTCTCTTCTTCAGGAGCTCGGCCTTTCTATTTCAAGATACATCTAACTGTTATAAAATTCTTCCTTTTGTTGAGTTGAAAATTAATTCTTCCTATTTCCCCCTTAGCTTCCACCCCATGGGCCTAGCTCTTTCCTCTAGACATCCTGATTAAAACATCTGTTTAAAATACCTCTATTTCAGAGAAAGTCAGCTCTAATGTGTAACCTGGAATTGTAATTTTAACAACATGGCACATTGGAACCAAGAGCTAATGTGAGAAGGTAATAATCCATTGTCCAACAAAGATGGCCCTATACTTTGGGAGAAACTCCTATATTGCCTAGACCTTTATGCTTTAATTGTTTTCTTATGAATGATCATGGCTTGGTAGATTTTTTTCTTGGTATGTTTTGGAGTCGTCCCTAGGAAAACTTAGAAAATTGGCCAATCTGCCTTTAATAACAACCTACTTCACAGAAATCACTTCCAGGGCTATTTTTTGGCCCCCAGATCCCTAAAGTCACAGTATTCTCCCCATCATCTCTCCCCACTTGTCATACTTTACCAATATCTCCATATATTTCCCATCAAAATTTCATCTTTTCTTCCCCAATCTTGTTAGGACCCTGATTACCGCTACTATACTAGAAATCACCTATTAGAGAAGCAGTGTGAAATCCTGGAAAGTCTCCTGAACTCAAGAGTTAGGAGACTGAATTCTAGGTCTGGCTTTGCTCCTAAATAGCTGGGTTATTGACCTGAAGGGAATTCTTTCAACATTCTGGGGTGAATGATCCCTAAACCCTTATGTGTTAAATTTCCAAGAGATTGTGTCTTATCAAGGAAGTAAGAGCTAATGATTTAACAAATTATCTTCTTGCTCCTCGAGGCACAAATGCATAGGCTCTGGAATAGGGAGGACTCTTAGAGATCATTTAGGCCAAATTCCTCACCAGGAAACTGAGGCCCAAAGAAAGACTCCTAAGCACATATCTTAATTCAAAAGAATGGATTACTAATTGAGTAATTGCAGGTACCTGAATCTGAAAGTAGGAAGAATTATTATTATTATTTTTTGCTCAAGTGTCACTGAGCAGACCGCTTTTCAATCATACAATATGGCAGATAAGCTCCATAAGGACAGGACGTGCATTTAAAAAAATATTTTTGTATCCCCAGTACCTGACATAGAGCCTGAAAGTCAATAAGTTAATCAAAAGGCATTTGATAAAACACTTACTATATATTCATAAGTATATTGGAAGCAGATACAAAATTGTGACAGCCCTTTTCCTCGAGGAGTTTGACCACCCTACTGGTGCTGTTCAGTTGGGTACAGCTCTTCATGACCCCCTTTTTGGTGATGCTGGGGTTTCTTGGAAGAAATATCAGAGTGATTTGCCATTTCCTTCTCTAGCTCATTTTTTAAATGAGGAAACTTGAGGTAGACAGGATTAAGTGATTTGTCCAGGGCCACCTAGCTTGTGAGTATCTGAGATGAGATTTGAACTCAGATTTTCCTGACTCCAGGCCAGGTACCTAGCTAGATGCCTTATTCATTCCACTAGGAAGTACAAAATAATCACGGGTAAGTAAATGAATTGGAGGCCAGGCATAAAATAGAGAGATTTCCAAATGGATACTCCCTCTATTCTCTGCCCATGGCAAACAACCTATCGTAACAAAACAAATTGGCTACAGATCTATAACTCACAAGGAGACTAAAATGTATTTTTTTTAGTTAAAAAGCTCCTCAATTGGTAATGACCTAACAGGTTTATGGGAGAGTAGGTGAAGCTGTCCTTGATCTTCCCAGGAGCAGCTTAACACCTGGAAAAGCTTCCTGGGGACTAGACACCGCTTCCTATTAGTGCTCTGCTGAGAGTTGAGGTGGGGGGGGGGAGTCTAGCTTTCCCCCAGCACAGTATAAACTGGGATTGCAGACCCAGCCCAGACACAAATTAGCCCAGAAGTCCCTCTCCATTGCTCTATGTTCATATATCAAACTATATGCACTTAAAAACCACATGTGTGGACCAGATTGCCCCAAAAAAACAGTGAGTGAAGGTGAAAGGGGCCAGGGGATGCTCATGGAATCCTTAGAACATTTGCTCCCTCCCCACAAGGCCCCAGAGAGCTGGCTGGAAAGAGAATACTCACGGTTATAAAATACTCCCCTCATAAAGGGAGGTCCAAATCAAATCTTGTCTTTTAAACCCCAAGCTGAGATGCACGGTGATGTAGTGCAAGACTGCCAGACTTCTTCACTTTTGAAGGAAAATAAATAAGCATTTACACAGCTTATACTCCAGGGACTGAACCGAGCACTTTTTAACAACTATTATCTCATTTGTTCTTAAGAACAATCCTATGAGATAGGTGAGGAAACTGAGGCACATAGATAGAAAGGTCTGAGGCTGCATTTGGATTCAGGACTTTTGATTCCAGGCCCACTGTCCTATCCACTCCTGACTTGAAATTAGATTGCTTGAATTTGAATTTTCCCATTGATGCTTACTAGTTTTATCAAGAAAGGAGAGATGGAAGAAGTGATTTGTTCTTAATTGTTTTCATCCACAAAAAGATGTCTAAAGACAAAATATTTGGACCATCAAGCTACTGAGTTTTAGTCACCTCGCCCTATTGGAAAATGGAAGTGGTAGTTGTAAGACTTAAATGAGATTATCTTCATAAGGTGGGGTTTTTTTTTTTTTTTGGTTTTGGTTTGTTTTTAAAATATTTGGTAGTTTTCCCATTGTGAGAATGCCCTTAGCTAAGGCAGTCAGAGGATTTTCCAAAAGCTTAGGCCTGAGTAATAACTAAGATGGCACAGTGGATAGGGCACAGGTCATAAAATCAAGAGGACCTGATTTCAAATCAATTACTAGCTTTGTGACTGGGCAAGTCACTCAACCCCACTGCCTTAAAAAATAGGCTTTAGAACGTTGCTCAAGGAACTGTCCATGAACCAATAGCCAGTGTGATTCAATCAGGGCTCAAACCCAAGCTTAATTCGCTTTCATTTCAATATGCTTTCAATTAGTCAATTAACAAGCATTCACTATCATTCATATATTATTCGCTATGCCTCTAATTAATCAATTAGCAAGCATTTATTTACCATTATTCACATATTATTCACTGTTTCCAATTAATCAGTTAGGAAGCATTTATTACTATTATTCACATATTATTCACTATGCCTCCAATCAATCAATTAACAAGTATTTATTCACTGTATTTCCAATTAATCAGTGAGCAAGCATTTATTCACTATTTTCACACATTAATAACTATGCCTCCAATTAATTAATTAACAAGTATTCACTATTATTCACTATACTTCCAATTAATTAAGAATTTATTCACTATTATTCACTATGCCTCCAATCAATCAGTTAACAAGCAGTTATTCACATTGTTTACTATGCCTCCAATTAATTAACAAGCATTTATTCACTATTATTCATTGTGTTTCCAATTAATCAGTTAGCAATCATTAATTAATAATTTAATTTATTTAATTAATATAAAACAATTATTTGATAAGATTTTGTTATTAAATGATATTTATTCACTATTGTTCACTATGCCTCCAATTAATTAAGAAGCAGTTATTCACTATTATTCACTATGCTTCCAATCAATCAATTAACAAATATTTATTCACTATTGTTTACTATGCCTCCAATTAATCAGTTAGCAAGCATCAACTAATAAATTAATTGATTTAATAAATATAAAATAATTAATTAATTATTTGGTAGTATTTATTATTAAATGATATTTATTCACTATTATTCACTATGCCTCCAATCAATCAATTTACAATAGTTATTCACTATTATTCACTATACCTCCAATTAATTAAGAAGCATCTATTCACTGTTATTCACTATGCCTCCAATTAATCAGTCAACAAGCATTTATTAACCACCAATGTTGGAGATACAAAGAAAATAATAAAGGAAACCATCCCTACCCTTCTCAAACCTGTGTTCAGATGTACTCTAAATACATAGAGCTTAGAGCTGAAATGTCATTGATTTAAGAAACCCCTTCTATAAAGACAAATCAATAAGAATTCAGTAAGTGCCTACTATGTGCCTAGAACATAGAGAACGTGTTCTCAATCGAGAAGCTGACAACCTTATGGGGAGACAACAATCAAGCAATAAACACGTATTAAATACCCACTATCTGCCAGGTACTGTGCCATTCTAGGGGATAGAAGACCTCTCTATCAGGGTGCTTCCTGCCTCATGGGGAGACATTATGCAAACCCCTATCTACAAATGAAGTTGGAGACAATCAGTAGAGCCTGAGTATCTTCTTGGCAATGTCTAGTCCAAGAGAAAAGTGACTTATATCCAGATTTTATAGCCACTGGGTGTCCGAGGGAAGACTAGAACCCAGATTGCCCTGGCTGGCTCGCCACCTTGATATACCAGCCCGTCTACTGTAAATGTCTGCTATATGCTGGATTCTTGTTCAAGACCCTCCTGCCCTTGTGAACTGCAGAAAAGTCTCATTCCCCAAGGTCACAGAGTAGCTGCAGAGATGGAACGATGGATCGTGATCTTGGACCAGCTTGAGCAAGAAGATATGATATGGATTGTTTGCCATCAGTGATGCAATGAGAGAAATCTACATTTAAATGTAAAGCAGCAAAGATGAAAGGAGGAGCTCCTTTTTAAGCTGTCTGGAAACCCCTGGTAATGGGATGACTGGACTAGGGGAGAACAAGGGCCAGCTTGGGGCCAGATGTGTGTTCAAGGACCATGTCTGAACCTCAACCAGTTTCCTGGCAATAAATCTGAACCAAGCATGAGGCTGGATGTGTGTAAACCAGCCCGCCCATTAAATCGTATGTGATGTTAAGGGAAGAGAAAAGGGGATGCAGATGTCCCAAAGGCTTTCCCCTAGTCCTTTCACCAGCCAGGTATGCTCTAGACCAGTGGTTCTCAAATCATTAGAAAATCCTGGGAATCTCTGAAACCCTTTTAGAGGGTCTACAAATTCAAAAATAGTTTTTATTTCCAATATGGTAAATGTCTATAAATATAATCCAGATAAACAAAAACGCTTTGGAGAGATCCTCAATAATTTTTAATAGGATAAAGATACTGAAAATAAAAGTTTGAGAACCACTGCTCTAGACATCCCCTGAGACATGGCAGTTGCCTGTTAGTTTCAAGATGAGGGGAATACGTGCCCTGTTAGTGGTGAAAGAATTGATACCTGGAGTTTCTTTGGCCCCTCAACCATTTCCCATAGGCCCCTGGTCAGCTTCTCCGTCTCTTAGTTCAGAAATGCCCCTGGGGCTTTGTTCCTTTCAGACAAATGGACACATGCTATTGAAGACGTGACTTTGGAGGTTAGTGTACTTTTTTCCCACATCACGGGGGACTCCTGCTTGTTATTTGGCTTCTGAACAGATCCTGGTGATGGTTTCTGGGGAATTCAGGTCTGAGAGGCTGCTTTTGTGGTCTGCATGTACAAAATGCAGAGAAAGCCCAGTAGTGTTGCTACCAGATCTTTATCCCGAGAGAAGCCAGAGAAAGAGGAAACAGATCATTTCTAACAGATCTTTTCATGTGGCTAAGAAGGGAAAACTAAGAAGGTGCCCATCAGTTGGGGAATGAGTGAACAAAATATGGTAGATGAATATGACAGAAAAATAACATATTCTAAGAAATGATGGAAGAATAAGCTGTTAGAGAAACATTAAAAGACTTGCATGAACTGATGCAGAGTGAAATAGGCAGAAGTGGGAGAACAGTTTAGCCAGTAATAGCAACTTTGTCAAGAAAATCATCTTTGGAACTCTGACTGATGAACCATGACTCCAAAGGACCAATGATGAAACATGAAATGTGGACTCAGATGAGACATGCTATAGATGTGGTCACTGAAGAAATCTGTCCTGCTTAGCTGTACACATTTGTTACAAAAGCTTTTTCTTTCTTTCTTTAGCAATGAGGGGGGAGGAAGGAAATAGAGAAAATAGATTTTTGTTCATCAAAAAATAAATTTAATTTAAAATGCAGGCAGTGGGGAACAAGGATGAGGAGGAAAAGCATAGAAAAGAAAGTCTGGTAAATCAGAAAGAATACTGGGCTAGCCTCAAGAGACATATGAAATTGGTATTGGAATGAGTGTTAGAATGAAAATCTGAAAACTCTGAGTTCAAATTCTACCTCAGACATTAGCTATATGCCCACCCTGCAATTCACTTTATCTCACTATCAGTTTCTTTATGTGTAAAAAGGTAGTTATTTCATATGGTTATGGTGAGGACTAAGAGAATTTACATAAGGAGCTTCCTATCAAGAAGCCTCATGGGTAAATCAATTGATCAATAAACATTTATTAAGTACCTACTGTATGCTCAACACTATACTAATCTGAGGAATGAAAACATAAAATGCTGTATAAATATTGGCTATTGGGAGCAGCTAAGTGGTACAATGATCCTGAAGTCAGGAGGACCTGAATTCAAATCTGACCTCAGACACTTAATACTTCCTAGCCGTTTGACCCTAGGTAAGTCACTTAGCCCCAATTGCCTCAGTAAAAAAATAATAAATATTGGCTATCATCATCATCATCATCATCAACATCATCATCATCATCATCATCTTCACCCCAATCAGCTCTGCTATTTATTAGCTGTGTTAGGTGAACTTCTTAATCTTTCTGATCTAGTTTTTTTTTTCTCAGATAAGTCAGAAAGCTTGAATAAATGGGAAAATGGAGGTTGTCAACAAAATTTGGAAATAAGAGGACTTTCAGAGGCTATCTGGTCTACCCCCTCACTTTATAGTTGAGAAAACTGAGATCATGGGCTGGACGAGACCATCAGGGTGGGCATTTCTCTGGGCTCATTTCCTCATCTGTGAAGTGAAAAAGGATGGTCTCTTAAGGTACTTTTAGCTTTAATGATATAATTTTCTGATTCCATTGCTTACCTGTATAAGTCACTCAGGCAAATTGCTTCCCTCTCCCTCCCACCTTTGTTTCTGAGTTAATCAAGGCTGTTGAAACAGCTTCCTATCCACTGGAATGTAATCAACGTGGTAGGCACCAATCTTGGGTAGGGAAAGCTCTGTGAGCCCGCTGGATGCCAACTAAGTAAAACAGCGGGGGAAACTGTCCTGAAGCAGGATGTAATTACCTCCATCGGAACTGTCTACCTCCTGTCCATTGCCATCCCTCCAGCTCCTCAGGACGGATGTCTCCGGGCCCTCCTTTGATGAGCATGGAAGGTGAGAAGTGGGTCTCGTTTGCCAGTTCCTTGGACACACAGGCCCTTGGCATCTCAAATTAACCTCACACCGGTGGAGGTGGCAGAGAGCTTTACATGTACCTCGCTGCTTTGTCTGGTCCCCCCCAGCTACCGCCAATCTCCCAGCTTCCCCAGAGCCTGCTCCAGGGAGGGCTAGTTCCAAAGCTGAGCTTTGCAGGATCTGAGAATACAGTAACATCTTTTCATGTCTTGATTAAGAAGCCTCCTCAGCGGGTTGGCTGCTGCTGGTGCTATTGTTTGAGAGGCTAATTAACCCCCCTTCCCATCTTCCTATGGGGGCAATAGCAGGAATGGGAAAGGGGCAGACGGGGACAAAGGACGAGCTGTCAGAGGATGGGGTGGAAGATGGGGAAACAGGTGTGAGCTAGCTGGGAGGTGATGCTCAGGGAGCAGGAAAAGAACAAGGGGATGGAGAGGTACGCTTCCAAAGGATAGGGAACATGGCTTGAATACAGATGGGAGAAGAAAGGAGCAAGAGGGGGAGGACGAGGACGAGGGAAAGGAAGAGGGCTTGGGGCTGCCATCGGAAATGTACCTTGAAAAACAATCCAATAATCAGTCAACAAGCACGCATGAAGCACCAAGCGCAGAGACCAGAACGAGGCAGCCCCTTTCTCCCCCAAAACTTATATTCTAATGAGAGAGACATTGTGTAGACATATAGTTAGTTACTCAGGGAATACGTGGAAAGCCTGAGAGACAGAAAGAACACAGATTCCCACTGCTGCCAACGGGGAAAAGCCTTTACCAAAATGCCTTCCCTCTGTTATATAATTCCTATTTATCCTCTCCATAGCTTGTTGGCACATATTTGCTTGCTTGTTGTTGCCCTTCTTAGATTGGAAGCTCCTTGAAGGCAGGGTCTTGCCTCTTTTTGAATCTCCAATGCCTAGTACGGTTCCTGGCACATAGTAGGGGCTTAATAAATGTTTTGTCTCTCCTTAGAGTAGAAGCTCCTCGAGGGCAGAGGCTTTCTCTTGCCTCTCTTTGTATTCAGTGCCTAGCATGGTGCCTAGCACATAGTAGGTGCTTAATAAATGTCAACTGTTTCCCTCCTTAGACTGGAAGCTCCTTGATGGCAGAGGCTTTCTCTTGCCTCTTTTTGTATTCAATGCCTAGCATGGTGCCTGGCACATAGTAGGTGCTTAATGTTAACTGTCTCCCTCCTTAGACCAGAAGCTCCTTGAGGGCAGGGACTGGCTCTTGCTTCTTTTTGTATCTTCACTGCCTAGCACATAGTAGGTCATTTCAACTGTCTTCGATGACACAATCCCGTCCAACTGTCTTGGATGACATGGCCCCATCAGTTCTCTTGGGTAAGATCCCTTTTGTCTCTAAATGTGATCCTAATATATCCCTACCAACCCTAAGACCCTGTGAACTGGCCCAGTGAGTGAATCAGAACCAGTTTAGGTCTCCTCATGTTTGAGGGTATTTCTATGCAGCTAGTGTATTCCTAGGGTCAATTCCTTGGACACAAATTCAGCTAGGGTGGGTTGCCTCCTAGGTCCTTGTGTTCCCTGGGGAATCAGTTTGGTGCCAGTGTGAACAGGCGTGCCCCTTGGAATCAAATCACGCTTTCTGTCCATGGCCAGAGCTCCTACCAAATGGGAAATTTTTAATAACATGAGCTGACATTTTTAGAGCATTCTATGGCACAAACCATTTCATTTTCATCATCTCATTTAATCTTTACAGTAGCTAGGTAAGATCCTCAGTTCAAAGAAGCACAGAAGAAAGAACTCCAGATTTGGAAGAAAAAAGACCCGGAGGCAAGGGCAAAAAGTGATAGATCTCAAACCTACGGCACAGGTGAGGAAACTTCGACTGAGAGGAAGTCGGCGACTTACCCGTCTAGCATGTCTAAGATGGGATTCAAGTCCAGGTCTTCACTGCCAATCACTTACAGGAGTTCTTAGCATAGGATCTTTGAACTTGTCTCTCAATTTATTTTGATCACTATATTTCAATAGAACTGGTTTTCTTAGTAATTCTGGGCATTTTATTTTATGCATTTAAAAGTATGATTCTGAAAAGGGATTTATTGGCTGCCCCAGATGGTCAAAGGGATCCATAATACAAAAAAAAAAAAGATTAAGAATTGCTGCTCTTACCCATGTCTGAAGAGAAATTTCTCCCTACAACATGTCTCGCAAGTGTTCATCTGGCTTTTCTTAGGATACTTGCAGTGATGGGGAACTCACTATCTCCTTTGATAACTCCTTCCATTTATTGTAAAATTATCACTGATGAGGACATTTCCTTGAGATGGTAGTTGTAAACATAAATGCACAGATACATACATAGAGATAGAGGAATATAGATGATAGTGATGGATAATTGAGCATTTATTAAGCACTTAGACTGTGCTGGTGATAAGATAAAAGGATGCTGGACAGTTCCTCCCCCCTATAGCTTTTATTCTAGTGGGGCAAGAAAGCATATAAAGAGGATTTTTGAGGCAGGTGGAGTGGCAGGGCTGCACATGTTAGGGGAGGATTATGGAGGCTTAAAACTGGGAAAACTAAAGCAAAATCTGATCCAGAGGGACTCTGGGGAAGGCAACTATGTGACACAGTGGATAGAGTACTGGACATCAATTCAAATCTAGCCTCGGACACTATTGTGTGACTCTAGGTAAGTCACTTAACCTTGAATTGCCTCATTTTCCTCATCTGTAAAATGGGAATAACAACAGCATCTACCCCAAGATAATTCTGAAGGACTTATGAAAAAAAATTCTATCTCCAGATAAAGAACTGATCATGTTTGAATACATATTGAAGCATATATATTTTTTACTTTTTTATTTTTCTTGAGTTCTTTTTTCGTTTGTTTTCTTTCATAATATGACTAATAGGGAAATATGTTTGACTACACATGTATTATCTATCTTGCTTGCCTTTTTAATGAGGGTGAAGAATGGAGAAAAGGAGAGAATCTGAACTCAAAGTTTTAAAAGCAAAGGTTAAAATTAATTTTATATGTAATTGGGGAAAAAGAAAATACTAAACAAAAAAATCAAAGATAAGCGATAGCATTTACCTCCCTGGTTGCTATAAGAGTAAAATGAGGTATTTTCTAAAGCACTTAACAAACCTTAAAGTGTTATAGAAATGCCACCTATTAATATTATTGTTTTTAATATTATTGTATTTAATATTATTAATTATTATCAATAATAATGTTTTTAATATTTTTTTTGAGGAGGTGCTATATGGTATAGTGGATAGAACTAGAGTTAGGAAGACCTGACTTCATATCTGGCTTCAGATATTTACTGGCTATGTGACCCTGGGCAAGTCATTTGACTTTCCCTCAGTTTCCTCCTGTGTAAAACAAGTTGGAGAAGGAAATGGCAAAACACTCCAGTATCTTTGCCAAGAAAAGCCCTCTGAAAAGGGGTTATGAGAAATTGGACATGACTGAACTGCCTGAACAACAACATTATTATTTTATGATGGGGGAGGGAGAGAGGTAATGGCAAGAATGAAGACATTAAATTTGTTATTTCAACTCCTCCCTCTCCCTGCCTCAAATCCCCACTCTCTGGGGTAAACAGATTAAGCTGAATTCATAACAGTCCTTTATATGCTTGTGTGCTCCCCTTCCCTGCCCCACTCCCAAGGCTCCAGACGCTCCAAAATCCTCCAACTGATTCTCACATAGTCGAACCTCGAAACCTGTGTATTCCCAATCCCTGCAAAGTGATTGGGCTCCCAGGATTCCCAGGATTGAAGGGGATCTTGATTATTTTTAGTTCACTGACCCTTTTGGCAGCCAATCTTGTGGAGCATTTTCAGAATTTGAAATGCATAAAATAAAAAAAATAATTAACTCATAAAATAAATCTAATTGGATTAGAAAGAAAGCCAGGTTTCTGAAATAGTTATCAAAGTATTAAAAGATAAAATCCACAGACCCTAGGCTAAGAAACCCTGGATTTCTGCTATCTACTTCCTGTTTTATGGAGAGAAGAAAGGCTAGGATCTCCTTGGTATGACTGGGACAGGGCACAAGAGCCTTGTGGATCCTAGATCCCAGAAGCCTCAAGGAGGACTGCATCTCAGAAAGTAGGTCCTGGAGGCTCTGCTGTTAAAGGTTATGGGGGCTGAAGGCTGGAAGCTGCTGTTGGTCAAGGGCTTGATCAGAGCTCTTCCCCTTTTGCCCACATTTTCCATTTTAATAAACTTCTTAAGTTCATCTCTCTAATTGGCAAAAACAGGTTTTGCTGCTGCTAGATCACAGTGGCAATTTCACCTCAGGTCAACTGAGCAGCTGTCTTGCTGGGAGAAACACCTCCATGATCAAAGTCAGGGAAGCTCTGCAAGAAAGTCACTCTGAGGTCTTCCAAAGCCTTATGTTAAGACCATGGATTTAGAGTCAGAAAGGACCTTAGAGTCCAATCATTTAATTTTACAGATAAGGAAATTGAGGCAGAGTCGTTAAACTAGGGGGCATATTGGATAATCTGCTGGACTTGAATTCAAATCCTTCCCCAGATACTTGCTATGTGATCCTGGACAAATGCTTTATCTTTATGTGCCTCAGTTTTCACATCTGTAAAATTAAGATTAAAATGGTACCTATGTCATAGAACTTTTGTGGGTACCAAATGAAATAATATAGAAGTAAAATTGTTTGCAAACCTTAAAACAATATATAAATGCTAGTTGTGACTATGATCTTATTTGTTGTTCTTCAGTCATTTAAATGATATCTCTCTGGAAACCCATTTGAGGTTTCCTGGCAAAAATACTGGAATAATTTGCCATTTCCTTTTCCATCTTTTTACAGCTCAGGAAACTGAGGTAAACAAGGTTGAAGGACTTACCTAGAGTCACACAGCTAGGGAGTGTCTGAAGCCAGATTTGAACTCGGGACAATGAGCCTTCCTGACTTGACCTGCACTTTATTTAACTACCCAATCTATGATCTTAAAAGCATAGATTTAGACCTGAAAGAGACCTCAGGAGCCACCCCTCTTCTCTTCCCCTACCTCATTTTACAGATAATAGAAATTGGAACTTTTTAAAAATTATATTTTATAGGCAAAAAGCTTTCAGTCCTTTTCCTCTTTTATCCTTTTCCCCATGGAGGCTCGTAGAGAAGTTAAATGATCTTATTGAAAATCAGGTATGTATGGCAGAGTCAGGAATTGAATCCAGGACCTCTGACAGTAAATCGATCTACTGCCCTCTCCAGATCCCTAAAGGAAGAAGGCATTTGGACATAAGAAATGGCTACATTGACCGTTCTCTTTAGAGGGAAGGGGGGATATCTTGACTGTGGAAGTTTCTCAATGCAGTGCTCTGGTCTGGATACGTAACAGGATTTTCTTTGCTTTTTAAACTGGGAAGCAGCTCCTAAGCCTTGAAGCTTAACTCTGTGGAGATCCCTAAAACGATCTCCATTCTCAACTAAGAGTGAACTTTCTTTCCCATTTGTCTAATCTTTATTGTAGCTGCTGGGGTTACTATGTTTTCTACATTTTTCTTAAATGCAACTCTGGTCTGGCCTCCATTCAGAAAGGAGACACTGAATGGGTTACCCAGAGTGGGTCATAAATAATAACAGTTGGTATCTATGTATCGTTTTAAGGATTACATAAAAAAGGGATATCTAGGCACAAGCCTTGGAGTTAAGAGGATTTGAATTCAAATCCATTTTCAGACATTTAATAGCTGGGTAAAGTCACATTTTAACCCTAATGACCTCCAAAAAAATGACAAAATACTGTAGTTGAGTGAGTCTGGAAAAGTCACTTAATCCTAATTGATTGAGAGAGAGAGAGAAAGAGATGGAGACAGAGAGACAGGCAGAAATACTGCACACAGAGAGACTGACAAAGACAGGGAGGGAGGGAAGAAGGGAAGAAGGAAGGAAAGAAAGAAGAAATAAAAAGGAAGGGGGAAAGAGAATGAGAGGGAGGGGGAAGAAAAGAAAGAAAGAGAGAAGGAGGGAGGGAGGAAAAAAAGAGAGGGAGGGAAGGGAGGAAGAAAGAAAAGAAAAAAGAAAGAAGGGAAGAGAAAGAAAAGAGGAGGGAGGGAGAAAAAAGAAAGATAAAGAAAAAGGAAGAAATAAAAAGAAAGGAGGGAGGGAGGAAGAAAAAAGAAAGAAAGGAAGGAAGGAAGAAGGAAAAAGAAAGAAAAACAATCAAACAAAGAGAGAAAGAGATGGGACTCTCTAGGGTAGACTGAGTTTTTGTTTATCTGCTTTTTACTAGGCCCTATGATAATATAGGAACTCCCAGTGAGGAAATGCTTCCATTAAAGCAGATCAGCACCTGCTCTGCAGTCTCAAAGGGAGGGCTGACTCTATGAAAAGTTAAGGGACTTTTCGAGGATCACACAGCTCGTACTCCAGACTTCTGGATTCTGGGGCCGCGCCGTGCTGTCTCAGATAGACATTACATTATAACCTTAGGAAACATAATCTCTAGCTGTCACTATTAATAATAAGAAGAATTTGGTTCTAGGCAAGACATGATGAATGCTCTCATCATCTATGAATGTCTGGTCCTAGGGGAAGAGTCCAAGATTCTGTTGGGGGCACGGATGGAGATGGAGGCTGGAGCGGAGGGAGGCTGATATGTAGAAAGAGGCAGAACTCCCTGCCAGCACTTAATATTCCATGAATTTCTCTTTCAGAGCAGATATAAAGCCCCACACCCCACCCCCGAATCCCTGCCCCTAAGGAGATTACATTATATTGAAATATATAATAAGTTTTTTTTTTTTTCCCATTGGCTCTGGTCCAAGTATAGATTGGATTACCTGGTTTGGGAAGTCCCTAGCATCTCTGCAGTGTTATCATCCTTTGATTTCTTTGTCTCTATGTGCTCCAAGCTGACCCTTGGCTGGGCAGGCAGGTCTGTTCAAATCTGGCAGGTACATCACTTGGATAAAATATGTCAGCAGAACCAGGATGGGACTTGCTTAGATATCTATACACACACATGTATGTGTCTATGTGTATATATGTGTGTAGGTCTATATATATATCTATATAGGTATATAATACACATATAAGTGAATATATATCTACATATATACAGTATGTGGGGGGGCAATCAGGATTAAGTGATTTACCCAGGGTCACCCAGCTAATAAGTGGGGGGCGGATTTGAACTCAGGTCCTCCTAATCCCAAAGCTGATGCGCTATCCACTGCACTACCTAGCTTTCCCTGATATTAATTTAAGTCATTCCCCTTCCCCCTCCCTTCTTCCCCCCATCCAATCCAAGCTGGAGGAATGGGGGGGGGGAAGGATTAAAGGAGAAGGATGATTTGTTCCCTCTCAAATAACGGCCAGACTTCCCATGCCCTTTGCCAAAAGCAAAGTGCTTCCCTGTGTCCCTGGCACCCCATGTGAGTGACAGAAACCTGAGCCTCTAGGTCTGCTCCCTCAGCCAGGCTCCCGGAGCTCTGGCAGCCAGGGGATGGTATCTGGCAGCACTTTTGTTTCTACTTAAATTGTTGTCCTTTACATCAAGTTCCCTTTCTTTCCAGCATAGAAAAACAAGTGTTTCATGTTACCCACCAGAAGAAATCTCGACCTGGAAATTCTGCAATGCACAGGGAGAGAGAGGGCAAGGATGAGCCGCAGGAGGGGAACATGGGAAAGCACTGGATGGGGAGCCTTGTAAGGCCCCCACTTGGAAACAAGAGAAGTCCATTCCTTGATATATGACTTGCAGTTGGGTTTCAAGATTTTAAAGAAAATATTAAAGATCTTCATTTTTCCGAACGATATGAATCATTCTGTTCTTGCTTCCTTTACTCCTCCAAAATCAAAATTATCTAAGGGTGTGAACATTCATTTTTTATAAGACCAAGGTCATTGGTAAGATCTGAGGTTTAAGGCTCAAAGGAACTCGAGGTCATCTTATCCAACTGCGAACATTGACAAATGGGGAAACTGAGGCCCATGGCTGTGAAATGGCTTGTGGAAAGGGTAGGGTATTCATGTGTTCCTGCCCCCAGTTTAATCTTCTCTTTTTTCAACTTGTAAACCTTTTCAAAAGAAAGAACTCATATATCCAAGCAGAATATAAATTATGGTTTTTGTATGTTTTTTGGCTTTTACTCATCATCCCTAGCACAATGACTGGTATACACCAGGCATTTAATAATAAATACTTGTAGGATTGAACTGAGTGAAAATGATAAGTTTTCCTCTGAGATTTTTTCCTATTTACAGTATGTGTACACACAAGTATATGTTATATATGTATTTTGTATGTATGGAGAGAGAAGGAGAAAGAGAAAATCTTGAAACCCAACTACAAGTCACATAGATTTCCTCTGGTGGGTAACATGAAAGATTTGTTTTTCTATGCTGGAAAGAAAGGGGGAGAGAGAGAGACAGCGAGAGAGAGAGAGAGAGAGAGAGAGAGAGAGAGAGAGAGAGAAAGAGAGAGAGAGAGAGAAAGAAAGAATTGTTTTGTTGTTCAGTCATGTCCAATTCTTTGTGACCCCATTTGAAGTTTTCTTGGCAAAGATACTGGAGTGGTTAGCCATTTCCTACTCTAGTTCAGATTACAGATGAGGAAACTGAGGCAAACAGGGTCAAGTGACTTGCTCAGAGTCACTCTGCTAGTAAGTGTCTCAGGTAGGAATTCAGGTCTTCCTGACTCCAGGTCTGGTGGTCTGTGCTGTAACACCTAACTGCACACCCATGTGCACATACACACATATCTTGGAAGTATAATATATATATATATATATATATATATATATATATATATATATGGAGAGAGAGAGAGAAAGAGAGAGAGAGGCATATATGTGTATGTATATAATGTATGTGTGCATATATGTATATGTATATATGAGTGTGTATGTGTGCATATATATTGTATGTATATATATACATATATATATAAATATATATATATATAATCTTTTTCTCTTTTTCTATTTTTCTATTGTGTCCCCAAGATAGAGTACATTGCCTTTCAATTTAATTCTAAAAAGCATCTGACCAAGCTCCTACTAAGTGCCAGGCACTGTGTTACTTGCAGATTCATAAAAAAAAATCATTAAAAGAAATGGCTGAAAGTTTCAATGAATTTGAAGTCTAACCATAACCCTGGTCTCAGAGGAAGTTTTGAAAGGATCAGCCTCAACACTCAAAGAACATTTCTGGGCATTCAAGGACTTTCTGTTTACTCCTCCCTAAATTCAATCAGAATAATCTTTGAAGATTGGGCCAAGGAAAATCCCAAAGTCCTTAATGCAGCAGGTAAATTCCATGGATCTTCTGGGAATCTAAGTTAAATAGAGTCAGTTCCAGGAGTGTGGACACCTCTTCCTCATTTGAAATTGAAAGCCAATGGTCCTGAATCCTCCCAGTGGTCAAGCAGTCGAAATCTCAAACTTGGGTTGTTTTGTTTTTTTTTAAGAGATTGGGAGCAGGGGGGTTCTGGATGAGCTGCCACTTACTCCACAGAAAAGGAAGACGGGAAAAATCCAGACCTCTAAGCTGCTACAATGGGGAATGAGCCAGGGACTCCTTCATAAAAGGAGAGGAACACAGCTTGAGAGTGTCATGAATATTCATGGACAATGCAAACCAGGTTCATTTGCCATTTAAACCCTGACACTATCTCTGAGATGCTATGAGGATGATTTTCTTTCCTTTCCTTTTTCTTTTTTTAAAAAGGGGGAGGAGGAGAAGCAAACTGAACTATTTTCTTTTGCTTCTCCTTCTATTAGAACCAAATTGGAAAGCACTGCCCAGATTCCTGCTGACTGATGTTTTTGTAGTGTATATTTCTCCAAGAGGATTGCAAAAATCATATAATATTTCACTGGAAAGTTCCTCAAAACAGAATGTCAGAGGTAGGTGGAGACTTAGGACACAGAATGACAGAACTGGGAGGGACCTTAAAATATCAGCATTAGGAGGGAATTTGCAATCTAGACTATCAGAGCTGGGGGCTTTCTTTATGTGTGGAATATTAGAGCTAGAAAGGACCCAAGACTATGGAAAGTCAGGCTGGGAGAGACTCTGAAATATGCAATGTAAGGGCTAGGAAGGACCTTATAACATGGAGTGTCAGTGCTGAAAGAGGTCTTAGAACATGGAATATCAGAATTGGAGAGGCTTTAGAACATGGAATGTCAGAACAGGAAGGAGCTTTTGGATACAGAATGTCAGAGCTGAGAGGGGCCTTAGAACATGGAACATCAAAGCTAGGAGAGGTCCCAGAATTGAGAATCTTAGAATCTGTTCCAATTCCTAACTCAGCCACAAATACAGATGGATGGATGCGAGAACAAGGTATATAATACTTGCCCTCTCTATCCCAATGCAAATGTGTAACAAAATAAAGACATTAGGTTCCTGGGGGCAGGATCCTTATTTTTTATTCAGCCTTAGCCTTTCATACACAGAAATACACAATTATAACAGACACCTACAAAGAAGCTTCCCCTAAATGGCCCAGTTCTGCAGATTTGCTTATAAAAATGAGAGGTTTGTGAAAGCGATTCAGCATCGGGTCATTGCCACTACAAATTATAGGGTTTATTTTTTTCATGCAGTCACTTAATGAAGGACCTAGATTACACAGTGAAATGGTAGAAACTTTGGCAAATTGCTGCAGATTGCAAAAATTTAACATTTATTGGATGTTTAGCTAGACGTGATCAGGTGGCAGGAATTACATGCTGAAAATTAATTCTACATCATAAGATAACAACAAATCAGCATAGCATAAATACAAAATTAAAAATATCTCTGGGGAGTCAATAAGTAAACCATACTGGAACCAAAATTTCAGCCAGCCAATAGACATTTATTAAGCTCCCACTATGCTTAGTGATGGGAATATAAAGGTAGAAGATAGTCTTTATTAATCTCAAAGAACTCACGGTATGATAAAAGAGGCAACATACAAGCGACTATGTATGAACCAAATAAAGACAAGAGAGAATGGAAAAAAAAATCTCAGAGGGAAGGCAAGAGGATTGACAAGGACTGAGAAAGGCTTCTTCATCCTAGACAAAATTTGTTCACAAGTGCCTGGGCATATCATTACTCCATAGAAATCTAACAGTGCTTTTCAGTAATATAATCCTATCACTTTTCAAACTACATGGCATGAAAAACTCCCAAGATCTAGAGCCCTGGATAAAAATATAAAAGTAAGTGGAAATAGGATAAGAGACATAATTTTTCTTCTCACTGTCCTGACAGCTACTACAGTTGGCCTGAAGATACTTTTAGTGAGCTTAAAGAAGATGCACTGACAACCTGGGTCTCTTATAATCATATAAAAAGAAATTATTTTACCCACCATGCAATAGCAGTCATAGAACATGAAAAACATGAGAATGTTATCTGGCTAGTGAACTACAATTCCTTCCTGAGCCACAACAGAAAAAAAAAGTGATAATAACAATAATAAATTATTTTTATTAACTTTGGGGTTGGGTTTATACTTTTTATAGCCTAGTCCAAATGAAGATATACTAGATCATAAATAGAGTATATTAGGGTATAAAATAAATATTCTAGAGTATAAAAAAACTAGTATGTAGGGGCAGGTAAGTGGCACAGTGGATAGAGCACCAGCCCTGAAGTCAGGAGAACCGGAGTTCAAATCTGACCTCAGATACTTAACACTTCCTAGCTGTATAACCTTGGACAAGTCACTTAGTCCCAATTTCCTCAGTAAAAAATAAAAACAAAAAAATCACACCTAGTATGTATATAAAGTCTAGTTTCTCTATATATTTATAGTATATGTGGATATGTATAGAAATATACAAATGAAAAAATGAGGGTTATACATGTATACACACATATGTGAATGTAAGATATATGTCCAATGTTATATGTATGTATGTGCACATGTTAAAAAGCATAAAAACTGTCTGAAAATTAATAATAAATGCTTCACTATAAAATAATAGAGCATAATATAATATATGATCTTTGAGCTTTGTTATCTTCATTTTAATGACAGGAAAATAGCTCAGGAGACCCAATTTAAAGTAAAGAGGCCTGGGTTTGAATCTCTGCTCAGTCACTTAACTAACCAAATCATTTAACTTATTTGCCCCTCTAAATCTCCATTTTCTCATCTGTAAAACACAGATAGTCACATTTGATTGTGATGATTGTGATGATAATCACATTTGATTATATATCTTACATGGTTCTTGTGAATAAAGTGATTTACAAACATTAGCTTTCCAGAGAGACATGAAGGGCTATGACAGTGTAAGTGTAAGAGTATATATGAGATTCATCTACACATGGTGGACACTAGTCTAGGTGTTCCGAAGACCTGGATTAAGTACAAATCCTAATTCACACTCGGAGTAAGTCACTTAATCCTTAATTGTTCCCAGGAAACTCTAAGTCTGTAAATGGTAGAAAAGCCTAGGGAGAAAGAATTTACTCATTTGAGAATTCCCTAAACCATGAAATCACAGGTACAAACCCTATCATCATGATCATGATCATGATCATGATTATTACTGTCATAATAATGATAACGATTATTATTATGGCAGTCTAGTTTTGTGAACATGGGTTAATATACTGCTTCTGACATCTACTGTGTCTTCCTGGGCAAGTCATTTAAACTCCTGAGTGCCCCCAAGAGACATCTAAGACTGCCTTGGTAGAGGGAGTTTTCTCCCCAGAAATTTCCTGAATCAATCTATTCACAGGTCTAGTCCAAAAAAATAGCAAACAAAGCAAAAAAAAAAAAAAAAAAAAGATAAAATAATTTATTTTCACTGCTATGCAGATTCTTCCCTCTCCTCCAATTAAAAAGAAACAAACCCATTATCTATTGCTTGGCCCTGGTTTGGAACATTACTTGCCCAAGAGAATATAGAGGGGAAAAGGATCTTATTTATTTTTCTGCTCTCTCTGGCTGGTATTTTTTTAAACTTATCTGCAAGGTTAGCTTATTAATCTGCAAACTCTCAGAACAGCCTCTCCATGGTTCATTCCCCTCGGTGCACAAGAGTAAGTCTATCTGTGGTCTGAGAGCTTTTCTTCCCTCCTGAGAGACAAAAAACAGGGAACTACACGAAGGGGGAGGCTGAGAAATTCCCTTCGACTCTGTCTAGCCCACTCAGACCTAATTCTTCATGTAGATCTGGAGTTGTTTTGTTTTGTTTTGTCACACACACACACACACACATGCACACACACACACTTTAAAGGCTTTAAAGAACTAGAATAAAAGATGTCATCTAGTAAAGATGAAGGATGACAGATGGACAAGCCCACGTGCTCTACTCTCTCCTCAATATTGGGAGAAACTAAGGTGAACCTCCCAGCACGTTTGGTAGCAGGTTTTTATGTGAGAAATAACTAGAGTCTATATTGTTGGATGGTACAGTAATGGATGAGAATAGAGAGAAAATAGGCTGCAAAGGAAGGATCGAGCTAGACTGTGAATTTTAAAGTTCAACTGGAGGATTTTATATTTGAGCTTGGAAGTTATAATCTATCAATCAATAAACAATTTATTAAATGCTAGGCAATGTGCTAAGCACTAAGAATAAAAAAAGAGAGGTAACAGACAAGCCCTGCCCTCAAGGAGCTAACAATTCTTTATTTTTTAAATTAAAGCTTTTTATTTTTCAAAACAGTGGACAATTATTCAACATTAGCCCTTGCAAAATCTTGTGTTCCAATCCCCCCCCTCTCCCATGCCCTCCCCTAACTGGCAAGTAGTCCAATATATGTTAAACATATAGAAATATATGTTAAATCCAATATTTGTATACATATTTATACAATTATCGTGCCGCACAGGGAAAAAAAGAGAAGCAAAATAAAATGTAAGCAAACAACAACAAAAAGAGTGAGCATGCTATGTTGTGGTCCCCACTCAGTTCCCAAAGTCCTCTCCCTGGGTGTAGATGGATCTTTTTTTCACTGAACAGTGAGAACTGGTTAGAATCATCTCATTGTTGAAGAGAGCTAACTTTTCACTGATAGAGATAGAATAATAGGGAGTCACAGAAGTTTAATGAGGAGGAGAATAGCACGTGGTCAGATCTGCACTTTAGAAAAATCAGTTTGGCAGGTGAATGGAGGAAGGATTGAAGAGGAGAAAGACTTGAGGCAAGGAGATAGGTTAGAAGATTATAGCAATAGTCCAGGTGAGAGGGGATGAGGGCAACCACCAAGGTGACTATGATGGTTACACTATTCTGTGTGAGCAGAGGAAGGGAATTATAGGAAAGAGATAGTGACAAGAGAAACAAGAATATGTGATTAAGGGTTCTGGTGTCTCGTTGGAGGGAACATCCAAATCCACACAATCATAGAGCTATTAGGGTGTCTGACGATGAGAATCATTTCCATGGAAAGTCCTTTGGGGGCAAGAAGGGCAAGGGGAAGAGTGCTTGGTTCTAGAGCAAGGATGAGAAGAAAAGGAAAGTAGGGATGTGGAGTCTCTGAAAAGGCTCATTATGTTCAGCAGGTGGCACATTTTCTTTATGTGTTTAGTCTAAAATTCCTTCTGCAAAGACTTGGGATTGGTTACCTCTCAGACGGCATCCTCACAACATCTGGTCCCCAGATGGTTCCGCCCTTCTCGGGGCCAGAGAAATTTGTATGCAATTTCTGAAACCCTCAATTTTTTGGAAATGTTGCCAATATCTTTTGTTTTCATATGCCTTTGTGGAAAGAAAAGGAGCAAGGAGGTCATGGTGGAGAGGATTTTAAATCTGGGAAGAATTCCTGAACAAATTGAGTCGTTCTGGATTTTTATTATCCTTTTAGGTAATAATCCAAGATTGTTCCAGCTGGAAGGACCCTCAAGCATTACCCAGTCCAACCATTCCATTTGAAAGAGGAAGGAACAAGTTGAGAAAGGCAAAGTTATGTGTCAAAGTCACACAAGCAGAGTTGGTGGCAATAACTCTTATGGAGGGCCTAGTGTGCCAAGGAGGTAAGTCAGGTACAGAGGCTACGGTTTCCACAGTGTGATGGACACAGGCGTCGTAGGTAACTTTGAGAGAGATTTCCTGGGCAACAAACTCTAGAAATCTTTCTTTCTCAATGGCTCGATAGAGCCAGGGCCAATTCTAGGAGAAAAGTCCCGGGATCATAGATGCAAAGCTCGAAGGAACTTCAGGGTCCAATTTTTGCAACCCTTTTGCTTTATAAATGAAGAAACTGAGGGCCAGAGAGGAAAGGGACTTGTGCTGAGGGCCATTCAGCTTGTCAGAGTTAGGCTTTGAATCTGAGTTTCTTGAGTCGAAGCTTGATCTCTAAATCTAACGTCATGTGATTTTCTGATCATCTCATTCCAATCTCACACCGATCATGGGGGTACCCAGTTAGTTCCCATGGGCATTCCCCAACCTCAATATTATTAAGTGATTCTTGCCATGCCAAGCCCACGGTTGTATGCCACGGGCTTAAAATGGTTCCATTGACAGGCTATGTCTCCTTCGTTACCAGGTTAGTTACAAGAGAATGATTTTTGGGGGACGGCAGTAACTCTCAAAGACTGGATGATGATGATGATGATGATAAGAGCATCTGTATAGTGTTTTAAGTTTATTTGTTTGCTTGCTTTTTTTGCTGAGGCAATTGGGGTTAAATGACTTGCCCAGGATTATATTGCTAGGAAGTACTAAATGTCTGAGACCAAATTTGAACCCAGGTCCTCCTGACTTCAGGCCTGGGGCTCTATCCACTGCACCACCTAGCTGCCCCTGGCGTTTTAAGTTTCGCAAAATCTTTTAACCGTGTAAGCATTTGCCTGGGACATAAATAAGCACTTAGTAAATACTTAGATTAACTGATTTTATAATTTATATTATATGTATATATTATATTATTATATATATTTGTATTATATATAATGATATATATAAATGATAATATATGTATATGTATAAATATTTATACATATACATAGCATTTGGTTCTCCTAAATCCTGGGAGGGAAGATTATTCCCAATCAACAGATGAGGAAACTGAGGGTCACAAGTTAGTAAGCATCTGAGGCAGCATTGAACTCTAGAAAGGAGAATGATTCTCCAAGACCAGCCTCTATTCACTGCACCAATGCCTGGCACACGGTAAGTGATTAATAAAATTCTACTTGACTCAATGACTATACTATCTGGCCATCTATCAAAGAAGTGAGAGGCTGTTATCTCCACTGATGGGAAGAGTAATCAATCACGCCTAGGAAATGATAGCTCCTTGATCCATGTATAGTATATTGAACTACCTAATGAAAAGGTGGCTAGTAGTGTATGTAGGCTGCACTGGATTACCCAGGAAACTTTGCTTACAAGAAATGATATTAAAAAACTCAGAATAGGGGCAGCCAGGTGATGTAGTGGACAGAGGAGAACCTGAGTTCAAATCTGCCCTCAGACACTTAATACTTCCTGGCTGTGTGACCCTGGGCAAGTCACTTAACCCCAAATGTCTCAAGGGGAAAAACTCAGAACATCTTGATCAAGGACATGTATGAGCAGAAAAGAAAAGCAGAAAAAGCAG
Source organism: Sarcophilus harrisii (assembly GCF_902635505.1). Taxonomy (NCBI): domain Eukaryota; kingdom Metazoa; phylum Chordata; class Mammalia; order Dasyuromorphia; family Dasyuridae; genus Sarcophilus; species Sarcophilus harrisii. The sequence continues at coordinate 18,821,579 of NC_045430.1, forward strand.
AAAAGTCACCCAGAGGAAGTAAGAGATAAATGATGGACATACCATGTGCTATACTGCTAACCACCCAAAGTCAACAGAACTCGGGAAGGTCTTTGATTGGATCAAATGAGTAGATTTGCTATGGAGGACTGACAAAAGAACGTGGACAAGAGTCTCATGGGAAGAAGGTGGATAGCAGAATAATCTATCCTGATGGGAGAGACCATCAACACTGGTCTAGTCAAGTATATGCAATTTTATATATACTATTTTGGAAAGTAAAATATTATTGGAGAGGTAGTGTGGGACAGTGGGTAGGAAACTGGCCTCAGAATTAGAAAGACCTGAATTTAAATGTAGCCTCAGACACATACTGTCTGTGGGACTCTGGGTAAGTCATTTGAATTCTGCTTGCTTCAGTTTACTCACCTCTAAAATGGGAATAATAATATCATCTATCTCTCAGGGGTTGTTGTGAAGATGAATAAGATAATATTTGTAAAGTACTTAGCAAAGGGTCTGGCACATTGTAGGTATTTTATAAATGCCATATTGTTGTCACTATTATATGATTATTATTATTTTACTATTAAATATTAGAGATACAAAGAAAGGCAAAAAAATAGCTCTTGTTCTTTAGAAATTCAGTCTAGGGGAGAAGGTGCTGACCTTTACTAGTACAGGTTTCTGAATCTTGGAGTTTCCTGTGATATCATATGTTTCACCCCTGTGCCTATTCCTTTTTAAAACTCTTTTAAAACTTTATTTTTAACACACATTGCTTTATGAATCATGTTGGGAGAGAAAAATCAGAGCAAAAGGGAAAATCATAGAAGAGATTAAAAAAACAGAAAAAAGAAGTGAACATAGCATGTGCTGATTTACATTCAGCCTCCTTAGTTCTTTTTCTGGATGCAGAGGGCATTTTCTGTCCAAAGTCTATTGGGTTTGTGTTGGATCAATGAACCACTGAAAAGAACCAAGCCTTTCATAGTTGATCACTGCACAATCTTGCTATTATTGTGTACAATGGTTCTGTTTGTTTTGCTTAATATCAGTTCATGTAAACCTGTCCAGGCCTTTCTAATATCAGCTTGTTGATCATTTTTATAGAACAATAATATTCCATTACCTTCATATACCACAACTTGTTTAGCCATTCTCCAATTCATGGCCATCTACCCATTTTCCAATTCTTTGTTCCCACAAAAAGAGCTGCTATAAACATTTTTGCACACGTGGGTCCTTTTCCCTCTTTTATGATTTCCTTGGGATACAGACCCATAAGGTCCTTCTGCTTATTCCTAACCCAAATCTGTCCTAATGCTATCACTAAGACTCATTTTTACTCTGAATCACTTTGTTATGTGAAAACTGAAGTTCTGCAGAACAGCTTGGGAAAAACTGATGGAAACAATACTTCAGCTGAGTTGTTTTTTTCCTACCTTTTGAGGAAATAGGTTAATTTCTTCTATCTTCCACTCAGGATTCATAAGAGGATATTGGAGTCGGTGAATAGAGTGTTATAGGTTCAGATGTAAGCCAAAACTTAGGATGGGGAGAGATTCTTTTTTTTCGAACTCTATTTTTTTATTATTACAGCTTTTTATTGACAGAACATATGCATGGGTCATTTTTCAACATTGTTGTTTGCAATCACTTCTGTTCCAACTTTTCCCTTCCTTCCCTGCACTCCTTCCCCTAACTGGCAGGCAGTCTCATACATGTTAAACATGTTAAAGTATATCCTAAATACAATATATGTATACATATTTATACAATTCTTTTGTTGCACAAGAAAAATCCAATTCAGAAGGTAAAAATAACCTGGGAAGAAAAACAAACATGCAAGCAGTCCACGCTCATTTATGGAAAGAGATTCTTGAGGAAGAAATCTGAACTAGGACAAGACATTCAGGTTACAAAGCCCCAGTCTTTATGGTAAAATGATACACAACTCTACACATACCACTCAGGTGATAAATACTTTTTATGGCCAGACACCGTGCTGTGCTGGGGATACAAAAACAGGCAAAAAGCAATCCATGACCTCAAGAAGCTTACAATCTAATGGGGAAGACAACAAGACAACAAACAGACCCAAATAAGTGATAGGATAAATAGAAAATAATTAACAGAGAAAAGGCACTAGAATTAAGAGTTTGCGAAAGGCTCCTTCTAGTAGTCTTTAGTTGGTTTATGGATAGAAAAGAAATGAAGAGAGAATTCAGTCACATAGTAAGATCTGAAGACTGTCCCCAAATTTAATCCAATTACATAAACATTTATTAAATGCCCATTATGTAAAAGATTGGGTCTATAACTGAGATCAAGGGACCATCTCAAGGTGACCATCTTTTACCTCCTGGGAAAAGAACCAATTCAAAATTTAATCGGTAATCAAAATGCAGTCTTAAGATTTATGAACAAAATTCTCGAAACTGGGGGTTATGTAACCATCTATAAACTTTCTTTCCACCCATTGCTACAGTCTTATCCTGACTTTTAGAGCAGTTTTGTGACTTTGGCATGATTATATGCAGCTAAGAAGAAACAGAAATGAGATTTGAATTCTGGTTTTCCCGACTCAAGGAAAGGGGGACTATCCATCTGGCCCATGACTTCTCAGTAATATCGAATCATGGGACCGTACTAATCAACCAGTCCAATATCCTTAATTCACAGATGAGGAAACTGAAGTCCCAAGAGGTATAAATTGTGCAAGATTACATTGATTTAGAGGTGGAGCTAAAAGTAGCATTCCTATTTCTGTTCTTTTCATGTTGTTTTCAATTTAATTCAATTTTAATATTATTTCATCACTGCCCCTTGTAGAAAAATGAGAAAGTTGGTGCTATAAGTGTAAAACTAAATAGAATAATGGTAGCTGCTGACATGGAATCTAAAAGAATCTAAATAGCTTACAGCATGCAGCCTTACCCATCCTATCACTGCCAGATTTCCTTAAAGCCCCTGGAGAGACCAAGCAGTCAAGTAGGGCAGACTAGGGAACTCCAACCACCTCTAGAAATTTAAATTCCACTTACTACCATCAGAAGCAGTGTAGAGGAACGGAAAGCTCAGTGGTAATGGAATCAGAGCATGGATTCAAATTCTAGCCTTGTGTGATCTCAGGCTGGGCTTTAGTTTCTTCATCTGTAAAATGGGGACGTTGGATGAGATGATTTATGTAGGGTTCCCATGAGCACAAAATCTAGGAAGCTATGGCCTTGTGGGTCCATCAAAGTCATAAATTGTATGATCACTGTTTAGATTCCTATCAGCACTAGTCTATGAGCACAGTAACTGAAGGGGAAAGGCAACAACAAATCACTGATTAAACCAAAGGGTTCTTAACCTTTTATGGATCGTGGATGATATTGGCAGTATGGGGAAGTCAATAAACCCCTTCTAAGCATAATGTTTTTTACATACATAAAATGCACATGATTACAAAGGAAACCAATAATATTGAATTCAATAATATTGAAATGCAGCTACCCAAAATCTTGTTTAAAGAAATACAACCCAAGTACAGAGCCTCTGCATTAAATCTTTATAAGGTACCAAACAGTGGGGTAAATACAGGGAATATAAATGGGAAGGGGGATTGGTTCCAGCTCTCAAAGAGATTAAAGACAAGGGGATAACAAAGGCAAGTCCAATGCAGATGATTCCTGAGTCTTCTGGGGTGGGGTGCGATGGGGGATAGAGGTGAGAAAGGAGGGGGAGGTTGGTCCCAGCAAGGCAGCTTTTATTCCTGCTAATGCATTCCTAAAAAATGTGACTTCCAGGGGTGAACTCTACTGTCTTTTTAACTCCTCTCCCAGGTACAAGGGGCATTCTAATTTTAATTATGATTGCATCTCTCCATTTGACCTTACCACCTGACAGATAAAGTTAAATCCTCTTCAAATCCTTGACCTCTCTGTAGGTACTTGTACCTGGCACGGTTCCACGTGAACTATAGATCTTTGGAGTAGAAAGAGTCTAGTTTTCTTGAACATTCATTCATTAATTCATTCAGCAAACAGTAACCATGTACCTACCACATATGTAGTGATTGAGTGGGTCACAGTTACCATTTTTATCTTTTGAAGAGTTTTCAATCTTTTAGGAGAGATCTAGCACAAAGCAAGAGAGAACAGATGTGTGATTGGTAAAGAAAATTCCATCGACTAAAGCAGATAAGTGCCTTTTCTATAACTTAAGAGTCTCAAGATGTATGTGTGTGTGTGTGTGTGTGTGTGTGCATGTACATATATGTATGTATTCCCTGAGATTCCAAGTCAAAGATTCTTAAATTGTGGGTTGTGACTCCATATGGAGTCTTATAGGTGAATGAAAATTATGATTTATTATCAGTAAATGTTTGATCTGTATACCTCTTTTATATACCTATATACTTGGAATCACGTAAAAATTTCTCAGGTAAAAAGAGATCACAAGTAGAAAAGGTTAAGAAGTCCTAGAGTAAATTGTGGAGAAGGCAGACACAGACACAGACACAGACACACACATACACACACACACACACACACATATATACACATACATACATATATATATATATATATATACATATGTGTGTATATACACATACATTTGTGTGTATAAATATATATATATATATATGAATAGATAAATCTGTCACAAGTATTTTCTCTTTTTAATCCATCTTTCTCAAGGCTCACAAAAGAATTTTTCTAAAGTATAGGTCTGACCATGTCATATTTCTAGTTAATAAGTATCTCTTTATTACCCTCAATGAAAAATCAATTCTTTTGTCTCATATTTAAAGCTCTTACCACCTGTCCTCTTTCTATCTTTCCAGGTTTATTATTATTTATAGGAAATATATTATTAAATGTATATAATGTTATTGTATATTAATATAAAGTCTTATGTAATAATATATGCCATATTATTATTATATAATTATATAATATATGCCATATGTAATACAATATATATAATATATTGTACTACATTTATACATTATTCTCCTCTATACATTATGCAGTCCAACTATAATGGCTGTTCTTCATATATGACGTTCCGTTTCCCCACTTGGGAATCTCTCATATCTTCTCTCGTATCTGGAATGTTCTTCCCAATTCTCATCTCTACCTCATAGTTTCTCTAGTTTTCTCTAATATTCAGCTGAAATATCACCTTTTACAAGAGGCTTTCATATGACCTCCCTCCTGATCTCTTCCCTTGCCAAGGGGTAACTCCCTTTCATTTGTCCTGTATATATCTTAAATATATAGATAGTTGTTTACATATTGTCACCTCCATTACAATGTGATCTTGAGGACAGGGTCCTTGTTTTTGCCTTTCTTTGTATCTCTCATATTTAGCACAATGCTCAGCCAACTACAAGAATGTTACTAAAAGGATGGCTTGTGAGCGATAGAAAGGAAAATGATGATCACTCGGAGCTACTAAAGGTTCATTAAGAAAAAAGTTCTACAAAAGTAACTACACTTCTTTCTTGGGCAGCATCATTAAGCTGGTGGATCACAGAGATTCTGGAAATAGAGAATATCTGAGTTTTAGCAAGATTTGGTAAAGTTTCTTGATGGGGGGGGGGTGGAGAAAACACATGAATGCAGCTGGAGAGCTCCAAAGAAAAGGCAAAACAGGTACCCAATAAGTCTTTAATAAATGCTAGTTGACTAATTGGATGATTCAAACATCAGGAGCGATTGATTAATTTATCCAAAGTCACATAGTAAATGGCAAAATCAAAATTTGAACCTGGATGTTCTGACTGCAAATCAATTCTCTTTTCACTGTACAATGTTGCCTTATTCCTTTTTTCCCAAGCAGATAGCTATCATGTCCTAAGTCTTTGCTGAGACTTTGCTGAGTCAAGAAGATGTGAATTCAAATCCGACCTCAGACACTTACTATCTGTATGACCTTTGGCATAAGTGACCTTTGGCATAAGAGCCTCAGTTTTCTCAATTATAAAATGTAATAATAATAGTACCACCTCCAGAGTTGTTGTGAAGATCAATTGAAATAATGCATAATACCTGGCATATAATACGTATTACATAAATTTCTCTTTCATCCTTTCTATTCCAAACTAAATATTGTTTAATCAAATGATCTTCATATGGCAAGATTTCAAGTCCTCTCATCCTCTTGGATCTCCCCATTTGTTTTCTGAAAATATCTTGTTAAATGTAGTGCAAAGAACTGAATCACCATATGGTCTGACAAAGGCAAAGTATATAAGGACCATGGCATCTTTCATTCTGGACACTATGCTTCTGAAAATATCATTAAGATTGGGGTGTTGCATCTCACTATAGATTCTATTAGTGCTTAACACAATACTGGCACATATGGATCTTAGCTAACATTGTCAATAATAATTATCATTATTAAATTTGAAATAGAGGTCTATGGAGTATTTTTGAATAATTTTTGTTCTATCCAACCAAGCCAAGTCTCCCTAGAGAGAAAAGAAACCAAATACGGATATAGGTCTTAGCTAATATTGTCAGTAATAATTATCATTATTAAATTTGAGACAGAGTTCTACAGAGTATTTTTGAATAATTTTTGTTCTATCCAACCAAGCCAAGTCTCCCTAGAGAGAAAAGAAAACAAATAGGGATTAAGTAGTTCTGTCTTCTTTCTATTATCATAATTCCATCTACCTCCAAATCTTACCTTTTCTTTATTTCTTTGCTGAAAATTCCAGACCTGCATCTTGTGCCATTGAAATTTGAACATAAGTGGAAAACTTTACCTTTATTCCTATTAAATTTGGATCCTATTAAAAGTCTTATTAGAAATGGTCTATCCTTTTTGAGATCTTTTTTCTGTTTCTGTGATCCAGTATGTTGGCGATTCCTCCCAATTTTGTGTCAGATATAAACATGGTCTCATTTGAAAAAAAAAGGATTGAATAAAAGTCTGTGAATTCCTAGGTCCTTCCATCCTCCAGCTGCATATGTGTATTGTCTCCCTTTCCCCCTCTCTCCTTCCCCCCCAGCCAAGAGACTTGGTAAAAAAAAAATATATATATATATATATATATATATGTTATTATAAATATATAATATAAACAGATATAAATAAAACATAAATATATATTTAACATATAATAAATATGATATAAACAAATATAAATTATATAATATAATAAATATAATATATAAATAAATATAATAATTATATATATATATATATAATATAAAGAATATCTAAAACCCAGATATTCTGTATCTCCAGAATTTCTTTGATCTGCCAGCCTAATAAGGCTTACCAGAAAAGAAATGTAGTTAGTTTCATAAAACTTTTTCTTAATGAACCCTTAGTGACTCCAACTAATCATCCTCCTTTCTATGTGCTCACAAGTCATCCCTTGAACAACACATTCTAAAAATCGGCCTGGAATTGAGGGTCATGAACCATTTCTGTGAAGAATTCACTTTCCTCTCCTTTTTATAAATGCAGACAATATTTCCCCTTTTCTAGTAATAATAGCATATTTACATGATGCAAATTTACAGTACTTTAAGAATTGTAGAGCACTTTCTATGTATTACAGACATTTCTTGCTTTATGTAAATTTGTATCATGTAAATTCAACTTTATGTAAAGAATTCCGAAAGAAATCTATATTCTTTAAAAATATGCTAACTTTACTGTATAGTTTTGGGCTCTCTCTCTCTCTCTCTCTCTCTCTCTCTCTCTCTCTCTCTCTCTCTCTCTCCACTCCTGGCCCTTGGGTCTCCCACTCTATATCTCAATTAAAAAAAAAACCCTTAAAAAAAAAAACTTCCAAGTCCAAGCAGAAGAATGGAAGTGTGAAGAGCTCTCCACTCCCACAAATGAGACAAATGAGAGGCTTAATTTGAGACTTCTGGCTCCTAGAAAAGAGACCCTTGCCCTGCTCTGACTACCCAGAGCAACTACCCAGGTTCCCAGTCCCCAAACATCTGTCTTTCATCAGTGTCAGTCTTGGCTCAGTACCACACGTCCTTGAACCATGTGCCAGTCCTCTCCCTGCTCCTCTCCCTTCCTTAGCCAGGAAGCAAATTTGCATTATGTAAAAATCGTTTTAAAAGAGGCCTGTGGAATGGCAAGAACTGTCTGTATCTTATTTACTTTTTTCCAAAAATCTTGCAGGAGAGACAATATGGGTATTGGATCCCATTTTACAATGGAGGAAACTGAGGCCCAGTGAAATTAAGTGATTTTTCCAAGATTACAAAAGTAGCAAGTGTTAAATCACTTTGACCTATCATTTACTTCTTACCAAAGGTCTGACCATTTTTTCTTTGCTAAGACAACTGGGGTTAAGTGACTTGCCTAGAGTCATACAAATAGGAAATGTTAAGTGTCTGAAGCCAAATTTGAACTCAGGTCCTCCTGACTTCAGGGCTAGGTCTGATCATTTTGAATCAGCAGACAATTACTATTTTTTTGGTCAAAATGAGGATCAGATTTTCCCCTTATTGCCCCATTCCAGTGCTGGGGAATGGTGAAAGCAGATATGGGACTTCATTAGTATGGAGAACTCCCAGTGTGGAACTTCCATCCACTGATACTGACTGACTACTCTCCAGATTGCCCTGGGTTCTGAGGAATTGTGACCTGAGTTAAAAATGCAACTTTGACATTTATTATTTGTGTAACCATGGGAAGAGATTTCACTTTCTTCACTTTCCTCATCTGTAATAGGAAGAAACTGGTGTAGATTTTCCAACTTTTTTGTGTTATAGACCCTTTGGGCAGTCTAGAAGGATATTTTTAAAGCAAAAAGAAAAAGCCAACCAACCAAATAAACAATGTCTCCCAAATACAGGATTCTGAAGGAAAACAAAGGTTAATGAAAATAAAAATGCTTTTCCCCCTCATTCCAAGTTCATGGAATTCTGCTTTAAGAACCCACGAATTAGGTATATCATCCTAAATCCCTTCAATTTCAGCATCCGTGACCCTGTGGCTCCAAGACCACTCATTCATCTCATGCTATGATTTAAATTTATGGATTCCTACTGGTTGAGTCATTAGCCCAAATGAACGTGTTTGGCCTCTATTTGGGGGAGGAGGGGTTAACTAGCTCTGTGCAGAGCTGGTTCTATGCAGAAACTCTGTTCTCGCAAAGCCATTTTGCATTCAGGGGATCATATTTCCCTGAGCACCAGTACCTCTCCCATCTGGGCAGAATCCCCTTGAAAAACATCATGGCTGAGCTGTGGTTTTTTAATCCAAATTTTAAAATCCCAAACTGTGATTATTTATCCAAAAAGATAAATAGCAAAGCGAATGCAGTCCAGTCATTTGATAAAAAGTTCAGCCTCAAAAAACCCTGGGGGGTTTCCTTCCCTATGGCAAAGGACTCAACGCACTCTTGCATATATGTTGAGCATGTGTGAAAACAACATATATTTGAAGGTTCTTCTATTCAAAAGCCTCCTAAACTGTGGGTGGTGATGTCATATGGAGTCATGTAACTGAACGTAGGGCTCACAAATTATGATTTATTATCAGTAAATGTTTGATTTGTACTTATATACTAAGGGTCACATAAAAATTTCTTGGGCAAAAAGGGATCACAAATGGAAGTCTCGATCTATTCTAAGAGAAAGGTGCCGTGCAAGACGTGGGGAAAGAAAAAGAAAAGCCTAAAAGATGGTCTCTGCCTTTATGGAGCTTTCAGGTTCAACTGGGGACAAGGAAAAGCTAGGGATTACTCCATTCATTTTGTATGCAACTGCAAAAATGGTGGACTGGGAGGGGGGGTGAAATACATTTTTATGAGGGGCACTTCCTGGAAATGCAAAGAATGGAATGATGGTAGAAGAAATGACTGCTGGAAAGGGAAGCATCAGGTTTAGATCCTACCTCTGATACTAACTGTGTATCTGCTACTCAACATCCTTATCTCTAAAATAAGAATAATTATGATGATGAGGAGGATGATGATGAGGAGGAGGAGGATGATGATGAGGATGAAGATGATGTCCTTGAGAAGTCATATATTATTTTAAAAAAAAGAAAGAGCAGGAGAAAACATTTAAAAAGAATAATACCAGGAATATTCATATTATTTTGAGAATCAAAGATGATATAATAACAATGATGATAATAATAGCTAGGATTTATATAATTTTAAAATGTTTACAAAATACTTTACATATGTTGATTTATTTGCTGTATGCAAGGAACTTTATATGTTTTAAAGCACTAAATAAATGACTATTGTTACTGTGAGGATCATCATGGTATCAGTGGACAAATTGCTAGTATAGGAGTAAGAAAGAGCAGGATTCAAATCCTGTCTCTGACATTAGTCACTTTGAGGCTCTGAGAAAGTCCTAGAGTTATTGTTTGACAGACAGAAGGGACCCCAGAAGCCATCTGGTCCTTCAGTTTTACAGATGAGGAAACTGAGGTTTAAAGTCATTATATCTTTAGACTTCAGAAGGCATCTGGTCCAACCCGCCCCCTTTTATAACAGATGGGGAAACTGAGGCCTAGGGAAAGGAAAGGATTTGCTCAATGGTAAATAAGGACTAAATGTCATCTAACTGGGTCATATCAGTGTGTTAGACTTGGAGCTAAGAGGAGTTGGATTCAAATCCTGCCTCATAAATATGGCAGAGCCAATATTAGAACTTGGGTCTTCTGTTTCATAGGCTATTGGTTTTAAGCCAGATAGGACTTCTGGAGCCACTAGCTCAATCAATTAATTTTACAGAAGAGAAAATTGAAGTCAAAGGAGATTAATTGATTTGTCAAAGGTCAATCAGACAGTCAACAAGCATTTATGAGAGCTTAGTATTTTCCAAACACTTTTATAAACATCGGTGGTAGGATTTGAACCTAAATCTCTGACTCTTCTGAAGATATCACACCGCCTCTTTTCACTTACCCTCTCTAAGTCTTACTTTCCCCCACTGTAAAGTGAAATTAGTAATAATACATCAGTGGATTAATGTAGGGATCAAATAGAACAGTAAGTAAATCAAATTAAGGAAAGCAAATGATCAACTATTGTTTACTCATGTTAACATTCTCTACAGAGAAGGCAGGAAACTCTTTGCTTCAGTTCCTCTATGCTACTTCTCTATCCCAATCATTTATTTCCCATAAGTCATCATTCATGGGAGAGCTGATTGATCACTTTAGTCTCCCGAATAAAAAGAATATTTTCCTATTACAATAATCTGTTCCTCTTCAGGTGCAGATCAGGAAGCTTGTTTCAAAGAAGATAGGAAAGAATAAAAAACCCAGCATTCCCTCAGAAAATTTCTCAAGTCTGAAAGTCATTTTTCATCTCAGCAAGGTGCAGGGTAAAGAAATCATCAGAGGCAGCCCTGATCCCCTCTCTAAGGATGCTCTCTGTTTGGGCACAGAACGGCAGCAAGCTGGCTCAAGAAAGAGCCCCTTCGCCAGTTAGGGCCCCCTCACCAGTCAGGGCCCCCTCAGCAGACAGAGAGAAAAGTCTTCCTCTAGGGACTAAGCCCAACCTCCCTAGGGTTTGGCATTCCTGTCACAGATGCCTGTGGAAGCAGTTCTCCCTTCTGAAGAGATAATTGGTGTTTGGCAATTTTTTAATTGTCTCAAAGGGGAGGAAATGGACTGAGCACTTACTGCAGTTACAGCTGCGAAGGGAGCCTAGGTTAGCACATGAAGAGAAGTGAGACCCAAAAGCACAGCAGTAAGCCCACCACCATATAGAATCTTCCAAGATCACCTGGAGTAGGGGGAGAAGGGGGGATAGCGGTGACTCACGGACAAAGCAAGATCTGGTTTTTTCATTTCTCTGAAGTCTGAAGTTCACTAAGGAGAAGGGGAAAGATTAGAGGGACGATGAGGAGAGAGGAAAAGAAGGGGGTGGTTTAAGGGGGAAAGAAGTAGGTAAATAGAGTCAGAAACAGAGACAGATAGCCAGAGTTGAAGAGAAAGAGAGGGAGGGAGGGAGGGAGAGATAGAAACAGATAGAAGAAGAAGAAAGAAAGAGGAAGAGAGAGAAAGGGAAGGAAAGAGATGGGGACAAGAGAATGGAGGAAAAGGAGAGAAAGAGAGGGAGAGAGAGGGACAGAGAGAGAGAGAAAGAGAGACAGTGGAGGGAGGGAAGGAAGGAAAGAAAGAGGGGGAAGGAGGGAGAAAAGAAGGGAGGAAGGGAAGGAGAAGGGGAAAGAGAGGGAGAGGGGGGAGAGAGAGGGGACAGAGAGAAGAGGGAGAGAGACAGAGAGAAGGAAAAGGGAAGAGAGAGGAAGACAGAGGGGGCAGGAGAAGAGAAATGAAGGATAGAGAGAAAGATAAGAGGGAGGGGAAAATGGAGAGGAGGAGGAGAGAAACAGATGGGAAGAGAAAGAAGGAGGGGAGGAAGAGATACAAAGAGAAAAATGGAAGGAAATTTGCTATCAAGTAACCGCTATGCTGCCTTTTGCTAAAAATAACCTAGAGCTATGGTGGGGAGGAGGAAGGGGAAGGATAGTGGTCACTACTAACCCCAGAATGTGCTGGATCAGCCCATCTGTTAAAAACAACTGTCTGGGGAGCCCTGCCATTGCCCATCACCCCCTACTTCTAGCTGGAACCACTCTTTTAAAAAAAAGTCCTCCAAATTTAACAAATGCCAAATAGAACGGGCCTTTCCATATTCAGAGTGGAACAAAAGCAGAGGGCTGAATGTGAAAGTGCAGCTGTCTATTCTTATTTTCCTTTTTAAGCTATAGAAGAAGCTCAATCTGAAGCTTTCAAAGCTTTCAATCCTCCCAAATAGATGAAAAATCAATCTTCCCCAAAGGAGCTTGAGGACATTTCTCAACCTCCTAATCTAACATTAGGGAGGTCCTTTCAGGCCTCCCCGGTGCTCAACAGTCAGTCCAATACCAGACTTGGCAGGACTTTTCTCCATTTAGGATTTTAAATGGAGATGGAAGATGATGGGTGGTCAAGATCATCAGAGCAGCTCTAAAGAAAAGAAACCATGTCTGAGGATCAAGTGTGGGAATCTAGAATTTGGGAACCTAAATATGAAAATGGATGAATGAAGAGTTGAGGAAGAGAAATGAAGATCTGGGTAATAGTGATGGTGGTAGTAATAGTAGAAGTAACAGTAGTAGCAGTAATAGTAATAATAATAATAGTAGTAATAGTAGTAGTAGTAGCAGCAGTAGTAGTAGTAGTAGTAATAGTAGTAGTAGTAGTAATAATAGTAGTAGTAGTAGTAATAGTAGTATTAATAGTAGTAGTAGTAGTAGTAGTAGTAGTAGTAGTAGTAGTAGTAGTAGTAAACTGAGGACTGGCCTCAGACACTTTCTAGCTCTATGACCTGGGCAAGTCACTCAATCCTGCTTTCCTCAGTTTCCTCATCTGTATGAGTTGGAGAAGGAAATGGCAAACTATTTCTGTATCTTTGCTAAGAAAACCCCAAATGGAGTCACTAAGAGTTGGACACAACCGAAAAATGACTGAATGCTGAAAACCAACTGAACCACACTAGCAACAAGAGTAGTACAAATAAGCAGGAGATACAAACTTTAAACAAAATCTGAATCTAGAAGTAACCTTGGGGGTCATCTAGTCCAACCTCCCCTGGTTTTAACAGAGAAGTAAAATGACTTATCCAAGTGATATGATAGTGTCAGAGATGCACATTCATCTCCTCTGACTCCATAAGCAGTGTTCTTTCTACTCTACTACAATGGCAAGAAACATCTGAGTTCAAATTTTGCTTCTGAAATCTTCTGGCTATGTGACCCTAAGCAAGTCACTTAACCTCTCACCCCCAGACAGTTTTCTAAGATTTTAAGTCATATTAGAGTTTTACTTTTACATTGATGGAAGCAGTGTATGTACTAGAAATTCCCCTACACTGATGAAATCAAAAGTGTGGATCAAAAAATTAAAATAAAATAAATGAGCTGCACCAGACAAGCTGTAAGGTACCTTTCAGTCTGAACATTGTGTGATAAGTTATTTGGTTTGATCAGTACAATTCAAGCTCCCAGGTTCTTTTGGGGGTTTGATTGAAGCTATAATTTAGTGAGGTCCAATCAGAAGAGGGGTGAGTCTGGGTAACTAACCAGACAGAATCAAGAAGGTCAGCAGATGCTAGCTGGGTGTGATTCAATCCAATCCAAGCCTAATTAATTCAACTCAACCTCACAGTTCCATATATTGGAGATGTAAAGAAAGATACTGAACAATTCAGTTCTCAGGGAGCTCATAAGTTAATGAGAGGAAAGGCGTGCACCCTGTGATATGAGAGAGAGAGAGAGAGAGAGAGAGAGAGAGAGACAGAGAGAGACAGAGAGAGACAGAGATGAGAGAGGAAAGATGAAGAGGGAGGGAGAGAGGGAGAGAAAAGAGAGGAGGGAGGGAGAGAGAGGGATGAGCAACAGAGAGGGATGGGGGAGAGAGAGGGATGGGGAGAGAGAAAGAGAGACACAGAGAGACAGAGAGAGAGAGACAGAGGGAGGGAGAGGACTGAGGAGAGAAGAGAGAAAGAGAGAAAGAGAAGAGAGGGGAAGGGGGGGAGAGAAAGAAGACAGGGAGGAAAGAGAGATGGATAGGGGAGAGAGAGAGGGATGGAGGAGAGAGAAAGGGATGGGGAGAGAAAGAGAGACAGAGACAGAGACAGAGAGAGAGGCAGACAGAGACAGAGAGACAGACAGAGACAGAAACAGAGACAGAGACAGAGAGACAGAACAGAGTCAGAGAGAGACAGAGACAAAGAGAGGAGAGAGGAAGAAGGAGGGAGAGAGGGAGAGGGGGAGAAAACGAGGGAGAGGGAGAAGAGAGAGAGAAGCACTAAGAAGATATCTAGGGTAGATTGCCATACTGAGAGATCATTTTCACCTGGGCTGTGAAAAAGCAAGGCATAGGACAGATGGAGCGAAGGTGGGTCTGGGGAGGTCATGCAGAGAAGTGCCTCCTGAATTGGGGGCCACACAATTTCAAGGTGAAATGGCACCTTGAGTAAAATGGGGAAGGGGATTATTGACAGATGACTATGGGTAGACATAAACAAAGGAACCAAGATGGAAACTGACTGAATGAGAAAAGGAGAAAAGAATTCTCATTTGGAAGAAAAGGGAGAATAAGGTGAGGTCAAGAGTTAGATCATCCCAGTTCTGATGGACCTGGCCATCCTCAGCAATGAGATCAACCAAATCATTTCCAATGGAGCAGTAATGAACTGAACCAGCTACGCCCAGAGAAAGAAAGAACTCTGGGTGATGACTAAAAACCATTACATTGAATTCCCAATCCCTATATTTTTGCCCACCTGCATTTTTGATTTCCTTCACAAGCTAATTGTACAATATTTCAGAGTCTGATTCTTTTTGTACAGCAAAATAACGGTTTGGTCATGTATACTTATTGTGTATCTAATTTATATTTTAATATATTTAACATCTACTGGTCATCCTGCCATCTGGGGGAGGGGGTGGGGGGTAAGAGGTGAAAAATTGGAACAAGAGGTTTGGCAGTTGTTAATGCTGTAAAGTTACCCATACATATAACCTGTAAATAAAAGGCTATTAAATAAAAAAAAGAGTTAGATCATGAAAGACTTCGAGTGCCAGGATCACGAAGAGATTTGTATGTTGCTTGATAGACAATAGAGCATCTCTGAAAGTTTGTGGAGTAGGGGTGTAATGCAGAGGATTCTTGTTCTGTTCTAAATTGTCTGCTGGCTGTGGGCAATGGAAATCATTGCATAAAGTCAGAGGACAGAAAGGCACACCTGACACTGATTAAGGAAGAAGCAGTGGAACCAGGATCACTAGGACCATAACATTCTAGTCTCATGTTGTAAGCAAGTTCATTTTCCAGATGAAGAAATTAAGGTTTAAAGTTCATAGAATCAGAGGAGCCTCCAGGGCTTCTTAAACTTTTTCCACTCATGGCCCCTTTTTCACCCAAGAAATTTCTGCATGTTCCTGGCTACATAAGCATATAAATATGAATAAAAATCAAACATTTACTGAGAATAAATCATAATTTTGTGACACATTTGGTTATGAGACCCACATGGGGTCACGATCCACCATTTAAGAAGTGATCTAGTCCAATCCCCTCCTTTCAGATGAAGGGCTAATGCCCAGGGAGGCAAAAGTAACTTGTTTGGGGTCATAGAAGGAGTTTAAAGATTCAAACTCAGATCCTGTGACTTCTTCTTTAGTATTCCTTCCTCTGTGGCAGACTGCCTCCTAAGATAGGAGGAAAGGCTTTCCTCCTAAGAGAGAGTAATGGAGAGATTTGAGTTGGAATCTGGCCTTCATCTCTTACTACATGTGTGACTTTGGTTGAGTGATTTCCTTTCTCAGAGCCTCAGTTTCCTCTTCTGTAGAATGAGATAATACTTGCCCTACCTACCTCATTGGATGATTGGGAAGGAAGGTGCTGCAAATTTTTTTAAGTGCCACACAAATGGGCTTAACATGGAGCCCCTTGGTCCAAAGCCAAAAAACCACTCCACTTTGCACTGGGCCAATTCGACCGGGAAAGCTGAGAGTTCTGCCTAGCATCCTATGGGCAGCTGGCAGGGCAGCTTTTGGAAAAGGAACCTTAGAACAGCATGTGCTTGATGAAGGTTCCCCATGGCCTCAGCTCTGCATGAGCAGCCTGGGTGTGAGCATGGCGCCATTGCCTTCCAGCCTGGACTCGGAACTAGGCTGAGAGTGAGGCTCTCCAATTAATCACTCAGTGCCAATGGACATCTGCGAGCCACTCAGGGCCTCTTGAGTGTGTCCTCTAATTAAAAGAAAGATTAAACCTACTCTAGTCTAATTGCCAAGTCTCCCTGTGGCTCAGTCGGTGCGCTGTCCAAGGTACCGGAGGTATTGGGAGAAAGGGACCACCAGGTACTACTCCCAGGAAAGGGAGCAGACATTCAGAGACCCAAAGAAAGGACAGAGGCTTCCCTAGCCATTGGTAACAACTGGAATTATGTTTTTATTAAGATAAGAGCAAAGTGAAAATCTTTCTCAGTTGTCCTAGGTTGGGATCAGGTTGGGATGTTGCAAAATGGGAAGGCAGGTTTGGAAGCAAAGTCATTCTACCAGAAACGAGACTGCCTATGTATGGGGACCATGATGAATCAAATCTGGAGATGAGGCAAGTTGGGATTGTGGGCAGAGATACTGGAATTGCAATCAGAAAGACTGGGTAGGAATTTTGCCTCTGAAAGTTACTCTGCATGTGTTACCTTGGACAAGTCATAAACTTTGAGCATCATTTTCCTTCTTTGCAAAATGAAGGGGGTGGGGGCTAGATGACCTCTGAGATCTTTTCCAGATGTAACTTTGTCATCTTATGAATCCTGAAGGCTCCCATTTATATAGAACTGAATGGTCACCAAATATTGCCTTTGGACAACCCTCTGTGGGTTAGGAGTATTATTTTCTCTGACTCCCACTCCCAACAGTGAACAAGTATCAATGCTTCCATTTTTCAGTAGGAAGGGAAAGAGAGAGGAGAAACATCAAAGGTAAAAGTTATATAGAAATTTCAGAATCTGAACTCGGAGCTTGAGCTGAAGTATCAGAACAAGATACTCGACAGTTTTGCCCTACCACCCACCTATATAGCTCTCAATTTAAGGGGGACGTTCATGTTAGGAAAAAGAATAAGATAGCTTGGTATGCTGGATAGCAGAGCGGCCTTGGAGTCATGGAGATTTGAGTTTGGTCAGGAGGATTTTGGGGTCTGCCTCTGACACATCCTAGCTGCAAAAGTCATAGGATCTTAGATCTATTGCTGGAAGGGATCTCAAAGGCCATCTAGTCTTAGTCTTCCCATTTTATAAATGAAGAAACTGAGGCAGTTAAGTGACTTGTCATGGTGACATAGGTAATTAAGCATTAAATATGGGATCTGAACACAATGTTCTTTTCACTGTAGCAAGCTTGAATTATAGATCTATCAGGAGATGGGGATGTCTATGTCAGAAGTTGGGTCTTGACTCAGGGTTCTTAATGGTTTTGTATTTCATGGATGCCTTTGACAGTCAGCCTGGTGATAGACCCCTTTTCAGAATCATGTTTTTAAATGCATAAAATAAAATGTATGTGCTTGCAAAGGAAATTAATTGTGTTGAAATATAGATTTGAAAATATTTTTAAAAAACAGGCTAGGAACCTATGGTTCATACAGAGAGAG
Organism: Sarcophilus harrisii; assembly: GCF_902635505.1. Lineage (NCBI taxonomy): Eukaryota > Metazoa > Chordata > Mammalia > Dasyuromorphia > Dasyuridae > Sarcophilus > Sarcophilus harrisii. The sequence continues at coordinate 18,839,714 of NC_045430.1, forward strand.
AGACAGAGACAGAGACAGAGAGAGAGAGAGAGAGAGAGAGAAAAGGAGACAGAGACAGATAGAGATAGAAACAGAGACATAGAGACAGAAACAGAGAAACAGAGAGAGAAGGGAGGAGAGAGAGACAGAGAAAAAACAGAAAGACAGAGATAAAGAGAAAGAGACAGGGTTGGAGGGGAGGGGAGAGTGATACACAGAGAGAGACAGAGAAAGAAATGACAAAGAATATCTCTTAATTCAGGGCCTTAGGGTACATTCCAAGGGTCACACTTGTGGCTGGTTTAAATTCTAACAGAAAAAAACCAGAACCTCAAAACCTGATCTAGAGATTCTCATTTGTACAGATTATTGTCCCCCAAGGAGATGCCCCACCAGTTAATGCAGCAGCCCATAAAAAAGCAGCATCCATCACCAAAGACTAATTAGTTAGAGCCTCTCCTCCCCCGGTAAGGTGATCCTGATCTAGACCCTCTGGGCAGCTCCCTCCAATCCTGACTCTGGGGTAGCATACGGTCCTGACTCCTACCCTACATGCATCTATGGAAGCTTGCTTATCTCACTTGCTGAAAGCATCAGTCCCTTTAAACTTTAAATATGCCAAGCGTCTCTGTCTGATTGCCAGGGGAATGGATCTCTCCCTGAACCTAATGAGGGAAGGAGCCGTTTCACTTCATGAATTATACGGCATTGTCAATCTGCCAGGGCTGCAAGGATGGGGAGTGGGGAGGGGTGAGAGGGAGAGACAAACATACACTGCAAAAAAGAAAAGAAAAAAAAATTGCACTGGCTATGTCTTCCTCTCCAGCTCCTGTTCCATCTCCCCCTCCTGGGAGCCCTTGCTATTCAGATGTTATTGTTTTTGCTTGGTTAATAGAAGAAAGCTGCTTGATATACCTCTTTTGTTTCTTTGTTTATTTTTCATAGGATTTATGAAGCTAGAAGGGACCCCCAAAGTGTCCATGGTGCAATTTCAGGAGGTCTCTAAAATTGGATGGGAATAACTGCATCCTTATTTCAATAGAACTGGCTTCCTGTGACATACTGTGTGTTTTTACTCTATGCATTATTATTCTGAGAAGGGGTCCCTAGGTTTCACCAGACTATCAAAAGATCCAAAGAGACATCCAAAAAAGGTTAAGAACTCTTGGCCTATGGGAGCAGAATCTATTACGCTTTAGCTGAAGTAATTCTTGATCAAATAAGAGATACAGAGCATTATGAAATGCAAAATAGACAATTTTAATTATGTTAAATTAGAAAAGCTTTTGTACAAACAAAACCAATGCAACCAAGATTGGAAGAATAGCAGAAAGCTGATGAATAATATTTATAAGTATCTCTGATAAAGGTCTCATTTCTCAACTATATAGAGGAATGAGTTAAATTTATAGTAATACAAACCATTACCCAACTGATAAATGATCAAAGGATATGAACAGGCAGTTTTCAGATGAAGAAACCAAAGCTATCTAAAGGCACGTGAAGAAGTACTCTAAATCACTTTTGATTAGAGAAATGCACATTAAAACAACTCTGAGATGCCACATCATAATATCAGATTGGCCAATATGATAAAAAATGAATTCTTGTTCTAATCTAATCTCACTTTACAGATGGGGAAACTGAGGACCAAAGAAATGAAGTGAATTTCTTTTCTTTTCTTTTTTAATAATAGCATTTTATTTTCAAAATATATGCAGATAGTTTCGATTCACCCCTGCAAAACCTTGTGTTCCAAATTGTTCTTCCTCCTTTCCCTCACCCCTTCCCTAAACAGCAAGTAATATGCTAAACATATACAATTCTTCTACACATCTTTCCACATTTATCATGCTGCACGAGAAAAATCAGATAAAAAAAAACAAAAACAAAAAGGAGAAAGAAAAAGAAAAGCAAGCAAACAACAACAAAAATGTGAAAATACTATATATTGTGATCCATATTCAGTCCCCAAAGTCCTCTGTCTGGGTGCAGATGGCTCTCTCCATCACAAGTCTGTTGGAACTGGCCTGAATCACCTCATTGTTGAAAAGAGCCACGTCCATCAGAATTGATCATCATATAATCTTGTCGCCGTGTACAATGTTCTCTTGGTTCTACTCACTGATGAAGTGGATTTCTACAAGGTGTCTTGGCACTAAGTCATAGGGTCACAGATTCAGAGCTGAAAGGGACCTTAGAGATAATCTAGTTGAATGCCCTCATTTTACAGATAAGTAAACTGAAGAACCAGGGAGATAACTCACAAAGATCATCAGTAACAGAGCTGGAAATTGAAGCTGGATCCTTTCATGCTAGATCCAGGGCTCACTCCACAAGACCACAGCTGTCTCTAGTTAACACCACTGGGCTAAAGAGCTTTAGCATCTCTCCAATCCAACTAAATCGAGGGAAGAGGACTGATCTACTGCTCCCAGGTCTTCACTGCCAGAGACACGTTCTAGCCGAAGCACAAGTCATCGGAGGTGAGAGAAATCACATCCCAGATTTTCAGAGGAGCCTTTTTGAATGTCCCTTATTTTTGATTCTCCAAGACAGCTTTCAAGCTGCTGGGGTTTCTTTTTTCTATGATGTTTGCAAGTGGAGTCTAGCAGAATCAGATGGAGGCACCTGGGGCTTCTGAATCTACCTCCGTCCTTGTTTATCAGCAGACAGAAGGAGGAGAGCTGGGGAGATGCTCCAGAATGGTGAGAAATTTATCACTTAAAAAATAAGAATCAGAGAAAGGGAAAAACTACAGTTTAAATATATGATCTTCTGAGATGTTCTCTCTACTGGGAGAAAAACCTGCTCTCCTTGAGGATGGGTTTCTAATGTAAAATGTCATAAGATCTAGAGCACAGGTGGAGAACTAGAAGAGGACCCTCGAGGCCATCTGATGTAATCTATTCCACTCTTGTTACAGTTCAGGAAACTGAGGCTCAGGAAGAATATGTAATTTGGGACTACAGATTAGGAACTGGAAGGGATCTGGAAGCCATCCAGTCAAATCACCTCATTTTACTGGTGAGGAAACTGAAGCTTAGAAAGATTAAGTGACTTGGAAACATGGATTGAGGACTAGAATCTATTCTAGAAGCCATCTAGTCCGACCTTCTTATTTTACATATGGGGAAACTGAGGCTCAGTAACTTGTAAGCACCAGAAGCAAGCTCAGAGCCCAGATCCTCTTTCCCTTGGACTATCCTGCGACAGGTCCATCCCATTTACCAATTTTCTTATTTGGCAAAGGAGGAAATAGAGAGGAAATTTCATTTCTAAGTGTTTCTGGGGTGAGATCATTTTTGAGATGAGAGGGCTCAGGCTCCCACAGAATATAGATTATGGCAGACTCAGCCACTTTCCCTTTTCTGAGCCAAATGGTGAGCTATTAAAAAATGCAAAGGCTTGAGAGACAGTCTGTCCATGTGTAAGCTGAGAGGGCACAGGCGGTACCCAACCTTCCCCCTGTACCATGATTGCGACCTACAACTAACCTCTCCTGGGCATGAACACAGCTCTTGCTTGTATACACACGCTCTTTAGAATTCAACAACACCAGACATCCGTGCTAATGGAGAGGTCTAGGGAGCCTCCCCATGCCCTTGTACCACATTCAAAAACATCAATGCACAATGGTGACACACCTTAATAGAATAATATTATTTTAGATTCCTTCAGTGCCGCACAGTCCCTAACCTACAATAGAGGCATTTACCATGATGCCTGCTGAACAATTCCTCTAGGAGCACAGATCTCAAAGGTTTTGGTTCTCAGGACCCCTTTATGCTCTTAAAATTTATTGAGGGACTCCCCCCCCCCAACAAAGAGCTTTTGTTTATGTGTTATAATCTAACAATATTTACTATATTAGAAATAAAAATTAAATTAGAAATTAAAATCTCTTAAATTATTATGAAAGGACCCCGAAATCACAACGAAGGTCCCCCAAAGAGTTTTTATGTGGATTATAGCAATCAACATTCACCACATTAAAAATTAAAACCTCTTAATATTATTATGAAAATAATTTTAACCTTGATGGCTTCCCAAAAGGCAATGGTCTTGGGATCACATTTTTGAGAATCTCTGCTCTCCAAATGCTATTGTGAGGAGTGATTATAAATATTATAATTATCCCCATTATACGGAAAAAGAAACTGAGGCCCCTAAAGGGGAAAACATTTTTTCAAGTTGACACAGCTAGAATAAGTGAGAACTGGGACTTGAATCCAAGAATTCTGTCACCAGAATCAGTAGGTTTTTAATTCTCCATGGCTGTCCCTCAGAATATATCTCACCTTCACTGCTACATCCATTCAAAATTCCTGAAGGGCATTAAAGGGCACAGAAAGGTATCACTGCGATGTGTACAGTAAGGTGGGGAGAGTCAGCAAGGCCAGGATCAGTAGGAGGGAGACAAAAATGGGTGGACAGAACCCAAGCAGGCGAGCCATCAATCCCCCAGAGATCAAAACAAGGGATTACTTAGTGGTTCAAAGTCAGAGACTCAGGCAAAATGGCCCCAGGAAGCAAGAAACTCATCCTGGACCCACACTGCTTTCTCTCTCATCTCATCTTCCTTCCTACCTCAGGCAGTCATGGACTGCAGGTGTATATTTATGATCAAAGAGGGAAACTGTCCCTGGGTGTATTCAGTGTGCTCTTAATTAAGGCAAAGGATTGGGCCATTGGATTATTATTATGTGGGATATGAAAAGTAACAATATGGGGATAAATCATTGCTAATTGCCTTAAACGATCATCTTATTGGTGATAAATAATCATTAAAATGTGTAGTACATTTAAGTAGTACTTTACCCAATGCTTTTTATAGATATTATCTTGTGGAAGTTCTGGCTGGGTTCAGATACTGCCTCTGACTTCTTTGGAAAATGAGAGATTTGGACTAGATGGTCTTCAAGGTCTCTTCAAACTTAGGATCTATATTCTCCTAAGTCCAAATCAAGGAAATTTTCCATGGCCTAAAAGTAGTGAACTTAGGAAGCTAGGTGGCACAGTGGATAGAGCACTGGAGTTAGGAGGTCTTGCTTGAGCTGTGTTGACCTTAGGCAAATCACTTCACCCTGTTTGCCTCAGTTTCCTCGTCTGTAAAATGAGCTGGAGAAGAAAGGGCAAATCATTCCAATATCTCGGCCAAGAAACCCCCAGAGAAGGGTCTTGAAGAGTCAAGACACCACCAGGATGACTCAGCAGCAAGAGTAGAAGATAAGCTCTCTGAGGACAGGAAATGCTTTAAACTTTTTCTGCTGTATCCCCAGATTCTAGTAGTGTTATTTGAAAATAATAAGGTGTGAAGTGAATTGAAATGAAGGCAACGTGAATTCATCCAAAAGGACTAACCTTAGCACTATCTGATTTGGATTAGCCTGCATATAACCAGCACTTAGGACAATGTTTGTTGATTGATTTCTTTTTTAAAATGTATTTTTATTAGAAGTTAGAAAATCATCAACAAACATTTCTATAAACAGAAGAAAATGGGGATTGCATATAAAACATAATATATATAAAATCATAATATTATTGTATGCTATAATATAATGATATTATAATTAAAAATTAATATATGTTAATTTATAAGTATGATAAAATATAGAAATATAAATAACCATAATATAATTTATAAGTATACTAAAATATAGAAATATAAATAACCATAATATATTATATATAATTGAATATATTTTGCTTTATATGCAGTCCCCATTTTCTACTATTTATAGAAATATTTGTTGATGATATATATATAATATAATATATAGATATATAAATATACATAATTTGTGCCTTTTACTATATGTTATCTTTTAAAAGGTGATACCAACACTACTCCTCTAAATGCCCTCTGGTCTCCTCTATGTATTTGGTTAAGGAGGGGTCGGGTTTCCCTATTTTATCCAGATTGGAAATTCAGTAACCACTCAGAGGCATGATCCCACTCTATCAGTACAGGATACTGTGCTCCATTGCCATAATGATTCTTGGTATGGTCCCTCAATTGGGCCCACAGCAACTAAGAACTCTTGTATTCAAGAGATCCACCAGCCTCAATTTCCTAGTAGCATAGATTGTAGATTGGAGTCATCATGTCCAGCTCCTCTATTTTTTTTTAAATTTCGTTGACATTCATTTCTTTTCTCTTTTCCTTTTTTTTTTTTTACATCTCTATCATTATCCCCCAATTCCTTCCTCACCCCTCATAAAAGCCTTCCCTTATGATTGTTGTTCACCCTTCATTCTCAAAGAGGACCAATGACATCCCAAGGGTGATGTCCTGACTTGTGAGTGAATTGGATTTAAGTGAGATAGAGCTATGCAAAGTCCTCAGCCTCACTCTATCTTCCAGAATCATAAAGGTCCAGTGGCAAGACAAAATTCAAGGCGACTTGGTGGCCAGGATGGAATGGGTGACCTTGGCCTTTCTAAATTAAGCTCTTTCCCAGGTCTCAGTTGATCTAAGGCAACATCCATTCAGTGATTTAAGGCAAGGTTAAAACTGAGATAAAAAATGGCCTAATTTACCATCAAAAAATATCAGTCGGGAAGCGAAGACCTTCAGAATTTCTAGTCAAAAGAGAAAATAATTGTTATTTACACTCATTTTAAATCATCAAAACCTAAACGATGAGCCAAAAGCCTCTTCTCTTCTAACACAAGGATAGTCAGGCAAAATAAATTTGTGTTGTAAAAATGGTGTCAGGAAAGGTATGTTTCATTCTGTACCCATAGTCCACCACCTCTCCACCAAGAGGTGTGAGACGTATATTTCAGACTGATTGATTTCTTACAAATATTCCCTTTGAGTGACTCTTCTTACTCCCATTTTACAGATTTAAAAACCGAGGGCCATGGAAATATCTCCAAGAGGAGGAAGAGGCAGATATCCCCATCGATAGCTCTTCATCCTATGTGTAACCCACTCCTGCAGACCAAGTGCCACGAGAGACCAAGAATGAAGCAGATGTGATTTTGATGAAAAGATTTGGCTTTGGCTTCCCCTGCTTGACTTATTCATTAGCACTGTTAAATGTGTGGTTTCTCTGATTGATTCCATACGGGTTAGCGTTTGATTAAGGTGGGAAAGCGTCCGCTAAATCTCTCTGACTAAAAGGACTGAATTGTTGGCTCTGTTTGGGGACCGCAGGGTTACCGGGGCATTTCTGTGTGGTTTAGGTTTTGAGCTCCAGGATCATCTATTTCATTCCTCCTCACGCTTCCCCCTTCCCAACCCTCCCAGGTTGTCACAATAGATCTGGAAATGGTGTGGATGGATGGATGGCTGCCTACTTGTGACTCAGAAGTCAAAAAGAGGTCAAAAGAGAAGGAGGAAGAGAGGTAAGGCGTTCAGGAATGAAAGAAGGCAGGAGTTCCTAGAACAAGGGAAGAGGAAATCTCACTATATTTTGCCCCACTCACAAGGAGTTGGGTTTAGATACTGTATTTAGGAAGGTCAATATACTAAATTGGAGAGAGTCCAGTGGAGGATGGCTAGGAAGATGAAGGGCCTTGAAACTATGATATATGAGTCAACTTAAGAACTATTTACTAGGTGCCAGGAATTGTATTTAATAGTGGGAATACAAATACAAGGAGAAAGGAAAAAATGAGCTCTCTATTTTACTCATTTGTAAAATGGGGAAAATGTTAGTCCCTCCTTCAAGGGTTGGAAGGATGAACTGAGGCAGCGTGGGTAAAGTTTCGCAAACCTAATGGTAGCACATAAATGGTAATTATTAGCTATAAGATGTAGTCTCTGCCCTCAAGCTTATATTTTAAGGGGGGAAGACAGCATAGGAAAGGTAACTTAAGAAGGATGGGAAGAGGGGTAGCCTAAGTACATTCCTAAATATGTACGTCTTAATGGATTGCCTGAGAGAATAATAGATGTTTAGTCTAGAAAAGACTTGGGAAGAGCAGATAATAATTGTCTTTAAGTGTTTGAAAGGCTATTATATATAGAAGGATCAGATTCTTTTCAGCAAAACCAGGAGCATTGGGTGGAAATTGAAATAGGAGAGGGTGCATGGCAGTGGATGGAGTTAGGAAGATCTGAGTTCAAATCCAACCTCAGATACTTACTAGTTGTGTGATCCTAAACAAGTCACTTAAGCTCAATTGCCTCCAAAAAGAAAAGGAAAGTGAAATGAGGCAGATGCAAAACAATAATAATAACTAATATTTATATAGTATTTACTATATGTCAGATAGGCACTTTGCTACATGCTTTATAATTAACATCCCATTTGAGCCTAACAATAACCCTGAGGGGGAAGTACTATTATCATCCCCCTTTTACAAATGAGGAAACTGAGGCAGGTAGAATTTAAGTTACTAGCTCAGGATCACTCAGCTAATAAATCTGCATTTGAACTCAGGTCTTCCTGATTCCTGATCAAATGCTCTGAGCATTATGGCATCCCTTACCTGCAATAGTAGAAAAAGTCATCTTGGGAAATAATTCCTCATTGGACATCCTCAGGACCACTGGTTAAGACTATTGAACAGGGAAGTCTTTGCTGGACATGGGTTATACATGATACCCACTGAGGTCATTTTCCACTCAGAGATTTTTGAATCTATGGTCCAGGCTGGTATCCATTGTCCAATGTGTCCATAGCCCAATCAGTCTGACCGGGGGAGGGCATCCATGATGGGAACCAGTCACAGGAATTGTGAAGATTTCAACAGAGATAATAACTCTTCTGAGCCATGCTTCTTATTCGCCTATCCCCGATTGGATGTCTAACATTACTGTATATGTCTTGAGGGCAGAGGCTACATTTTACTTATAGCTAATAATTACCATTTATGTACTACCATTAGATTTACAAAACACTTTACCCACGCTGCCTCAGTTCATCCTTCCAACCCTTGAAGGAGGGGCTAACATTTTTCCCATTTTACAAATGAATAAACTCAGAAGTGACTTGCCCAGGATCATACTGATTATTAGGCAGCTGAAGTAAGATTTGAATTCATATCTTTCTTTCAGGTCTTTCCTTAATCACTTTATGTTCTTTCTTCACCTCATTTGGGAAGGGGAGACTATTTTCTCTGAACATCTCGCTGATTCCTCAAACCTCATTCTGACCAATCTGAAGATGGCAGAGAGGATCATGGATATAAGCGAGAGCATGGCTCTTGAGGGCACATAAATTCAAATCCTGACTTGTGACCCTGCCTTCACTGCCTCAATTTACTAATTTATATACTGTCCCTTGCAAACCCAAAAGCCTGAAATGAAGTGCTTTATTATACAACCAGAAACTGATTCTGAGAGGAAGACTTCAGGGCAAAAGGTTGCATTTTAATATATGGTCACACTGTGAGTGCCGCCCAATGCTAAGGCACCAGGCTGCTTTCCTTTACTAAATAAAACAACAATGTATTTCCAGTCATCTTTCATGTTCTCGAGGCAATTATCCTCTCCCTGAAATGGCTTTCTTAGCTCTTAGCAGTTGTCATTTCAGAAGGGACCCAAATCAAAATGCTAATTTAATTTTTTTTAAAAAATTATTGCTTTAACAGTCTGCAGTAAGTTGAAAGATGCAAGAAATAACAGTGAGTATGGAAGAGCGATTAAGCTCTCACAGCAAGCACTCCTGCAAGAGCATCCTGCCAAAGAAGAAGGAGCACCAATCAGAGAATGGCCACGAGACCAGTTGTGGGCCACTTGGAAAGCTTTCAACCAGGTGTAGAGCACATCCACTATAAGCACACTAAAAAACTCTACTTTCAATGGAATGGGATTCAATTAAATCCCAAAAGCACTTATTACCTGTCAACTTGGAGCATGATTACTGTGCTAGGTGTCAGAGATAGAAATATGGAAGAAAAACAACAACAAAAACCAGTCCCTTTCCTCAGGGAGCTTATATTCTATTGGAGATAGACAGATAAGAGAAAACATTTTTTTTGGGCCTTGACTTTGAAATTTATAGGAATAGGGGACTCCTGGTGAAGAAATTGTCTGGTTGCTTTCTATTGTCATAGACTGAGAGCTGAAGAAATCCTATAGAGCAATTAAGTTATTTTACAGATGAGGAAGTTGAGACTGAATAATTTATCCAAAGTCACAGAGGTAATGAAGCGGCAGAACTGGGATCGGAACCCAAATACGCATCCACATTATCTCCCACAAACCCCTTCTCCAGCCTAACTTTATCATATAATCTTTCGGTTCTATCTTGATTCTGCCCTTATTATTATCCTTATATGCTTTTATTAGAGTGTTCAGCCATTTTTCAGTTTTTTTCTGACTCTTTGTGAGCCCTCTTGGGGTTTTCTTGGCAAACATACTGGAGTATTTCCTTCTCCAGCTCATTTGACAGATAGGGAAACTGAGGCAGACAGAGTTAAATGATTTGCTTAGGATTACACAGCCAGTAAGTGTCAGAGGTTGGATTTGAACTCCAGTCCCAGTGCTGGATCCACTGTGTCACCTAGCTGCTTCTTTATATGGTTTTAGGCTAATCATTTCATCTCTGAGTCTTACTATCTTCTGTAAAAGGGGGATAATCTTTTCCTCTTTACCCATCTCAGACTATTACAAAGATCATATGACTATGCATATTAAAAAGGAAATGGAAAGGAGCTAAGAGAATAAAGGAGCACTGGTTCTTTCCCAAAGTCCTGGATTTAGAAGTTGCTTCTGATGTTTATTCTTTATGAGACTCTCTATGTGTCTCTTAGCTTCCTGGGTCCCAGTTTTGTTTTGTTTTTTTTTCATCTAAAAATGAGGGAGTTGAAGAAGATTGGTTAACAGTCCTTTCCAGTTCTAAATCAATATATTATAAGATGTATCAAGTTCTTTCTAATTCATAAAGAACAACAGAAAATGGCAGCTACAGCCATTAAAGGGTGTCATTTCCCTGGGGTTCATTTTTGCTTTAAAATGAGACTCCTCAAGATGAGAAATTAGGGGGTGACAGATTGGTATGGAGGAAAAACCCAGAGTGCAAAGAGAGATGAGCTTTGTGAAATTGGTAGCCTGAAGAGAGAGCCCATCTTAACCGTTCTTTTTCCAATCACTCTCCCACCCTCACCCCACCTCCATGTCTGGAATTGATTCCAAGTTCTGATGGCTGGTTTCCCCAGGGTGTCCCTGGATGAACTCCTGCCAATAGCCTCAGCTGGCCAGCTGTACCCAGCATGGAAGGAACAATCAGTGGGCGGCCACCTCACACAGAATGGGAGGCTTCATCATTTCTGAAAAGTTGCCAAGTTCATAATCTCAATCAGCCAAGGCAGATCAGTGACTTTCTGTTCTGATCTTGAAAGTCTTTCAAGGGAGGGAGAGAGGCAGAGAGAAATAGAAAGAGAGAGACAGAGACAGAGAGACACAGAGAGATAGAGATACACAGAGAAACAAAGATAGAGAGAGCCAGAGATAGAGAGATGGAGACGGAGAGACACCCAGAGAGAGCAAGAGCACAAGCAAGGAAAGAGACCTTGAAAGCTCATCTTTAAGAAGCACTGTGACATAAGGGGTAGAGCCCCACATGACCTCAATCCCAGGCCAACTTCTGTAGTTATGCGACTTTAGTCAATAATTAATCTCTCTGATTTACATGAACTGATGCTGAGTGAAATGAGCAGGACCAGGAGATCATTTTATACTTCAACAACAATACTATATGAGGATCAATTCTGATGGACGTGGCCCTTTTCAGCAATGAGATGAACCAAATCAGTTCCATAGAGCAGTGATGAATTGAACCAGCTACACCCAGTGAAAGAACTCTGGGAAATGAGTATGAACCACTACATAGAATTCCCAATCCCTCTATTTTTGTCTGCCTGCATTTTTGATTTCCTTCACAGGCTAATTGTACACTATTTCAGAGTCCAATTCTTTTTGTACAGCAAAATAACTGTATGGACATATATACATATGTTGAATTTAACATATACTTTAACATATCTAACATGTATTAAACAACCTGGCATCTTGGGGAGGGGGTGAGGGGAAGGAGGGGAAAAGTTGGAACAAAAGGTTTTGCAATTGTCAATGCTGAAAAATTACCCCTGCATATATCTTGTAAATAAAAAGCTATAATAAAAAAGAAACATCTTTTAAAATATAAAAAACATAATCTCTCTGAATCTGATTTTTTTCTGTAAAAAAGAGGAAAAACACTTCATAGGGCTGAAAGAATATATATAAAGTTCGCTGCAAACTTTCAATTCTCCTCATATCATGAGGGCATAGATTTTGAACCGGAAGGAACCTCAGAACCTGTCTAATCCCTTTCCCATTTTTCTGATAAGAAAGCTGAGACTGATAGAGGGAAAATGGATCATCCCAGATTACAGAATCAGTAAAGGGCAAAGCCAGAGCAAATATAACTGTACCAAATTTCAAGTGGTCTCAGACTTAGGGATGTTTATCTTGTAGAAGCCAAACGATGTAGGGAATGTTAAAAGCCTTGGATTTAAAGGGAGGGGAAATCTGAGTTTCAAATCTGGCTCTGACATTTACTTGCTGTAGGACTTTGGGCAAGTGTCTTAATTCCTCCGGACCTTTGTTCCCATGACCTTGAGGAGCTAAAACTTGAAGATTTCCAAGGTTCTTCTCAATTCTGAATCACATTGTCCAATTCCAAAAAGCCTTTTGGGACAAAGCCCCCAACAGAACCATCGGACATACATTCTGATATCTAATAGTTCCTATTGCTTTATTTCCTGTCGTCTTTTTTTCCTGTGCTTCATTAGCATTTATACAGGACTATAATTTACAAATTGGTGTTCCTAGGGTTGACAAGCAATGTTTAAATCTAATTAGAGAGCTAATAGGTCACGTATTAGTTTCTTCCCTCCCTCTATTGATTTCCAATTGTAACACATACTATTCTAATACAATGTCACTTCTGCTATCTGAATTCCAACCTAATAGAACTTCAAGCTTTCCAAGGAAAATGTTTATTGGCAATAAAGAATTTCTGACTCTCAGAGTTGTAAGGGATCTCTAATTAGTATGACTTGTAGCTAAAGAAGTCTCTCTAAAATATGATCATCTGGTCAGCTTGAAGCCCTCTTAGTAGGGGGCAAAGGGAAGGTATTAGCAAAGAAGGCAGTTCAGCCCCACTTTTAGATGGTGTCATTATTAGGAAGTTTTTCCTGATAGTAACTCTGTCTCTCACCAAATTTTACCCATTACTACAAGTTTTGTTCTCTGAGGCCAGTCAGAATAAGATTTTTCCCTCTTCTACATAACAGTCTTTCAAATACTTAAAGACAGCTCCAGGTCTTTCCTATATCTTTTCTTTTCCAGGTCATAAATCCCTAGTTCCTTGAAATAATCTTCATAAGACATGGATGCAAGAATCACCAGGATCACCATCTTGATGGTTGTCCTCTGGATGTGTGACTAGTTGTGTGACCCTGAGCCAGCTACTGAATCTGTCTCATTTTCCCCGACTAGGGGTCATAATAGGATCTATGTCATACTTGTTCTGAGGACCAAATAAGATAATACTTACAAAGAACTTAGCATAGTACCTGGAATACAATAGGTACTTATTAAATGCTTATTTCCCTATTACTTTTCCCCCTTCATACATCCTATGGTACAGCCATATACATAATATTCTATCAACTTTCTCTAGGTCTTTGAACAAGCTGACCCTATTTTGGGAAGGATCTCCCTTCTTAACTCCATCTCTTTTTTTTTCCAAATGCTTTTAATGATATTTTGTTTCTCAAATTCTCAAATTTGTTTTTGTAAGACTGTGAGCTCCAAATTTTTCTCCCTTCCCTCTCTCTTCCTTAAGAAGCAAGCAACTGATATAGATATTTTACATACACACACGTGTGTGTATATGTACATATATGTATATATACAATTATGTTAAACATATTTCCATATTACTCAACTCCATCCCCTGCTAAGTCCCTTTAAGACAAACTCAGCATAAGATCTTTCCTGATTCTCCTAAGTTCTTAATGTTTTTCATCAAATTTCACACTTATTTTGTATATATCTTGTAATTTTGTGCCTCTATATAAGTTGTTTTATTTTGGTAGAATGTAAGTTCCGTGAGAGCAAGAATTGTTTCTTGTTTGTTTTTGTATATCCAGCACCTTGCAGACTGGTTTCAAATATGAGATAGGTTACTGTAGGCAAAAGAAAAGTAATAATGACTTGCTCAAAGTCTCACCACAAGTCAATAGTATCAGCAGGATCTGAACCCAGCTCCACTTAACTATTCCCCAGGCCAATTACTTGAAACTTCGCAGTCCTTAAAAATGCATTTTATTGTCTCTTTCTGCTGGAGATATCTGCCCAGGAGGTATGGCTGAAATGCTCAAGAAAATGGGTGAAAATGAAGCTTTTGGTTTCTTTTTTACTCCAGGTGCTATCACCTACCCATCCAGATGGGCTCCAAAGTCTGGCACCCGTGTTGAACATGAGGAAGCAAAATCCTTTTTGCTCCAGCAAGACTGATTGCCAGGAATTCCTGTTCAGAGATTCAATCCATTAGCTGATTAAAAGCCATATAGATCAACACTGGCTCAGACACACTCGGGCCATTATGAACATAGAGTGTCAAGAAATTTCTTGGCATAACCAATGGCTTTGAGACTGCTATGGCTACAATTAATAAAACTTCAAGGCTTAGCTTTCAACCAGTTTTCTCCATCACCAGGCAATGGGAGAGATTCTAGTCTTGGGAAATCCTCCTTTCTCAAATGGACCACAATGGAGTTGCCCCATCTCTAATTCCCACCCTCCAAACCTCCAAATTCCAAGCAAAAAGTGTCTGTTTTTGAAAATTGGAGAAAGTTGGAATAATTCAAGGACAAAAGGATAGAAATCTATCAACCAGCCCTTTAAAAAAAGTCCCGGGGGGGGGGGCAGCTAGGTGGCACTGGGGATAGAACATCAGCCCTGAAGTTAGGAGGACCTGAGTTCAAATCTGATCTCAGACACTTAACACCTCCTAGCTATGTGACCCTGGGCAAGTCACTTAACCCCAATTGCCTCAGCAAAAAAAAAAAAAAAAAAAAAAAAAAAAAAAAAGTCCCTGGGTGCATGAATGGAAAATAGTTAAGAGGAACTGGGTTCAAATCCTGCTGACACTATTGACTTGTGATGAAACTTTGAGCAAATCATTATTTCTTTTCTTTTGCCTATAGCAACCTGGATATACAAAGACAAATAGGTACAGTTCATAATTCCTATCATCAGAAAGGTAAAGAGATGGGATTTCCATCCTCACCCCCAAGCCTTCAAGATAACTTTCTGTGACATCCTTTCTTCTTTAGGACAATTCTCAATATAAATTTTATATCAATTTAGACAGTTTATATTTTAGATAGTTCATGCAGCTGATATATATTTTAAATTTTACAAAGAACCTTTCTTCCAATGGTTCATGAGTATTTTTGTGCCCATTTAATGGTTAAGGAAACTGAAACTCAGAGATCTGAGTTGTCTTGGTCAAATAGAGAGTAGAAAAATTTGGATTTGAACCAGTCCAAGGACTGTAGATTCAGTTTTCCTTCCTGTGTCCTTCACTGCTAGTTCTGAGCTCTACAGCCTCTCAAGGGTAGCTAGAGGCTGTAGGAAATCCCTTTGAGCTGAGTTTTCAGAATAAGTTTTCCCTTAAACCATAATTTCAGGGCACCGATGTCACTTGGGTCTTCCAATATGAAAGGGATAACCTTTAAAGCCGGCCAGAAAGCTTTGGAGAGAGGAGCCCACAATGGCATGGTTGCTGAAAATGGGCGAAAACCATGAGGCATTATGCATCTGTGTTCCATATCCTGACCTGACTTCCCCTCTGCTCCCAAGATCCTGACATTGGGTTTGATCTATAAAGCCAGAGATGAGCCAGCATCTTTTGCTCCACTTTTTGAAGTCTCCTCCTTCCCAGGAGCCATTCTGAGTGGGAATTCTAAGGAAGGGCTCTCTAGCAGACTGATATCTGTCCCGATGCCCGGGGTAACCTTAGAAACTCCAGATATTGATTCCTCTCTTTCACTGAATAGATGGAGATTTACTAACTCCAGGGAACACATCTCTGTATTATAGTAAACTTTTCTGCAAACACTATACAACACAGGATAGTTGAGGAGGTTGCCTTAGAAAATTTAGCCATCTGTGTTCTGCACACCATCCTTTTACCATTAAAATGACAAAAGTTTCAAGAGAGAGAGAGAAAAGAGGTCTTTGTATAGCATTTTTTGCAAGGAAGAGAGGAGGAGGAGGAGTGGAAAGATATCAAGAAAGAACAATCTAGGTGAAGATTAAGTCTTGATAGAATGATCAAAAAAAAATCTTCTTTTAGACCAAATATTTCTTCTCTCTTTTCATGTCACTGCTTTGAAATCCATCAGAGAAATGTATGTTCTGCATCGTTATTACATAACCTCTCAGGGGTCACTGAAATCCAACTGGCCGCTTTTGCAGCAAGTGAACAGGCAGTATAGAATCTAAAGAAATGCAGAATTTCTTGATGTTAAGGTCTCCTAGAATACACGGGATTATTTTAGGGGTTTTAGGTACCTATAATTTTGTTTGTTTGCTATCACTATTCTGAAGCCAAGGATGAAAGGAACACTCCATCCAACTGTGATGATAGACCTTAGACTGCAGATAAAAGGAAGAACAGAAAAGAAATTGAGAAGGGAAGATTTTTCCTAAACAGCTTTTTGCACCATTTCCTACCAACCCATTGTAGGTTTCCAGCCATTATCTACTAGATAATAAAGGATGGACTTCAAGCTCTGCCATTGGCCCGATGCCCTCTAACAATCATCGGAATAAATGTCATATTCCTGAGGGCAGGGGGCTGGATTTGAACTGAGGTCCTATTCGATTCGAGAATCACCCTATTCTTTGTATCCAGAACTGAGTTCAATGCTATTGTCATTGTTCTGTGTCTTTTGATCTCAAAGAGTACCATGATATCAGGGAGGTGAAGCCATGACATGAAAGTGACTTGACTTAAATGAGGGAAGGATGTGCAAGATCACCTGGCTCACTTTTCCCTCCAGAGCTATCTGGGTCCAGGGGCCAAATCTAGATCAGGACAACTGGAGATAACTTAAAGGTGATTTAAAAGAAGTAGAATCGTAGAACTATAAATATATATACATATATTATATAATGTAATAACAAATAATTACATAATAACAAATATAATAAATATGTAATCATTATATGATGAACTACTAATAATTATTATTAATATAACATAATAAATAATTATATGATATGTATAAATATAGCTAAAAAGAATTTTCTAGAGATCAGTCTCCACCTCCCTCACTTTACAGGAGAATAAACTGAGGTCCAGAATGGTCATATGACTTGTCAAGCTGCTGTCCCATAATGGTAAGTATTTGGGCAGCTTTTGAATCCAGATCTTTCTGATTCCAAACCCGGTGTTTTATCTAGGCAACTAAGGGATCCAGTGAATAGAGATCTAGAGATCTAGATCTAGAGATAGGAAAATCTGAATTCAAATCCTGTTTCAGATCCTAATTGCTGTGTAATCTTGGGCAAGTCACTTCAGTACTGTCTGCCTCAGTTTTCTTAGCTTTAAAATAGGGATAACAATAGCACATACTTTCCAGGGTTATTATGAGATTAAACCAGCTTTAAAGTGTTATATAAATGCTATATAAATATTACCATCCACTGTACTGCCTAGTCCTCCTCCCACCTTCTAAGAAGTTCTTAATCTTTTATTGCATTCTGAATCCCTCTGAAACTCCTATGATGTCTACAGACACCATCTTGGAATTCCATTTTTAAATGCAGAAAATAAAATACAAAGGATTACAGAGGAAGCCAAAGATATGGAAATAATTATCAAAATGTAAAAAAAAAAGTTTAGGGACCCCCCATAAAGGATCCTGATCTAGGAGGGGCGGAGAAGAACCTTAATGTGGTTGAAAGAAGCAGAGAATGTTCCTGATCTGTTCCGAGACGCTGGAACGCTTGTCAGGATCTGGCTCCAACCCCATCCATCTCAGTCTCCCACTCCAGAATGATGATAACAATGTCAGGTTTGATTGATAGGAGAAGCTTTTCCTGACTGGGCTTTTGATTGGAATTGAATTGAGGGACTCATCAGTATTATAGCTGGCAGGCAGGTTAGGTTAGAGCTGAAAAAGAATTAGAAGCTATCTAGTCCCCACTCACTCCCCCATTTTGCAGGGAAGGAGCCTGAGAACCTAAGATGTGACCCACACTGCCCAATATTACATGGGTTCTAAATAGCTGCTGTGGGACTTGAACCCATGATGTCAAGTTCAAAGCTGTTTCTACTATATTCCTTCTTCCCTAAGATAAGAAAATATGAGGACAGGGGCATCTAGATGGCACAGTGGGTAGACTGGGCAAGTCGCTTAACCCTACTTGCCTCAGTTTCCTCAACTGTAAAATGAACTGGCAAAGGAAATGGCAAACCATCTGTATATCTTAGCATATCTCAGCCAAGCAAACCCTAAATAGGACCAAAAAGAATCACATTCCAAAGTCACTTGACCATTCTGGGTCTCAGTTTCCTCTTCTGTAAAATGAGGAAGTTGGAATTAATAATTTCTAAAATTCTTTCTATTTATACATTCTATATAATTATATGTTATATGTAATGTGTATATATATATAAATATATATATATATGTAAAATTTATTTATAGTTCTATGGTCTTTATCCTTTGACCCCATATCCTAGCTCTCTTTTTATTGGTTTTATTTATACTTGCTTGTGCATGTATTCCTAGTACTTAGCACCAAGCCTGGCACATAGGAAGCCCGAAATAGTTGTTTTTTCATTCATTCACTCCTAGAATCATGCATGGATGGGACTTTGGGTGCAATTCCCTCATTTTACACATATCCTTGCTTGGATTAGCAAGAGAAACTGAGTTACTCGGCACTAATATTTTTCTCTTAACCTCGATGATTTCTTTTGCTGTTGTTTGGTTGTCTTGACTTCAGGATCAGTGTTTTCATCATACTCCCCTGATGTTAAATTATGGATTCCTGCAGGAATGGGTTGACTTAAGTGGCCCCTAAGGGCCCCTCATCCAACACTGGGATTCTCCAATTGGATGACATGTAGTTCTCCCCCCGGGTGGCCCTTTGAAGTGGTTATCTGTCTCACCAACTCTCCCTCCGAGCCCAATGGCCCTCATGACTCAGCCACCAATCCCACTGTTTATGGAGAAAGGAATTCCAATCCTCTGTTACTCTTTTTAATTAGTGTCAAAACCACTTTTTCTTTAAGGACTGGGTGGCTTGTCTTATAGCACGAAACTCTTTGTGGCTTGTCCCTTTCCCCAGTGGAGGACTAGCTACAACAAGTGGAAGACCCAACGCCATTTTCTTAAACTTCCTCCAAGCAAATAAGTTTCTTTTTTGGTGAACAATTCTCTAGGAAAAGAAAGAAAAGATTCTGTGAGGATGGGTTTTTCAGGAAGAAGTTTCAGCCTCTGTAGCAGGACACGTCTTCCCACGCCAATGATTTGTGTCTAAGAACACTCCTGAGTGTCCAAAGAACTCCTATTATCTAACAGGTTTGGAAAGGTATAATCTTTTTATGAGTCCCTGACTGATCATACTGGAACATCATTAGTGAGGAGGCAGAGAAATCAGGGAGAGGGGAATAAAAAAATCTTTTCACACACATTTCCAAGTAGAACTTGTTTGTATTTAAGCATGGGGGAGAAAGAAAGAAATGCTATTATTTGGGGGAAATGAATGATACTAAGTAAATCTTCTGAAATAGATGAGTATAGTTGACAGAAAGTAATGGCCCCCCCAAATCAGGAAAACCTAGGATCACCCTGATTTGTGATTATGCAAGTTACTTAACCTTGCAGTGGTCCAGGCAACTAAGATTATATATCAGGTAGAGAGAAGGCACTCATCTATATTGGGAAAGGGAGTTTCCTCATTAGCTCTTGCTCATACGGATTAAGTCTCAGGTCTGGAAAAGGAAGAACAAATCTTAAAAGTCAGCCCTTGCAATTTGGTGGCATAAAACATCAATCCCTTCCACACACCCATTTTTTCCCCAATGGAACAAAATTAGTAAGACCAATGTCTTTTTTCCTTACCTGACCCTAGAGTTAGAAAGAGAACTGATTTCAAAGGCCATTGAGTTCAACCTCTACTACTTCCCATGCCAACCCCAATTTGACAGAAAAGGAAACTGAGGCAGACTGTTAGCTATTTCTGCAAATAGAATTTTATGACCATAGGTTTAGAGCTGCAAAAGGTAGCCTAATCAATTCATATTCTGGATGAGGAAACAGATGCAAAGAGATTAAATTGATTAGTCCTAGGTGACCCAGATGGAAGGAACTGCAGAGGTCATCTTCTCCAGTATGTTCAATTTACAGACAAGGAAACTGAGGCTCAGAGAGAAGCGACGTACTTAAGGAAGAGGACATCAATCCCACCTTTTCCTTTTCCAAATGAGAAAACTGAAATTGAAAGAATAGACACTGATTTCTCCAAAGTCACTTGGGAAATAATGAATTCAAATCCAGTGGTCTTTCCATTAAATCTTCTTTAAATCTATGATCCTCTAGGTCTTAACCTGAAAGTTTTTAACCTGACAACCATGAATTTTTGGGAGAAAAATATTTTAATGAACATACTTCATGAAAATTAGCTTAATTTGTAATCTTATTTATTTTATTAGGCATTTAAAAACATGAACCGGAAAAAGGGTCCATGGGATTCACCAGATTGACTGTTGGAAGGGTCTAAGTCACAAAATAAGCTAAAATTCCTGCTCTTGGGGTCAGACTTCTCCCCTATACATGGACGATTGGCTGAGATGATCTCTAAGGACACACTCTGTTTATCAGGAACAAGCTCTGGATTTGGCTTCAGCAGACTTGAGTTCATAATCCAGCTCTGCTATTTATGCTATAGATAAAGAGATTGGTCTAAAGGATCTAGAAGATCCCTTCCTAACTCTGTTCCTAAGAGCCATGGAATTTAACAAAATGTACCATTTTAATGAGGTTTCTATCAGGGCCCAAGGCCGTTTAGCAGAGAAGTCAGGAAGGATAATCTGAACCTGAGGATCACAGCAGGGTGGGGGGCTCACACACTGATAAGCTGAAGGTCTGGAGAGGAGTGCTGAAAATAAACCGAGAGGGGTATCTATACATCACAGACACAGCACAGGAGGCAAGCTGGGCCAACAAACAGAGCTGGTCTGGTGCACATGGAAGCAAACAGTATTCAGAGGGTCAGCCTGTGCTGACTCGGTGGCCACGGACAGCCTGACTCACTGGACAGCGACCCCGGACCCTCCTCTTCAAGCTTTTATTTCTTCTTGTGCCGCTATGTGATTTTCCTCCCCTGGGCTAGATGAATTCTTCATTTTAAGTTATAACTTGGTCTCCCAAAGGAAGTTAATGGATAAATAAACATCTCTGGAGAACAAAAGGCAAGCGTGACTCCCACCAACTGAAGAATTTCTCCCATTTCTGGCCATATACTAAGTGGGTGTTTGTTAAGGGAGTGTCCTCTTCTGTTACTTTTATGGGCTCCTTAGATCAATTAGCGGTAGGAGTGGAGGGTTGTAGAGGGATCCGTGTTGTGTTATGAACAGTGAACAGAGATCTATAGATGGAAGAGACTTCGCCTCTCTCTTTTGGATTTCTTTTGGAACTTGGTATACTTGTAATGGTGTTACAATTGCAATAAACTTTGCCCCTTGACAAGGAAATGGGTTCAAACCTGCAAATTCTTTTGAGACATCTCACAATGCCAGTCTGGGACCCCAAACTTTTGGGGTCCCATTTCCCAACCTCAACAACTTCACCCTGTCTGCTTCAATTTCCCCATTTGTAAAATGAGCTGGAGAAGGAAATGGCAAACCATTCTAGTATCTTTGCCAAGAAAATCCCAGATTAGGTCACAGAGTTGGACGTGACTAAAGAAACCAAACAACAACAACAAAATGAAGCAAGTCGGACCCTCTTCAACTATAATTCTATAATTTCAGCAGATGCCCAAAGACTCATGGGAGAAGACTGCCCAGCCATTCCCCCGCCCCCCAAAAAAAATCCAAAACAAAACAAAAACTATCTACCTGATTAAAATGAAAGAGAGAGAGGTGCCTTTGAGGGCTTGACAGATACTGTCAGAAAATGTTTCCAAATGTATTTGCATTTCTCCTGAGCATGAGCCATTGGATATGAAAAGAATAATCTAAATGCTTCTCAAGACGGTGTTCAGATGCATGACAGCCCAAGAAAGCACCAAAGAGAAAGGGAAATGCATGCAGGAGATGACCCTTACTTAATAGCAGCCACACTGCGCCACTCCCCTCCTCCATGAGAACAGAAAATCTACCTACATACACTTAGTAAAAACTTGTCAGTGTTGTGTTGGAAGCCTGAAAGGCATACCTAACCAATTACCCACCTCTAGTCCTACGTGCTTTCTGAGTTCTGAGAAAAAAAGGCGAGCCTTCAGCCTCTGAATCTGGCTTTGCCAGCTCAGAAATAGATTATTCACGGTGTTCAAAGATCACATCAGCCTGTGGCAAATTCTCTGTTGTTCATGGCTTGGTTTTCCAAGGTTTGGCTTTTCTGGGGCCTCTTATTTCCCTTGCTAAACTTAGCACCATTGCTGTTTGTGCTGTATCCATCAGCCAACCAATCAATCAATTAAGCAATCAACAAACATTTATTAAGGGATGGTTCTGAGGAGATATTGGGGAAATTAACATGATGCAAAAAATATTTTAAAACTTATTTAAATAAAAAACTCATCCCCTTCAAACATTTATTAAGCACTTAGTTATATGCCAGACTCACAAAAAGAGTCCCTGCCCCTTAAAGAGTTTACGTTATTCTGTTCTAAGACTCAGTTTCTACCCTAAGGGTCTTCCCCTCCCAGATTCATTCATTCATTCATTCATTTATTTAGATTATTATTTTTTTGGATTAGATGGACTAGCCTTAAACTGAGACCTGTTGAAGACCTTAGCTTAAAAAGGTCAAAGTCTCCCATTTCATCGAGGGTCATCTTAAGGCATCCTGATTATATCTGGCCACTGGACACAGAGGGCTCTGGAGGGGAAAGTGAGGCAGGTGACCTTGAACAGCCCTCCCTCACTTAAATCCAATTCACTTGCATGACATGGTATCCCTCTGATATCATGGTCTTCTTTTTATTAAAGCTTTTTATTTACAAAACATATGCATGGTATTCAACATATATAGGACTGCTTGCCATCTAGGGGAGAGGGTGGAGGGAGAGAGGGGAAAAATCGGAACAGAAGTGAGTGCAAGGGATAATGTTGTAAAAAATTACCCTGGCATGGGTTCTGTCGATAAAAAGTTATTATAATAATAAATAAACAAACAAACAAAAAAACATATGCATGGGTAATTTTTCAACATTGACCTTTGCAAATTTTCCCCTCCTTCCCTAGATGGCAGGTAGTCTAATATATATCATGGTCTTCTTCAAAAACGAAGGACAAACAACCATATGACATCCTGTAATGAAGATGATGCCCTCAAGGGCCCTTTTCAACTCTAAAGCTAAGGCAACAGTACCAGGCATGCCCATAACACTAAAGAATATAAAGAAAAAGGCCCAAATAGACTTGGTCTCAACAACTTTATATCTGAAGAAGGAGATGATATATAGAAGAAGTCACAAAGATGGGGAATGGAATTATAATACAATCAGTTAACTTCCTCTTTCCAATGATAGGAAAGTTGGTTTAATTATTGCTCTCAGTTTCTTGTTGAGCCATTCCATTCTTATCTGGCTTTTTGTAACCTATTTGGGGTTTTCTTGGCAGAGATACTGGAACAGTTTGCCATTTCCTTCTCTAACTCATTGACAGATAAGGATAAAATGACTTATCCTGTCACACGGGTCACACAGCTAGTAAGTATCTGAGACTGGATTTGAACTCAGGAAGATTAGTCTTCCTGCTTCCAGACCCTGGGTACTCTATCTGTGGCACCACTTAGCTGTTCCCAGTATTTCCAGGGGCAGAAGTAAAAAAAGGAGAGGGAGGGGATATATCTGGGGCTTCCTAAATTTCATCAATCAGGGGAGAACGGCCCTAGGATAAAAGTTAGAAAAACAGACTGAAAGTCGAGGAGGGAATGGTGGAATGGGCACCTGAATTCAAATATAACCAGAGATACTTACCACCTGTGTGATCCTGGGCAAGTCTTTTAACCCTTGCCTCAGTTTCCTCATCTGTCAAATAACTAGAGACAAAAATGGCAAACAATTCCAGTGTCTCTGCTAAGAAACTCTCAAATAAGATCACTAAGAGTTGGTCACCACCTAAACAGCTCAATAACAACTCCAGATTTTTACAGATAAGGAAACTGAGATCCAGGGAAATTAGGTGACACCTGCCCATCATCACAAAGCTAGCACTTGGGTCTTCCTGGCTTAAGAGCAATCCAGTATTTAATTACGCAACAGAAGACGGCAATAAATTCATTTTACAGATGTGAGAAAATTGACACTCAGAGACACCAAGTGTGTTAGTCACAGACATACGACTAGTGAAGGAGGGAGATTATAACTTAAACTCAAGTCTTCTCGTTTTAAGTTCAAACTCCATTATGGCAATTCTACCTGGACCTGTCTCTGTCAAACTCTGCCAAGACTGGCTGGGCTGTCTACATGTCATGCTTGACTGTTTCTCCAACAGCTGTCTGAGTAATTACAATCCCTCATTACAACTAAGTCTTTATGATTTGGATAATTCCATTATAATTTCTCTGAAGCACTCATCACCCTCAACCCCACTGATTTCCTCCCTCTCCTTATTAGATTTTCAGTCTTGAATATGTTACCATTGGAAAGAAAGAAAAAGCAAGGAAATCAGTGGGAGGGTAAATGAGGTAGCTTGCGTAAACACAAGAGATGTATCACCCACAAGACTGTCAGTTCCCTCTGGGAGAACCAAGTCAAGCCAGACCCATCCAATAAGGAATCGTGCTAGGTGTTGGGTGTACAAAGACAAAAATGAAACAATCCCTGCCCTCATGAGGCTTACATTCTACTTGGGGAAACAACATGTGCATAAATGGATAAATACAAGATGATTTAAGCAAGGATCCCCCTGACAACAGTTAAAGAGATGAACTGAGCTTTGAAGTTAGGAATGGTTGGAAAAGAAGATGTGAAGAGAGGGAAGAGTGTCCGAGATAGAGCCTGGAGGGGAAGGAAAGGAAGAGAAGGGAAAGGAAAGGAAGAAAACAGGGAAGGGAAGGGAAGGAAAAGTTAGGAAAGAAAAGGGAAGGGAAAGGAAGAAAAGAGAAGGAAATGGAAGGGAAGGGAAGGAAAGAAAACAGGGAAAGGAAGGGACAGAGGTAGAACTTGAACTCAGGTCTTCCTGATTGCTAGGCCAGCTTTCTAGCTACTCTAGCAATCTCCCTCGCCTTTTTGACATTAATCAGGGCATTATTATATTTTGAATTTGTGAAGTGCTCACAAAGCACTTTCTTCACAACCCACTCTAGGAGGAAAACATCAGAAGTAGCAAAATTGGCACTTAATTAACATTAAACATCAGAAGTAATAGAATCAACACTCAATATTAAACAGAAGTATTAGAATTAACACTTAATTAATATTAAATAGCAGAAGTATTGGATTCAATGCTACAAGGGATCTTAGAGGTCATTTAAGTCTAATCCATCATCTTACAAATAAACTGAGGATACCCAGAAAGGTTAAGTGAAAACCAAATGGGAAGCAAACAGTAGTGGAAGGATTAGAAACCAGGTCTGCTGGATGTGGATTTAGCACTTTCTACATGGCCTCTAGAATTCCTTCTGGTTAAAGATTTATGATCCTTATCATGCTATGATTTGTTAATCACATTATCATTTCCATTTTTATGGTTTAAGAAACTGAGATTCCAAAGGAAGTTGTTCAAAGTCAGATTGTTATTAAGGGAATAGAATTAGTTTTCAGACTTGGGAGAATTACTTCTCTGAACTTCAATTTAGTCATCTGCAAAATGGGGAGAATAAACTCCTAAACCAGTCCTCTTTTCGCCATATTCCAAGGATTCAGGGATTATTAGACTGTTGAATATTCCCTTTTTTGCTCTTTGAGCTTTTTACTGAATTGCATTCATAGAAAAGGGTGCCAAGTGAGTCAGTTTCTCTCCACTGACGGACAGTGAATCTTGGTTGACCCCTGAGCTCTGACATCATTTTCCACCCACTTTTTTTCATCAAGGGAGCGCTGACTCATCTACCGAGAAAGCTTGGATGAGGACCTTCCAGACTATCAATTCACTGACTGTGACTCCAGCACAGATTCAAACTGGGTAAAAAATTCTGAACCCGTCTCCCATGTCACCTTGAGAGAAAGAGGTTCTTATTAGGGATAATGCTGGCTTCTAAAGGAGGGTCCAATAGAACTTGGAGTGGAGCTGTCACTAGATTGGGGGAAATGGGAATTTGTCCCAAGAGACTAATGTGGAATAGGTGGAAGATAAGGGTCTTGCTTCCTCCACACAGAAGTTCTCCAGCCACCAATGTTTCCTTGCCTAATACTCTAGGGTCCTATCTTTTAAGCATTTCTCTCTCAAGGGCTTCTTCGGTGTGCCCGCTACTTCCCCCCAAGAATTTTGGGGTTGGAGATGTATTGGGTGGCCCTCTCAAAGTTCCTTAACCTCTTAATGTCCTAACAAGACTATGTTACAAAAATTGGTGCTGTCTAAAAAAACTTTCCTAGCCAGAAAATCATATCCAAAAAAAATAAATAAATAAACAAAAAGATTATAGAGGAACGTGGTTAGAAGACTATCCCTGAGACAAAGATTGTTGTTCTTTCTCACATACCAGATTGCACCTTTCCTACCTCCATACCTACTTCTGACCTCCATCTCAAGATTGTCTAGCTTCACTGGGCCTATATCCCAAAGAGATCTTAAAGGAGGGAAAGGGACCCATATGTGCAAAAATGTTCGTGGCAGCCCTGTTTGTAGTGGCCAGAAACTGGAAACTGAATGATGTCCATCAGCTGGAAAATGGCTGAATAAATTGTGGTATATGAATGTTATGGAATATTATTGTTCTGTAAGAAATGACCAACAAGATGATGTCAGAGAGGCCTGGGGAGACTTACATGAACTTACATGAACTCATGAAGTGAGCAGAACCAAGAGATCATTATGCACTTCAACAACAATACTATATGATGATCAATTCTGATGGAAGTGGCTCTCTTCAACAATGAGATGATCCAAACCAGTTCCAATTGTTCAATAATGAAGAGAATCAGCTACACCCAGAGAGAGAATTATGGGAGATGAATGTGGCCGACAACATAGCATTTCCACTCTTTCTGTTATTGTTTGCTTGCATTTTTGTTTCCCTTCTCAAATGTTTTTTAACCTTCTTTCTAGACCCGATCTTTCTTGAGCAGCAAGATAACTGTATAAATATGTATACATATATTGTATTTAACATAGACTTTAACATATTTAACATGTGTTGAACTACCTGCCATCTAGGGAAGGGGTGGGGGGAAGGAGAGGAAAAGTTGGAATAGAAGGTTTTGCAAAGGTCAATGCTGAAAAACTACCCATACATATGTTTTGTAAATAAAAAGATAGATATATATATATATATATATATATATATATATGAAGATTCTCTAGCTTCTTTCAAAGCTCATACCAAATATTATTCCCTACACTATACATTTTCTGATTCCTGCCCACTCACTAAATTAGTTTGTAATTTGTATATATTTTGAATACTACTTATTAGTGCGTATGAGGTAAGTCTCCAACCCCAGAATATAAGTTCCTAGAAAGCTTATTTTTATTTTTATTTTATTTATTTTATTTTTTTGTTTTATTTTTTTTAATTTTTATTTTATTTTTAAAATTTATTTTTTTTATTTTAATTTTTGTCTTAATGTTTCCGACCCACTACAATGTTTGTTAAATGAATAAAAATTATGGCCAGAGCAGAGAAGGGTATTAGTTGTTCCCATCAGGCAGACGTTGTGGATCTGAAAGCCCAAAGCTTATAAACAGATCCTTTTGCTCTACCCTAAGGGAGAGTGGCATCTTGACACAGATGAGTAGAGACAATTGCTGACTCACATTTCATCTCCTCAGTGTCTCCAGGAGGGGAAGGAAGGCCAGGACAGAAAATAAAAACCTTGGAGTAAGCTAATAAGTATAGACTGCTTATTTACAAGTTATATATCAAACTCTTTCTTTGGTTTTTTTCTTGACAGTATTTTATTTTTCCAAATATATATAAGGATAATTCTTGACATTGAGTATTCTCAGTACCTAACACAGTGCTTGCAACACAGCATTAGGAATCAGGGACTAGATTCATGATTTCAGTAGAATTCCTGATGTGGAAACTCTCTTTACCACATGGATACTGGCACCTTCTCTATATTATATATTTAAATAATTAAGTTAAATGGCCTGCCCTCCATCACACAGCCTGTAGCAGAACTTGAACTCAAACATTTTTGGCTCTAAGATTGCCTCTTAATCACCTTGGAAAAATAGGGATATTAATAGCCATGTAGTCCTTGTCATCGTAAGACAGTTGAAGAGAACAAATGAAATCACATATGTAAAACATAAAGAGAATTTCTGGATTTTGAATTAGGAGATCTGAGTTCAAATCCTACCAATGGTGTGATCTTAAGCAAATTATTGTCTCTCTCTGGGTTTTTGTTTCCTTAATGGAAGCTGAATTAGACACTCTTCCATTAAGAGATTTATGATTCTATAATTCTAACTCACAATCTTTTGGGATCTTAGTTTCCTATGAGCCCTATCTAAATCCATGATCTTATGCCCCAATCCTGTTTCTGTTGCAAGAAAGATTGTATGGTCTAGGGATTTCCTAATCAAGAGGACTTGGATTCAAATCCTCCCTTTACTGATCACTACCTTGATTACCTGGAAAGAAATGTTTTAAACCTCTTTAGGCCTTATTTTCTCTGTCTCTCTTTTTTTAATGAGGAAGTTGAATACATGCTTCCAAGGCTCCTTTCAAGTCTAGGCTGATGACCCTAAATCACTTAACTTCCCTGGTCCACATTTCCTTTCAGTTCCAGATCTACATTCAGCTTAACCTGATTTAAGGCAGGCTGAACTGAAGCAGATAGATGGAGGAATGAAGAAGCAGAAGTGTGATGTTTCCCAGCACCCTCCTCTTCTTTCTCCCCCTCCCCATCAGAGAGCTTTTTGCCTGCAAATTTGCTTCATTTGGACAGAACAGAATCTCCAGGCTGATTCTTTCTCATCTGGTTCTTACAATGACTTCTAAACTCTATAAATTATTTTGGGAAACCAGCAATAATGCAACCAAGCTGCTGGTGATACCACCCAGAGGGGAGCTGTAAATAAAAAGCATCTGCGAGTGGAATCTCAGGAAAG
Source organism: Sarcophilus harrisii (assembly GCF_902635505.1). Lineage (NCBI taxonomy): Eukaryota > Metazoa > Chordata > Mammalia > Dasyuromorphia > Dasyuridae > Sarcophilus > Sarcophilus harrisii. Next base: position 18,869,122 of record NC_045430.1, read on the forward strand.
GAAGAAGAATGGGCCGCCAGCCACTTCTGTAATGAGGCAAGGTCTCTGAAAATGGCCAGGGCCAAGCAACATTGCAGGATCGTACCACCTGAGAACGGGTGCAGAACCAATGCCTTTGGAGAATAAGCCAATGGTGGCTAAACAGGCACTAATGATGTTAACGTTACCTGGGGTGTTAGAGAGAACTCTTCTGCTGGTACAACTCTCCAAGCCAGGACATGTAAGATTCAAGGGGCCAGAGTGGGAAGAGAATATGGATACCTTCCAGGTGAGGAAACTGAGGCCCAGGGAGGTTCATAAATTATAGTTGGAAGAAATCTCAGCATTCATCTTATCCATCCCCCTCCACTTTAAAAATAAGGAAACTGAGGTTTGGGCAAGAAGTGACTTGTAGCAGAATTTGAACTGTTGTCTTTCCATATTTCCCATTTCTGAATTCTCGCTAATCTTCCCTTTAGCTGAAAACATAATCTCTTCACCTGATGAATTCCAAGGACGGATAAATATAAGGTTATTTCATTAGTGTAGAAAAGTTCCAGCTAAGGCCATTAATCAGCACTTGCCTAGGATAACACAACCAGGAACTATCGGGTAGAATCTGAAGCCAACGTCCTGGTTCTGAGGACAGTTCTTTCTTTTTTTTTTGCCATGTTGCCTCTCTGCTGAATACCAAACCATTCTTTGAAGTCCAACATAAATACCACTTCCTTTAGGAAACTTTCTCTAATCCTCCTCCCCCTTGCATATCAAGAGATCTCACTGCTCTTCCCCTACAACCTTGCATAGCCCTCTCTAATGCACAAATGATGATAATGATGATGATGATGATGATGATGATGATGATGATAGAAATGGCCTTCAGTCCTTTAATTCTTAAAGGATTACAAAGTGCTTTCTTCACAATAACTTGGCCAGGGAAGTAGGGCAAGAATCTTCTTGTATTAATTTTGTCTTCTTTCCAGCCTGTGATTTGCTCAAGATCACGTAGGAGGAAAGCATTGAAGGTGGAAATTCAATCATAGGATCACAAGATCATAGAGCTGGAAGACACCTCAAAGACTACCGAGAAAGTCAACCCTCCCATTGAACAGATGGGAAAACAGAGGTCTGTTTAGTGACTTGCTCAGGGTGACGCAGCTAGTAAATATTAAAAGAAAGATGACCTCACGTTTTCCTTATTCCAGCTCTCCAACAACCAGGCTAGACTATTTCTTCCCAAGATGGACAGATGTTAAATGGCAGTGGGAACAGATATGCAGAGATGGAAGTCTAGAGGTAGAGAATGCATGATATATTTTTTTCATTCGGTTCATTGATTTTGCTGATCTTTCTTCTTTCTAAACAATTCTTTGTTAATGATACCTGTTTAATATATATTGGATTACTTGCTGTCTAGGGGAGGCAGAAAAAATTTGGAACATAAGTTTTTGCAAGGGTGAATGTTGAAGATGGTCTTTGCATATATTTTTATTTTTTATTATAATTATTTTATTTTATTTAAAATTTTTTTTCATAATTATAACTTTTTATTGACAGAACCTATGCCATACCTAACCCTAAATTTTTTACAACATGATCCCTTGCACTCACTTCTGTTCCGATTTTTCCCCTCCCTCCCTCCACCCCCTCCCCCAGATGGCAAGCAGTCCTATACGTGTTAAATATGTCACAGTATATCCTAGGTACAATATATGTGTGCAGAACCGAACAGTTCTCTTGTTTTGCATATATTTTGAAAATAAAATTTGTTAAAAGCAAATAAAAAATTATTTGTTACATGGGATGGCTTTTTATGAGGAAGTGGGAGGGGGGAGCTGCAGAAGAAAAATTTAGGTGATAAAAACCAAAAGAACAAATATAGGTGACCCAATGGATAGAGTATTGGGCCTGGACTCAGGAAGACTCATATTCCCAAGTTTAAATTTGGCCTCAAGCTATCTATATGACTCTAGGTAAGTCACTTAACCCTGTTTACCTCAGGTTCCTTATCTGGAAAATGAGTTGGAAAAGGAAATGGCAAACTACTTTAATGTCTTTGACAAGAAAATGCCAAGTGATATTTCACAAAGAGCTGGACATGACTGAAATGAATGAACAATGCAAATCGTCAATAATAATCCATTTTTCTTAAAAAGCTGAGGAAAGGGAGAAGAGGGAAAAGGAAAAGGAGGCTATTTTTTTGATCAAGGACATTTCTAGCTTCCCCGATACCTTCTCACTCCTCTGTAGGAGTGGGAAAGGTAGACAAGGCCACAAAGATCTGTTAGTGTGGAATTTATGATCAGGATTATTAAAAAACCCAGTACTGAACAGTAGTCTCATTTGGGATCCTCAAGGTAATGGTGAGTGTTGCTTTTATCTGAGCCTCACAGCATAGTCTAATAAAGCTGCTGCTGAGAGAAAGGTACAAATGAACAATTTCAAAAACAAATTTGAGGTGTTAGAGATCTTCTTAACTGTCAAGATGAAACCAGCCCTGGAGGCAAACAAAAGTCAGGCAAGAACACAGCTTCCCCCCAATCAGGGGACTGGAGAAATTGGCAGGTATCATTTCCCCAGAAAAGAAAGGAGGAGGAGGAGGAGGAGGGAGAGAATCATTTGAATCAGCTTGCCTGTAGACGCTGTTTGAAATAAGTACAGAACGGTTCTGACCCAGCCTGGGCCAAAGAGAAAAAGCCTTTCTGGCAGTCTTCATGGGCCCTGTGGCCACTGATCTACCTTGGGAATGATAGCACATGACTCAGTTATGATACAGACCGGTTGAGTCATCTGGAGCTCCTTGCTCTGAGACCCTAATTTCCTGAATGTTTACTGTTACTCGGTATCAGGGAGATCACAGTGTGGTCCAGTGGAAAGAGAATTGCTCTATAATCTAAGGACCTGATTGCAAAATCCACTCCTGTTGCTACCTGTGAAACTTGGAAAAAAATCATTTAATTTTCCTTAGTCTCAGTTCACTCAACTAAAAAGTGAGAGGGTTGGACTAGATCAGGGGTTCTTTTTTATTGAAGCTTTTTATTTTTAAAACACATGCAAGGATAATTTTCACCATTGACCCTTGCAAAACCTTGTGTTCCAATTTTCCTCCCATGCCCTTTCCTAGTAAAGATGGTAAAAATTTGTGTAAATCCAATATAGGCATTCTTATTTATGTAATTATCTTGGTGCACAAGAAGAATCAGATCAAAAAGGGAAAAAATGAGAAAGAAAATAAAATTCAAGCAAATAATAACAAAAGAAGAGAAAATGCTATGTTGTGATCCACACTCAGTTCCCATAGTTCTCTTTCTGAGCATAGATGGCTCTCACAATCACAAGATCATTCATTGGAACTGATTTGAATCAGTTGAAAAGAGCCATGTCCAGCAAAATTGATCATCGTATATTCTTGCCGTTGCCATTTACAATGAAATCTTGGTTCTGATCATTTCACTCAGCATCAGTTCATCTAAATCTCTTCAGGCCTTTCTGAAATCATGCTGCTGGTCATTTCTTACAGAACCATAATGAACATAACAGTCCATATACCATAATTCATTCAGCCATTCTCCAATTGATGGGCATCCACTCAGTGTCCAGTTTTCTGCTGCTACTAAAAGGGCTGCCACAAACATTTTTGCACATATGGGTTCCTTTCCCTCCTTTAAGATCTCTTTGGGATATAAGCCCAGTAGAAACACTGATGGATCAAAGGGTATGCTCAGTTTGATAATCTTTTAAGCACATTTCCCAATTGCTCTCCAGAATGGCTGCATCTGTTCACAACTCCACCAACAATGTATCAGTGTCCCAGTTTTCCCACATCCCCTCCAAATTCATCATTATCTTTTCCTGTCATCTTAGCCAATCTGACAGGTGTGTAGTGGTACCTCAGAGTTGTCTTAATTTGCATTTCTCTTTAGATCAGGATTCTTAACCCTTTCTTCATCATGGATCCCTTTAACAGCCTGGTAAAAGTTTTGTACCCCTTCTCAGAATAATGTTTTTAACTGCATATAATAATCATCCTCAATTCTTTCAACTGATACTCATGTGATTGCTGCTGGGTCTAAGGGATGGCGCATTCAGCTTGGACCCAGAAAGAGCTGAGATTGAACCCTGCCTCAGATGCCAACCTGCCGATGAACCTGGAAAATCACTTAATCTCTGTTTCATTGTCTGTAATATGAAGATGATAGAAGCATCTTCCTCATTCATTAACTGTGCGACCCTGGCAACTAGATGGCACCATGGATAGCACATTCAACTTGGGAGTCAGAAAGATCTGAATTTGAATTCTGACTCTAGATGCTAACTGTGAACCTGAACAAGGGACTAACATCTCAGTAGTAGGGGATAAATAATCTCCCTACCACCCAGAGTACAGAGATCAAATGAGACATGTATGCAAAGAATATGGTAATGACAACGGACCCTTCATTATTTTGGCTGTCCATCTCTGAATTCTCTCCAGTGATCAATAGCCTTCTGGATCTAGGATGCCCAGAAATAAACACAGTGTTCTGATGGGATCTAAGCTGAGCAGATGACAGTGGAACTATCACTTTGGCCTGTATTATAAATGCAGCATATTAACAAGGCAGAAGGATACCATCAGGTTCCTGGAGGCTGTCCCAATGGGAGGCAAGCTGCGGCAAGTCCTCTTTGGCTGGGAAAGCTTTGAGTACAAACCCCCGGGCTGACTGAGAGTCTGTCGATAAATGGAGACAAGGCTTAATCAACAAGAAGAAATCAATTTTTCAGCTAAGATAAGTCAAGAAACACGAAGGACCTGCTATCTGCTTCAGCAGAGAGAACAGCCATCAAAGTGGCAAAGCTAATGTATTTTATCTTGAGGCTTGGACACAGAGCAAGGAGAGATGGGGCTGTGTAACTTTGAGCAAGTCACTTAATTCTGTTTGCCTCAGTTTTTCCATCTATAAAATGAGCTGGAGGAGGAAATGACGAATCACTCCAGTATTTTTGGCAAAAAAACACCAAAATGAGTTCACAAAGAATTGGACACAACTAAAAATGACTAAACGATAACAAGCACTTTATAATTCTGTGATATGAAGAAAAAAGTCCTAAGGAACATTTCATAGAAGATTTCAAAGAAAAGAGAAATTTTGAGTGGATCAGAGCAAAAATGGCTAGCGCAGCACTTCCATCTTTCCCTCTATCTTTTGGCTCAGAGAGATATTTTAAACTTAACTGGAGTCAAGTGATATGAGTACTTGAACTGATCAGGGCACATGGAGGAGAGAGACAGAGCCAGAGGGGTCAACCAAAAGCTTCTGCACATGCATGCCTTATAGCAAGGGTCCATCTATCAGAAGAGGTCAGGATCTATATCCCAAGGATATAAAAGTTGGGGTGGAGTGGGAGGTGCTACAGGTTAACTATCATTTAAGGACAGGAGCCGGACCTGAGATTTAATTGGTATAGGGACCTTCCAAATTGGGAAACTTACTCTTTCTTTGCAGAGTGACACTTTTTCTTTGCAAAAGGATTGCCTTGAGGCATTAAGAGGTTAAGCAACTGGCCAAAATCAGTAGAAATCAATGACGTGACTCAAACTCAAGTTTGAGACCAGTTGTCCATTCACTAAACTACCAGATGAACCTATCGCAAATTTGCTAGTCCCACTATGTTCTGCCCTGCTAATAATGTTTTTAGTTCTGGACATTGTCGATATCATTGCTTGTTTGTTTGTTTGTTTTTATATTCCCAGCACTTAGTACACTTCCTGGCACATAGAAGGCACTTATTAATTATTAGGTGACTTGACTAGATAGGGTTTTAGTCTTGAAGTCAGAAGATCTGAGTTTAACTACTTTTTTAGATATTTACTAGCCATGTGACCCTGGTAAATCATTTTAAATCACCCCTGCCTCAGTTTCCCCATCTATAAAACAGGTTTCATATTAGCCCTCTACTGCTTAACCCAATGACTAATATAGAGTAGGCACTTGAAAAATGCTCATTGCTTGCCTCTTGGGGAAGGTTGCTGTGAAGCTCAAATTAGATATTTTGCAAACCTCAAGGCACTGTATAAATGCTAAACTATTATTACACTCTGCTGTCTCCAATTTATATTAATATTATTAATGTCCCAAGTAGGGTATTCTCTCTCCCTTTTCTCTATTTTTTAATTCAGTGCTGTGAAAATAGGGTCCACAAAACATAAACAGAATCATCCCCACTGGTAGCATATCACTTAAGAAGCCACAGATTAGTATAATTTACATTCTATTGTATTTTTATTTATTTTGTTAAATATTTCCCAATGACATTTTAATTCAAGCCCATTAAGAAGTGCTGTGCTAGCCACTTTTGCTCTGATCCACTCAAAATTTCTCTTTTCTTTGAAATCTTCTATGAGTTGTTCCTTAGGATTTTTTTCTTCATATCATGGAATTATAAAATGCTTGTTATCGTTTAGTCATTTTTAGTTGTGTCCAACTCTTTGTGAACTCATTTTGGTGTTTTCTTGCCAAAAATACTAGAGTGATTCGTCATTTCCTTCTCCAGCTCATTTTACAGATGGAAAACTGAGGCAAACAGAATTAAGTGACTTGCTCAGAGTCACACAGCTAGTAAATGTCTGAGATAGGATTTGAACATAAAAAGTTGAATCTTCCTGCCTCCATGCCTGATCCTCTATATACTATCTGTGGAGAATGTTCCTATTCTGGAGTGTAGCTGCAGTAAATTTCAACCCTAGTACATGATGCTTCCCAGACAGAGAGGGTCACTTCTCTGCCCAAGTGCCCACAAATCATCTGCTGAATAACTGGGTCTTGAAGCTTCCCAGCAATGAGTGTCAAGCTAACCAGTCTGTAGTTTATGCCATTTCTCCCGGATTGGTCTTTCTGCATCCAGTCTCATCCACCTCTTATACAACTGCCAAAATGATATTCCTAAATTACAGGGCTGCACCCCACCCCTGCTCAAGCAAGCAAGCTTCCCTGGCTCCCCATTGCCTCTAGGATAAAACACAAAGTCCCCTTTTAGTATTTAAAGCCTGGAATGACCTGATTCCATTCTGTCTTTCTAGGTAGATGACATATTACTCTTCTTCACACACTCTACTTCCATGTCCTGCACATGACATTCTATCCTCTGCCTCTGTGCTTTTGACAGGCCTTGGAACACACATCCTATATCTCAAAACCCAGTACTCTTTCCATTGGGTTCCATGTTGTCTCCTATAAACCTAGGTGTCTTGATTCTCAGGTTGGCAATCTTGTACTACACTAGACAGACTGTTATAAATTAATCCACGGTCTGCCAATCTGAGACCCCAACTATTAATTTTTTATTCTTCTGGTTATTAGAGCCCCCTCCAATTTTCCCAAAATTTTATATATATATATATATATATATATATATATAATTCGATATATATATATATATATATATATATATATATCTCAAATGTATTATATATTTATCAGGAATTCCACACCCCAGAAAATATTAGCTCCCTGAAGGCAGGAATTCCCTCATGTTTATCTTTGCATTTTCAATGCCCAGTATGTAGTGGGCACCTTTAACTTCCTATTGATGGGTGATTGATTGAAATAGATTGGAAGCTCCTTGGGAGCAGGATTCATTCTTATGCTTCTTTGTAAGCTTAGGATCCAGCAGGGTGTCTAATAGATCCTTCCTGAATTGAACCCCCTCCTCACCCCCAGGTACTGACTTTTTCCTGGAAGGAACATCCTAAATTAGAAGTCTACGGGAACTTTTATCTTGCTTCTGGGAGGTCTCAGAATATTATCATCTCTGCTACAACAAGATGGGAAATGACTAATGGTTACCTTCACCTTGTTCCTCTTCCTGCAAAATGCCCTTGACTATTATAATTTCATTTCCAGCATTATATATTCATGCCAATTGTACCCACCAAGAGTTGGGATGTCAGATCGGCAGACCGAGGATTAATTTGCATAAGTCTACTGGTGTAGTACAAAAATCCAACCTGAGAATCAGGACTCCTAGATTCGTAGGAGACAACATGGAACCCAATGGAAAGGGTTCTGGGTGTGGAGACAGAGGATGTGGGTTCAAATCCACCCTCTACTGGATCTGGGCTTTATTTTGCTTATCTGTAACATGAAGGAGTTGTACTACACAGTCTATAGAGTCCCTTCTAATCTAAATGTATGGACATATGCATGTGGCTATATATACATACATGAATATATATATATATATATATATATAGTATGTATAGAATACATACACACACAAATAGGTATATATATATATGTATGTGTATATATATATATATATATATATATATATATATATATACCTATTTGTGTGTGTATGTATTCTCCCCTCTGTGAAACATAAGAATAGGTGAGGACATGTTAAAGACCTTTTTTTGTAATCTAAAATCCATATACACATATGTACCTATATGTGTGTGTGTGTGAGTGTATACTCTGTGAAACATGTGACAGGTGAGGACAGGTAAAAGGGTCTTTTTTGCCATCTAAAATCCAAGGTAGCAATGCTGCTCCCCTCCAGGCTCAAACCCCCACAGCTCCTTTCTCTAACACAGATGGTGGCTCTGGGCCAGTCCCTGTTCAGCTCCCCACTGGGGCACCCATTTATTATTATTGACTCAAGCACACTGGAGAAGACAGAGTTACATTGAGCAAAAAAAGGGCTGAGGTGAGGACAAGGTCCTGAACTAAGGAAGTGTGTCCTATATAAATAAAGAATGGACCTGATTTTTTTTTTTTTGCATGGTTGGTAACTGTCTCTGAAGGAAATCCTAAAAGCAAAACTCCAGAAATATGGGTGTGTGTGTGTGTTTTCAATTTTTGTAAAGGTGATTATTTCTGGACTTTTCTGAAGGGAAGAGAAATATTGCTACTTTATAGTCAAATATCACTTTGACACTTAAAAATAGTTGACAAAAGGGAGAAAGGGGCCTCTAGTGATGGTTTTGATCCATTGTTATAATCCTGTGACTTGGGTTTGAGTCAGAGACAAAAGGAGACTTGATAATATAGATTGAGGATCACAGGTTCCATGAGCATTTGAGTTTGGACCTCCTGAAAGTCAAACCTCAGAGGCTTTTTGATTGTGTGGTAATTTCATGGTAAGAAATCAAGTCATGGAAAATTCATCAAGTAAAGGTTCAATCAAGTATGTCTTGATCCAAGAGTGGACCAAGAGTGAAGCTGCTGGTGCTGCTTGGGTGACAGTTCCAGAAAGAAAAGTCTTTCTGCTATTAAACATGGAAAGATCACCAACCTGATCTTTTGATTCCTATATCTTCTGCCAAACAACAGCCAAACCCAGAGGAGTTTTTCAGAAAGAGGCCAAATGGTTCTGAATATTCCCTGAAGTTCCCTCTCCTATGCCTGTCAAAAATTTACCCAATAAAAGCTTGTGAATTTCAGGTTCTTGGCAAAATTATTTTTCTATCTTTTGATCTGTTATATTAAAACTATGACAGGAGATGATGAAAAAATCTATCAGATGGGGCAGCTAGGTGGTACAGCAGATAGAGCACCAGCCCTGAAGCCAGTCAAATGTGGCCTCAGACACTTAACACTTCCTTGTTGTGTGACCCTGGGCAAGTCACTTTAACCCCAATTGCCTCAGCAATATAGATAGATAGAATAGATAGATAGATAGATAGATAAATTTATATATATATATATATATATATACACACACATATATATATATATCAGATTATGATTGGAAATCTTAATACTTCAAGGACCTATGTCTCCTGCCTTCCCTTTCATATCTGCCTGTTCAAATAATGTCTGTCTTTCAAAACCTACTTAAATGCCTCCTCCTCCAAGAAGTCTTTCCTAATTCCTCCTTCCTCCTTGCTTTCTAATTCCTCCCTCCTTTAAAATCTCATGGCACTTCTCTTACAGCACACGCCACATTCTACCTTTTATATAGTTAGTTGTAATACTCGGTTAATCTTCCATGCTAGACTGTCAGCTCTTTGGGACTAGAACTGTTTGATTTATTCAGTCTTACCTCTCCAGGTGCTCCCTGAACTATTTTACCTTACAAGAAATTAACAGACATTTATTAAACGGCTGTTGCTCTCAAGAAACTTCTACTTCTACTGGGGTATGGCAAGCATTGGCTTTTTTCGTCTAGAATTCCAAGAAAGACTGAGCTCATGTAAGTTTTCTTCACTATGGAAACAGAAAGAAACAATTCCTTAAGGCTAGAACTGTTTTATTTATTTGGTCTTATCTAATAACGTGCTCTCTGCACTATTTAGCCTTGCAAGCAATCAACGAACATTTATTAAACAGTTGTCCCTCTCAAGCAGCTTACACTGTTATTAGGGAAGAAAATGTGAACCTGGGGTATGGCTTTTTTCGGCCTTAAATTCAAGAAAGACTAAGTTCATAACAAGTTTTCTTCACCAGAGAAACACAGAGAAACAATTTCCCTGCTGCCAGTGTCCATACATTATCTGACTGCAGTTTGCTGGTTGTCTCAATTCACTGCTCGGATATTCCCAGCAGAAAAGCCCATCCATGCTTGAGCCCATCCTGGAAATTTCTTCAGCAATATGCCCTCATGCAACCTAGCCACCCCAAAGTGCCTCCCCTACCTTGTTATTTCCCCCAAACTTGCAAATAGCAATCTAGCACCAATGATGTTAAACTCAAAAATCAAAGAAACAAAGAATCCATACCCTATAGTCAATTAAAATGCTCTTTAGTGGGTCTGTTTTTTCCCCTCTCTGGATTAATTACTTCTCTTCTGGGAGATGGTTTTCCCCAGACCTGACTTATGGGAAGGAGACCAGAATTGGGAGTCTTACCCTCCTTCTCTACTTCTAGAAGATAAAGTAGCCTTTGGGTCTCTGTCTCTCTCTCTCTCTCTCTCTCTCTCTCTCTCTCTCTCTATATATATATATATATATATATATATATATATATATATGTGTGTGTGTGTGTGTGTGTGTGTGTGTGTGTGTCTTTCTCTCTCTGTCTCTCTCTGTCTGTCTCTCTGTCTCTCTCTCCATCTATCTATTTTTTGGCTTTTTATTTTTAAAATACATGCATAGATAGTTTTCAACATTAAATCTTGCAAAACTTTGCATTCCAAATTTTTTCTTCTTCCCTTCCCCCCCACTCCTCCCATAGACAGCAAGTAATCCAATATGTTAAACATGTGCAATTCTTTTATACATATTCCTATAATAATGCTGCACAAGAAAAATCAAATTAAAAAGGAAAAAATGAGAAAGAAAAAAGCAAGCAAACAATAACAAAAGAGTGAAAACGCTGTTTTGTGATCCGCACTTAGTTCCCACAATCCTTTCTCTAGGTGTGGATGGCTCTCTCCATCACAAGACCATTGGAACCAACCTGAATCAGCTCAGTGTTGAAAAGAGCCATGTCCAATCAGAATTGATCATCACATCATCTTGTTGTTAGCGTGTACAATTTCTCCTGGTTCTGCTCACTTTACTCAGCATCAGTTCATGTAAGTCTCTCCAGGCCTCTCTAAAATCATCCTGTTGGTCATTTTCTTATAGAACAATAATATTCCATAACATTCATATATTAGTGTCTTTTTATTCTCCACCCACAAAGACTTGCTAAATCTCCGGTCTGTTTCCAACAATTTACAACTGTTCTAGGAAAACTAAAACCCTCTCTCTCTCTCTCCTTTCTTTTCAAAAGCTGCTAAAACGAGCAAGGAGCTAAGGGACCTGAGATGCATATAATTTGAACATGCTTTCATCTTTTCTCTTTAAAAGCAATTACTTCAGCTGAAATTAACTCTGTATCACTGTTTTATGGATGGAGAAGACCCAGGCATACAATGGTGAAAATGATCACTGTGAGGTCTCAGGAGTCAGCAGCCCAGGGTATGATGAATTAGAAAGCAAAAAGGTTTTCTGCTCTGCTGCTAAAGCTCTGTATTTAGAGTTAGAAGAACTGATTTTTGACAAATCCTCACATATCTTTTTGGGGGATATTGGGGAATTAGAGTTAGGTGACTTGCCCAGGGTCACACAGCTGGTATGAATGTAAGGTCACATTTGAACTCAAGTCCTCCTGACTCCAGAGCTGGCGCTCTATCTACTGCACCACCTAGCTGACCCAAGTCCTTTCATCTCTCAGCCTTAGTTTCTTCATGTGGAAGATGAGGAGGTTGGATTTAATGACTTCTAAAGTTCTCTCCAATCTAAATCTAAGAGCAAAATTGTAACTATGAAATTTGTATGATTTTGGTCAAATCATTCTCCCTTTCTTTGTAAAATGAGGCAATTGGGCTAGATGCCCTCTAGATATTCTTCTAACTCTAGAGCTATGATCTGATGACCCTTCTCTGGATCTCAGTTTCCTTCTCTGTAAAATAAGAGGGTACCAATGAGCTCTAAAGGCTAATGATTATCAATGACATGCATAGGCTTCCAATTTTGCAAAATATTTTATACAGAGGAAAGTATAACAGATTTGGAGTCAGAAGATCTGGGTTCAAATTCTAGGTGTGTGGCTCTGGGCAAGTGATGTTATTTCCTTGGGTTTCTTCCTCTATAAGAATAACATCCAAAATACTTTCAGTTCCAAATCTATAATCTAAAATGTACAACATGGTAGGAGGTGGCACATTACTCTTGGAGTCAGGAAGACCCGAGTGCAGAGACTCATATATTTATTAGCTAAGTAAGTCACTTCACCTCTGTTTGCCTTAGTTTTCTCATCTATTAAATGGGGATAACAGTATTATCCACTTCATGGGGTGGTTGTGAGGATAATATTGAGATAATAATCATAAAACATCTGATAGGTGTTTTATATCATATCATAGGTGTTAGCCATCATCATCATCCTTATTAGTGACTACCAACTAGGTTGGGGAGTTCTTGGGGGGACTGGGAGTGCTGAAAGGGGAGTTCTGACCTGTGATGATATTGATGATAGGAAATCCAATTGAAGGAACAACAGAGGCAGAATTCTAGAGCTTATCTATTCTAGAGATAAATCACTTTGCTAATCATCTCATAGCTAATATGTGTCAGAGTTAGGAACTACAAAACCAGTTCCCTATCTAGCATGCTCAGATCCCCATTTTACAGATGAAATAATTGAGGTTCAGAGAAAGTAAATGACTTGCTAGGGATTACAGAACTAGTATGTATCAGAGGGAATTAAACCCAGGACTTTTTCCTGGAGTCAGATGTATTTCCACTGGCCAAAATCCCTGTTTTACAGAAGAAGAAACTAAGGTTGAGTAAGTTGCACACAGAAGTGGGATCTGAACCCAACTTAGCGTCTGATACCATATTGCCTTTAGAATATAAAGAACTAACTACTGCACCACACTGCCTCTTAGAATTTTACCATGGAGTAACTCATCTCTGGTCCTTCCCTAACCCCCATGCAAACCTTCTGCAAAGCAAAACACCCTTCCCCACCATTAATCCTCTCTGTGGTCTGCCCCTTCCCTTAAATAAGTTCCTCAAGGATGGAGACTATTTCATATGTTGAGTGCCTAGAATAGTGCCTGGCACAGGGCAAGTAAGTCCTTAGCAAATGCTTTTTCATTCATTCATACTATATTGGATTAGGCCATCCTCTCTTGAACATGTGTACCCCTTTCCCAGGTACAGGTTACAATTCTTCCATTGCTTCATATCTTACAGGCTTGGTGACTTTTCCCAAGTCCTCTCTGACCATCTAGCCAACACTGGAGAAACCTTCATTGCCATCAGCAAGTCTGGCTACCCCGTATTCTTGTTGTATAACTAGCTCGTCGCCTTTTCTGTTTATACACGTCCTTAATGACACAGCTGATGCCATTTCTCGATAGCACGTCATTGCGGACGACACACTGCAGCCCTGTTTTTGCCTACCTGGCATCTTTTCATTGGTGACACACTTCCGCCCACCACACGTATTCTTCCATTGCCCTTTGTAAACCTTGCCATTGGGAATCTGCTGAGATCATGATATTTGGTGATTCACAGCCTCTCAGTCACTAGGAGAATCTATCCCTACCACCAGAAAAACAACTCTGCACTCTGTTCCCACCTAGTTATGAGCTGCCTGAATCACCTTTGTACTCCAATGAAGGCTGGATCATTAATTCATAGAACCTCTGAGTAGGAAGCAATCTTCTCCCCTCATTCTCTTGCCTTCCCCTTTTGTCTCTCTGTCCTATTTAAACTGCTATTATTTCTTGAATTGAACACTCTATGTCCAGGAGTACATTCCCTTTCCTTCTTCCTCTTTTGTTCTTCAGAATCTACCTCCTTCTACTCCCACATCCCTTCCTCCAGGAAGCCATAGGTCTCTACTTCATCTATACTAAAGCTTTTTAAATGGTGGTTCTCAACTCCACATGGGGTCACATAACAATGTTGGGGTGATGAAAAATTTGGCAACAGTAAAAGGTATCAAATGTTCTGCCAAGATTTAATTGTTTACGTAAAAATAAAAAAGTACATCCGTCTCATCAGTATACAAATTTCCTTTCATCTTAATTCAAGGCAAAATCATTTGTATACCAAAAAATTGTTTTAAAATAAATCTGTTTATGATTTATCATCAGTAAATGTCTGATTTGTATACCTATTTAATATGCCTATATACCCAGAGTTGGGTAAAAAATTTCTCAGGTGAAAAGAGGTTGTAAGTGGAAAAAGAAACCCTAATTTAAACAATGCGGTGTTGAAATGAATGACCTCTGAGGTCCACTCCAGCTTTAAATCGATGATTTTATAAATTTTCATCTCACCTTAAATTGCTGGTTTTTCTTCTTCTTCTTCCAGTGACTTGGCTCTGACTCATACTTACAGTATAACTCCAGGCAAGCCACACGCTCATAAGCAACTTCCCTAACACTTTTACATTTCAGAGGACGCGGCCATGGATGTTGGTAGAAGAAAAAATCTCAACACCAGTGAAATCACAGATTTGGACCCCAACCAAAAATGTCTCATGCTGAGGATACAAAAACCAACATCCAAGAGTCCTGCCCTCAAAGAGATTAATGTCTATGGACATATAGAATCAAAATTAGAATTCACCTTTGTCCCTTTTCTCCTCCTTCACTTGGAGAAATCTCAGAAAGACCAATGACTTTCTCCAAGTATTCTAGCTGAATGAGACCATTTGCAATTGACTTTCTGTGATCCATGTAAGGTTTGGGTCTAGGATATCTCCACCATCTTTTGGAGAAAGAGCCATGCAAAGGGCGCCCCATTAATTCTCCAGAACATTTGAGTGTATTTCTCCAGGGAGAGTTCTGTGCTGGATAGAGAAGGGTTTCCTCTGGGATACAGATTGGGTGAGGATTGGAAACAGATATGCTGCCGCCGTAAAGCTTTAAGGTAATGTGACCTACACATCTCTAACATCTGTCCATTCATATGGTCACTATCTTGGCTCAGTTTTTCATTACCTCTCACCTAGATTATTACAACAGTGTCCTAGTTGGTGTCTGCCTTCAGGAGCTCTCTCTTCTCTGACCCATCCTCCATCCACCCTCCCAAATTGCTTTTCCTAAAGAGCAAGTCTGACCACGTCATTCTCCTGCTCCACAAAAAAATATCCAGTTGTTTCTAGCATCAAATACAAACTCCCCTGGCTGGCATCGGTTCTAGATTTCCATTTTTGTTTCAATGTACAATGCTCTCCTCTGTGGCCTATTTGCTTTTCCCTTTACATGACATTTCAGCTCTGGCTTCCATGTCTTTGTACACACTGTGCTCATTCCCTAGTATAAACTCTTTCCTGACTTCCAACTCTTAGAATCTCCATCTTCCTTCAATGCACACCTCAAATCCCACCTTCCACCCCTATTACCTGGTTGTTTATATGTTCACGGTCCTGCCTCTCTCTCTAATTCTCTCAGTCTTTCTGTCAGTCTGTCACTGTCTCTCCCTCTTTTCCTCCTTTCAATTTATTTATCTTCACACATGTTGTATCCACACCCCACCCCAACATTCAAAAGAATGGAAACTCCTGGCTGGCAGGGATATTTTGTTTCTGACTTAGCATCCCCATCTCCTTGCGTTGTTTCTGGAACATTTATTCATAGTAGCTACTTAACAATTTCAAAATTGAATTATATTATTATTTCTTCTAAATGTTAAGCTCCCTGAGGGCAAGGAGCATGTTTTATTTATCTTCATATGCCTTCAGCACCCAGAAAAAGGTCTGGCATATGAAGATATACTTGGCAAATGTTCATTTGAAATGAATTAATAAGATAGCTAAAAAACAATGGAGAAGAAGAGAGAGAGAGAAAATCAGTGTTGGAGTCAGGAAATTTTCCCACTCCAAAACCAGTAGATTTTCCATTACAACAAAGTCCCTCTCACAGTGTGAGTCTGCTGTATAATAAGGTGCTTTTTGGTGATTAAGAAACCAGAACTCTCTGGATGGGAGCCAAGGCAGACCTGACCTGCCTCATTCAGAATTTCAATCTATTCCAGATGTGCCCAGGTCAGCCCACATCCATGAGACTGGGTTCTGTTCTGGGAGCCACATTTTCAGAAGAAAATTAAAAGGCAAGTTCACCTTTTGAAAAAGGTACTCAGGACTATGAGGTCGCTGAAGACTCTCCCATACAACAACTTTGAAGGAGATGGGGATATTCAGCCTAGAGAAGAGACTTAGAGGGAATGTGAGAGCTACATTGCAGTATTTGAGGGGGTGTCGAAGAAGAATATGTGGAAAGGGGATTTGATTTGTCCTGCTGAGCCCCAGAAAACAAAATAAAGACAAAGGAGAGAAACTATGGAGGCAATTTAGGATTGATGTCAGAATTAAAAACTACTAAAAAAACAACTCTAATACCTAGAGTTGTTCAAAAATCAAATGGGCTGTCTCAAAGGTCATAGCATCACACTGTAGCTCTAACTGTAACTCTAAGCTAGAAGGGACCTCAAAAAACAAACCCCTGATTTTACAAGTAGGGAAACTGAGGCACAGAAGGAAAATGACTTCCAGAGATCACAGATTTAGAGTTGGAAGGGACCTTGAGACCATCTATAGTTTATGGCACTCATGGTATATAGTAAAGCCCAAGAAAGTGAAGTAAAAGCTCACTAAGGAGGAAAGAGCAGTAGGTTTTCCCTCACTAGAGGTCTTCAAGCAGAGACTTAATTCCTTGTCAATGATGTTATTGGGAAGATTCTTGGGACCACCAAGCGGCACAGTGGATAGAGCACTAAGTCTGGAACCATGAAGATTGAGTTCTAATTCAGCTTCTGACACTTATCAGCTGTGTGACCTTAGCTGTATGTACTTAACCTGTGTTGTCTCAGTTTCCTTATCTATAAAATGGAAGTAATAATAGTATCTTCCTCCCAAGGCTTTTGTGCACTGTGCTTGGCACATAGTAAGTGCTATGTAAATGTTAGCTGTTGTTCAGGAATAGCTTGAACTGGATGATCTCTGAGGACTCTTCTCACTCTGATGTTCTAAAACCTAGAAAGGTGCCAAAGATCTGGACTTTAGGTAATCAGTCCTCCACCAAAGGGACTCACTATAATTTAATGATCCTATGTTGAGGGTCCAGGAGCCACTCAATTTATACTTTCTGTTATGGCCCTTATCCTTTCCCCAAGTTGTTCTGTCCTATCTTGTCTAAAAATGAACTCACAACTTTTCTGTTCTCAGTCTGCTTTTCTTTTCTCCATGCTTCAGAGATCTCATCCATTCCTAAATTTGAGGAATTATTTCTATGTGGATGACTCATACTTTTGTATGTCTAAGTGGTGATCTCCTTTCTGTCTGTCTCTGTTTGTCTCATTCTCTCTCTCTCTCTCTGTCACTATCTCTTTCTCTGTCTCTGTCTCTCTCCCTCCCTTCATCCTTCTCTCCTCTGTTTCTGTCTCTCTGTCAGTCTCTGTTTCTCTTTCTGTTTCTCCCTCTCTCTCTCCCTCCCTTTTTACCTTCATCTTTCTCTCTCCCCCGTCTGTTTGTCACTGTCTCTTTCTCTGTGTCTGTAAAATGAAGGTCTTTCTTTCTTTCTTTCTTTCTTTTATGAGGATCTCTCATCTCTTCCAAGTGAAAGTTTTCTTTTCCCTCCCAGATATAACAGATGCAGCACTGACAATCTACCTGGCATTCAGCACGTCTGCATACATGGCCTGTCCTGCCATTAACCTGTACATCCTCACACAGGATGTAAGCTCTTTCAAGGCAGGAACCGTGTATGTGTTTTTAACCTTTCTGTCTCTATCACCAAAATCACTGCCTTGAACTTAGTAGGTGTTTAATAAATGTTTATTCAATTAAATGTCAATTGGACTTTAGAGTTCAACAAGTTGGACCTTCTGGAGACAGCGGCTCTCTGTACTTTGCTAGCTAATCTAGGAGTAATTCTAATTATGGAAGGGACTTTTTTAGAGGGATTGGGGGGGATAGGCAGGCCTTTCCCTGCCCCTCAAATCACACCAGCTGCAGGGTTCACCCAAGTTACATTGCCCTGGGCTAAACTGAAGGCCAGAGAGAAGTTATTTGGCCAAGATCCCACAGCCAGCCAGTCAATGGCAGAGCCAGGCTAGAATGGAAGGTTTCATCATTGACTTGTAGCCCGTGCTCTCCACTCTCCATACCCAGATCTCCAGGTAAGTGACTGCTGCTCAGTAGATTAAGGCTCATGGAACCAGCTCTCAAAGGAAAGCAAAACACTGTTTCTTGCTCAAAGCCCATCTGGAGAAGCCCTGGAGGCAGCAGGGAATTACTGAGCAAGCACCAGCATCCTGCTGTAAAGAATGAGTCCTGTCAGGCTGATTTAATTTCAAGTGAGAGAGGCCTGTTCTATGTGGCAATAGTCAGACCCTGTTTTCATCTGAGCTTGGCTTCTGATGCTGTTCCGTGTGGCAAGGCCATCAATAAACAGGAAAAGCATATCTACGAAGGAGGGCTGTCAGGTGGGGATCTCACAAGAAAAAAGAATCCTTGGATTGAGATCTCTCCAGAAGCAGAGAAATAATAGACTAGGATCTGGAAAGGACTGAAGAGTTCATATTTTATAAATAAGGTGAGACTGGGGGAAGAGGAAGGGAGGGGAGGAAGAAGAGAGAGAAAGAGAGAGAGAGAGAGAGACAGAGAGACAGAGAGACAGAGACAGAGAAAAGAAGGGGGGGGGGCAACTAGGTGGTGCAGTGGCAGAGCATCCAGCCCTGAAGTCAGGAGGACCTGAGTTCAAATCTGACTTCAGACACTTCATACTTTCTAGTTGTGTGATCCTGGGCAAGTCGCTTAATCTCAATTGCCTCAACAAAAAAAAAAAAGAAGAAGAGGGAGGGACAGAGGAAGGAAGAGGAAGGAAAGGAGAGGGAGGGAAAAGAAGGAGGGAGAGAGAGAGAAAGAGGGAAGGAAGGAGAAGAAGAGAGAGAGATTAAAAAAGGGAGAGGGAAAGGAAGAAAGGGAGGACAGCATTCTGGGAAGGAAAGGAAAGGTAAGAAGAGGGAAGGAAATAGGGAAAGGAAAGAAAGAAATAGGGAAGTTAAAGGAAAGGAAGGGAAGGAAAAGGAAGGAAAATGGTGTCATGATAATGGGCTTAGTCATAGAGAATAGATGAGAAAATGACCCCTGTTTCCCTTTATTTCATAGTGGGTGTATATATGAGGGGAGTATGAGTATAGAATATCGTATATACTGTTTGACAGCCTAAATATATTGATTAGTTTTTTTCTCTTACTTTAAAAATCTGATACAACATAAGGTGTTAATTAAAGAGAAGAAATATATTCCTTAACAAATCAATGTGAAATTAAAATAGAAGGTAATAAATACATTAATTAATTCTTCAAAAGGAAATTTCAAGACCCTATAGGTTATCAGGATACAAGACCTGGACTGTGGAGCCCATGTGGCTTGTGACTGGACCAGACGTCAGGAAGACTTGGGTCCAAATTCTATCTCTGACCCTTAATAGCTGTGTCTCTGACCCCTAGGCAGGTCTCTTAACTACTCTATCTCAATTTCCTCATCTGACAAAATGGCTAATGATACCTGTTTCTACCTAATTCACAGGTGTGCTAGCTAGGTAGGTCAGATAAGAACACAGATGCTTAGCCCTTTGCAAACCTGAAGAGGCCTTTTAAATCCTTGCTCTTATTATTCCATTCAACAAACCTTTGCAGAATAATTAGGATTAAGTCTTTTCCTGGAAACAAGAACTTCACAATTTTGGCAAGCACCAGCCCTGGACATGACAAATGCCGAGTCCTCCAAAGGGGATTTGACAGTTCCTCCATGGATTCTAGCAAAAAGAACTAGGAACCACATTAAAAGGGATTTTCTAACGAGCAGCGCTCTCCAAAGCCACCCACATAGGTAGTGATTGCCCATAGGCATCCTTTAATAATAGCACTCTGCCTTAATGCATTTTAAATTATTCTATTTACAAAACTTCTATTTACACACAGCTTATAGGACATACTACAGCATGCAAGGTGCACTTATAATAGAAAAGCAGATAAACCAGTTAAAAATACATTTTGCACTCATCGGCATAGATGTATGATGCATTCATAGAATTATTTTCACTGGTCCCAATGAAGAATGCCAGAGAGAGATTTCCGCAATGGGCGGGGGGCGACTGTCCTATAGGGTTTCTTCAACTAGAAGATTCACAGGGATAACACCAGGGGTCGTGACTTATGTCCTGCCACTGGACTTTGATGATATAGAAGAATAAGGCTGATGACTGATTGTGTGCAATTCAGTCCCACTTAAATCCAATTCGCTTGCAAGTCAAGACATCACTCTCATGATATCATTGATCCTCTTCAAAAATGAAGGAGGAACAATAATAATAATTTGAGTTGGAAGGGATCTTTGAGGCTCATCTAATTCAACTCCCTCATTTTATAGATGGGAAGCGTCAGATTTGCCCAAAGTCCTACATCCTGAGAAGATCAAGAGATTCTAGGTTTGGAAGTGGAAGGGACCTTGAAGACCACCTGGTCCAATCCTCATTTTATAGATGGGAAGCATCAGACTTGCCCAAAGTCCTACATCCTGAGAAGATCAAGAGATTCTAGGTTTGGAAGTGGAAGGGACCTTGAAGACCACCTGGTCCAATCCTCATTTTATAGATGGGAAGCATCAGACTTGCCCAAAGTCCTACAACCTGAGAAAATCAAGAGATCCCAAGTTTGGCACTGGAAGGGACCTTGAAAAACATCTTGTCTAACCTCATTTTATAGAGTTAGATGCTGCTGAGGGCTTGAGTGTGGGGCGTAGGAAAACCTGGATTTAAATCCTACCTCACATCCTTCCCAACGGGCTCAAACAGCTAAATTTCTCTCAGTCTCGTTCCTTATCTGTAAAATGGGATAATTTATAATATATATATATACTTATATATATTATATATGTATATATATAATATATAAAATAGTAAGAACACTAATTTCCTAGATTGTTGTAAGTTTCAAATGCTAAGGTCCTTTTTTAAAAAAAAATCTTAAAGTGCTATAAAATGCTTGCTGTTTTACAAATGAGGAAACCAAGGTGCAAAATATAAGATGGCATACCCAAAGTCACAAAATAATATATTGGAGGGGTAGGATCTGGACTCCTCTACCTCCACATCCCCTCTTGCCCACACCGGGCTGACTTTCTAACAAATCCATCACTGGGTGTAATTCTCCGCCACGCCAATCATGATGCTTTCTACTCCTCCCCAACATCCCTTCAATCTCATCAAGTCTCCTGTAGTCTTCTCTATTCTTCCCCCAGCATGATGCATTTGTCCTTGTTGAATCCAATTTTATGCACTGTGTCCCCTTTCTCTCAAGGCATTGCCTTTGACAGACCCAATTAAAACTTCTTAAAAAGTGATTAAAAATCTCTGTGTTGGAAAATGGCGAGGACTCGCTTCATACTCTGCCTTAGAATGAAAGTGTGCTAGAACTGGCAAAGACTTACAAAACATTGTTGGGTCTAGCTCCCTCATTTTATAGCGAATAAGCCTGGGGCCAAAGAGGTCAATAGGATTGCCCAAGAGCACACAGTCGTCCAATCATCCAGCAAATATATTGGGTATTAAGCACCTACTATGTGCCAGGCACTAAACTGGGCAGCACCGGAGAAACAAAGACAAAAATAAAATAGCCCCTGCCCTTGAGGAGCTTACATTGTCTTCGGGGAGGAGAGAGAAGGAGAAGAGAAGTGCATTTATAAGATGAAGTAAATATACAAAATAGAACTAAAGTAAATGCACAGTAATAGAGGGATGGAGTGCTAACGACTGATAGGATGTGGGAGGGGGAAATCAGGAAAAAAAATCATCTCTTGCCTCAGTTTCCTCAATTGTAAATAAGAGAGTGGGACTAGATGGCAGATTCTAAGAAGGGAGAACGTCCCAGATATGAAGAGCCAGGAAAAACCACGTCAGGGTCAAGAAACACCAAGCGACCCGTTGAGTTGGAACGCAGCAGAATGTTTCAATGCTGGGTAACCCCAGAATCCTCCAGTTGGGGCTTGCTCTGCCTTTGTCCTCCATGGCCAGGGCCAGTCCTCACTACTGGGGGGGTCTCTTCTGCTGTCAGCTATTTCCTATACCCCTGTGGTGCTTTCATCCTATCTCCACACACAGAAGAGGAAGGTGGGGTTCTTCTATGTGGGGATTAAGGCCGCCTTCCAACAGCCGGATGATCATTTTCTGCTGGCAGAAAAACAGGCCTCCGGATGCCAACCGAGCCAGACGCCCTGCGACGGGCACAGGCAAACCGTCTGTTAAAAGGCGTCTGGAGACCAGATGAAGCTCGTTCCAACATCAGCCCCTCGCCACCTTTCAACTCTCCCAACTTTTATCCATCCTCTGTGTTGAAAGAACATCGGTGGCCCGGCAAGACTGCATCCATAGCCATTTGGACGGGCTACAAGAATGGGGGTTAATCTGGAGAGATCTGGCCTTGGGGAACTCAGACAGATGCTCCATTGAGTAAGTAACAGGTGGGGGAGAAGGCAGAAAAATAGCACGGCTACCAAATTTCATGTTCACTCTTGTTTAGAGCAGGATTCTTAATCCGGGGCTCCAGTAATAGATTTCAGAGAATCTCTGAACTTGGAAAAAAAATCCATCTTTATTTTCATTAATCGCTAGTTGAAATTTAGCTCTACCCCACATTTATTTTGATTAAATCTATTTCATTTAAAATATAAAATAGTGCTCTGAGATGCTGCCCACAACCTACACCAGGCTGACAAAAGGGATGCAGGCTCTGAAAATGATTCTGAAGAATGCCTGATATTAGGCCCACTGGGATGTGGAACAGGAGGGAGATTCTGAGTCGTCTAGGAAAGGAAATTTACTTTTCCTATTCATTATCCAAGGCGTGAATGCTCTCATTAATTCTCCAAGGCAAGAATCAAAGACATAGAGATCCAATTGGAATCCCATTCTTGACACTTCTGATCCCGAGCCAGTCATTTAATGTTCCTGGACCTCAGTTTTCTCATCTGTAAAATGAGGAGATTGGATTAGATGGCCTCTAACATCCCTTTACGATCTAACTACTGGCTTTGCAAGGGGTCAGTGACCTAA
The DNA here is from genome assembly GCF_902635505.1 of Sarcophilus harrisii. NCBI lineage: Eukaryota > Metazoa > Chordata > Mammalia > Dasyuromorphia > Dasyuridae > Sarcophilus > Sarcophilus harrisii. The sequence continues at coordinate 18,892,645 of NC_045430.1, forward strand.
GAGAGAAAGCTGGGGTGAGACTGAGGACTCCCTGGTTTAAACCCTGCCCCTGGCGTTTAATATTTGTGTGATACTGGCCAAGCTGTCCATCTAAGCTTCAGTTTCCTCATCTGGAAAATGGGGATCCCGAGAACCATGGTAATTGTTTCTCAGGGCTGTCAGACAGGTTCAGCAAACCCAAAATGTTTGTTGTCAAGTCATTTCAATCCCATCCAACTCTTTATGACCCCATTGGCAAAGATACTGGAGCGATTTGCCATTTCCTTCTCCAACTCATTTTACAGATGGGGAAACTGAGGCAAACACGTTAAGTGACTTGCCTAGAGTCACACAGCTTATAAGTGTCTCAGGCTGAATTTGAACTCAAATGATGAATTCCTGACTCTAAGCCTGGTGTTCCGTGGACCCTGGAACCCCTAACTACCCCCAGTCTTAAGATTTAGACTATTAAAGCTGGTTATAATTAGTTATTCATCAGGACATCACTCAGGAGTATCATTACAGGATCATTAGAGTATCATAAGGGATGTCACAAAATTGTGGAGACTTAAGATTGGCCCTAAAGAAAAGATATGAGAAGGTACTTGCCTTTTCTTCTTAGAAGTGAGGAGCTATGAATGAATAATATTCTGTAGATATTTTTTGAAGTTTTATTGAACTGTCCTCTCTTTGTCACTTAACTTTGTTGTGCCTCAGTTTCCCCTAATGAAAATCCAATGGCTTCTAAGGTCCCCTACAAAATTATAATCCTATAAATGACTAAATTTCTTCAACAACTCCAACCCACATTAATTTCTTTTCTCCCTGGCTGTTGATGTGTGTGCCATATATTTTGGTCCTATATAATATTCACTTAAAGGCAGTGCAGTGTAATGGATACTGTGCTGAGCTTAGAATGAGGGAGTTCAGATTCTACCTCTGAAACTTACCAGAGAGTTGGTTAGTTTTTGTCTGCCTCAGTTTCCTCAGGTGTAAAGTGGACTTGATGGCCTCAGCTCTATGTCTCTGATCCCAACAAGTTCATCTGACTTGATTCATGGTCATAACTGAGGCTGTCTGACCAGGTTCAAAAATTTCACTGTCACTCGGGTCCTCCCTCTCCAAGAGCTAACCAATCAGGGAGTCCCAGACCATTTTCCTTCACATCCTAACAGCTGGATCACTGCAATATCCCTCAGGTCACCTCACATCTGCCCCAGTGAATCTTCTCCAGGCCCAGCTCAGCTACATAGGGATCAGAAAAGACCAACCAAGTTCCAAGTCATGGCTAATTGACTGACTATGGAAGCTACCAATTCTCCAAATATTCTCTTGGGTGGAGAGTTACTAGAAAAGACCTAGATGACCAATTTTTAAGGAGTCAGAACATCATCACAATGCACCTGACTCTGGGTACTTGGGTTATTGCTGTTCTTCAGCCATGTCTGACTTTTCCTGACCCCATTTTGGGGTTTCCTTGGCAAAAATATTTGTCATTTCCTTTTCAAGTTCATTTTACAGAAGAGGAAACTGAAGCAAATAGGGTGAAGTAACTTGTTCAGGATCACACAATTAGTATCTGAAGTCAGATTTGAACTCATGAAGATGAGTTTCCTGACTCCAGGCCCATTGGCATTATGGCGCATCGTAGCTTGGTCCAATCTTTATTTAATGATGTGGTCCCTTGTGGCCCTGATGAGTGACTTGCTCAGGATCACACAGCTAGTTAGTATCTGAGGTCAGATTTGAACTCATAAAGGTGTTCAATAACCCTCATTTTTTGTCTTTTTTTTTTACAGATGAGGAGACTGTTATTGCTTGTTCTTCGTTCTCAAAGAGAATCATGATATCAGGGAGGCGATGCTGTGACTTGGGTTTAAGTAGGGAGGGCTATTCAAGGTCACCTGCCTCACTTTCCCCTCCAGGGCTTCTGGGTCCAGTGGCAGATGAAGAAATGGAAACCTGAAGAAGTGAAGGGAGTTGGCCAAGCTCACTCAGAATGGCAGAACCACATGGTCACAGCCTGACCCCTTCCTGCTGGTGGGAGGAAGAATGGTGAATATAGAACCAGTAGGGAACTGGGTTATAATCCTACCACTGACTTGGCGTGTGACCATGGCGATAGGTACTACAATTTCCTCTGTAAAAATGGAGCTAAAATACCACTTTCATGGCCTCCGGGTGCCGGAATCCAAACAGATAATGAATGTACAAAACATCACGGAAACGACAGCCATTAGGATTTCTATTAGCATCCCCTGCAAGTAATAAAAATGCACATAAACAGAAACACAAAGAAATCTGGCTAGAACTTTATGAAATAATACCACGGGGGGAAAAGTGGAACAATAGCAGAGTACACGCCAATTATCATCACTTGGGGGGGGAAGGAGAGAATAGAGGGACAAAGAAGCCCTCCAGCAACCTGGGGGGAGACCCTGAATTGGATGGAAAGACTTTCTGAACTGCAATATATTAATTTAAATGTCAAAAGGAGCAAAGCAAATCTAGTGTTTGTATAAATAAAATACAAAAAAAAAATTTTATGTAACCAGGGTCTCTTTTCCCACCACTGAGGCCCAGAGACATGGAGTGAGTTCTGAAGGTCACACAGGTAAATGCCAGGACTGAGATTTAAATGCAAAATCTTTTCAGTGACATCCATCGTCTCCTTGTCACCTCAGCTTCCTCCGTTCTAAAATGAGGCAGTTCCATTAGAGATCCTTTCGAGCTCCCCAAACAAAAAACCTCCTGAAGTTGGAGACAGCTAGAAGGTATAATAGAAAGATCTGGGTCTGAGTCCAAAGACCTGAATTCAAATTCAGCTTCAGATGCTTGCTAGCTCTGTGAGCTCTCTTTCCTCATCTGCAAAATGAGTTTACTTAATTATAATAAGAAAAAATAATATTTATATGGTGCCTCAGTTTCCCCATCTACAAAAATAGGCATTATAATAACACCTATCTCTCAGGGTTATAATGAGGAAAAAATGAGATAATATTTACAAAGTATTTCACAAGCCTGAAAGCACTATATAAATGCTATTAGTATTATAATTAAATAAAATGGATTTTGTGGATAATCTTATCTGGGCCATGGGTAGCACGGAGGACCCCATCAGTGGAGTCATCAAGCCAAAGTTGAAGGAGAACTTGTAACATATTCCATAGATGGAAACCTCTTTTTATATCTGATCTGCATGCCTTCTAAGGAAAGGGATTGCCTGAAATCCAATCCAATATACATTTATTAAGTGCCTACTGAGTGCCTGCTAAGGGCTGGATAAGGTTTATCCTAGGTTTTGTGTCTGTATCTGGCACATAGTAGGTCCTTAATAAACGCTTTTGATTGAACTCAATGGTCAGAACTAAATCTCAACAAAGGTCTTTTAGAGCTTCATCTTCTCCATTTCCTACGCAAGACTGACATCTCTGAAAAGACACACATTTCCCCAACCTTGCCCGATAGCCCAGCATTTGTATAAGGCTCCTTAAACATGCAAATTGAAAAGACCACCATTTGCCTTGAATAAAGCTAAAGAGCAGACCAGCCATAGCCCAGCTCCAATTTCTTGTTTTATTTTGTTTTTTTTCTTATTATCAACCAGTATGCAATTTCTCCATCACTGCTCTCGGATATTCCTTCTCCTGATGTGCCGCAGTCAAATTACCTTTCTGGGGAAAAGCCGCACCCCACAGGGCCGGCTTGTCTCCCCATAAAGGCCCCCACATGTTCGGTACGTGCTCAGTTTTATCAGGCAAGGTCTGATCCACAGGAGGAGATGCCGGCTAGCTCTGGCCAGACTTCCCCTTCCCCTTCATTTTTCTTGCTGACAGTTCCGTTTATTTCTTCACAAGAACAGGTCTGACAGCAAAATATTTCCCTGCCTTGCAGCGGAGCCTTTCGGTGCTCAGCCTGTATCCCCCACATCTGCAGTCCCGGTAATGGGACTTTTCAGAGTAGGCTGCTGTAAACGATTTGTAATAAGGGCCTTGTCTGTCAAGAACCCGGTCCTACCTGGAGGAGGAAATGTGAATATGGCATTCAGGATGCTGGGGCTGACATCGTAGGAGCCAAGGGGAGTCGGTGTTGACTTGTTTATGCAGGGCCTTAAATAGTGGAGGAGATGGATGGGCTTGGAGTCAAGAAGGCCCCCATTCAAATCTTGCCTCTGACGCCAACTACCTGGGCAAACGTGGGTCAGATCAGCAAACATCTCAGCTATAAAACAGGAAGGATCCTGACGGCAGCTGCCCCACCCCGTGGTCTCAAGGCTCAAATGAGATGGTGTCCGTAAAAGAATTCTACAAACCTTCAAATGACATAAATCAGGGCTTCTTGAACTTTTTCTATTCTTGATCCCTTTTCACTCGAGAAATTTTTATGAGCCCCCCGGTATATAAAACACGTATACAAATCAATCACTTACTGATAATAAATCATAATTTTGTGACCCCATATGAGGTCATAACCCACAGTTTAAGAAACTTTGACATGATGGTTATTACTACTGCTATTATTATCTGTAAATTTTATGGGAAATGAATTGAAATGTAAATTTTTTTAAAAGGAGGGAAGGGAAATATCTACAAAAAGTGGCAGCTAAGGGGCAGCTAGGTGGGGCAGTGGATAGAGCACCAGCCCTAAAGTCAGGAGGGCGTGAGTTCAAATCTGACCTCAGACACTTAACACTTCCTAGCTGTGTGACCCTAGACAAGCCACTTAACTGCAATTGCCTCAGCAAAAAAAAAAAAAAAAAAAATGGTAGCTAATATTATTATTATTATCTGTAAATATTTTAAAAATAAATTTAAATGCAACTTTTTTAAAAGGAAGGAAAGGGGATATTTACAAAGAGTACTACAAACTTTAAAGTGATTTAAAATGACAGCTAATATTATTATTATCTGTAAATATTTTTAAATAAATTTAAAGGTCATTTTTTAAAAGGAGGGAGGAGGAGAACATCTACAAAGAGTGCCACAAACTTTAAAGTGATTTAAAATGACAATTATTATTATTATCTGTAAATATTTTTAAGATAAATTTAAATTTTTTTAAAAAGAGGAAAGAAGATATCTACAAAGAGAATTACAAACCTTAAAGTGATTTTAAAATGATGATGATTATTTGTAAAATTTGTTAAAATCAACTTAAACATAACTTTTTTTAAAAGAGAAGAATATCTATCAAGCACTTTACAAATCTTAAAGTAATAAAAATGCTCATTATTATAATTATTCTTAGTATCTGTAAAATTTGTTTTAAAATTATTTTAATTTAAAATTTTGATGCAATTGTTTTAAAGGGGAGGATAACATAGTCCCTAAAGCCCCTTCCAGCTAAGAGAATTGACTTAGCATTAGAATCTGCTGTCATCATTTTTATCCCAAACACGTCCAATCCCAGCTTTGAAAGCTTCGGATATCCATTGGCAACTGGCAGTACTTAGGGACGTGAAATGCATTTCGCCATAGAAATAATGTCCCATATAGTGGTTCAGGTTGCAGAATACCAGAACTACAGAATTTCAACATTTGGGGCACTTTGACTGACTGATGTTCTAGGGATCAGAACAACCTAGGTTGAAGTTTCACCTTCTGCATGTAGTAGGCACTTAAATAAATGTTTGTTGACCGATTTCTGATGAACCCTACCTGTGCGACTTCGGGCAAGTTCTTTTATGACGGAATCATAAATTTCAACCTGGAAAGAATCTTAGAGACCTAGCTCAATAACACCACCCCTTCATTTTACAGAGGGGGAAACTGAGGCATAGAAGGGAACAGGAAGCCCAAAGTCCTACAGGTAAGTGGCAGAGCCAGAATTTAAATCAAGATTGTTTGAGTCCAGACATAGCACTTTCCCCATTAAATCATCTCCTTCTACCTCATTATCCTCCCCCTCTAAAATGAGGGAGTAGCATAGAGCTCCCTGACAGCTCTGGATCCAGGTTTCTAATACCCTCCTTTTCCATAATTGATTTCCCTGACATCCCCTCTCCTGAGTGATTTCTTGCCTAGAAATTTCAGGAGGGTTCCCAGCCTGCTCTACTGTACTCTCAAGATTTTCTCCTCTAAATCCTTCCTAACCATGGTGGGGGCGTTCCACTCCACTCCTCTTCCAGTTCTCCTTTATGTGTCCCTCTCCCCCACTAAAAATATAAGCTCCTTGAGGGCAGGAACTACCTTGCTTACTTTTATTTGCATCAATACCTGGCACACAGTAAGTGCTTAATAAATGCTCTATGTATGCTCCCGTGATCTCTCAAAGGAGAACAATGATGCTAGTGACATTTCTATCATGCTTAACATCATGGGACTGTTTAAAATCTGTACTATGCAGACATAAGACACTTCGAGTCTCACAATGATCCTAAGAGGGTAGGAGTCAGACAATATTATATCCATTTTGCAGATAAGAAAAATGAAGTTCAGAGAGATTGCTGAAGATGGGATTTGAACTCAGACCTCCTTCCAACTTCACCCTTGTGTCCCTTCCCCAGCCCCTCCACTCCTGCCCCCATCCTCCCACCCCCCACCGAAAAGTGCCCAGCTTTGCTAGGAAGCTTTTGGAAATCGGCAATGGCTTCCCTTTTATTCTAGTATCTATAATGGACATCTTCTCTTGTGTCTGTGGCTGAGAACTGTGGCTGAGAGAGCGTTCCCAGTTGTCCCAGCCCTTAAATACTTCAGTATGATTACATCATTATACCACATTGAGCACGGGCAACCATTACATCACCATCGTGAACCATTACCTCACACTGAATAGGTACTTAGCTATAAGCATCATGCTGCCCTAGATTTAAGTACACTTTTTCAGAGTTCTAGCCCTCTACAAGTATCCACAAAGCCTGGAACAGATTGGACTCTTCATCAAGGCTTGTTGACTAATCACTAGACTATAAGACTTATGCGGGCAGAGAGGGCACAGCTTAGCCAGGGGTCCTCAAACTTTTTAAATAGGGGGTCAGTTCACTGTCCCTCAGACTGTTGGAGGGCCGGACTTTAGTAAAAACAAAACCTTTGTTTTGTGAGCCTTTAAATAAAGAAACTTCGTAGCCCTGGGTGAGGGGGATAACTGTCCTCAGCTGTCGCATCTGGCCTGTGGGGACCCCTGGCTTAGGTTCTATATCAAGACTTGCTGATTAATCACTAGACTAAGATTCATGAGGGCAGAGATGGAGCTTTTCATCAAGGCTTGCTGATTAATCCCTAGATTGTAAGAGTCATGAGGGCAGGGAGATTGTTCCTCCCCCTTTCCTTAGCAGGGTATTCTATACACATTAGGTACTTAAGAGTGACTGAACCCCTGAAATAGGGTCAGTTCTTACAGAAATGGGCTGGGAATGATTGGGTTCTGAGAATTCTCTCTGGTTAGCCATCCCAGGCTTCCCAAGCCTATGTGACCAGAAAGCAAAAACCAAAAAGGAAGCTCCAGCCATCTTGGAAATTAGAGAGCTGGGAGAACTTTAAGAGAACAAGTTCCAGAAGCTGGAACTCCACCGGGCCCACACTGTGAGCCCATGTCATCCTGGAGCCCTGCAGCATCACTCAGTGAGAGTCTAGGGAAGGGGAGTGGAGGTAGAGAGGGCATTTTCTCAGAAGAGAAGAAATACATTATTAATTGGCCCTGGGCAGACTGGCAAACCAGCTAACTGACCCAGGCTGACCGATCAACTTTTTTTGGCCGAGGTAATCTGGCTTTCCTTAATGAGAAAAACAGAGAATTGGCACCTGGCCATGGTACCGATTGGCATTGCTCTAAGCCAAATGTTCTTAATCTCTGACATCCTAAGGGTCTGTGGACAGATTTCAGATTGTCTATCAATTTGAATGGGAGAAAAACCCATATCTTTATTTTCATTTACATTTAAAATTTAACATTTCCCTCAAGTATGAATTTTAAAAACCTAATTATTTAAAACCTAAAATTTTTAAAACCATTAAAACAATTTTAAAGCAATTATAAATTTTTTGAACTACGAGATGGGGTGAATGATAAGTCTGGCTTTATCAACCTGTCAAAAGTGTGTGTGAAACAAAAGATTTCTAAGGCTCCTTGCACTAAAGTAATGGGGTTACATTCATCGGTAATAGATCAGCCTTCTCTTCCAAGGGACAACCTAAACTGTTGAAGATTAGGAGAGGTCAAAGGATCATTTTGTTGGTGTTCAGTTGGATTCCTTTCTCTGTGACCCTATTTTTTTTTCCTGAGGCTATTGGGTTAAGTGACTTGCCCAGGGTCACACAGCCAGGAAGTGTTCATTATCTGAGACCAGATTTGAACTCAGGTCCTCCTGACTTCAGGGCTGGTGCTCTATCCACTGTGCCACCGAGCTGCCCCATTTGGGGTTTTCTTGGCAAAGATTTGGAATGCTATTCAGCTCACTTTACAGAAGATGAAACTGAGGCAAGTAATAGTAGACCCTAAATCTTGGATGGGACCTCAAAAGCCATCTAGAGCAAACCATCCTACTCAAAAGACTCCCTCTGTAATATACACATCCAGCCATCTTGGAAATTAGAGAGCTAGGAGAACTTTAAGAGAACAAGGTCCAGAAACTGGAACTCCACTGAGCCCTCCAAAGGAAGGAAGACCTCCAAAGGAGAGGAATCCAATCCTCCCACCTATTCCTTCTTCACTCTGGAATACTTCCGATTGCTACAAAAAATTTCCCCTAATATCAAGACAAACGTCTTTTTCTATTCTACACATCGTTCCTGGGTCTGCCTGCGACAGCCAACAAAAAAAAGATCCGTCTTCCATGTACCAGCTATTCAAATACTTGAACCCAAGCATCATGTTCCCCCTGAGTCTACTCTTCTCCGAGCTAAACACCCCATTTTTCTTTCAAGTTGTTTCAGACGTGGTAGTCTTGTTTCTCAACTAGCCTGTAAACTCCTTGGGGACAGAGACGCAGTTTTCTTGACGTATCTCCCATCACCACCATCCAAGGAGCTCGGCAATAAACACAAAGGACGGTTCGTGGTTTCCACTGGTTGTCCCACATACAAGGGATGCTCTCCCTCTTCACCTTCTCTGCAGTTTCCTTGGAGACTCAAGTCAAATGCAGAAGAAGCCTTTCCTGACCCTTTCCTCGTGCTACTCCCTTTTTTCAGACATCCATTTGCATTTACTTTGTTTCCATCACATATATACAAAATTATTTCTAGGTCTCATCTTTCTATTAGACTGTGAACTCCTTGAGGTCAGGGACGGATTTGGAACTGTTGTTCTGTTTTGTTTCTGTGTATCTCACGTGCCTGGCACAGTGCCTGACGCAGAATAAGCATTTAAGGTTTGTTCACTGGCTTAATAAGTGCTTGTTAATGGAGTGATAATTGGTGGGTCATACGATCTCAGAAGGGAATGTGGGAAGAAGTCAGGGGAGGACCAGAAGATGATATATGAAGGTCGTGCTAAAGTTTGCTCCTAATGGAAAAGCTAATTGTTAAATTTTCAGTGTGAGCATTTACATCTTGAAAAATCAGCCAATGCTACAGATAAGGGAATGATTTATTGTGTTGCTGGTTGTTGTGACATAAAAAAATGATAGAGAAAAATTAATAAAGCAGATTAACCTTGGAAATGGGTCCTGTACACATTTTTTTGGGAGGAGAGCTGGTTGTTAAACATTTACTAGCCTACCAACTGTGAGCTACGGAAAGACTAAAGCTCAGGGGGAAGAAGAGGATGTTAGCAGAAGAAAGATCAGTCCAAGGAAGCAGCTGTTCGTTTGTCTCATGATTAACTCTCTATTCTGGACAACGTCATTTCGACCTCCACAGCCCTCAGTGACCTCATCTGAATCATGGGTACAAGGATATCCCAAACTTTATATCTAGCAGCTAGCAGATGTTCGACAAATAATTGCTCCTTATTTAAGCCCAATCTTGCGGTCCTGGGAGAAGTAATGAAAACCGTATAAAGCAGCCGTGCTGATGGCCAAGGTTAAAAAAACAAGCGGAACACCAAAGCTGTGAGAATAACTGAGCCAAGGACAGAAATCTAAGTTACAGAGAGCCAGGCGTCTTTAAACAGCAACCAGCTGAATAAACACTGCAAAGTGAGGGAGGAGGGGGACAGAGAAGAGGGAAAGAGAGGAAGGGGGAAGGAGAGTGGGAAAATGGCAAGATCATGGGCTAGGGAGCCTGAAGAGAGCCTAAAGACCTGGGTTGAAATTTTGCTTCTGCCACCAACTAGGTGTGTGATTTTGGATGAAGAGCTAAGACTAGAGACGGTCAAAAGGCTCTAGCTCTAAAAATCCATGATCTTATAAAAACAGAAATAATGGAAAGGAGCCTGGATCAGGACCCCAAGAACCTGGGTTTACATCCCAGTAGCCCTTGGGCAAGACTGTGTCCCAATTTGGGCATTCTTTACCAGTAAAATGAAAGGAGAGAATCTTTAAGCACCTTCCTCCAGGAATGGCTGCGCCCAAGCAAGTCTTTATTTTACAGATGAGGAGACTGAGGCTCAGACAGAAAACTTGCCCAGAGTCACACAGCACATTGAAATCCAGCCTCGGATGCAAGGTTTAGGTGATCAGATGCTTGGAGTATGTACCATGCACACAGAAGGGAGAAGTTTGGTAGTATGGGAAATGACCTCTCTTCTGACATTACCTCTGTCTCTGAGTCTTTTACCCTCTGTCTGTCTCCCTCTTTCTCTGTATTGTTTTTTTCACTCTTCTGCCCCTCTCTATCTCTGCCTCTTTCTTCTCTACCCTTTGGATTTCTGTCTCTCTGTCTGTCTCTGTTTCCCTGTCTCTCTCTCTGTCTCCCTTTGTATATCTTTCTTCCTCCTCCCTCCACCCCATCTCCCTCTTCTCTCTGTCTCTGTCTCTTTCTTTTCCACTCTCTTTCTGTCCCTCTGTCTCTCTCTGCCTCCCTTTCTCTGTATGTCTTTCTCCCTCCTCCCCCATCTCTGTCTCCATCTTCTCTCTGTCTCTTTCTTTTCCATCCTCTGTCTCTCTCTCTCTGTCTCTTTCTGTGTCTCCCTCTTTCTCCCTCCTCTCCTCAACCCATTTCCCTCTTCCCTCTCTGTCTTTCTTCTTCACTCTTTCTGTCTCTCTGTCTCTCTCCCTCTTTCTCTGTCTTTCTCCCTCCTCCTCCTGCCTCTGTTTGTCTCTTCCCCCATTCTGTCTCTTTCTTCTCTATCTTCTGTCCTTCTGTGTCTGTCTCTGTCTTCCTCTTTCTCTGTATGTCTTTCTCCCCCTTTTCCCACCCCCGTTTCCCTCTTCTCTCTGTTTCTTTCTTTTCCACCCTGTCTTTCTATCTTTCTCTCAATCTCCTTGTTTTTCTCTATCTTTTCTCCTCCTTTCCCCCCTTTTCTGTCTATGTTGCTTTCTTCTCTACCCTCTGTTTTTCTGTCTCTCTCTGTCTCTGTCTCTCCATCTCCCTCATTCTCTCTCCCTGTCTCCCTCTTTCTCTGTATGTGCCTTTTCTTCTGCCTCAGTCTCTCCCTTCTCTTCTCTCTGCCTCTTTCTTCTCTTCACTGTCTTTATTCTCTCGATGTCTCTTTCTCTCTCCCTGCCTCCCTCTTTCTCTGTATATGTCTTTCTCCCTTCTCCCCCCCATCTGTCTCTTCCCCCCATCTCCTTCTTCTGTCTTTCTCTTCTCCACCCTCTGTCTTTCTCTCTGTCTTTACACACACACACACACACACACACACACACACACACACACATTGTAATTGTTGTCTTTTCCATCAGAACTACAAGTTCCTCGAGGACAGAGGTTTGAAACAGTGCCTGATAGGCAGTAGGTGCTTAATGCTTGTTGACTGGTTGCTTTGGGTGAGGGTGACAAAAACAATGAAAGGGTTATTTTGAGTTGAGAGGAGAAAGGAAAGAAGGAGAGGACAGAGGGAGGGAGAACGGCAGAAGGTAAAGGGACCTAGGAAAACAGGCTGCGTTTGGAGTGTTTTGTTTAGATAATATGCATGAAGTGCCATATGCTTATTTGCAAAGCAGCTCTCTCTGAAATCAGCATCTGCCTCCAGTTTGCCTGAGCCATGCTTCCATCAAGGGGCTAGCCAGACTTGGCTTTCCAAACTCTGGTCACTTTACAATGCCTCTGGCTCTGTGGCTCTGGCTCCCAGGCTCCTCTGCGGGTCCTCCAGCCCAGCTGCTACCCAGAGATCCCCTGCAGCTTTGGGCACTCTACTAACCTAGGGCCTCCAACACTACTCCCAAGAGCTAATCAAGTTCTGCAAGCTGTCCACCATGCCGGCTAGACCCTGTCGAATCTTCAGGAAGCTACCGAAAACACACTTATTTTTGTGCAAATGAGTTTTGTATGTGTCTTCCTTTGGCAGACATATGTTTGTTAATCTGTTCAAAATGAATAAACATTTCTTTTCTCTATCACACCTGTTGCGCATCCACTGGAAGAGGAAAAAAATTGTAATAAATACTCATGGTCAAGGAAAATCTATTTTGTGAAGTTAAAAAAAGAAAGAAAAAATTATTTCCAATGATGGAGAAAGAGCACGAAACAGCTGACCTACAAGGCAGGAGTTCCTGGGTTCAAGGCCTCCCTTTGGTACTTAGTGACTGTGCCACCTTGGGTAAGTAACTTCACCTCTCAGTGCTATAGGTAATGCTTGAAGAATAGAAGTTGCAGAAAAGGGATAACCTACATTGGTTAGAAGGAGTTTTTCTGAAAACACAGATCTTGTCCCTTTCTTCTTTGTAATTTCTAACTTTTGTTCTTATATCACATTTTTTTCTGAATATATTTCTCCTCCCTTCCCCTACTCAGCAAGCTATACCTTGGAACACAGATTTCTTAAGAAGAGAAAAAACAATTTAGCGAACAACTTAGTAAAAATAAGGAGCATATCAACTGTGTCTAAAATAATATAAATAATATAAATGTTATAAATAATGACATAAATATACGTAAATTAATAAGATGATATAAACCTATATGTATCTGTGTATATTATATAGTATAGATGGATATGACACACATTTATGCATATATGGACATATGGAACACAGCCACATATGTCTATATAAAATATAAATTGTGTAAATATTTTTGTTGTTTTTTATCTTATTCAATTGTTTCGGACCCATTCGACTTCATGATCCCATTTGGGGATTTATTTGGCAAATGGTCTGCATTTCCTTCTCCGGCTCATTTTACAGATGAGGAAACTGAGGTAAACAGGGCTAAGTGACTTGCATAGGGTCACACAGCTAGTAAGTGTCTGTGGCCAGATTTGAACTCAGAAAGGTGGGTCCTCCTGACTCCAGGCCTGTGCTCTGTGCACTATGGCACCTCCTAGCTGCTCCACATATCCTCAACCCTCCCTCGGGCAAATGTTCTCATTACTATTAAGGCTACCACCACCTTCCAGGTCTCCCGGGGTTTTCTATCTCAATCATCCTCAATTCCTGCTGCTTCCTTCCCCCTATATTCTCACCTGGCTGCCAAATCTTGCTGCTCATACTTGTACAAGCTTCTCTACTTTTGCATCCCTCTTTCTGCTTACAGGATCACCACCCTCCTTCCTTCAGACCCTCAACCAGTTTTGCCTGGACTCCTGACTCACTGCCTGCTTTCAAGTCGGTTGGTTGGTTCTGTGGACCTGAAGCCAGGAAAATCTGAGTTCAAATCTGGTTTCAGGCACTCTGGACAAAGCACTTAACTAATGCCTACCTCAGTTTTCCCATCTGTAAAATGGGAATAATAATAATAATAATAATAACAACACCTACCTCCTAGGGTTGTTGTGAAAAATTAAATGAGTTCATATTTGTGAAGGTCCCTGCAAACCTTCAAGTTCTACGCAAATGTCCATTATCATTATTATTACTTCAAATCCCTGACGCCGTAGTCTTCCCACAGAGATTCATCCTCTTGACCTGCCTTGTTCCTAATTCTTAAGACTCCCCACTCTGTCCTTTCCTAACTATGGCTTTAGGCAAAGTCTTTCATATTTCTCATCTTTAAAATTGGAACAATAATAATTATATTTCCCTACAATCTTCAAGGATGATGGAAGTGTTTTTATTAGCATTAGCACTTTCTTATGCAGTAGTGGTGCAGTGGTTAGCAAGCTGACCTCAGGCTCAGGGTTCAAATCTCCTCTGTGACAGATCCTGGCACTGGGACCCTGGACAGCTCTCTAAGATCAGACATTTCAGAGATAGAAATGCTACTGAAGGGCAGTTTCTCATCTGGAAGTTCCTTCTGCCCATTCAATCCCAGATTCAATCTCTATTCCAATCGCACTTACATCCTCTAGGAAGAGGAAAAAGCAGGGGCTGCTTTTTATGAACTGAGAAAGTAGCAAGATTCATGGGGTCTCTTTTGGACAGCAATCAGTAACAGGGGATGCTATTTCTCTGGGAGCTAATTAGAGTGACCTGATCCCAAGGGAGCCGATGCCTGCTTAATTTGGGATCCTCCCAGCTGGAGCAGGAGGACATGCACCCTCACCATCCCTGGGCATTATGAATGCTGCCCACCCAATGGCTCCCATCTTACTTTAGGGCTTTGCCTCTTTAATGGGATGGGCTCGCTCCTATTCTGAGCCCGCTGCCTCATTGATATTCTGGCCTGGTACAAAGTGGAAGTGCTGAAGGGAACGGTCTCAGCTGAGAGATGAGGGTGGAGGGGAGTGGGGGGCGTACCTTGCATCCCTCCTGATGGTCACGGGCAAACTGGCACGCGGCACCTGCCTGATCTCCAGTCCCCACCTCACACCTCTGTTTGCCAAGTTCTTCCCTCCTGAGGGATACCAATGTCCTCATTCAACCTGACCCAAAAGAAAGCAAGTCTTCAGATGCTGGACACGTTCCCATCATCACCAGCACTTACAGTGGTCAGGAAAGCAGAGTACATGAAGATCAATACACAGCAAAAAAAAAAAAAATTAGCTTGGGGCATCCATTTTAAAGATACAGATACAATGGAAAGAATCCTGGCATTAGTGAAGAACCCTCACCTGTGACACTTACAGTCTATTTGATTCCCCTTCTCTGAACCTCAGTTTCCTCACCTGTAAAATGAAGGAGATGGACTAGATGGTCTCTGAGGTCCCGTCACCTTCTAGATCTATGATTCTGAATTTGCCCCTTCAAAGTAGAGAGGAAGAAAGAGGGAAAGAATTCGGAGGTGGGAAATAAAAATAAAATTGATTGTTTAAAAAAATCCCTGCCACTTCATGAGACTCATTATACTGATAAAAACAGGCACCTCCAAAAACCCAGGGAGGTCACTTCCCCCCTCTGGGCTTAATTTTCCTTAGCTAGAGAGCTGCGGGTTAGACTGGAAGAGAAGTTATGATTTTTGTAGGTGTCATGGACCCCTTTGGCTGACTGGTGAAGCCCAAGGGCCTCTTTCTCAGAATCATGTTTTTAAATGCAAAAAATAAAACTTAAAGAAATTTTTTAATAGTGTAGAGACCCCAAGTTAAGAACACCGGGGGATGATGATCTCGAAAGTTCACCAGAAAAAGTGCTGAAGTTTAGTATCCATCACTTACTCCTTATGAGATATAGGTCTAGCCATACCCTTTCTTGACCTTAGACCTTTCCTTTCTAAATGAGAACTAGCCAAGATAACTCCAATGAACCCCCTTCTTCTTTCAGATCCTAGGATCTGAGGGTATATCCTGTAAATTCCCTCTCCCAGTGTATATGCTACTATCTCATTGCCAATACGACCCAATCATCGAGACCCCCTATGATCTTTTTGTTTAATTATGTAAATCCCACAGAGGCCGATGTGTTGTTTCTCCCCAAGATCTCTACAAAGCAAACATTGGGGCACATCCATCTGCCCGATGGGCCGAGAGGCTCCAGACAATGTACATCTGCTCCCTGATGTCTCTCTGGTTGATCACAGGGCAGAGAAGAGCAAACAGGGACTGGATCATGGCCTTCTGGAGCCCATCAAGGGGAGTCGGAGGCATTCTCAAGGATCACACCAACAAGTACTTTCTGCCTGCTGATGGTTATTCATTGTTCTGGGGATGATTTCACTGTTAGGGCTCACAGAGGCGTCGCAAAATTGTCAATGGACCCAGGGGGAGGAATGGAAATGGCTGATGAGGCATCAGATGTGAGACGTGGAACATGGCGGGGCTCCACTTGCCTTTACAAAGCAGCAGCATAAGGAGAGAATGCTGCTGGCTCCAGGACAAGCAAGAGAAAAGGAATCAGTGGATTCCTACCATGACGTGATCCATTTCCAAAGAGCATGGATTGGAGACAGAATGTCATATGGGCTTTGGTTTCCTCACTTCATGAAACTCTGACCCTGGTCTCATCATCACCTGAGCTAGTAAACCCCCATCAGCCTCAGTAACAAGCAGAGTGATGGAGGAGGGAGCCCTAGTTTCAGCTGATTCAGCCAAGAAATAAACTGTCTCATTCATCAGGAAAGGGTGTCGATTGTGAGTAAATGCCTTCCACCAGGTAGGGTGTCAGAGTAACATCAATCAACCTTCCCCAAACTGGGATCAGGGGTCCTGAGCATTATTCCCAGAAGACATCGGGAGTCCCCGGGGGGAGGGGGGAATGGAAGCCGACCAGCTGATTCGCATCCTCCCCCATCTTTCTGGGTACCATTTGGAACTCAGAAGTTGTTTTGAAAGACCTCCTGGCCAGTCTGTATTTAATATGCTGTTTGATTACAGCAAACAGTCTACAAAGAGAGACGATCGAGTTACAGTCCTAGTCACGAGCCAGATAAGAGAGCTGAGAATTTGTGAGTCTCCAGTACAGAACGATTTCCTCAGGGAGTTAGGGGGAGGCCCCCGAGCCCCGATTCTTAGGACTTAGAAGAATATGGAAAATGTTAGCTGTGGAAAAAATTATCTCTGCCAGATGGGACAAAGAACATTATTATAGAATCTGGTTACCATCTTAGGCTTTCTGCATAAATTTCAAACTATTTGGAGTATTTGAATTTTTTTTAAAAGCATCGTTCACTTCTAACGTGGGTTTGAGGACATCTTAGGGGCTCAGGAAGAGAATTTGCATATATCTCGATGGTTCTTATGAATATTTCACTGCAGAATAGCACCACATTACCGGGGTTTCCTGGGATTTCTAAGAAACGTCTGCTTCTGGCTGAGATCGAGTGATTGGGACTTCTATCAGTGTCAGCTCCACAGCCCAGAAAGCTGGCCATGCTTTATCAAGATGAAGAATAGCGTTCTCAGCTTGAGTTCCTACTGTGTGTTAAGTGCTATATAAAACCACTGGGTCTACATGGCAACAAATTACATTCGGAGGTGGCCACCTACATCCATAGGCTGAATGTGGACACAGACCCTAGGTGAGCGTCATATTGAACCATTGTGATATACTGAAAAAATAATGAGACTTGAGTTGGATCCTGGGAGCATAGATTTGTATATCTTAATATAAGTAAATAAATCCTACTGGAGTAGGAAAGGACCTTATACATGGACGAATGAATAGGAGAAACAACATTTATTTTGATAACAATAAAAGGGATAAATTTTACCTGCTATGTGTCAGGCAACGGGACTACAAAGAAAAAGAACACAATGTTTAAATGCATATTGTAGGGTGGATGGCAAAAAAAGGGGGGTTCTTAGGGTGAAATGTCAGGGGAAAAGCAGACAGATTCAAATAGGGAAATTGAGGTCCAAGGTCACAGATGTAGGATTTGACCCATCTCTGGATCCCTCTGGCTCTCATAGGGAAGCTTTCACCATATCTTGCCTAGAACCAGCTTTCCTTCTCCCTCATAAACTCCCAAATCTTCCAGGTTGCTTTTAGTACTATTTTCAGTTATTATCATATAAGTGCCTTGAGTGCAGGGGCTGTCTCAGTCACTCATCTGTATGAATAGTCTGGCACACTGTATGCACTTAATACATATTTTATCTACCAAAGCCTCTGCTTAGCTCTAGAGGGCAGGACTAAGACAAATGGATGGAAATTAGAGTGAGGGAGAGTCTGTTTTAACATGAGGAAAAGTTTCCTGCCTGCCAATGGGAGCTGTCCAAAAGTGAAATTGTCTGCTTGGGGGTAGAAACACTTAGTTCCCCATCGCTGGCTCTCCATCATTGTTAGTTCTCAACATCACCGACACTTAGTTCTTCATCATGGTTCACATCATTCAAGAGAAGGCATAATTCATTAGGAATTTTGTAGACAGGATGGTTTGGGGTTGAATCCGACAAGAGAGCCCGGATTTTGTGAGGGAAGGTGGGGACTGGACATCCCAATTTCTTGTGGAATCAATCCCTCTCCTCTATACTCCCATAACACAGTACACTCTGTCCTGCTCATGTGCAATTTAGAATTTGGCAGGGGAAAGAGTTTTGGCAGCTGAGGTCCTGGGTTTGAATCTCAGCTCTGTGTGATTTTGGATAACTCACTTCTGTGAGTTAATATATAATATTTATATATTATAAATATACAGTTCTTTATTTACAGAAGGCCCTCAACAAATGTTTGGTGAATGACAGCCAATCCATGAATCAAGATTCAGCTCCTGGGATTGTGGATAAAAAATAAGTCATAATCAAGCCATTCTCCAATTGATAAATGGTCAAAGGATATGAACAGACAATGCTCAGATGAAGAAATTGAAACCAATTTGGAACTATGCTCAAAAAGCTATCAAACTGTGCATACCCTTTGATATCCCAAAGAGATCATAAAGAAGGGAAAGGGACCTGTATGTGCATGAATGTTTGACACTCTCTCTGTAGTCTCTCTGTAGTGGCCAGAAACTGGAAACTGAGTGGCTGCCCATCAATTGGAGAATGGCTGAATAAATTGTGGTATATGAATATTATGGAATATTATTGTTTGGTAAGAAATGACCAGCAGGAGGATTTCAGAAAGGCCTGGAGAGACTTACACGAACTGATGCTGAGTGAAATGAGCAGGACCAGGAGATCATTATATACTTCAACAACAATACTATATGATGATCAATTCTGATGGACGTGGCTCTTCAACAATGAGATGAACCAAATCAGTTCCAATAGAGCAGTAATGAATTGACCAGCTACACCCAGCGAAAGAACTCTGGGAGATGACCATGAACCATTACATAGAATTCTCAATCCCTCTATTTTTCTCTGCCTGCATTTTTGATTTCCTTCACAGACTAATAGTACACTATTTCAAAGTCCGATTCTTTTTGTACAGCAAAATAACTGTTAGGACATGTATACTTATATTGTATTTAATTTATAATTTAACATACTTAACATGTATTGGTCAACCTGCCATGGGGGGGAGGGGAGTGAGGGGAAGGAAGGGAAAAATTGGAAAATTGGTGCTGTAAAATTACCCATGCATATAACTTATAAATAAAAAGCTATAATAAAAAAAATTTGAGACAAAAAAAAATAAGTCTTAGAGAGAACACTTTAAAAAAAGCATTTAAGTTATTCATAAGTATAGAGAAGTCTCAGATCAGGAAACTTCCCCCAACAATGCTGATCAGTACCTACTCAACTTGCTTGGAGCATTGAGAACTTAAGTGATTTAGCCAATATGTGTCAGTTTAGGTACTTGAACTCCTGACTCCAAGGCCTACTCCCTATCTACTCCCCCAAGGGTTGCCTCTCATAGGGATTTGTATTAATAACCAAAATTTATCATGGAGCTCCTTAAAATATAAAGGAATCAGAAAGAAAAGAAAATCATCTATGGACACAAAAATATTTACAAGAATTATTTCTGTTGTAGGAAAGAACTGAATAAAAAGTATATGTCCATCAACTGAGGAATGAACAGCATAGTAACACAATGGAATATTACAGCACCATGAGAACTAGTAAAAGAGCCAAATTCAGAGAAACTTCAGAAGACTCTTATAAATTGATGGAGTGTAAAGTAAGTAGAACTGGGAGAACCACAACAACATTGTCAAGATAAACAATTATGAAAGACTTAACTGATAAAGTAACCAGTCCCAACTCTAGAAGTCTGCTGAAAAATCATACTTCTCCTGTGTCCAATTTACAAGAATATAAGTCATTCCCCAATTGATAAATGATCAAAGGATATGAAGAGACTATTTTCAGATGATGAAATTAAAGCCATCTATAGCATATGAAAAAATGCTCTAAATCACTATTGATTAGAGAAATGCAAATGAAAACAACTCTGAGATATTACCTCATACCTCTCCGATTGGCTAAGGTGATAGAAAAAGATAATGATAAATGTTGGAGGGGATGTGGAGAAACTGGGACACTAATACATTGTTGGTAGAGTTGTGAACTGATCCAACCACATGTGCAAAAATGTTTGTAGCAGCTATTTTTGTGGTGGCAAAGAACTTGAAATTGAGTGGATGCCCATCAAATGAGGATAGCTGAATAAGTTGAGTATATGAAAGCAATGGAATATTATTGCTCTATAAAATTGATGAACAAGATTATTTTACAAAGGTCTGGAAAGATTTACGTGGACTGATGCTGAGTGAAACAAAGAGAACCAGGAATACATTGTACACAGCATCAGCAAGATTGTGTGATGATCAACTATGAAAGACTTGGTTCCTCTCAGTGGTTCAGTGATCCAAGGCAATCCCAATAAATTTTGGATAGAAGACACCATCTGCATCCAGAGAGAGACCTATAGAGACTAAATGTAAATCAACACATGCTATTTTCATTTTTTCTTTCTTTTTTTGCCCTTGTGTTTTTCTTTTTTGTGTTCTGATTTCTCTCTCCCAATATGATTCATATGGAAATGTGTAAAAAGGAAATGAATGTACATGTATAACCAAAAAAGTTGTTTCTACATGTAACTGGGGAAAATAACAAAAGAAAGAAAGGAAGGAAAAATCCTTCTTCTCACTTCATGGCAGAGAGGTGGTGGAATAGAGATATAAAATTTGACCTACAGTTTCAGATGTGTCGATTCCTTTTACATGATTACATTGCTTTAGAAGGGAGGGCATAAATTATTTTGGTGGTGGGGAGAATGATGTTGGCATTTAGGATTTGCTAGTGATACTTTTAAAAAGGGAAGAAAAGTAAGAAAATAACATTCATGGAACATTTAAAATACACAGAAAAGAGAAGAAGGATGTTGAGATAAGTTAAGGCTATCTGGGAAGTACCATCTTAAATTTAAAATATACTTTAAAAACAAGTAATAAGTAATAGTTTCACATACAATCCCTTTTCTCTGTTCTTTTTCATATAAGGAAATGTTCTTTATTTCTGTCAAGTTCATGATGATGAAAAAGAAAAAAAAAACTGAGTGAGGGGAAAGTATTCAATTCCTCTCCTCGTTCCAATCAATGTCACTGGTTGGCTGAACAATCAATAGCATTAGCTCAGCCAAGAATGGTTTAACTTAATTATTACACTAAAGCTGACTGGACTGATGTCTGATCAACAGCCAGCTAGACAGCAACAGAGATGCAGGAAAGATGGATAATGAACTTGGCTTTTGCTCCCATGCTGATTCAATAAAAGAAGGAGGTCACAGGCAGCTATGTGAAGGTTTGATGAGTGAATTGTTCCACAATTGGATGATATTTCCAAATCCTCAGTTGTAGAGTATTGTTTTTGAGAATTTCTCAAATCGCCATTTAAGAAAGATTGAGGATGACCAAGGATGATTGCTAGCTGGGACCTGTCTCTCCTCACACTTCTCCATCCCAAAACCCTCTAGGAACTGAGTCTGAATCTGAGGCCAAAGTTTAAAAAAAGCAACAGAAATTTGTTATAATTTGAAGAAAAGAAAAAGAATATAGGTTGGAGCTTTGATTTCAGCGGTGTAGGGAACTCCCATGCAAGGAAACTCCCTTCCCTAATGCAGCTAAGTACTCTCTTTGAAATTTATGATCTTAATTCTAATAGACTTGGGATGGAAAATGCGATCTGCATCCAGAGAGAGAACTATGAAGACTGAATGTGGATCAAAGCATACTATTTTTACCTTTTTTATTTGTTTGCTTTTTTGTGACTTTTCCTTTTTTTCTGAGTTTTCTTTCAATATGTCTAATATGGATTATATGTTTAAAATGACTGTAAAAGGCAGATTGTTTGCTGTCTTAGAGAAGGGAAGGAGGAAGAAAAAAATTGGAACTCAAAATCTTACAAAAATGAATGTGAAAAACTATCTTTACATGTAATTGGAGAAATAAAATATCATTAAATAAAAAAGGACTACATAAAATTGCTAGGAAAATTAGAAATTAATAAGCCAGAAACTAGGCATTGATCCACACATGCCTAATACACTATAGCAAGATAAGGTCAAAATGAGTCCATTATTTAGATGCAAAGAGTGATATTATAAACAAACTAGAAAAACAATGAATAGTTTACTTCTCAGATCTATGGAGAAGGAAGGAATTTGTGGCCAAAGAAGACCTGTACATTATTGTATACAAAATGGATAATTTTGATTACAATAAGTTAAAATCAAGCTGCACAAGAAAAATTAGATCAAAAAGGGAAAAAATGAGAAAAAAAAACAAAATACAAACAAACAATTTCTGTGGAAATATATACAGAAGAATTGCTCATCTTTAATATATATTGGATTACTTGCTGTCTAGGGGAGGAGGTAGGGAGAAAGGGGGGAAAATTTGGAAGACAAGGTTTTGCAAGAGTGAATATTGAAAATTCTCTCTATATATATTTTGAAAATAAAAAGCTTTAATAATAATAATAATAATAAATTGCTTTACAAAAAAAAAAAAAAAAAAAGAAATGTATGTCTATAACCCTGGAAAGTTAAGGGACTTACTTGCCCAACTTGTTCAACTTGCCCAGGGTTTCATAATCAGTGATAAAGAAAGCACTTGAACTCAACTCTTCCTGGCTTTGAGGCTGGCTCTCTATCCAATAGTTCACACTACCCTGTGTGGAGAATAAATGTCACTCTACCTGCCATCCTGTCATTTTTATCCTCCAAGTGTTCCTAAGTCTAATAGTCCAAGCAGAGAAACCCAAGTGGATGTGGAAGACTCAATGTTCAGATTATGTCACCCAGTTGGAAGGATTGCCCATTGAATTAGCCCTTAGGGTGAATACCTTAGGTTGACACAGCCAATGGAAAATGAGCCGAGCCCAGAATTTGAAAGAGCAAAAGAACAGGTGGGACTCCATTTGGAAAACTGAGCCGGATTTTCAGTGATTACAATCTGCCTCTTGCAACAAAAGTCCTCTCCCGAGGATGAATCCAACTAAGAATTAATGGGACATAAAATATAAGGAGAATACAGAGAACAATGGAAAGTCTCATGGTGAAGGCACAGTGGCTACAGCATATCTGCCATTGTTACCCAATGTGACCTTAGGCAAATCCCACAATCTCTCTGTGCCTCAGTTTTCTTTTCTGTAAATTGAGATGATAGGACCAGATGGCCCCTAAAGTCCCCTAGCTGTATATCTGGGATCTTGTATTATTATGAAGTAGCTAGTACTTAAGAATTTCATAGACCATGCATGAACCAAAAAGGGAGGTCATAATGGAGGAACAAGAGATACCAGGCTTGCTTTGATATTTATAGGCAACTAAAAGAACCAAACAAAAGAACCAGTGTAGATTCTCACTATCCCCTCTCTGGGTCTCAGTATCTTGATTTGTAAAATGGGAGCGGGCAGGATTATATGACCGTCTAGTCACTTCCAGTTCCAAGTCCTATGATCTCCCTTTATGGATATTTTTGGAAGGACATTAATAATCAAACAGGAGAAGGTAGCAGTGGGTGGTGATCTACACAGATGGAGGGTCTACTCCAAAAATGGGATGTGTATGTCAGGCCTGGTACATAACAGGAACTTCATAAAAATACATGTTAATGGATTGAAGTAATTATTCCTCCAAGATAAATTCTGTCTCTCTAGGCAAAAGGCAAACACCTTAATGGCATGGATCACATTTTATTTCTCCAGGTTCTCCCAGTGTGTTTATAACATAGATGGGTGCTAATAAGGGCTTGCTGGCACACTACGGCACCTTCTCTAATAGTTTTAACAAATAACAATCATGTCCCAGGGATTTCCTAAAGCACAGGTCTAACAGTATCATCCACCCACTCAGTAAACTCCAGTGGCTCCCCATTGCCTCCAGGATCAAATATCAAATGCGGTTTGGCTTTTAGAACCCTTCATATCCCAACTCCCTCCCACTTTTCCAGGCTTCTTACACCTTCCTCCTCAACAGGTGCTCTTTGATCCAGGGAAACCAGCTTCCATCCTGCACCACAAATAACTCACTCTATCTCTTACTCTCAGCCTTCTCCCTGGCTGTCCTTCATTCCTGGAGGACTCTCCCTCTTGGTCTTCCAGGGCTCTTTTACGGTCCAGGTAAAATCCCAATCTCTTAATTCTCATGTCTTCCCTCTACTAAGTATTTCCTATTTATCCAGTATATAGTTTACACTGTAGACATCTGTTTGCCTGTTGTGTCTCCCTTTGATTATAAACTCTTGGAGGGCAGGGATTGTCTTTTGCCTCTTTTTGTATCCCCAGAGCTTCATTCAGTGCTCAGCACATTGTAGATATCTGATAAAAGTTTATTGAGTGACTGAATGATCCAAATGGAAGACTGACTCCCACGAATATTACTAAGCATTGAGCAATGGATATACAGATGGACATTGATTCAAATCCAACTTCTTTCACATCCTGGCTAGGTGACTCTGGGCATAGGAAATTCTCTAAGATGATGAGTTACCAAGGAGGGGCTGGCCTGCATTAGTGGAGGGAGTTTCCTCTTCCAGGGGTTTCCTATATTGATGAAGTGATAAGTGAAGTCCCTAACCTTATCCCATCCTTAATATGGATGTAATAATATTAAAATATAATATGTAATAAATACATAGCATGTAAAAAATACCAAAAAATGGAACAAGACTATGTGGTCTACAGATAAGCTCCTATTTAAGAACACCTAACCATGCTGTAGTACCTTGAGTAGACATAGTATAGTAGAAGAGTGTGTATGAACTAGAGGCAGGAAGACCAGATTCAAATCCTGCCTCTGATCCTTGTGTTGTGTGATCCTGAGCAAATCAGTTTCCTCATCTGTAAAATGGAAGTAAGAATAGTTCTTAAGCTCATTGGGATGTTGTGTAGAACAAATGAGAGAGACGGTATATAAAATGCTTTGTCAAAGCTATAGCAAAACTCTTATAGGATATAAATCATGATAATGAAGATGATGATAGATTTGGAATCTAACGATTTGGATGCATTCAGTGTTAACAATAGGAGTTAATTCTGGGAATTCAATTCAATCCATTTCCATATATATAACATATATATAAATATAAAATATATTTATAGAGAGAATAATGGATAAAGTAATGGAATAACTCAGTTCAAAAGATATTTTATGAAGTGCTCACTCTGACACAGCTGGTAACGTAATACATAGTGCACTTGAATTTAAATTCAACTGCAGATACTTACTCAATTGTGATTTTGGGAAAGCTATTCAATTTGTTTGCCTCGGTTTCCTCAGCTGTAAAAAGGAAATAATACCATCTACATCCCAGAGTTGTTGTGAATTATCATTTGAGATATTTATAAAGCGCTTAGTACAGCGCCTGGCACATAGTATACATTATATAAATGTTTATTCCCTTGTTTCTCCCTGCTCTGGCTTGGGTACTGTTTGAAATGCTAGAGACATAAAGGGAAAAAACCCACAATAATTAACAATCCCTGTTCTCTAGTTTACAGTCTATTGGAGGTTGGAGGGAGTTCATGAATACAAGACATGCAAAAATAAATCAATGCACAGTACAGACAAAGAAGCACAGAATATCAAGAGCTGAATCACTCAGCCATTGGTCAACGAGCATTTATTAAGCATGTTATGTGCCAGACGCTACGCTGAGTGCCATATTGAAAAGGACCTCAGTGACCGTATCGTCCAACCTCTATCTACACTAGAATCCTCGCTCCGTTGTCTAGTCTCTACTTGCTTGGCTTTCTGAGACTAAGTCCCTTTAGCAGAGAAATAAAATCATGGGCAAGAAAAGAAAGGGTTTCAGGAACATGAGACCAGGCCTTTGTTTGTCTCTAGAATTGACACCAAGGAAGGCTAGGAGGGTAGGCCAGCAAAGGCAGAAGATGGAGGTAAAAGAGGCCAGGAAAAGCTCTGCTCTGGCTCTTATCAGACCACAGCTACCCATCTGGCTTAGAGAGGACAGCAGGCAAGGGGAGACCGTCATTTGTTGGCAAAGTCAATGAATATATATTCATTTCACTAGAACTTCTACATTTGAACTGAGGCCTCCTTGGAGACAGGAAGCATGTGATTCTCTGCCAATTCATTTCCAGGGAGTGAAGATGGGGAATAAACTGGGAGAGACCATACTACCCGGGAGATGCAAGGACAGGAAAGCTTTAGTTATGTCCCTGAAGAGGTGAGGTCCTACTATTAGACATTGAAAGTTTAACCTTTTTGTGCTCTGAAACCTTTTGATAACAGGCTGGTAAAAATCTATAGACCTCTTCTCAAAAATTATGTTTTCAAAGACTTTTAAAAATCAAATAAAACCACTAAGATCACAAAGGAAATCGATTTTAGGGTGGGGAACATCTGGCCCCTGGGCCATATAAAGCCCCTGAAACCATTTGCTAAGGCAACTGCAGGTGATGGTGAGCTGAAAGCTGGCTACAACAACCTCCCAGTGCTGGAGTTCTATAAATTGATCATTATGTATGACCCAAGAACGATGTTGTAAATATCCAAATGGCCCTTGGTAGAAAAAAAAAAAAGCTTGAATTATATTGAAACACAGGTACAAAAAGATTTTTAAAAATCAAGTCCATGTACCCCAAATTAAAAATCCCCAATCTAGAGAAAGAAGGGATTTTAGCAATAACCTACTTGAACTCTCCCCCAATCCTCCTATTCTATAGATAAGGAAACTGAAGAGAAGAGGGGTTGAGTCACTAGATTAAGGACACAAAGAAGGGAGGCAACAGAAAGGGGACTCAACTCTAGTTCGTTAGATTCCAAATCTATCATCATCTTCATTATCATGATTTATATCCTATAAGAGTTTTGCTATAGCTTTGACAAAGCATTTTATATACCGTCTCTCTCATTTGTTCTACACAACATCCCAATGAGCTTAAGAACTATTCTTACTTCCATTTTACAGATGAGGAAACTGATTTGCTCAGGATCACACAACACAAGGATCAGAGGCAGGATTTGAATCTGGTCTTCCTGCCTCTAGTTCATACACACTCTTCTACTATACTATGTCTACTCAAGGTACCACAGCATAGTTAGGTGTTCTTAAATAGGAGCTTATCTGTAGACCACATAGTAAATGTGTTGGACTGAACAGAGGCCACCAATGCAGGGCCTTGGCATTCAAGGTCAAAAGGTTTTTCAAAAAGAGAGACCGAGACAAAAAGGGATAGAGACAGAGAAAGCGACACAAAGACAGAGACAGAGAGGGATAGAAGGAGAGCGAGGAAGGGAGGGAGAGAAAGAGGAAGGAAGGCAGAGAGGGAAGGGCAGAGACGGGGAGAGGAGAGAGAAGAAGAGAAAAGGAGAGAGGAAGAGGGAGGAAAAAGGAGAGAGAAGGAGAGAAGAAGACAGAGAGAGAGATGGAGAGAGGGGTTCTGGCAATTGAAGGGCAAAACAACCCTTCATATTCATTGTAATAATACAAAGTGCAATCTGAATGCTTGCAGATATTTTATTTTTTCATTTTAAAACAGCTCTGCTATGGCCCTGGCCACAAGAAGCAGCAGGCTCAGCATATTTATGGGCTGGGTTCATTTTTCTTCTTCCAGATCCTTTCCAGGGCTCTCTTAAACTTTCTGCCTGGCTCGGGAAATGTCTACCGATGTGTGTGTGTGTGCATGTGCGCGTATGTTTGAATTATCTAATCTCTGCAGATGTGGCCCCAGTAGTGGTGACTAAATGGCTTTGAAATTTGATTCGATCACTCCAAGGGATAGTCTGGGTAAATATGGGACTTGAGTTCCAAACTCAAACCCCAGGCCCGGGGCGAGCTGGGCACATACATCAAGCCTGGGCGTTCCGACCAACATCTGTAACTGTAGCACAAGCCGAGTTTATTTTTAATGGCAAACATTTTTTTTTTCGTTCTCCGTCACAGATGCCACTTAAGATGGCTATGACAGATCGTTACAATATAATTAAAGGCATCCATAATTGCTACCCACCTACTTGGAGGAAAACAAAGTTACCTTCTGGAAAATAAAGATGTCAACTATACTCCATCATGGAGTCAGTAATGCAGTAATGGGGAGAGGGTACTGGATGCAGAGAAATGTGCTGAGAACTTGGGGAGGGGGTATCTTCCATCTAGAAACTCTATAAAGAGCCTTAAGCACTTATGGTGTGCCAAGTGCTGAATACGAAGAAAAACAAAAAATGGAGTCTGCCCTCAAGTCGCTTCTATCCTAACAAGGAAGATAACATGTAAATAGAGACATAGAACTTACATAGAGAGTAAATGGAAGGAAATCTCAAAGGGGAAGGCACTAACAGAAACTCCCAGAAAGGCTTCCAGCAGAACGTTGGATTTGAGCTAAAATTTGAAAGAGGTAAGAGGTAAAACATCCCAAGTGTGTGGAAACAGCTAATGTGAAATTATGGAGATGGAAAGAATAGAGGGAAGGCCAACATAACTGCATGTAAATAATGACAATAATAATCAATGATATTATTCAGCTTTCTTCAAACTTCAGATCAAGGCTCACTTCCCTACGTGAAGGTGCATTTAAAAAAAAAAAACCCAATTGCCCTCTGGGAAAATTTTTTGATGTGGACCTACGATTTCACTAGTGTAAAGAACTTCCAGTATGGAAATTCCCTCCATCTACGCAGAATGGTATTTCAGGAGTAACATATAATCTTAGAGGATATTGTAAAGCTAAGTGATTTCTTCACTGTCAGGCAACCAGAAGGCACCAAGGGTAGAATTTGAATTCACATCTTCACAACTTGGTCCATTGCTATTGTTGTCATCGTTCAGTCTTGTCTGACTCTTAAAAACCCTATTTGGGGTTTTCTTAGCAAAGACATTGAAGTGGTTTGCCATTTCCTTCTCTGATTCATCTTACCAATGAGGAAAATGAGATAAAATTGAGTGATTTGTCCAGGATCACACAGGTAGGCTGGATTTGAACTCAGGTCCTTGACTCCAAGCTCAGATCTCTAGCCATTATACCACCACCTAGTTGCCCCCTCTCCATCAAGCTATCAATCAAACTGGTTAAAGTCTGACTGCCAAAAAAAAAGATTTTTTTAAAGTGTTTTATAGCTTACAAAGAAGCAGATGAGGCAGTTCCTTCTCTGGAAGCATTTATTCAAAACTCAGTTTGGAAAGGCCAGTGGGGTTCTGATTTGTTTGTTTATTTGTTTGTATTCCCAACACTCAGTACGATGCCTGGAGGATTTAAGTCCCTAATAAATACCTGTTGACTAAGGAGCATGGGGCTAACCTCTGGTAGACTTGCCATGTGACCTTAAGACAGGACCTTCCCTGAGCATCCATTCCCCCATCTACATAATGGGAATAATAGACACTTGTGAAGACCAAATGAAATAATATACGTAATTCACCATATGATATAAATCATGTACATCATTATCTTTCAAGTGGGAATAATAACACCTGCCCCTGCCTGAAGCATTCTCAAAAGAGAAAGTAGATCCGCAGGAAGACCATGCAGGATAATAGATTCAGGGCTGGAATTAGGAGTTTGAAGCCCCAGAGGGGAATTCCACCTGAGCTGCTTGCACCCTGTGGGCCTTTCAGTAAATTTCCAAGCTTTGAATTTTATCCATAAAATGAGGAAGTTGGATTTTTTTTCCCCTGAAGCAACTGGGGTTAAGTGACTTGTCCAGTGTCTCACAATTAGTAAGTATCTGAAGGAGGTTTGAACTTGGGTCCTCCTGACTCCAGGGCTGATGCTTGATCTGCTGTAGCACCACCTAGCTGCCCCCAAAGTCTTAACCTTTCTTGTACTGTGGACTCCCCTTCTCAGAATAATGGTTTTCAGTGCCTCACCAAGTACAAAGGATCACAAAGAAAATTAACCATATTAAAATAATTAAAAGAGTTTAACAATGACAGCTGGCATTTATATAGCATTTGATGGTTTGTAAAATATTTCACAAAGGTCTCATTTGATTCTCACAATCACCCTGGGAGATAGAGGCTATCATTATTCCCATTTTACAGATGAGAAAGCTGAGAAAAATAGAGATTAATTGACTTGCCCAAAGTCACACAGTTTATACATGTCTGAGGACAGATTTGAACTCGGGTTTTCCTGACTCCAGAATGCTAGACAGACTCCAGTGGAAGAAGGTTTAGGTGATTTCTAAGATTCCTTTCAACTCTAGATTCCCAGAATAAAGAGCTGCCAGTAAAAATGTAAGGAATTTAAGTAGATGGCGCAGTGGATAGAACACCGGCCCTGGAATCAGGAGGACCTGAGTTCAAATTCAGCCTTCTTAACTTAACACTTCTTAGCTGTGTGACCCTGGGCAAGTCACTTAACTTTCCCTATGAGAATGTAAGGTCTTTGAGGGTAAAGACTTCCTCAATATGTGTGTGTTTGTGTGTATGAAAGAGACTATGTGCATGCACACACATGTATGATATAGCTGCATGTACATATGTGTGTATTACATAGGTATATATATACACGAGTGTTTTTCTCACTGCAAATTTAACACTCTACTGATATATGTATGTACATATACATATATACATATATGTATAAACAAGCCTATATTGTATAATATGTATGTATATATTGGCGTGTACTTGTATGTACATGCACATGTGTGCATTACAAGTTGGATATGTGTTTATATTGCACACACATGTATAATACCTGGCATACAATAAGTGCTTAATAAATGTTTACTGACTGATATATGTATATGTGTGCATCAATCCTAGAAGCTAGCACAGTGCCTGCCATGTAGCAGACATTTAACAAATGCTAGTTATTTATTGTGTGTGATTATTTCTCCTATTCTTGTCTACTAAATATTCAGAATATTGTAATCTCCTGGGTGTCAAAAGGGGTGTGTGTTGGGTGTTGGGGGTGTTGGAATTAGAAAGGGAATTTCAAGAAGGATGTGTCAGGAGAGGACATACAAGGCACAAGCAGATATTTCATCCCAGGGAGATAGGGGAAGGAGTTTGGGCTATTTCATTGAACACCAAAAAAAAAAAAAAAAAAAAAAATCAACCAACAAGTACTTATTAAAAGCCCTACTATGTGCAAACCCTGGGGACGCAAGTGCAAAGGATAAAACAATCCCTAAGCACAAGAAATTTATATTCTAAGGGAAGAGATGAGAAGTACATATAGAAATATGAACATAGTATAAATAACTACCCACTCACAATAACTACATATAAAGTGGCTTGGAAAGATTCCCATAATCCAAGAGCCAAGATCAGCGAATGAAGCTTCCAGCTCTGAGCTCCCAAGTCAAAAGGAACCCCCAAACCTTTCAGAGGTGACCCAGCCTCGGTTCCCTTTAGTATCCCCATAAATCTGCCTCGGGAAGCCTTGGCTCAGAGCTGCTGGTTCATCTGACTCATTCAGATCCCTTTTCCTCTTGGGCTCCCGCTCCAGCTGACTCAGCAGGGGATTTTCAATATACTTGAGTCTACACCTTAGAGCTGACACCTCCATCACCCTTTTGTTACCTGAGCTCGGCCGGCCTTCCCGGTAATGACACCGGCTAGGAAATTTGGCCCTTCCAAGGGCTTGGCGCTGCCCCAGCTGGCCGTACCAAATCCCCAGCTGGTCGGCAGTCACAGCTCAAAGTGAGTTAGATTAGCCTGGGACCTAACTGCCCTGCCAATCTCTGGGGTGGCCACCAGCCAGCTTAACCCCTTATCTCCCTTCAGTTCAATGGAAGGAAGAACTTCCTAATAATTCTAGCTGCAATAGTACAGATTATTTTATAAACACACTATATATATAGTATATATCTATATCTATATAGCATATATATAAACACTTATAAACAAATATAAATAAAATAAAAATAAATATAAACAAAAATATATATATTTTACTTAAACAAATAATATAAATAAATAAAAATAAAATAAATATAAATATAAACAAATATATATATATATACTTAAACAAATACTACTTACACACACGTATGTTCATGTTTACATATGTGTATGAGTAGGTATGTGTGCCAGTAATGAAATCACACTGTAAAGCTCTTTGAAAATTCGAATGTATTGCCTAAATGCCAGCTAGGATGATGAGATTGTCTACCCCCTCCTCATAGTAGGGCAGTTCCAGGCACATAGTAGGTATTTCATAAAGAATTATTGATTGAACGAGTAGACTGTCTCACGATATTATGAGCTTTCCCTCACTGGAAGTGTTTAAGCAGAGACTCAATGACCATTTGTCAGTCGTGGAGAGTTTCCTGTACTGAGTAGGAAATGGAATGAGATACCCAATGAGATAGAAAAGGTCCTCTTTCACTTTTAACAATCACTTTTAAGATTTAAGGTTTTAAGATTAAGATTTAAGATTAGGATTCTTTTTCTTGATTTTGGTCTGAATCTGTGATTTCTCCCAGTATGGAAGTTCCCTCCATTGAGGCATATGACACTTGTTATCCTTTTTATAGAGTTGCCCGAGAAATAGAGAAGCTAAGTGATTTGCATAGGATCACACAGCCAGGGTGTGTCCTA
The DNA here is from genome assembly GCF_902635505.1 of Sarcophilus harrisii. Classification (NCBI taxonomy): domain Eukaryota; kingdom Metazoa; phylum Chordata; class Mammalia; order Dasyuromorphia; family Dasyuridae; genus Sarcophilus; species Sarcophilus harrisii. Next base: position 18,925,317 of record NC_045430.1, read on the forward strand.
GACTGGACCTGGGCAAAGGTTTTCTTGATTCTGAGGCTGGCCTTCTATCCACTATGTCATGCTGCCCCTCATCTATGCCTTTGCCACATACAAATACATAATAGAATTCTGGGATTCAAAGCTGTAAGAACCTTACAGATCAACCCAAACATCCATCAAAAACCCAGAACCTGATCTTGCCATCTGCTTGACCACTAGGCATACAGTCCACCCTCCTCCCCTTTCCTACCCCTTAAATATACCTTGGATTTCTTCTATTCTGGAAATGATGATGGAAACAATTCTACTATTGTTCCTGGATAGGGCGTGCCAACTGACTGCCTTCTGGCTCCCTTCACCAGCCCCATGACTTCTGGTTAACAAACCCCATTAGAATGTAAAACTCCCTTGGGCCAGGAGCTGTCTTACTTTACACAGCCTCCATACCTAGCTTGGTGCTAGGCACATCACAAGCATTTTCATTCATTCACTCCCTCATCCAGTTCAATCCTACATGAATAGAATTGCAAATGAATATCTACAGATTCATTTTTATTAGGAAGAAACGAGCAGGACGCGGATGAGAGGCGTTGTCTGAGCCTTGCAGTTCAATGATTCTGTTGGCTATTTAAGATCCATCTCCTCCTGAATCAATTACTTAATGAAATCTATCACAGAGTTTATATTTTTTTTTCACCTTCACAGTTTTACATCCTGGAGAAAGGATTCCAACTGATTGACTGATTTAATTCTAAGTCTGATGTTGGTTTTCCCTGATTTCCTCATTCAGAGGAAAGGAGAGGAGGTTGGGGTAGACATTTAACCTTACAATAATCCTTTATACCTATTGTCATAAAAATAACCACTTTTAAATAAATACTTTGAAAAATAATCTTCTATAATATGTACCTGTCTAGCCGAGGATCACAAACCTGATTTACAACTGGTTTGTTTTATTAGATCTGTATTTGAAAATCTAACAAGAGGCTAATATGATTCACCTCTGCACATTCTGCAAGGCTTGGGGGGGGGGGGAATTATTTAAAGAAATCATTTTTGTCTTAAGTAATATGGAGGAAAGAGGAGCATACAAAAAGGTCTGGCCAAATTGCTGACCTTGAAGATTTTCAGGAAAAAACAACCCTTTTCATTATCCTCCCCACACATCAAATTCAGCTATCCTACCTGGAATGGATTCCTTTGGCGCAATAGTGTATTGCATGCAAGGGACTTGGGTTCAATATTTCCTTCCTTTCTTCCTTCTTTCCTTCCTTCCTTCCCTCTCTCCCTCCCTCCCTCCTTCCTTCCTTCTTTCCCTCCCTCCTTTCTTCCTTCCTCCTTTCCTCCCTCCCTCCCTTCCTTCCTTCCTTCCCTTCTTCTTTGAAGTCAATCTGGGTTAAGTGACTTTCCCAGGATCACATAGTTCATGTCTGAAGCCAGATTTGAACTCAGGTCCTCAGCTCTATCCACTGTGTCACTTAGCTGCCCCTTACCCCAAACCCAGCCAGACTTCTTTCTAATACTTTTTAAAAAATAGTCGCAAGTTTCATCACTTGCATCAATGAAATCAGAAGACCAAATATATTGCTATAAGCAAATGAAGATATATACATATAATCCCTAATGTTATACAATATATGTTATGCTATATATATGTGTGTAGGTATACACACACACACACACACACACACACACACACACACTGTCTTCTGCATATTATCCTTTCTTTTTTTCCTTCCTCATCTTCCTTACTTTCAGTACTTTTCTCCAAGACATTTCTAATGGACAAGACCGCCCCAGCCTCCCACCCACAAGTGATGCTGAGTGATGGACAGCCCCACAGCAGGTCAAATGAGTGAGCTGATTCTGGGAGGAATAACCATGTATCCGAATTCAGAGATGGGGGTAGGATAGAGAACCGAAGGAGAAAAAAAGCCCCTATCTTATCACATTAACAACATTCTCTGTGGTCTGGGAGTGCTAGTTTCCTGTTTAAAAAAAAAAAAAAAAAAAAAAAAAAAACAGGATAAAAGGCAGAATAAAGTGGAAAGACATTTTTGGACTGAGGAAGATAATGGGTGAAACTCTGTCAGAGTCGTTTGGCTCCTGAGGAAGCCAGAGTGGAAATGATTGCCTGGAGTTTTCCCAGAACAGAGCGTTCATTAGGCAGGTGGATGGGGGCAGACAGGCAGAATTCCAGCACAGGGCTGCTCCCAGGGACTGAGTCATGGGACCCGAGCACCACAGATTGAGAACTGGAAGGGACCTTGCAAGCCAGATAGTCCCTTTATTTTACAGATGAAGAAACTGAGTCTAGGAGAGCCCACAGCCAGTGCTAGAGGCAGAATTCTAACAACTTTACTCAGGTTCAATATGTCCTTCCTTCCTTCTTTCCTTCCTTCCTTCCTTCCTTCCTTCCTTCCTTCCTTCCTTCCTTCCTTTCCTTCTTAACTTCCTTCCTTCCTTCCTCTCTCCCTTCCTTCCTTCCCTCCTTCCTTTTTTCCTTCCTTCCCTCCTTCCTTCCTTCCCTCCTTCCTTCCTTGCTTCCTTCCTTCCTTCCTTCTTACTTTCCTTCTTAACTTCCTTCCTTCCTTCCTCTCTCCCTTCCTTCCCTCCTTCCTCTCTTCCTTCTTTCCTCCCTACTTTCCTTCTTACCTTCCTTCCTTCCTTCTTCTCTCCCTTCTTTCTTATCTTCCTTCCCTCCTTCCTTCCCTCCTTCCTTTTTTCCTTCCTTCCCTTCTTCCCTCCTTCCCTCCTTCCTTCCTTCCTTCCTTCCTTTCTTCCCTTCCTCTCTCCTTTCCTTCCCTCCCTCTCTCCCTTCCCTCTTTCCTCCCTTCCTTCCCTTCTTCCTTGAAGTCAATTAGGGTTCGGGGTTGGAAAGTGGGTCAGGATCCAAACCCCCATTTTACAGGCGGGGATTCTGAGTCCCAATCTAATGTCACATCCCCTGTCAAATGTCAAATCCTGTCCTGTGCCTTAGAACTGGCACTAACCCCCTGAGTTGGCAGCCAGAGGAGCAGCAGCGGTTTACCTTGCTCTGGTACATCAGGAGATGCATCCTGGAGGGAGCCCAGAGGCAAGGGGATGCTGAGGATCACAGCTCCCAATCTGAAAAGAGGAAATAAGGCCCCTGGTTTTAAAAATAACCCTTCTGGGCTTTTCTAATGAGGTCATTCAAAGAAGGACTCTGTCTTCCCCAGTCAAGAAGATGAGAGAGCCAGGAAGAAGAGTTTCATAAATGAAGAAGATTTTGAGCTGGCAAGGGACTGAGAGCTCCCCCAATGCTCACCTTATAAATAACGATTAAAATAACCAGAGCTCATTTTTCCATAAGGCTTTGAGATTTACAAAGCACTTCGCTCTCTTCACAGGTACTCTACGAAATTGGTGGGGCAAGGATTATCGCACCTACTTTGCAGATGGTAAAACTGAAGCTCAGAAACCTGAATCCTACGTTTCTCAGCTGTAAAGAAGCAGGTGAGAATGTCTATTGACTTGTTTTTTCAATGGTCTGCTTTTAGGTCAGAATAAATGTATATAAAGCCCTTTATAGGGAGATCTCAAAGCCAGACATATGACCCTCACATATGTGTGATTCCAGGCTGCCTCGCCTGCCTTGTGGGAGCAGTGCTGACGAGCTGTGACCGCGGCGATCCAAATACAGGATAACCCATTGCGCCCTCTCCTAACAAAGCCTCCCCCACTCCATTGGAATCATTTACACTCGGAACAGGTGGCTGCCTATCAGGGCCTGCCTCTGGCTCCTCTTGTGGGTAATACAAAACTGGTCCTTTAGAGTCCCAGCTGTGCTCTGAGACACTGGTTAGAGGCTACAAGCTGAAACTGTTCTTACAGATGAGGAAACTGAGGTAGGACTTTGCTCTAAATCCCAGAATCAGAATTCTAGAATTGGAAGGAGCCTCAGAGGCCAGTCACCCAGTCTTTGTCTGTTTTGGGAATCCTCTTTACAAAAATGGCAGGCAACATGGGACAGTGGACTGGGAGTCAGAGGAAGTGGTTCAAATCCAGGCTTTGACTACATGATATTAAGCCATTTAGCCTCCGATTGCTTCCATTTCCTTAATCTGTAAAAAATGAAGGAGCTGGACTATAGGAGCTCTAAGATCCCTGCCAGACTCAAATCAACAGTTCTACAAACTCCAGAAGGTAGCCTTGAATAACAACACTAGTTCTTTTTTTAAAAAAAATTATATTTTAATAGTATTTTATTTTTTCCAATTATAGACAATTTTTAACAGTTGTTTTTATAAAATTTTCAGGGAAAAAACTGGTTCTAGAATTAAAGATTTGGGGTTCCAATCCTACCTCTGACACTTACTACCTATCTGAGCAAGAAATCAGATTTCTGGTAGAGGAGATAGGGCACTGGACCCAGAGTTCAGAAGATTAGAATTCAAATCATGCCCCAGATGCTGGCTGCATGAATTCAAGCAAATTACTTTGTGTCCTAGTGTTCTTTTTTATAAAATGAAAGGGTTGTTTTCAATGGCCTTGAAGATCCCTTTTATGTCTGTAGCTATTAACTTATGATCCTAAGATCCTTGTTCCTGAATGAATGAATGAATAAGTGAGTGAATGAAAGAGTGAATGAATAAATGAATAAGTGAGTGAATGAATGAAAGATTAATTGTTAAACTTTACAATGTGCCAAGTTTAAGCTCCAGGGATACAGATACAAAATCAAAGATTGGATTGAGCAGCAATGACCACTCCCTTACCAAATCCTGTGGCAAAAGCACAGGCTTGGCCCTTTCTCTGAATGACACTGCCTGGATATGGTCAGCCCCTCTACTTTTTAACTTTTCAGAAAAAAATAAAATACTATTAAAATATTATTTAAAAAAAAAACTAGTGTTCTTATTCAAGGCTACTTTCTGGACTAATGGCCATGGGAAAATAGGAAAAATGCAAACTTTAATGCTTTATAGGCTATTCTGTTAATAAGCCAATTAGTATTTCTTAAGCAGGATAGTTAAATGTAAGTCCTGAAGTTAATAATTCTACTCTTCCTGAGTTCAGATCTGGCCTCAGATACTTACTAGCTGTGACCCTGGGCAAGTCACTTAACTGTTTGCCTCAGTTTCCTCATCTATAAAATGATCTGGAGAAGGAAAAACAGCCAAGAAAACTCCCCCAAATGAGATCATGCAGAGCAAGACATTAAATCACACTGCCCTAAACTCTTGGGATACAAAAAAAAAAAAAAAAAGTCAATAAAGTGTCTGCCTTCAAGGAGAATATAGTCTAATGGGGGAATTCAGAATCCCCAAATTCCTCAATACAGAAATCTTCCCTTGAGAGACAGATCATAGCCTAGCACAGGGACAGACTTCTAACAATGAGAGCTGTCCAATTATAGAAGGGGCTGACTCGGAAGAGAATGAGATCATGATATCCACAGGAACTAGCAAGACCTTAGGAAATCAGCTAGTCATCAGCTCATGGCTCTGGATTGTAGATCCAGAGCTGGGAGGAGTCAGTTCATTCATTTCCAAAGTCCCAATTTACAGAGAAAGAAATCGAAGCTCAGTGACGAGAGTGACCCAGTGTCACAGGAAGTGAATACAGAACAGGGAATAGGACCCAGATTTTCAAATTCCAAATCTAATGTTCTTTTCCTCCAGAAAACCCATTATTGGGATGGTTCGAGCGGTTCTTTCCAACTAAGTTCTGAATTCTAAAATGCTGAATTTTTCATCTTACCTAGTTTCATATGACCATCACAGCTTATAGGGATGAACCTTGTCCTGTTCTCGACTAACTAGCCTGTAGATCTGGTCTTGATCCTCGGTTTGCCTCCCAATTGCCTCCCAAACCTCACAAATATAAAAATGAACCTCTGCAGGAAAAAAAAAAAGTTCATATTAGGGATGATGCTAATGATGATAGCTCATTGGATAGCTAAGAAGTACCATTGTGCATAAAGTTCCAGACCTGGAGTCACATGGTCAAATTTGGCCTGAAATATTAACTATCTCTGTTGCACTGAACAAGTCATTTAACACGTTTGCCTCAGTTTCCTCATCTATAAAATCAACTGAAAAGGAAAATGGCAAACCACGCCATTATCTCTGCTAAGAGAATCCCAAATAGGGTCACAGAGTCAGGCACAAGTGAAGGAATTCAGCAATAAAAACAACCAATTTTTACAGTATCTTAGGGTTTGCAAAAAGCTTTCCTTACTGAGTCATTTGACTTAAGAGACAAAAGACATGTTTGCAAAATCACAGAATTTGAGGCTTGGAAGAGATCTCCCAAAAGGCAATGCTGAGGCAGGTCCAGCATCCCCAGCAAGGGGTCATCCAGCCTCTGCTCGAAAGTCACCGAGGAGGTAGAATTCACCATCCCACTAAGAGACAGCTCCAATGGCAAGGAAGATTTCTGGAATGAAACCTCCATTTGTGCCCTCCTCACTTTTCCTGTTTCTGTCCTCCAGGCTCCAAAGGTCTAAGATCTTTTCCAAATACTTGCATAAAATCTTCAAGTTCTTCTGTCTTCTCTATTCCAGTCTAAATATCCTCAATTCTTTCAGCAGCCCTGGATTCAAGCCCTACCTCAGATGCTTAAATCTCTATGATCAAATGCAAATTAATGAAAAGATAAGGGTCTGTTTTTTTCTTAGGGAGGGTCAATAAATGGCAGATATGAGAAAGCTCTAACACATCCCTCACCATGAATTGTAAAAGAGAAGCAGAGCAAAGATATCATCAAAGAAATTGAAGGGCAGAAATGAAAGTGGACCATGTCCATTGGCACGTCGCCAGTGGTATTAATGTCCAGAAACCCTAATCGAAGGTCCATGTTGGATGGATTCCCTTTGGAGGATAAATGAGACAATCTTTCAATTAGTCAATCAAGTAATGAGCATTTAAGCGCTTGCTGTATACAAAGCACTAAGGATACAACAACAACCACAAAAGAAAAAAATATTCCTGATTCAAGAAGCTTACCTTCTATGGAGGAGATGCTATGAATATAAACACGATCCCTGCAGAGTAAATGGCTGGTAACTGCAGAGTATGGATTCTTAACCCGGGGATTTGTGAATTTAATTTTTGAAAATTATTTTGAGAACTGTATTCCAACATTCTGGATTTCTTCTGTCATCCTATGTATTTTATTTGATGCATTTAAAGATAGTATTGTGGGAAAGGGTCCACAGGCTTCACCGGACTGCCCAAAGGTTCCATGAAATTATTAAGAACTCCTGTCTTGGAGAGGAAGGCACTAGTCGGTGGTGGAGGATCAGGAAAAGCCTTCAATAGGAGATGGCTTTTGAGTTGCACACCATGCCTCTGTTTCCCTAACTGTAAAATGAGGGGGTGAGCTAAGATGGCTTCTGAGCTCCCTCCCAGTTCTCTGTCTGGGATCCTATAAACTTCATTTGATCTCTGGGATGCTTTTCTCTCCAAGTTCTAAGATCCACAGAGCTGCAGGACAATGACCGAACAGGAGAGAGGCTGTCCCCAAAGAGACAGCCAGGAGCAGGAAATACCAGAAGTCTCGGGACGTGGCCCAGTTCTCACAAGATTTCCAAACACAGCCCCGATGGCTTGGGGGGAAATTTGGGAGAGTTGACACAGCAGTCTGATACTTTGTGCAGTAATCCTGGCAGATGTCATGAGCCCAGAAGCTTCTGGGTGGGCCCAGGCAAGGTCAGAGATGGGAAATGTTTGAAGGAACACCTGGAGGCGAGGGGTCAAGGCAGCAGCTGTGAGTCAGAAGGTACCACGCCTCAGTTGAAGGAAATATAAAGGAATAATGAGTTTTCTCTTCCTCCGCCCCCGCCCTTTCCTTCTTTTCTAAAGATGATATTTAAATCAACATCCCCACATCCAGTGTCCCAAAAGAACAGTAGGTTTTCTGACCTCTGATTAAATTCCAAATGAGCCCTGGCAAGCCCCTCCTGCCCTTACAGGTACAATGTGGACATTCATGGGGTCGTAGATAATAATGACAAAAATAATAATAACTAACACATAGTATTTTAAAATTGCAAAGTTCTTTGTGAGTGTGAGAGAAAGAGACAGAAAGACAGAGAGGAAAAGAGAGAGCGAAAAGAGAGAAGAAGGTTTATTCCAAGCATTTGAAAATTAGATCGTTCCTGCTCTTAATTAACTTTTCAGTTTAGTGGGGCATGCACCCAGTATCCCCATTTCACAGATGAGGAAACAGGCTCTAAATGAGTTGTTCAAGTGACACAAGTAGGATCATAGGATCACAGAGCTAAAGTTGGAAGAGGTCTTGATTTTAGTAATGAGGAAACTGAGGCAGAATTTGATGGCAAAAATATGGTTCTCTTTCCACTGGACCATGGTGGATGTCCCCCAGAGATGAGATACAGACCAAGGAACAGCAGTGACTTTGGATGTGTCCCAGAACTGTCTCAGTTTCCAAGGGATTTTGTGGAACGGTGAGGGGCAGGGATGCAGTCTTTTCTAGACCTGTGAATTTCGGGGTGTGGGGAAAGGAGAATTCCAGTGTGGAAACTCCCTGCCCTCATGCCAATCCGGTAGTTTTCCAGTCTTTGGATGGCTAGGGCTTGGCCAGTCAACACCGTGTACAAACAGACTTGTACAGGACTTGCTTGTTCTTTGCATCCCATCCTTCCCTTCAGCCCAATGCCTAGCACATAGTAGGTGCTTTAACATGATTAATGATTAATTGTAAGAGTCTTGATCTGAAGGTCACAACCTTCTCTCTGTCCACCTCCCACTCCCGGTTCTCAAAAAACCAAAACAAAACATTGGCCGTGGTACCACCTACTTCACAAGGTTGTTATAATCAAAGGAAAGCAACCATAAAACCCCATAGCTGTGCTGTTGTTATGTTTACTTCCCATCCCTCACCTGCCTGAAGCCTTGCCTTCCATATCAATGGCAATCATTAACTGTTTGTTGAATGAATGTATGATCTCCTGCCAAGCTCAATTTCTCCAGACCCTCTGGGAGCCTTCAAAAGGGAAGTCATTAGGCAAATGTGAAACATTGTTGTTATTACCCAATCTGCCTGAAATCTGCTTATTGCTAATTCTGGGCTACCTAGGGAGGGGCCATTTCCATAAATCAACTCCCTCCAACAAGCCCAACCCAACAAGACATCAGGGAAGGTATTACGGGGTATCCTTCCCCAGCCCCTCACTTCGGAGGGTCTTCAAAGAGTTGGCCCACCAAGCCTCGACCCATTTCTGAAAGGTCAAGAGTTAGTGGGAAGTAGAGGAATACAAAGGAAAGACAATTGGACATGTAGTTAATTTGAATATAGAGATGGCCGGGATGTGATCTGGCTACAAGAGCGGAGGCCTTGGAACCACAGGATCCGAGTTCAAATTCAGCTTCAGACACTTGCTCACTGGGTGACCCTGAGCAACCTTTATTGCCTCAGTTTTCTCCACTGTAAAATGGGGATAATAATAGCATCTACATCACAAGGTTGCTATAAGAACTGAATGAAGCAGAAAGTGCTTAGCACAGGCACATAGTAAGTGCTTATAAATGCTTATTTGCTCTCTCTACTCTAACCTACTCAACTAAGCAAGCACTCATTAAGGACCTACTATGTATAGATACTGTATAGCTGCTCAAAGATGATTAGAAATAGTACCCACCCCCCTTAAAGAGCTTACCTTCTACTGGGGAGGAAGGAAATTACAAAGCATCTGGCTCAGGTGATCTCGTTTCGGCTTTATACAATCTTGTGGAACAAATACTATGAGAATGATGATTATTAGTTCCATCTGAGTGTTTGAACTTGCCCAGGTCACTGAAGCTAATAAAGGGCAGGATTCTGAAGAACATCTTTCTGACTCCAAGTCAACACTATGTCTCTCCTTTTGGCCCAAATCAATCAACAAGCATTTTAAAGGTCCTACTATGTTTTAAGCACTGGTTCACTAAGAACTTACACTCTATGCTCCCTAAAGTCGCTCCATCGCTTCCATTCTGGAATTGGGTTAAATCACAAGCCCATAGAAATCTATGCTAAACTAAGAACCTCTCCCCAACCTCTCATATTATTTCCAGACTCAGCTGCCGCCACAATCCATAGGTACCACTGCAGACCTCATGTCCACATGTGGCCTTTATCAGGTTTACTAGCTTTAAAAAATGCAGACAAGGGACCGGCGCCTCGCCAATCAGAGATAATTATGCAGATATTTCCAAGAGTAATGAAAACCATAACGTATTTGTTCAGAGAATAATCGCCATCTTCCAAAAGCATTAGGGAGGAAAGTCGAATAGCAAAAAACTTCCCCTTCTTCATTCTCTTGAAGCAACTTAAGTCTCCCCTTTAATCTGGAAACGCGGGGATCGGAGCCAAATAATCAGGGACATTTATTTGTTCCTGATCCTCTGAATCTATAAATTCTTGTGGTGGAGAAGATCGATAGAATAAGTGAGTCAGGAGGGAAAGTGGAAATCACGTTTTAATTTGGAGGTCCTCGACCTGACAGAAGATCACAGATTTTGACCTCAGAAAGCATCTAGTCTTGTTATTTCACAGATGAGGAAACTGAGGCACACAGAAGGAAAGTCATACACTTTGTATGGCAAAAATCAAAATTCAAATTTAGGATGCCCAGTCCATTGAGACCATTCAAGCTGCTGGCCCATAGTCAGTCTTGAATTTTCTTAATCAATGGTAAGTATATAATATTAATAGGCAATTAAGTAGGATGTTCAGATCCTGACCCCAAACATTTATTCTGTGAACCTGGGCAAGCTACTCAATGCCTCTGAATCTTGGTTTCTTCAGCTGAAAAATGGGGCTCATAATCCTTATGATGTTAGATGAGATTAGTATAAGATACAGTATACAGAGTGTATGAGGACGTCCGTACTAGATTAAAAATGTACTAACAGTTTTGGTATACCCTGTAGAACAAAGCTTCTTAAACTATAGGCCGCAAATTCACATGGGGTCACATAACTATGGAGGTTGCAAAATTATGATTTATTATCAGTAAATGTTTGATTTGTGTATCTATTTATGTACCTGAATACTCAGCAGTGCATAAAAATTTCTTGAACAAAAAGGGGTCACGAGTGGAAAAAGTTTGTATAAGATTATAAATTATATAATATATAATATAATAATAATTATATATAATATATTATATATTGTATAATATAATGTATGTAATATATAATTATAATTATATAATATATAAAAGTTTGTATAAAATTATAAATTATAATTATAAATTATTAAGTAGGTACTTACTTTAAAAAAAATTTCCCTATAGAAATGATATCCTCATATCCAGAAAGTTTGGGAAGAAGAGAAGCTAGTGGGGAGGGGAGAGATGAATTTAAAATCAAGGCAGATTGGGAGTCTAATTTATGCCTCCAACCCTTATGTGAGTCACAATTCCTGAGGCATCTTCATCCAGATAATACAAACAACAATTCCTAAAACATCTGTTTCACAGAAGAAACAACATATCATGACACCATTTAAACTTAGCTAGTATTCATTTAACCTATTTATTCATCAATTAGATGAGTATTTATTAAGCACCTACTATATTCCATTGTGGTTGAGGATACAAAGGCAAAAGTGAAATAGCTTCTATCTAATCAAGCCTAATCTCCTCATTTGACAGATTAGGAAACTGAGGCCCAGAAAAGTCCAAGAAGAAAGAAAGCTCCTCAAGGGCAGGGACTGTTTCATTTGTGTCTCTATGTCTCAGGTACCAAGGTATCTAGAAGGCAACACAGTCTAATGTGGTACTTCTCAAACTTTTTGGTCTCAGAACCTCTTAACAATCAATTATGAAGAACTGTTAGAAAAGCTTTTCTTTGTGCAATTTCTATCGATCAATATTTACATAGATATTTATCTATATATTTTAGGTATATTTATATATTTGTTCATGTAGTTTCTATCGATCAATATTTACATATATATTTATCCATATATTTTAGGTATATCTATTTTGTTTATGCAGTTTATATTGATCAATATTTACCTATACATTTTACCTATATATTTTAGGTATATTTATCTATATATTTTGTTTATATAGTTTATATTGATCAATATATACATATATTTATCTATATATTTTGTTTATACAGTTTTTATCAATCTTTACACACCTATATATCTATATATTTTATATCTATCTATATATAGATATCCATATTATATATATATTATACATATATATATAATTTTATGTGGTTTATATCAATCAAAACTTTAAAATAGTTTTAACCTCAAACTGAAAGCATCTCAGGGATCCAATGGGGCTCCCAGACCCTGCTTTGGGAACTACTGTTCTAACAGAAGAGCCTTCCTTGGCTGTGAGATCAAAGGTTCTGAATTTGACTTGTGGCTTTATCAGGGACTATCTGGGGGTTTTCAGTCAAACATCAGCATAGGCTCAGAGGAGCTTTGGTAAAAGAAAAATCTGAAAAACAAGCAATTTAAGTGAGTGCAACATCAGTTGCAAAACAGCTTGGAAAAATAAGGGGCCCAGAGCCTGAGGGCCAGTTCTGCCATGGGCACTGTGTGATCTTGGATAAGTCCTTTCCCCTAAACTGAGCTGAAGTTTCCTCACTGATACATAAAACAATTAGATACTTTACATGGTTCCTCCTAGCTCTAAACCTCAGCTGTCAGCAGAGAGTAGGTGCTTAATAAAGGCTGAGCAATTTTGAGGGAAAAATGTCACAACATTTAAGCTGTCAGCATAAAGTAGGTGCTTAATAAATGCTTCTGAGGAGAAAAGGGTCCCAAAGACTCACAGTAAGAAAGGACTATAACACATGGGATTCATGTTTTGGGGAGGAAAAGCCTAGATTTGGTTCAATTCAATAAGCATTATTAAAACTCTCACTAAATACCAGGAACAGGGCCAGTTGCTGAGCATATAAAGTAAAAACAAAGCAAGGCCCATCCTTGAGGAGATTATGTTCTCCTGGTAAAAAAGACCTGGGATAGAGCATGAGCCCTGAAGTCAGGAGGACACGAGTTCAAATCTGGCCTCAGACACTTAACACTTCTTGGCTGTGTGACCCTGGGCAAGTCACTTAACCCCAATTGCCTCAAAAAAAAAAAAAAAAACCTGGATATAAATGAGAAAATAGAAACTCTCCACCTATGTGTGTTTGAGTGTGAGTGAGAATGGGCGTGTGAGTGCTGTGGGTAGGTAGGAGTGTGTGTTTATAGGAGTGTGTTTGTGCATAAGGACCACACTCTTACGGTGTTTGAGAATGTGTGTATGTAGTGGGGTGCATTTGTGCCTGAGGTTTTGTTTTTGTTTGAGTGTTTCCACATGAGCCCAAGCGTGCATGATATACGTGGTCTCTTGTGTGTCTGCGGGATGTATCAGAGTACGGATGTATGTGTAAGTGTGTGATAAGTGGGGGGTATATTTAGGGCTGAATCTATGAGTCATTAATAAGGGGAAGTCCCAGTGCGGACATCCCCTTCCCCAGGCAGATCAGCTCCTCCTTTCCGCTGCCCAGGGTCATACAGCCAGTCTGTGGCTAAGGCGGCCTTCCTGGCTTCCAGGCCACTCTTGGCTGAATCACAGTGCCTCGGGAATGACTTTGGGGGCAGGGTAGGGGCTGTGGTGACTCCCGCAGCAGTGGGGGCCAGCACTCTCTGCCTTCTGCCATGGCCGGGGGCTGGTTTGGGGGGGGCACCCCAGGGCCCGCCGTGACAGGAGGTGCCATTCCGGAGCCAATAAAGCAAGCGTGATGGGGCCCCTGCAGTCAGCTCCCCAGCTGTGCAGAAGCAACTTGGCACACCTGCTTCAAATACTCCTGGGAAACTCTAATTACCATCCTCTGGGCTGGGCCTGCAGCCAAGGACAAGGCAGGGGGCCTTAGGAAAGGGAGGCAGGGAAAAGCAGGTCTTCTTTCAGGCACTGAAAAGGGCCCAGGGCCACTGGAGCTTGAATCTGGAGAGCTGGATAGATGGGGAGAAGGGGAGAGGGATGGACAGAGGGAGGGGAAAGGAGAAGGATGGATGGGAAGAAGGCAGAAGAGGAGAGTTGGTTGACAGAGGGAAGGGAAAGGGATGGATAGAGGGAGAGGAGAAGAGGAGAGGGATGAAGAAGAGTAGATGGGGAGATGAGAGGGATGGATGGGGAGGAGAAGAGAGAGATGGTTGACAGAAGGGAAAGGAGAAGGGTGGGTGGGAATAAGGGAGAGGAGAGGGATGGATGAGGAAGAGAAGGGAAGAGGGGTGGATAAGGAAGGGAGAGGGATAGATGATAGGAGAGAGGGATAGGAGAGAGGGAGGAAGAAAAATGGGTAAGAGAAATGGATAGAGGGAAGGCAGAGGAATGGATGGGAGAGGAGAGAAGCATGGATGGGGAATTAGGTAAGATGGGGAAGGGGAAAAGCATGGATGGGGGAGAGGAATGGATAGGAGAGAGACATGGATGAAGAGAGGAGAGGTATGGATTGGGGAGGGGAGAAAGCTCTTCTCCAGAGAAGTGTGAGCAGGCACAAAATGAAGGAATGAGGGATGACTCAAAGTTAAACTCTCAAAAGAAATCAAGTTCCACAAGAAAACCAACTAATCGATCAACAAGCATTTAATAAGTGTCTGCTGTTTACCAGGCACTGTGTTAAACTCTGGTGATACAGGAAACATCTCTGCCTTCAAGGAACCAACATGCACATCTAGGAACACATAAAAAAGAGAAATCTAGCTTTGCAAAGAGCCATTTAGGTAGTATCATGTCAAGATTAGAAAACAGAACTCAAGAGATTGAAATCCTGAATCCAGGCCCTTCCCATGCTACCATTTTGTGTTCTAAAACTTTCCTCAACTTCTCAAACTTTTGTTCTTAGTATCTTCCTACTATTAAAAATCATCAAGGATCTGTCCAAAGAGTTTTTGTTTATGTAGGTTATATTTATGAATATTTACCATTTAGAAATTAAAACAAATTTTGAATTTATAGACTTTCTGAAAGAGTTTCAGAGATCCCCAGAATTCTCTGGACCATATTTGGAGAACCACTGTTCTAAAGGTCCTGCTCAGCTCTGACATCCCAGGGTCTTTCTCAGCATTTTCTGTTCCAAGGTCCTTCCCAGCTCAGATATCCCATCTTCTTTTCCCAACATTCTTTGTTCCAAGGTCCTTCCCAGCTCAGTTCCAAAGTCCTTCCCAACTCAGATATCCCGTATTCTAGCATCTTACCCAGCATTCTTTGTTCCAAAGTCCCTCCCAGATCAAATATCCCATGTTCTAGGATTTTTCCCAGCACCCTCTGTTCTAAAATCTTTTCCAGCTCAGACATCCCATATCTTTCCCAGTATTCTCTGTTCCAAAGTCCTTCCCAGCTCAGATATCCCATGTTCTAGGGTCTTTCCCAACATTCTTTGTTCTAAGATCCTTCCCAGCTCAGACATCCCACATCTTTCCCAGTATTCTCTCTTCCAAAGTCCTTCCCAGCTCAGACATCCCATGTTCTAGCATCTTTCCCAGAATCCAGTCTTTTGGCATCCCAGACCAAAGTCTTCCCAGCTCTGACATCCCACATTTTAAGGACCCTTGCAGCTCTGACACTCTCTATGCTAAGATTCCCCCCAGCTCTAATATTATATACAATCTGATACTTCTCTGTTGTACTACAACAAGGTCCCTGGGAGCCGGGAACCCAAAGAGTCGGTTGCTACCTGTTACCTAAAGGGATGATGCAGGCAGGAAGCAATCACCAGCGACCCTGGCCTTCCCGACCAAGGGTTTGCAGCTCTGATCGTCACAACTCTAGTAATCAAGGCTGCTTGGGAGGAATCTCCCTGGAAGTGCCCTCGGAGGCTTCTGGTCTAGCCTCCTCATTTGACAGATAAAGAAACCAAGGCTCAGAGATGGTTTGCCCAAGGTCCCACAGGCAATAAATGGCTGTGCCAGGTTTTAAACTCAGAATTTTAACCCCGATGCAGTTCTATTTCCCTTGGGAAAATGACAGGTGAGAACAGGGGTTCTATGTGGCTGTGGTTTCTGCCCCCTTTAGGGGTCATTCCTGTCTCCCGCAGGTCAGCTCTGTCCCCAGGATTCAAGATCTTGCAGTGGTCCAAGAAGGCTTCATGAGGCCTCATGGGTCTCAACCATTAGGTCAGGGATGGTAGCCATGAGCCATGGATGTATTAAGTGCCAAAGTGTGGAAAGATAAAATAATTCAACCTAAGCTTGGGAAAAGTAACCACCTTGAGAAGTTTGAGAAGAATTTGGAGTTGGTGAGCAGAGAAGCAACTTGGGTTTGGGCTCAATGTCTTCTTGGAGAATCAAGAGGGGTTTGCAGTCTTTCTGGGAGGGGCTGTTTTACATACTGAAACTGTCTTTGTGAGGCAGAGAAATCGAGGAGCCCTCTCAGAAGCCACTGCCTTAGACAGGCAGCACCTGGGCTGGAACAGAGCAGAGAAAGCAGAAACCCAAGCCCTCTCCCATCCCCAAGATAATTAATCAAAAATGGTACAGAAGAAGCTGAAAAGAAAGGGGAGAGAATGGAGAGAGAGACATGGACACAGAGAGATAGAGACAGAAAGAAAAAGAGAGATTCAGAGAGAGACAGAGACAAAGAGAGAGTCAGAAAAATAGAGAGAGGCAATGAGACAGTGATTCAGAGAGATATTCAGACACACAAAAGAAGAAACAGAAAACAGGGAGAAACAGAGACAAAAAGACAGAGAGATGGAGAAAGACAGAGAGAGACAGAGACAAATATGGAAAGAGACACATAGAGACAGAGAGAGAGAGAGAGAGAGAGAGAGAGAGAGAGAGAGAGAGAGAGAGAGAGAGAGAGAGAGAGTGTTCAGCTGCAAGGAGCTCTGAACTCACAACTGCAGAGGCAAGGGAGAAATTATTTCCAGCCCAGGAAGAGCAGACTGAGTAGGCACAGCAGGCAAAGAGAATTTAGGTTAGACATTTAGGACAGTCTCTGAAGCAGAATGACCTGCCAGGAAGTGCGCTCTCCTGGAAGGTCAGGGGCAGGATGTGGGGAACCAGAAGGAACTGGGTGAGAGAGGCGAGTCCCTGAGGTCTCTAAATCTCTCAGAGATTCTTGCTGAATAAAAAGAAAAGAAGGGAGGGAGAGAAGGGAAGAAAAACCCTGTTCAGGAAGGAGGCAAGAGAGACAGAGCAGGGGGAGCAGTGATGGAGCAGTGATGTATCATGGGAGCCCAAGCCCCAAGTCTCCCCATCCAGCGAGTGCAACCTCTGTCTGCGTGTAGGACTCGCAATTGCCTGGACGCGTCCCATGGAAAATCCTCAGTCAAGGCTGGGGCACTCCTGTGTCCCTCCTTGAATGTCAAAGGAGCTGGGAAGGCTCTCGGGGTGGGGGTGGGCCCGAGATGTTAGCTTTTCTCTGGTGTGCTGACAGATTTTTCCATTCTTGCCTGACTTTTTGCCCATTTCAAGAGAGATGATAGAAGTGAGCAAGGGATGAGATCATAGAGTTACAGCTAGAAAAAGCTTCAGGGGCCTTCTACTACCATCCCCCCTTTTTAACAGATGGGGAAACTGAGGCTCAGGGAGGATCACTTATAGAATCATATAGGTCAACAAAGTACATTTCTATAATAATAACAGGCAGGATTTAAATGACATTTTGAGGTTTACAAAGGCTATCCCATTTGTTCCTCAAACAACAGGCTTCATCTCTCAGCCTGGGGCGTTCTCCCCCACAAGCCCTCCTCATTTTGATCTCCTGGCCTCCTACTTTCCTTTAAGACTCAGCAAATATTCCACCTTGTCCAGGAAGCCTTTTTTTCTCTCAATTATTTCCTGTTCATCCTATTTGACCCAGGTTGCATATTGTCTGTCATTAGATTGTAAGCTCCTTGATGGCAGGCGTGTATCTCTAGCACTTAGGACAGTGCCTGGCACATAGAAGGGCTTAATAAAATACTTACTGACTGACCGATCCTCCCAACACTCCTAGGTATTATTATTATTATTATTATTATTATTATTATTATTATTATTCCCATTTTATAGATGGGGAAACTGAGGTTCAGGAGGAGGCTATAACCTGGGGCAGCTAGTGGATAGAATGCTGGGCTTAGTGTTAAGAAGATTCAATTTGGCCTCAGATGCTTCCTAGCTGTGTAACTCTAGACAAATCACTTAACCCTGTTTGCCTCAGTTTCTTTATCTGTAAAATGAGCTGAAGAAGGAAATGGCAACACTTACTAGCTATGAGACCCTGGGCAAGTCACTTAATCGTGCTTGCCTCAGTTTCCTCATCTGTAAAATGAACTGGAGAAGGAAATGGCAAACCACTAGGGTATTTTCACCAAGAAAAGTCCAAAAGGGGTCACAGGGAGTCTATATATCACCATTCAAACCCATGCCTGCCGAGTCCAAAGTTAGGACTCTTATTACAATGCTACAGTGACCTCACAGTCTTACAGTTCACAACTGAATTTTCTTCACAATGCTCTTGTGAGGCAAGTGTCCTTGGTCCCATTTTATGGATGAACAAGCTGAGACCTGGAGAGCTGAGTTTTATTATTTGTTATTATTATCATCTCATCCTAATCTTGAAGGGCAGCTCAGTGAATACAGCGATGAATTTGAGAATCAGGAAAACCTGAATTCAAATCCTGTCTCAGGTACTTATTAGCTGTATAACCTTGGGCAAACCATTAAAAAAAAAAATCTGTCTGCCTCAGTTTTTTCCTTTGTAAAATGGGAATAATAAGAGCATTGTTGTGGAGATCAACTGAGATATTTGTAAAAATGTTTTTGCAAACTTCAAAGCTCTACAGAAACATTACTTATTCATTCATTCATTCGTTTGTTTGTTTATTTATTGTTTTTTTTTGCTGAAGCAATTGGGATTAAGTGACTTGCCCAGAGTCACACAGCCAGGAAGTGTTAAATGTCTGAGACTAGATTTGAACTCAGATCCTCCTGATTTCAGGGCTGGTGTTCTACCCAAAACATTATTAAAATGGCTATTTTTGAAAACGGGATACAGTGAGAAATTTCTCTGGACAATTCTCTATCCCACAATTATTCTTCTCTATTTAATGTTCTATATAGGATGATGATCATCATGATGAAGAAGCATTTTCTAAGTGCCTACTGTGTGCACTATCCCTAGTGCTGATGATAGAGGCAAGGAGCATGCTGGTAGCTAATAGAATAGGATTTTTATGTAATAAAGGCATATTAATGGGGAGGGACATTTATGGAAGGCAGAAGGTGGCTTTGGGGTGGAGCCTTGAAAGAAGCTGGGGGTTCCAAGAGCATCCCAGGAGAAGGAAACAACCCCAAGGCGGCAGGCAAGTGGGAGACATGAATAGGACAGACTGGGATATTCTTATTATTAACAAACATTTATTAAAGATAGAAAGATCATCTCAGGAAGGTAGGAGTCACACTGTGCCAAACCGGGCGGCTGTCCTTGAACCTAAAAGCCAAGGTCACCCAGCTTAATGGGCGGCAGTGTGCGGGGATGAGAAAACCCAAGTCCAGTGTTCTTCCCACCATGCCAGGTACCCAGACACCACTGGGCAGACCCAATGGGGAACCAGAGCTGAAAGAAAGAGTGCAACTCCCAGCTTCCAGTCAGGGTTAACTTGGACTGAATAATGAGGGAGGGGAAGTAAATAAAGCCCCTGCAAGGGCACAGCCGTGGCTTTTGGCCTGGGACCAGACAAGTGTGCGATAGCAGGTCTGGCTGTGGCGCATAAATATTTGGGGGCCAATCGGCAGGTCTATTGGGTGGCACTCATCACACCAAAATCCCATAGGCATCAAACCTCTGCCACTTGGGGATGCAGTGCTGCAGGCAGGGAGCATGATGGGAGATCCATTTTGTGAGCCACCAGAGGGAAAGTCCATCCCAGAGCTGTGTTGGCCAGGTAGAAGCTTCCCCACCCCCAGCAGATCCATGGATCCCAAAAGCCTCGTGTCTCCTGCCCTGCTGGCCCAGATCCCGGGCAGAAAGAACTGCCTTTCTCCTGAAGACCCCTTCCCTTCCCTGCCTCATGGATCCCTTTTTTCCACAGACCCCCTTTGGGGGCTGATCCAACAGCCTTGTGTCTCCTGCCCTGTTGCCCCAGATCCCGGGCAGAGTGAGCTGCCTTTCTCCTGAAGATCCCTTCCCTTCCCTGCCTCATGGATCCCTTTTTTCCCCACAGACCCCCTTTGGGGGCCGATCCAACATCCCCCTGTACCCCAATCCCAGGCGTTCAACCACAGCAAAGCCTTCAGAGACAAATAGACCTTTTCCCAAGCAAGGATGGCTTGTAACAGATGCAGCGCTGTACAGGGCAGGAAATGAAGTAGCTTTCATCTCCCAGCATCTATGAGAAAAACACCAGGCTATTGCAGGCTGGCCGGTAACCCAAGAAGAAATGAACTGCATGTGTTTTGGTGAGGAGGGGTACGTGGGGAAGGCGAAGGGGGAGAGGCTGCCATTTGGGTTTCTTTACTAACGAGTAATAGACCCTTCTATTTGGTGCCATTTAAAGGTGGGAAGCAGGAGATTTTTTTTTAAAGCAAAAACAATAGCTGAGGCTGTAGATGAGAGAAAGCAAAGCTTTATCAGACTGTGCAGCTGCAGCCAGTCTCGGAGCACCCCCAGAGGAGTCTGGGAAGGTGGGGATAATGGAATGAGGGCAGTCAGAGCCGAAACGACAAAAGTCCAAAAGGAGGAATGAAAAAGGCCGGCCGGCTTGCTGGGCAGAGAGCATCGGATGCCAGCTATTTCTGGCGACGCCCCACACCAGGCAGAAGCCCGCTGGTCCGCGGATTCCAGAAACCTGCCTGGGCAGTCTCGGGGCTTAGCTTTGCTCTCTCCAATCTGGTGGTTTAATCCAGCTGTTTGTAGCCGGTTGGTTTCTGGGGATTTTTAATGGGAAGAACAAGAGATGAGGAGGAGAGACAACTATGATTTAAAAAGACAGTAGAAAGAGAAGGCAAGAAAAGGAGGTGGGGGGACCGTAATATCAATTAGGCAGCGTTTCCTGAACATGATGTGAACCTGGGAATCAGGAGGTATGGGCTGGGCTCTGACATTAGCTGTGTGAGCAGAGACAGATCCTTCAGATGTGAGAATCTCAAATCTTCCTCTGCAAAATGGGCACCGATTATACCTATTGTTGTTGTTCAGATGGAATCAGAAAGTCCTGAGTTCAGATCTGGCCTCAGACACTTAGTTGCTGTGTGACACTGGTCAAGTCACTTCACTCTACCTCAGTTTCCTCATCTGTGAAATGATCTGGAAAAGGAAATGGCAATATTTACTAGTTGTGTGCCTCTGGGCAAGTCACATCACTCTGCCTCAGGTTCTTCATCTCTCAAATGAACTGGAAAACAAAATAGCAATATTTACTAGCTATGGGCCTCTGGGTATGTCACTTCACCATTTCTCAGTTCCTTCATCTCTCAAATGAGATGGAGTAAGAAATGGCAATATTTACTAGTTGTGAGACTCTGGTCAAGTCACTTCACTCTGCCTCAGTTTCCTCATCTCTCAAATGAGCTGGAGAAGGAAATGGCAATATTTACTAGTTGTGTGACTCTGGTCAAGTCACCTCACTCTGTTTGCCTCAGTTTCCTCATCTGTTAAATGAGTTGGAGAAGGAAATGGCAAACCACTCCGGTATCTCTGCCAAGAAAACCCCAAATAGGATCAAAAAGAGTCGGACTCAACTGAAAAATAACTGAACAAAAAACAATTCTTTTTTTAAGATTTGTTTACCTCTCTAATAACCAGTCACTGTTACCAAGCCGGCCAAATGCGAATGCCCCCTTCACAATCCACAAGATTCCTCCCTAGTCTTTGAGGGATTGATTGCCAACCTCCAGAACGAAGGGCATCTCTCCCTGGCCCTGTAGGCCACTTGGCCAGCACAAAGCTGCAGACTTGGATGGCGTGGGGGAATCCTGGGTGAGGGAGACGCATTGGCCACCTGAGTCTGATGTCCTTATCGGTCAGCTATCCCCCCTAGGGGGACTGACACGTAAGGAATGCCCCGTCTGTCACTGGGAGATTCCCAATTAAGAACCGACGGACAGCTGGAATGCATGGAATGATGAGGCTGGAGCCTGGAAGTCTTAGGAAGCGCCGTCCTGCGGACCCGGGGCAGGCTACTTGATCCATCCGGCCATCCGGAGGGCGGCTGTCTAAGGAGGTGGCAGGGAGGCCGGAAAGACTACTTAACTTGGAGTCAGGAGGCCAAGGCCGAAATCCTGCTCGTGCCACTGACTAGCTTTGAGACGAGACGTTACTACGCAAGGGGCTTCGTGCCTCTGGGATCAGTTATCTCCTTGTAACATGGAGATGATACTGCTCATACCACCATTCTCTGGGAGTAGCTGTGCATTTTATAAGCTAATAATAATAATGACTTAATAATGTTCAGTCTTTGTCAATCCTCTCCAAAGCTTTGGGACTCTATTTGGGGTTTTTGTGACTGAGATACAGGAGGGGGCTGGCCATTTCCTTCTCCAGCTCATTTGACAGATGAGGAAACTGAGGCAGACAGGATGGAGTAACTTGACCAGGGTCACATGGCTAGTAAGTGTCTGAGGCTGGATTTGAACTCAGGAACCCAATTGGCTCTTGGAACTCTAGGTTTGGTACTCTCTGTACTATGGCACATAATGAGAATAAGAATATGTTTAGCTAGCATTTATACCAGTTTTAGGGTTTGCAAAGAGGGTTTTTTTTTGTTGTTGTTGTTATCTCATTGATCCTCCCAACAACGCTGAGAGGTGGGTACTATTATTATTCCCCTTTTACAGATAGGAAACTGAAACTTAGAGAAGAGACTTAACACAGCTAGTAAGTGGGAGGGCGTCTTCCTGACTTCGGATCTAATATGCTCCCCAATATACCTCCCAGCTATCAAAAGCAGCCTGGACTAGAAAGGACAGCCTCTTGTGGAAAGAGCACAGGACACAGCATTGGAAACAATGTCACTTCTCTGGCACTTCTTAGCTATATGACCCTGGGGGATGGGTTTTTTGTTATAATGTTCCCCTCAGCCCTGACATTTCTTGTTCTAAGATTATTCTAAGCCCTGAAATTCCTTGTTCTAAGCCCCTCCCAGCTCTGACATCTCCTGCTCTAAGCCCCCTCCCAGCTCTGACATCTCCTGCTCTAAGCCCCCTCCCAGCCCTGACATCTCCTGTTCTAAGCTCCCTCCCAGCCCTGACTTCCCCTGTTCTAAGCCCCCTCCCAGTTCTGACACCCCTGTTCTAAGCCCCCTCCCAGCCCTGACTTCCCCTGTTCTAAGCCCCCTCCCAGTTCTGACACCCCTGTTCTAAGCTCCCTCCCAGCCCTGACATCCCTGTTCTAAGCCCCCTCCAGCTCTGACATCTCCTGTTCTAAGCTCCCTCCCAGCCCTGACATCCCTTGTTCTAAGCCCCCTCCCAGCTCTGACATCCCCTGTTCTAAGCCCCCTCCAGCCCTGACATCTCCCGTTCTAAATCCCCTCCCAGTTCTGACATCCCCTGTTCTAAGCTCCCTCCAGCCCTGACATCCCCTGTTCTAAGCCCCTCCCAGCCCTGACATCTCCTGTTCTAAGCCCCCTCCCAGCTCTGACATCCCCTGTTCTAAGCTCCCTCCCAGCCCTGACATCCCCTGTTCAGAGCCCCCTCCCAGTGCAGCCCTCCCTGTCCTAAGTTTCCTCCCAGCTCCTATGTTCCCTGAGCTAGAAAGGCAGCTCTTCTACTGACTGGGTTTTCATCTGCATATCAATGCAAGGCTGCATTGGGATTGAATTAAAGATATGCTAATAGTTCATGTTTATACCACAGCCATTGGGAGCTTAGGAGTAATCATGTCCCACATTTATACAAGGATTTCAACCATTTAAATAATTAGCGCACTTAAGGAGCCTCACAACCACCCAGCAAGGTAAGGGATGGGGAGGGGAGACACAAGCTCACAGCTCCACAGACTGATGGGTCCATCGGATCTACCCCACCCCGTTTTCCAAAGGAGGGAAGGGTGGCCCACAAGGCTGAGCGACTTGGCCAAAATGGCAGAGAGAATGGGCAACATGGTCAGAATTTGAACTCGGGTCTTCTCTCTCCCATCTTAATGCTCTTTTCAATATATCGTTCTGTGTTATCACTGTCATTCCATATAAGGGGAAACAGGCATAGAGACATTAATTAGCTCTCCATTAGGCTCCCACAATTTGAAACGGCTGAAATAGGGGGTCCCATCTAGGGTTGCAGACCTTCTAACTCTCAGGGAATCACATATGAGAGGCCAGAAAGGAGGGAAGGCCCAGGGATGTAGCAGAATATCAGCAAGAGCATATTGTGATTCGACAGGGAGCTTAGTCCCTTTGGCTGCCAGAAGCAGCACCTCTGCCATGGTCGCTCTCCAGATGCTGGTGATCCAATGAGCCCCTTTCTCTGCAGAGAAGATTGTCGCAGCCAGAGAAATCTGCAGAATTCTAGAGTGAGGATGTTGGTGCAAAACCCTGCATCCTGACCAGTCACATCCTCGTGCTGTCTGGGCTGTCTGTCTCCTCCCTCCGTCACCCACGGAGCTCTGGGGCGTTCCTTGCAGATCCCAGAAGCTCCCTGTGACTTTGAGCCAATCTCTTTGCTAAGAAGCCCCCCATGGACATCCAAAAAGGCCTTTCAGAAGAGCCAGTGAGACCTGGGCCCCGATACCACAGTTGGCAATCAGGAAAGACAGCCTTGGTAATGGAAGGAAGACGAATTTGCCCTTATCCGTGTGGTGCTATTACAGCATAATTAGAAAGCACTAATGAGGATCCCATAACAGTCTCCACGGGCTGGCAGAAAAGCCGGCCAGCCTGACCCCGGGTACAGCTGGTGTTACCTGGCATTCCCATGCCAAATGGCCCTCAATTCACTGACCTCGTCTGAGCCTCTGGAACAAACAGCTGTTGAGCATTAAGTGTTTGGGTTGGGGTGAGGGGAGGGCCGGTGACCGGCAAACAGACCTAACAGAAAAACACACGACCAGCACCGTACGTGTGTGGAATGACTCAAATTGGGGGAAAGCTATATAATTCATAAAGAGCCTCTTAACCACCAGCCTTCACCTTTCTAGCTTTAGTTTCCTCAGCCTAAGTTTTAAAGAACCCCCTCCCTCAAAGAAGTAGTGGAAAAATAACTGGCATTTACAGGATACCATAAAAGTTTAGGAAAAAACTCTTTCTATACCTGATTTCTGTAGTCTCATTAAAAACCAGGGAGGGAGGTACCAATTTACACTCCATTTACAAGATAGGAAAATGGAAGCTCTAGGGGTCAAACCTCGGGTCCAAGTTCACATAATTATTATGACACATCTGACTCTAGGTCTACTATTAAATCTATTATGACTACCTGGTCGGTAAACTGTATTTATTAAGCACCTACTATGGGCCAGGAACTGTGCTAAGTGCTGAAAAGACAAAGGGCAAAAGCCCATCCCTGTTGTCAAGAAGCTCACACTCTAATGGGGAAGACAGGATTCTTTTTTTTTTCTCTCCTTTTTTTTTT
Organism: Sarcophilus harrisii; assembly: GCF_902635505.1. Lineage (NCBI taxonomy): Eukaryota > Metazoa > Chordata > Mammalia > Dasyuromorphia > Dasyuridae > Sarcophilus > Sarcophilus harrisii. The sequence continues at coordinate 18,950,775 of NC_045430.1, forward strand.
TTTAATTTTTATAGCTTTTTATTTACAAGATACATGCATGGGTAATTTTTCAGCATTGACAATTGCAAGACTTTTTGTTCCAACTTTTCTCCTCCTTCCCCCCATCCCCTTCCCCCGATGGCAGGTTGACCATACATGTTAAATATGTTGAAGTATATGTTAAATATAATATATGTATACAGGGAGACAAGATTCAAGGAACTATTACTCAGTAAACATTTGTTAAGCACTGACTATGTGCCAGGCAATATATTCAATGCTGAGGTTATCCAGAAAGGCAATAATTAATCTCTGTTTTCAAAGAAACTCACATGAGAGAGACACCAGGCAAGCAACTATCAATAAAACAATCAATCAATCAATATTTATTTTATTATATTATTTTTTATATTTATTAGATTTTTTATTATTATTATTATTCTAAATAAATACTATATACTAAGAACCAGGGATGCAAAAGGAGCTAAAATGCAGTCTCTGCCCTCAAGGAGCTTACAATCCAATAATTACGTGTTACTGTTGTTTAGTCTTGTCTGATTCTTTGTGTCCCCATTTGATACACAAAGAATCAGACAAGATTGATCCAAACAAGAAGGTGGATAAACTGAATATAATCAAACTTCATTGAAGGGGAATCTATCTCAAATGCAAAGGATTTTGCCAGCCTTAAAGCACTGTATCAGAGGTTAACATTTTCTATCTCCCCGATCCTTTTGGCATCCTCCTTCCCAAAATAATGGTATTCAATATATAAAATAAAATCCAAAGGATTTCAAAGGAGATCAATTATACTAAAAGAGAGCCAAAAAAATGTTTTTAAGTTCATAGTCTTCGGGTTAAGAACCTGTCACATTATTTTTAATAAGCTGTGAAGCTCATGCTGCCCACATCTGTCTGGATCCAAGTTCCTCTGAGTCTTCTGAAGAAAATATCTGTTCCATAAACATGTGGGCACTTGAGATCTAGACATGGCAGGGATCATAAGAATACCTAATCTGACTTGTTCATCTTAAACTGCCGCCTTTCTCTTCCTGCTCTGCGAGACATCGCAGACTGTACTAAAGGTTAGGTTGCCTCTGTCAGGAATAGCAACCTCAACCTTCTTGGCTGCCTTTGCTTATGGAGTAGGATTCCATTCCATGATTCTAATCGCGAGCAGAATTGGGGAACGTCCTGAATCTTCCCTTGGGTGTTGTGTGTGATTCAGCCCAGCCGAGGCTGGCTCAGTCATAGTCAGGAAGGCCCACTCCCTACTCCCAGAATGCTCTCCTCACTAACTCATGAAGTTCTACTCAGAGGCACTTATTTGATTTGATTATTCATCGCTTTCCTCAGGCACTTCACAGGTAATGGGGAGACAACCACAAGAAATCAACTGAGTGTGAATTAGTTTATTCATCCAGTCTCTCAGTGGCAAGGAGGGGTCCCCAGTAAATCAAAAACCACTTGGATATGGAGGATGCAAAACAGGAAAAAATGGAATAATGAATGAAAAGAAAGCAACTAACTTTATTAGCAAGTCTAGGATCACCCCTCAATCCAGGAAATGGTGATAGCAATTCAGCCTTGTTTTTCCTCTTGAATAATTTCTTCTCCCAAGCTCCCAAGTTGTAGAACTATATTACAGAGTAAACTCAATAACCCAATCTTCAATATATTTTTTAAAAATACTTAAGAAAGAAATACCTATTTGATAATAATAAAAAAACATTCTGGGAAGACCAGAAAGGAATCTGGCAGATATTAAGTTTAGAACAGCACCTTATCCCACATTCCACAATACGCTCTAAATGGATGCGTGACTTTAATATTAATATTAAGGGCAGCTAGGTGACACAGTGGTTAGAACACTGGGTCTAGAGTCAGGAAGACTTGAATTCAAATCGAGCCTTAGCACTAGCTCTGTGATTCTGGGCAAATTACATAACCTGTCTACCTCAGTTTTCTCATCTATAAAATGGGGTTAATAATTGCACTTACTTCCAACAGTTGTTATGAGGATTAATTAAATAATAAATGTAAAACACTTAGCACAATGCCTGGCTTATAGCAAATGCTATGTAAATGTTACTTATTATTATTAACAAACAGAATAGAATAAATAGAATAGAAACATCATATACCTTTCATGGTTATAGATAAGAAATATATTCTTTATCAAACAAAGAATAGAGTCAAATATAAAGGCTAAAACAGATAAGTGATTACATGAGATTGAAAGGTTTTTGGCACAAATAAAAGTAATGTATCCAGGCTAAGAAGGGAAATAGTCATAACTAACATGCACACATACACGAATTATACATATATATGTATATATAAATACACACACATATATAGTTTTATATGTGTCTGTGTATATATGTGTGTCTATTTATATCTATATGTTATATTTATAACTAGGACACCAAAACTCTGAGAAATTTGATACAAAGATTTGTGACAAACACAGAGACATATCTGTGAATGTATATATGTATATAGTGAAGTGACTTTTGACACATATATTCATATATGCATAGACATACACATATGTATATATACACTATATATATATATGACCAAAAGCCACTTCACAATAGATAAATTGTCAAAGAACATAGGTAGTTCTCAAAAGAACTACAAATTATTGCTAACAATATGAAAAACATCCCAAATCCCTAACAATTAAGAAAAATCTAAATCAAAATAATGTTTCACCTCAAATTTAGGAAACTGGTAAAGATGACAGGAGATGGAAACAGTCAATGATGCAGAGGTTCTAAGGAGAAGTTAGACATTTCTAGTGTATTGTCAGTGGACATAAATCAGTGCAACCATTTTGGAAAGCAATTTGGAACTATGTAAATAACTAACATATCTATATCCTTTGATGAAGAGATTCTAATACTAGGTATGTATTCATAAGGAAACCATAATAATAATAATAATAACAATAATAATAATAATAAAGTCTCCATATATGAGGTATTATATATACCGGTATTTTTGGTAGTAGCAAAGAACTGAAAGAAAACTAGATTCCTGTCAATTAGGGAATGGGTGAAGAAATTGTAGTAGATGTAATAGAATATTACCATGCAAGAGAAAAGATAAATACTTGAGAAGCCTGGGAAGATTTACATGAACCAATGAAGAGTGAAGTAAACAGAGGCAAAGGAAAAAAAAATGAAAAAGAAGAACAATATAAATGAAAAAATAACCACAAAATCATTGAAAATGAAGGCTGCACAATCACAAAGAACAATTAAGCCCAGCTCCAGAGACAGAGGTGAGAAAATAACTCCCTCAATTCTCCTTTGCAGAGGCAGGAGGTCCATAAATATTTTCAGATTTATATATATATATGTTGGATTTTTTATCATTTTTTTTATTATTATAAAGGATGGCTTTCCAGGAAGGGGGAAGAAGGAAAAGGGGGAAAATTTAGGCTATCTCAAAACAAAATTCCTCTCTGGGCTCTGAACTTTCTTAATCATTTCATCATTTCCCAGGCAGGGCTTAGCAAAGTGTCTGGCACATAGCAGGCACTTAATAAATGTTGATTGAGTGAGCTATAAAATGAAATGGTGGGACCACATTACTTTCAATGACCCTTCCAGTTTAAAATCTACAATCCAAAGAAATGTTTGAAAAATCCAGATTATGCTTGCATTTTTGTTCTTCTTCCCAGGTTATTTATACCTTCTAAATACAATTCTCCTTGAGCAACAAGAAAACTGTTCGGTTCTGCACACATATATTGTATCCAAGATCTACTGTAATCTATCTAACATGTATAGGACTGCTTGCCATCTTTGGGGAGAGGGCAGAGGGAGGGAGGGGAAAAATCGGAACAGAAGTGAGTGCAAGGGATAATGTTGTAAAAAATTACCCTGGCATGGGTTCTGTCAATAAAAAGTTATTTAATTAAAAAAAAAATCCAGATTACTTGATTAAAAATTACAATGACAAAAACAACCAAATGCTTCCTTGTACCAGTATAATCAGTGAAAGTAAAAATATCACTAAAATGAAATTAGCTTTTACATAAATGCTGACATTTGGGACTTTTTTGTAGGCAAAGGAAAACCACTCTTAACCCTAGAGTCAATTTCACTTTCCTTTATTCCTTCTACAGAACAAAAATGTTTGTTTCCTTTTACCCCACCAAGGACAAATATACAAGTCAAAAATAAAACCTTCTCACCGAAAAACAAAATAAAAAGAAAAACAAAAAAACAGCTAAAATGCTCCCAAGTTTTTTTCCATTCTTGGTCAAGTTACTTTGGCATCCAATTTGTCATATTATTTTAAAGCTCAGGTTCAGTTACTCCAGTCCCTCCTTCCCAGCCCCAATCACACTTAAACCATTAAAAGGGATACAAAACATAAGTACTTCTTATAGAAAGAGCTTTGAAGTAACAGCACTTGTAAAAACCCTCTCTGCTGTGTGCAGTCCTCCTTAATCACAGCTCACATTAATTTAGGAGAGCTTGTTAAGTGGTTTCTTTTCAAAGCCAATTAAGGTAGCTCAGACAAATGATTTCTGGCCGCTAGGGTTATTCCAAATTCAGGAACAGCTTGAGTAGAATCATCGATCAAGCCCTGAAAGGCACCTTAAAATTCTTCTAGTTTAATTCCTCATTTTAAAAAAAGGGAAACTGAGGCTCAGAGGGAATTAAGTGACTGACTGGCCCAAAGTGGCTGAGATAAAGTTCAAATCCAGCACTGACCTTCCTTGTGCTAAGGCTCCTCCCAGCTCTGACATTCCCTGTTCTAAGTTCCCTTCCAGCTCTGACCTTCCCTGTTCTAAGGCCTCCCAGGGCTGACATCCCCTGTTCTAAGGCCCCTCCAAACACTGACATCTCCTGTTCTAAGCTCCCTCCCAGTTCTGATATTCTGTTCTAAGGCCTCCTAGTTCTAACATTCTCTGTTCTCAAATCCCTCTCAGATCTTACATTTCTGTTTTAAGCTCCCTTCCAGCCCTGACATCCCCTGTTCTAAGTCCCCTTCCAGCTCTGACATCCCCTGTTCTAAGCTCCTTCCCAGCCCTGACCTTCCCTGTTTTAAGGATCCTCCTAACTCAGACATTCTGTTTTCAGTTCTTTCTTCCAGATCCGATATCTGTAACTCCAGAAGGCATTGTATTAAGTACCAGAGAAACAAAGAGTACAAAGCTGGGGTACCTGCCTTCAGGAGGGTTCAAATCTACCAAAGAAAAAAAGATACACATACATTAATAGCCACACAAGGCTGTAGAATGATCGAGGCAGTCAACGATCTTTAAGGAAGGGTCAGAGGAAGTCGGTTCCCCCTCTTCCCCCTATGGATACCACCTACAAAAAGAGCAAAGATCAAGCTAAAACTCCATGGAGGAAATCGACTGAGATTGAGAAGGGGCCTAACCCCAGAGACTCAGCTTGGAGAAAGGCATTAGAATTCAACAAATCCAACCCAGAAGGCCCAGAGAGAAGCTGACTAACTTTCCTGCAGACACCCAGATTGTAAGAGAATCAGAAATCTGAACCCCAGTCTCCTGACTCCAGATCTCCTTCCATCACACTGAGTTATAGGTTGGTTGAAGACTAGGGATGTTTCACTTAAATAAGAAAAGACTTGGAAGGTGACTGAGAGCTAGGATTTCCAGTATTGGAAAGCCTGTTCCAGGGAAGACATTCTGTGTGACTCCAGAAAGAAGGACCTAAACCAAGCTATGAAAGCTGTAAGATGGAAGAGGCAAGGCAGCAAGCTCCCAGTCACTGGTAACACAAACTAAGTGCACAGAGTCTAGCCCACTGTAGGTTCTTAATAAATGTTTATTGACTAAATGATTGACTGAATTAGGGTTTCCAGGAGGGAGTTGTACTAGATAACTCTATGGGCCCATGGCAGAACTTGAAGGATTACCAGCTTATACAGTTGGAGAGCCTGCGTTTTTACAAATTCAGCTTCTGTTTGATCTCCTCTGAGCCCAAAGGCTTCATGGTGAAGAGAAACCTGGTCATGAGTCACTAAAATTGTGAATAAGCCCCAAAGCTTTAAATGGCAGTAATGCTGGCTGCAGAATTCTTGGCTCCTATTCCTTGTAATGGTGATGATATCAATCACATGAAAGGCTTGGAGAAAATGGACTGAAGGAAGGGAACTGTGGGCCTAATGAAGCCAACTTTGCTGAGAAGTCTAGCTTGCAGGTGTGGTAAAACACACACACACACACACACACACACCAATGACCTGGTAGTCAAGAGGCCTGGGGGTTTCTAAGGGATTTATGCAATTGCTTAGTTGACCTTGAATTTCTCTTGCAGTCCTAAACTGATAATCCTATAATCTTGTGGCAACTCAGTCACCACTAAATTGCTGTGTAACCTTGAGTGATATACTCAGCCACTCTGAAATCCAGTTTCCTGACTTTTAAAATGGGGATCAAGAACTCTTCCCAATTTGGCTCAAAGGACTAAAGGACATGTGAAATGATTTGGTTTTAATATCATCTGGAAAGTTTGAAGCATTATATGACCTTAAAGCATCCCTAGTTTTCCATTTTTTCTCTGTAAAATGAAGAGGGTTAGTATATCGGATTGCTTGCTGTCTAGGAGAAGAAAGGGTGAAAATTTTGGGGAAAAAAGGAATGTTGAATACTATTTTTGCATGTATCTGGAAAAATAAAATATTATTTTTTTAAATGAAAAGGGTTGGGCTAAATGCCCTCTGGAGTCTTTCCCTTCCAGCTCTGTATCGATAGAGAAGGGAAGGAAGGAAAGAGGAGGGGAAAAGAGGATGGGGTGAGATGGATTGGGATGGGTGAGAAGATCCAAATAATAGGCAGATTTTTCCCTCCTGAAAGAACAAACAATTACTCCTAGATTGCTATTTGTGGTTTTTTGACCCAAAGGAAGCACCTCAACGGGGCTATATCAACCCCCTTGACATTGAAATTATAATTATGAAAAAGACTGAAGAAGAGAGAAAACTGGTTGACTTGCTCCTAGTCAAAAAATGGTCACAGCGAATTCTGGGTCTGAAATCAGAAAGATTCACCTAACGGAGTTAAAATCTGGCTTCAGACACTTACTAGCTGTGTGACCCCGGACAAGTCACATAACACTGTTGGTCTCAATTTTCCCATTTGTAAAATGAGCTGCAGAAGGAAATGGAGAACCACTTCTGTGCTTTTGCCAAGAAAAACCCCTAATAGGGTCATGAAGGATCAGACATGGCTCAATAACAAAAACACATGCAAAGAGAGATGTATGTTCATGAGCAATGTCTCACACTTTGAAATGTGAGATAGCCACAAATTAGGGTTTGTGAGTGTAATGGAATACAACCGTGTGGAAGGAAACAATGAAAGTGATGAAAAAACAAAGAAACACAGAAAGACTTGCATGAACTGATGCAGAGTGAAGTCAGTACCTACATAAGGATAACAATGCAAAGAGAAAGATCAGTGGCAAAATAATCCAAAGTGGGGGGTCTAATTAATCCAACCAGCTCAAAGAAGAGAGACAAGAATTTATCTTCTATTCGTCTGGAGAGCTGGGAGGGTCTAAGATTTCAGAGCATCGTGTACATTGTCAGATGGATTGATTAGTATTTTTCTCCTCTTTATAATTCTTTTTTTGTCACATCAGATGAGTCAGTGGAAGCTGCGTTAGGATATAGGGGGAAACTGAGGCAATATAAAACATGTTTTCAATAATATTTTTAAAATATTTATTGAATCGTCAAAATGAAAACTCAATAAAGGCAGTGACAAAAGGAACAAAGGTAAAAGTAGGAGGGATGCAGGTGTAAATCTAATGCCCGATACTAATTAGCTGTAAAATTCTAGATGTCACCACCTCCCAGAGTATATCAGCTTCCTCCTTTATAAAATGGGCATAAAAATGCCTTTGAGATCGGTTTCCCAATACATAAATATGAAGAGCCATATAAGTGTTTATTATAACTAGAATAAAGGAATGAGTTTTTATTTTCTTTCTTTGCCCATCCCCGCCCAGAAATCTGAGTGGTTCCCATTGGGAAAGATAAGAATGTGGAATGATTCCTTTGGGAACCAAGAGGTGAGGAACAGGAGAATGAGACCCAGAAGGATAAGAGGCTCAACAGGTTCCTCCACATCTCAGTGTCTAATATCCATTCTCAGCATTTAGATGTAATCTACCCTGGGGAAAAGGACTCCTTGGATAAATAGCATACCAAAGTCCTGACTTCATCGAGAGCTCTTTTGTCTGACATCAGTCACTTGTCTTAGAGTGTCTGGAGGATACAAGACCAAGACAACTTTCATCCATACCCATTTATGAAATATAATGAACTATGTCCCTTAGGAATCACAAGTTTGGAGAGTGAAACCTGTCATCAAAAGGAGAGGGAGGCTGGATGGGTATCCTAACTTACACTGGAGTCACAAAGGGAGCATTAAAAACACTATTGCTGTCTCAACACCGGTTCTTATCTTGGAACATTACTATTATTGATATGTAAAGTAACTAAATGGTGCTGGGATTCATAATTTACTCACCTTTCTTTCCTCCCTTTCTCTCTCTTTTTTTCCTATGTCTTTCTTCCCTTCTCTGCCTCCCTTCCTTTTCCCTTTCTTCTTGAGCTTCTTGATTCCTTCTTTCTCCCTGTCTCCTTCCTTCTCTTCCTCCTTCTGATTATTCTGTCCATCTTTCCTTCTTTCCCTCCACTTTCCACTTTTTCTGTTCATTCTCTCCTCTCTACTTCCTGCTTTCTTTCCTAGGCTGAAATGGAAATTAATTACTGGGGAAAAAAATTGAATTGTTGAACAGGCAATGAGAAAACAAAACTATCACTTTTTGCAGATGGTATACTTGGAGAATCCTAGAAAATCAACTAAAGCAGTAGCAGCAGCAAGAGCAAAGGACTGCACAGCCAAGATGTGTAACTTCATGGAAAATTGGACAGCAGAGTTCAAGGAAGCTTTCCAGCTGTTTGACCAAACAGGAGATGAAAAGATATTATACAACCAGTGTGGGGATGTGATGCAAGCCCTGGGCCAGAATCCTACCAATACTGAGGCACTCAAGGTCTTTGGGCATCCCAAGAGTGATGAGATGAATGTGAAGCTGCTGGACTTCAAACATTTTCTGCCAACGCTGCAAACTGTAGTAAAAAATAAGGACCAGGGAATCCATGAGGACTATGTAGAGGGGCTTTGGGTGTTTAATAAGGAAGGGAATGGCATAGTCATAGGAGCTGAAATCCAATAGGTCCTCATCACCCTGGGTGAGAAGATGACAGAAGTGGAAATGTTGGTGGCAAGGCATGAGGATAGCAACGGTTGAATCAACCATGAAGAGCTAGTCCAGATGATGCTGAATGAAGAGAACAACTCCCCTTTCCACAAAGAACCCCATAATTCTCTCAATATGAAAATCGTCCTCTTGCCCCTGAAGTCCCTGAAGGACATATGGTAATATGTCCTCTTTGGCCTATTTATTCTCTGCTTTCTCCAAATAAACTTGTTATCTTGATATCTAAAAAAAGAAAGAAAACCAGCTTAAAAAGTACTTGAAATAATTAACAACTTTAGCAATGTTACAGTCCTTAAAATAAACCTATATAAATCATTAGCATTTCTACATATCATTAATAAAGTCCAGTAGCAAAAGATAGAAAGAAAAATTCCATTTAAAATAACTGTAGACAAGGTTTTGCAAAGGTCAATGCTGAAAAATTATCCATGCATATGTTTTGAAAATAAAAAAGCTTTATTAAAAAAACTGTAAATAATATAAAATATTTAGGAGTCTACCTGTCGAGACAAATCTAGGAAATATATGAACACAATTACAAAACATTTTTGATGCAAAGCCAGATCTAAATAATTGGAGAAAATATGAATTGCTCATGGATAGGCAGAGCTGATATAATAAAAATGACAATTCTGCCTTAATGAATTTACCTATTCAGTGCTATACAAAATTTTTTATGGAGCTAGAAAAAATAATTACAAAATTCATCTGGAAGAACAAAAGTTCAAGAACATCAAGGGAACTAATGAAAAAAAGGTAAAAAAGGTAGCCTAACCATACCAGATCTAAAATTATATCACAAAGTGGCAGTCATCAAAATTATTTGCTATTGACTAAGAAAAAGAATGATGGATCAGTGAATTAGGTTAGGTACACATGACACAGTAGTCAGTAACTGTAGTAATCTATTGTTTGATAAATTCAAAGACTACAGCTTCTGGGATATTTGATAAAAATTGATGGGAAAACTGGAAAATAATACAACAGAAACTAGCATAGACCAATATCTTACACTGCATACCAAGATGACATCAACACAGGTACATGATTTAGACATAAAGCATGATACCATAAGCAAATTAAGAAAACAAGGGAAAGTTTATCTGTCAAATCTGTGGAAAAGGGAAGAATTTATGACCAAACAAGAGATAGAGAACATTATGAAATGGAAAAGGAAAAATTTTTATTACATCAAATTAAAAAGGTTTTGCACAAACAAATCCAATTCAACCAAGATGAGAAAGAAAACAGAAAGATGGGAAACAAGTTTTATTGTCAGCGTTTCTAATAAAGGCCTCATTTTTAAAATATTCAGAGAATTGAGTCCAAGTTATAAGAATACAAGTCATTCCCCAGTTGATAAATGGTCAAAGCATATGAACAGGTGGTTTTCATATGAGAAATCAAAGCTTTCTGTGTCATAAGAAAATATCTTCTAAATAACTATTGATTAGAGAAATGCAAATTAAAATAACTGGGGTATCACCTCATACCTATCAGATTGGCTAATATGACAGAAAAGGAAAATGATAAATGCTGTAGAAGGTGTGGGAAAATTGGGACACTAGTGCATTGTTGGCAGAATTGTAAAATGATTTAATCCTTCTGGAGCCCTAAGGGCTCTATATTGTGCATACTCTTTGATCAGCAATATTGCTACTAGATCTCTAGATCCCCATGAAGAAGGGGAAAGAACTCACATGTCTAAAAACACTTACACATCTCTTTTTGTGGTGGCAAAGAATTGAAAATCGAGGGGATGCCCATCAATTGGGAATAGCTGACCGAGTTGTGAACAATATATGAATGTAATGGAATATTGTCCTCTAAGAGATGATGAGCAGGATGATTTCAGAAAAACCTGGAAAGATTTACATGAATTAATGCTTAATGAAGTGAGCAGAACCAGAAGAACACTATACATAGTCACAGTAACATGGTGCGGATAATTAGCTTCGATAGACGGTCTTTCTCAGCAATGCAGTGATTCAAGACAATGCTAAGGTACTTGTGATAGAAAATGCTGAGCACATTCAGAGAAAGAACGATGAAGTCTGAATGCAAATAAAAGCTGCTATTTTCACTTTTTTTGTTTGTTTTTCCTTTTTCATGTTTTTTTCTCTTTTGTTCTGATTCTTCTTTCACAACATGACTAATGTGGAAATTTGTTTAACACAATTGCTCATATATATCAGATTGCATGACATTTTGGGGAAGGAAGAAGAGAGGAAGGGAGAAAAAAATTAGAACTCAAAACCTTATAAAAATGAATGTTGAAAACTTTCTTTACACATAATTGGGGACAAATGAAATACTATTAAGTGGGGAGAAATAAAATAAATTAATCCCTGGACTCATCTTCTGAAGACAGGTCAGTCAGAAAGAGTGTGGTCATTTTTGAAGAGGAATAGAGACATTGAAAGCAGCTGGTTCATATAAAACCAAAAGTGAAACAGATGGTGCCCTCAAGGAGAATCCTGGAGCACTTGATGTGAGCTTTGGCCATTAGTTCCACATGCACTTAGAAATAGTACATCCCCAAGACTCCAAATAAGCACGTGTATTCCAAAATCACCGATGATGCTGTCACCATCACTCTCACAATACGTGGAAAATTGGCACATGCCTCTTCAAGATTGGCCATGAAATGCAGCGAACTATAAGCTCCATGAGGATAAGGTCTGTTTCATTTTTGTCTTTATAAATAACAATAACAATAAATAAAAATGAAAATATGTTTTGATAAATGCTTCTGACCATCTGATGTTCTCTCCCAACACAAAGATCTTTTCTTTCGAGATTGCTTCATTCTTTCTATCTGTATCTTCAATATCTATCTATTACAGCACCTTGTAAACGGTAGGCACTTAATGCATGTTGCTTAATTACTATCAATCCCCAAGTAGAATATGAATTCCTTCAGAGAATGAAATGTTTCATTTTTTGTTTTTGTATCTTCAGCAACCTAACACAATGCCTAGCACATACTAGGGCCTTAATAACTGATTGCCTGAGCCTAGCACAGTACCAAGTATACTCTAGGTGTTTAATAAATGTTTGTTGCTAGATGGATCGATTCATTGATTTTGTTTATCGATTGAATCCAAAATTGAATTTTGCTGTTTGGAAAGACAGAGCCTCCGGGAAGTTAGTGTAAATTAAACCGCTTGACTCTGGAGCCATAGCTTTGCTGGTTGTGTGACAAGGCTCTCTCAGAAACCACCTGCTTCAACAGAACCCCTCCCACTGCAGCTGGTGGGCCAGTTCTGGGAGCTAGAGACTTAAGCCTTAAGTGAAAGAGACACTTGGAGTCCATTTTCATTCAGTGACAGGGAATCCAATTCTGTGCCTCTTATTAAGTTCCTGTACAGTGTCTGAGAATTTTAGCTCATCCTCTGGAGATTCAGAACAATGAATTATTAGCATTTCACTGGAGAAATGTGCTTTCCAAAAAGTCCCCTAACAGGGGTGATTTGGGGGTATATGGGTAGGGGAAGGACATATATTGGGTTCATTTCATTTTTAAATGTTTTCTGGACAATCAGCCAAAGTCAAAGCTGTCCGTTTCATGTGCCTGAAAATGAAAAAGTCAATTTTCTATAAGAGGGGGAAGGAAATTGAGCCCATCATCCAGTATGACTCGGAGAAACCAACAGGAACCCATCAGTCTCACTTAAAGTGCTGACATTTTGTGCTGGTGAAATGTGAACTCGGTGGGTTAGAGGGGCAGGTTGTGGAGGAGGGAAGATGGTGGGAAATCTGCTAGGTCTCCTGAAGGCCTTGCCTTAGTGTAGTTGACTTTATTATATTTCCATCCTTAATGGTCCGGCAGTAACTCAGAGAAATCCACAAAATTAATTGCCCAGTGAGTGTGGGAAGCCCGTTCCAGCACATGTTGTCCGGTATCAATGCCCTCACTTTTTGGATGATAGCATTCCTTCATTATTAGTAAATTTCCTTCTGGGGATGTTACGGTCCCCTGATGGACACCGAGCTTCTCCGTCAACAACGAGGAGAGCAGGAACAAGGGCTTTCTCCATAAAGGAAAATAAATATCCCGATGCCAGGAACAGTGGAAGAAGCCTGGCCCCTCACCAAAGAGAGGGGAGGGGCAAGCCTTTGGAACTGGGCACAGCTATGTGGCTGCTTCTAGACTTGGCAATACTTTGGGTCCTGGCAGGGAAGCCAGGTTCCCCCTCCCTTCCCCTACATAATTCATTGGTCTATAATGATTTAAATTCATTCCAAATACCGAGGCTAAGTAGAAAGGGCGCTGATACCGGGAGCCAAGAAACCTGAATTCTAGTCCTCCTCCTTCCACAAATTCAACGTGTCATCGTAGAGAAGTCATAGTCCCTCATTTTTCTCATTTTCCTCGTGTTAAATGAGGCAGCTCATCTCAAAGGACTTGCAGTGAATAAGAAAGAACATTAAACTTTCAGTCAAGAAACTTGGCTTCTTACTCTATTATTAATTAGCTGTGTGACCTGGGCAAATGAACTACCTTTTCTGAGCTTTACTTTAGTCAGATGAAAAATGAGAAGGTCGAGCTAAATCAGGAGTTCTTAACCCGGAGTCCATGAAATTGACTTTTGAATATTTGGAGAAGTGTATTTCAATAGAATTGGTTTCCTTGGCAATCCTAATGTATTCAATGCGCTTAAAAATATGATTCAGAGAAGGGGCGGTCCCTGGGTTTCATCAGATGATCCAGTGACAATGACTTCATTGCTAGTGCCTTTTGACTGGTGATCTCCCATACTTAAAAAGTTCTCCCTCCCCACTGATGCTCTCATATATCACTTGAAATATTACTTCTTTCGAGAAGCCTTTCTCACTACCCTTTAGTATCGATCCCTTTCCTTGGAGATTATTTCCAATTTATCCTGTTTTGGTCTTATTTGTATGAAGTATGTTGTCTCCCACTTTGGATGGAGAGCTTCTCCAGGCCAAGAACTGTCCTTTGCCTTTATTTGTACTCTCAGCACAGTGCCTGGCATACAGTAGGTGTTTAATAAATGCTTATTGGCTTGATCAGGCAGTGAAAGGGGTCTAAGACCCAAAAAAGGTTAAGCCACATGACCTCTAAGGGCCATCCTGCTTTTGTCATTTATCCCCATGTGACTCTGGGCAGCATTTCACTTCCTTGGATCTCAGTTTCCTCACCTGTAAAAAATAAGACATTTCATCTAGAGATGGCCTCGGGGGTCATCCAGCTCTTGATGATCTAGAGTTCCATGGGGGGAGGGGGTGATTTGTCTAAATTCACATGGTCAATTTGACTTGTGACATCACTAGTAGAAAGAATGCTGGGTTTCCAACCTGAGGATTGGAGTTTTAATCCCATCTTTGCTACCTATGTGACCTTTCAGGGGGAGAAACCAGTTATTCAGGTTCCTGAAGCCTCAGTGCTTTCATCTGGAAAAAAAAAGAAGTTAAGGTCTCTTCCTGCCTTAAATCTAGCACCCTGTGATTCTTCCCAGTCCTTCATTCTGAGACTATTGAGGCCCATAGAGTTGAATGAGAGACACAATACAGAAAGAGAGACAGAGATAAAGTACATAAATAAATTGATTAACAAAGAGATAAATTAATAATGAAAGACTGAATAAGTAAACAAATGAGTTAATAAATATCTAAAGAAGACCCTATGATTCTGTGATATATAAGAAGCAACTGGGCAGATGCCTTCATGGAGCATATGAGTCATAAAATAAATAGGGAACAGCACTTTTTCCTCCTTCCCCGGGGCTAGAGTAATATATGGGGAGCTAAATCGATGACTTTCAAATTTTTTCATTAAACATCATCCATCCCCAGAGAAAGGCAGAGTCCATACCTCCCTCCCTCCTATTTCACATCAAACTTTTGAAGCCGACAGTTTATTTTACTCCCTCTTGGAAAAGCCACAAATCTGAAAGTCTGGAGGGAGCCGGAGAGTTTGGATTGTGGGGAAAGCCCAGGACAGGAAGAGAGCCAATGTATGCATTCCCCTTCACCCTCAATTTGCAGCTGCCACCACCAAACAGCTGTTTAGGCTTGGGGTGGGGGTGGTCCTGCCTCTTGTCTTCTTTCTGTCACTTCGTTCCTCCATTCCCTCTCATATGTGGGTATGTTTCCCCAGGCTTGACATCTTCCTTCTGATCTTTTCAGAAATCTCTATTCCTACATTCAAACTAGTACCTCCAAATCAGCTAGGTGGTTCAGTGATAGTGTATAGAATACTGGGCCTGAATTCAAACCCAGTCTCAGACACTTACTAGTTGTGTAAACTTGGCAAGTGACTTAACCCTCTATTTGTCTTAGTTTTCTCATCTGTAAAATGGGTAATAATAAAAATATCTACTTCTCAGAGTTGTTTTAAGAATCGAATGAGATAATATTTGTAAAGCACTTAGCATATCATCTAACATGTATAAAGCCTTATGTAAATGATAACTATCACTATAATTATATAATAATTATAATTATTTTTCTCCCAAATTGATTTCTATCCATAACTACAAAAGCAGAAACACAAGTTTGGGTTCAAATCTTACCTTTAATGCTCACTATCTGTGTGAGTGAAACGTCCTAAGGTCTGTGTTCTAAAATCAGAGCACTGGACAAAATGGCACCCGAGGTCCCTCCCAGATCTGTTTTTGTAATCTTATGACCAAAGTTACTTACCCTTCCCCAGCCATGGTTTTTGTTGGCCAAGATGCTCTCAAAGCCCTGGACTAAAAGTCCTATGATCCAAGGTTTCAGATCAGAATTTCTCCCCATCTTCTGCATAGGTACATAATAGGTGTGTAATTGATTGCTGATTGATTGATTTTCAAAATGGAGGAGGGAAATTGATGGTTTCTGAAAATTACAGACTAGTGAAATTGATTTCAAGTCCTGGCAGAATTCTAGAATCGGTTTATTAACGGATGAATTGAAAGCACTTGGAAAGTGAAATTGTGATCATTAGGAGCCAGCATGGGTTCATTAAGAACAAGTCATGCTGAATTAACCTCATTTCCTTTTTGGTTAAGGTTACTTGACTGATAGAACAGGGAAATGATGCAGAGGTGGTAAAGCTGCATTTTAACCAGGCTCATAGATTTCAAGCTCAGAGGGACCTCTGAGGTCATCTCTAGTACAGCCTCGCTCATTTTACAAATGAAGTGCTCAGCAAAGCCTTTCATGATACCCTTCTGGATAAAAATAGAGAAACAAAGCATAATGAGGTCGATTCAGAGCTGGCTGACGGTGTTTATCTACCGAAGGAATTCTGATTAATGGATAGATATCAAACAAAAAGCTCATGAGGTGGAGGGGAGGGGGGAAGGATTTTTTAATTTCGTCTAAATGTTTGTTAATGACTTAGTTGAAAATATATATGACAGGCTTATCAAAGCTGACACAAAGTTGAGATAGTTGACAACCCCACTGGATGTCTGGTTTAGAAATCCAAAGATCTAACTCTTTGAACAATAGAACAAAAAATAATTAGACAAAATTAAATAAGCAGGAATAGAAAATTTCCCAAGAGGCAGTATGGATTAGTGGATAGTACACCAGTCTTGAAATCAAAAAGACCTGGGATCAAGTACGGTCTACATAAAACTTTTCCTGCTAAATTTCTCTAACTCTCACCATTCCCTTCCCTCAGATATTTATTAGTTCATTTGTTTATTTATTCAGTCATGCATTATTAATTTATCTCTTTGTTAATCAATTTATTTATATACTTTATCTCTGTTTAATAACTTTTTTTGTATATTACATGGAATGTAAGGTCCTTGAGGGCAGGGACCTTTTCCATTTTGGGGAGGAGGGGATCCTCAGCTTTTAGCTCAGTGTCTGATACACAGGTTGTCACTTATTAAATGCTCACTGATCCTTGAGTCATCAATCAATCAAACAATAAACTTTTATTAATTAATGACTAAAGCATTTATCTAGCACCGACTGTATGCCAAACACTGTGCTAAATCCTGGGAATATAAACAGAGAATTGAGATAGCTCCTAATCTCAGGATTAGAATGGGGAAGACAACTCCATTAAATTGTAAATTCCTTAAAATCAGGGATTTGCTTCTTTTTGTATCTCCACTGCCTGACATAATGACTAATACATAGGAGGTACTTAATAAATGTTTATCAGATGAATTAATATATGGAAAATTTTAGCTGCAAGTCACCTAGAAAGGGCCCCATGGTCCTTAGGGGCAGGCCAGGCATAGTTCTAAACCTTTTCCTTGTATTCTAAGCAGCCAGCATAGTAAATTGCACATAGGAGGTCCTCAGTAAATGAAGGATGAAGAGAAGGAACAAAAGGACAGAATTTTCTTACTCTCCAGCTTGAGAAATCCTGAGCTAATAAGAAATGAGGAGCAGAAGGATTTCAGAAAAGCCTGGAAAGACTTATATGAACTGATGCTGAGTGAAGTGAGCCGAACCAGAAGAAAAACAGCAACCATATATAATGACCAACTTTGATAGATTTAATCCTTCTCAGTAATTGAATGCTCCAAGACAATTCCAAAGGACTTGTGATGGAAAATGCTAACTACATCTAAAGGGAAAAAAACCATGGAATCTCAATGCAGTTCAAAGCATACTATTTTCACCTATTTTAGTTTGTTTTTGGTTTATTTTTCTTATGTCTTTTCCCTTTTGTTGTGAGTTTTCCTTCCCAACATGACTAATAAGGAAATATGTTTAACATGATACTTAACATGATATATAATCTATTAGAATGCTTGCTGTCTTGAGGAAGAGGAGGGAAGGAGAAAAATTTGAAACTCAAAATCTTATAAAAATGAAAACAATCTTTACACTTACTTGGAAAAATAAAATACTATTAAGGGGGGGAAGGGAAGTAACCCTGAGCTAGACTAAATGCCAGTTATAAAGGACTGGTATTTTCCACATTATCAGAAAGTGACAATTTCTGAAGGGACAGATTTGGCAGCTTTGCCCCTTAGCACACGATTCCAAGGATCCTAGATATAGAATCTAAAAGAACTCTGGTGGTAATCTAGTTAACCTCTCACTTTATGGGTGAGAATATGGAGGCTCTGACATGTTAGTTGTGACTTTCCCAGGGTCCTACAGCTACTAAGCATCTAAGAGTATGAACCCAGGTTTTCTTGATTCTGCCCTTCTATCCATTCTACTATGCTTCCTTTTATTTCAATAATTAAAGTAAAAATAGACCTGGCAATCAGTAGAAAGGACACACTAGATTTGGAGGTCAAATCCAGGCTATGTCACTCATAAACTATAGGATTATGGACATGTTACTTAGCCTCAGTTTGTTTTCTGTAAAATGAGGGAGATCCTACTGTACTACCTAACTCTAGCGAGGGTTTTCATGAAGGAAACCATTCAGTGAGTTAGCTGTAAAGCATTCTGGCAACATGAGCTCTCCCACCCTTGGGAAGAACAAGCAGGGCAGCCGGAGATTTATAGCACACGCCATGCTTTGCCAAAGGAAATATATTATGTGTAAAATGAAACTGTTATTACTCCTACTAACTTTTAGAAGCATTGAAGATTACAACAATTACCATAAAAACCTGATCTAGAATGATGTTCTTTCTGAGCCTAGAATGGAGAAGCTGGGATGCTCTTTATTCCTCCTGAGGATCAAACAACTGAGAAATCTTTGTGCCAGACACAATGTTGCTAGTCATTGGAGATGGTCCTTCCTCCCCATCTCCTGAGAGTTACAGTGTGGACACAGATAAGTTAATACAAATTAAGCAACTTATCAGCAAATGTATATTATCGGATTACTATGTGTCAGGCACTGTAAAGACACAAAGGCAAATGAGAAATGGGCCCTGCCCTCAAAGAGATTCCATTCTCCAGAGGGAAAACACACACGCTTATATATACAAAATAAATAGTAATCAGAAGGCAGGAGATTGCAGGGTGAGGGTGAGGAGGGAAGACTCTATAGAAGCTAAGGAATCAAGTAAGGCTTCATGTAGGCAGTGACACTTTAGCTGATCTTTCAAGGAAATCTGGGATTCTAACAACAAAGGTGCTATATATAGAGTCCCGTGGGTTACTTTTTATTGAAAACCAATCACAGACACATAGAAATACATTCCAGCAGGCCCTGCAGGGTTCCAGAGTCTCCCTACAAGAAAATCTCACTAATTCTTTAAGGTGAATTTGCAACTAATTGTTAGCAGTGGGGGACCTCTTGGGAACAGGGTCTCTCTCTACTAACATACATCCCGGTCCATCTATGGCTTAGTAAATAAGTCCTAGGGAGTTGTCTGAGGCCTAGGGAGATTAAAGTCTTGTCCAAAGTCACACAGCTAGTATCAGAAACGGAATATGAGTTCATCTTCCTTGCTCCAAACCCATTAGCCTTGTTGTAACCCAAGACTGCTCTATGGCTGTCAATGGATCGACTGATTTTTAAGAGAGAAAAATGGAAAGGGGATAATGAGACATTCTGAAAATTACAGACTAGTGAATTTGATGTTACCCCCTGGCAAAATTCTCAAATGGATTATTAATGAAGGTTACAGATCAGCAGAGAACTCTTAAGTTTGTGTTAGTTATTTTTTCATAGTTCTAGTGGAAGACTGGAATGAAATTCAAAACCATCTATCCCATGTATCCCAAATCTTCCTTGCTCCAAACATTTTTCTTTATCTGTTTGTCTGTCTATCTTTTTTATCTTTCTCTCATTCTGTGTGTCTCTTGTCTGTCTCTGTGCTATATCTGTGTCTATGTCTGTCTGTATGAATTGGTCTCTCTGTTTTTCTCTGTCTCTCTGTTAATATGTCTGTCTCTCTCTGTGTATGTCTGTCTGTCTATCTTGCTATACATTTCTCTCTTCCTTCCTTCATTTCTCTTTCCCTCCATTCTTCCTTCCCTCCCTTTCCCCTTCTCTTTCCCCCTCTTTCTCCTCCTCATCCTTAAGCTTCAAGCCCTAGCTGCACATCAAAGATCCATCCCTTCCTCCTCCAAACATTGATAGGCCCAGAATGGATTGCCTTTATACCAACCACAGCTAAAGATGGTGGAAAAGAAAGTGAAATTGATGGCCCACAGCCTGAGACCTGGAAGAGACTCAGAGGTCCTTCTCTTCTGACACCCTCATTTCCCAGACAAATTCTTTATTAGGCTGAAAAGGAAAAAAGCAGGATCTTCAATTTGAAAGAGTTCAAGTTATCTGACATCTCATTTAATTGCAGGAGAGGCTTTAATGATTGGAAACACTCTCTGGTCCACTACACAGAACATGTCTTCAACTTAGAATTCTCCTTCTCCTCTTCAAACATCTCCCTGAGGGTTAGTTCATTAGTAAATCCCTCCTAGGTTCACCTCACCTGCAGAACTACCTAGCACTGAAAGGGAACATAGAGACCAACGACTTTAAGATGGGGGAATATTAGAAGGGAAGGAGTCCCAACAGATAATTCCTTCCTATTAGGCTATAGATAGGTTATAGTATAAGAACTGGAAGGACCCTCAAACTTAGATAGTCCAAACAAAGACAATTCATTCCCATTTTACAAAGGAAAAAACAAAGTCTGAAGAAAATCGACTGGCCCAAGTTTAGAGCAGCAGGGGATCCATATCCAATACTCATCCCTCATGATTCATGCTTCTTGTTTCAATTCACAGAAAGTCACAGGGTCTTGGAACTAGAAGGAACCTCCAGGGCCATCCAGTCCAAACCAGTTCCTTTAGTAACATCTCTATCATTCTTCCTATATCTTTCAGTCACTTCCAACTCATCATGACTTCATTTGGAGTTTTCCTGGCAAAGATACTTAGAGTGGTTTGCTGTTTCTTTATGCATGTCATCTTACAGAATAAGAAACTAAGGCAAACAGGTCAAGTGACTTGCCCAGGATCACATATTACTATTAAGTGTCTGATTTCATAATTGAACTCAGTTTTTCCTGAATCCAGGCCCAGCACTCTATCCACTGTGTCTATACACAAGCTTCAATTTATATCTCTATTCAACAGCTGCTCAATATGCAGATATTATTTTTAATGGCCTTCCATTTTTATGTTTAGGCTTATTCATGGGTCTGTCCTCATGCTGCCATTACATTTCAGGCTTCCTGAGGCCATGGACCAAGTCATTCATTCATGGTCAGCTGAAGAACCATCTTCTATCTGACTCTTTTCCTTAGTTCTCCCCATCCCCAACTACTACTGCCCCCAACTACCCTGTAATTAATCTCTTTATATTTATTCCACATATATTTGTACGTGGACTTGTCTCTCCCATCTCTTAGAATATGAATTTCTTGAGATCAGAGATTATTCCATTCAATACATTTGTATCACACACAGTAGGTGATTTTCAAAATGCTTTGTGATTGGTTATTCGTAGAATGTTAACACTGGAAAGAACCTTAAAGATTCAATTCAAATCAAAGCAAAATTTGAATCCATGTTTCCTAGTCCTTCCTTGCCCCACTCCCTTCCCTAAATGCTTCCTTACTTTTCGACTAGTGAATGGATATTGGTAGAGCTATCAAGGGAACACTCTATAGCTATCCCCTACCCACAAACCCCCAAATCTGATTCAATCAAATTAATCTACAAGATTTATGAAGCACCTACTTTGGGCCAGGCTGGGGAACATAGGCCATTGTTTTGCTCGGCTTGGAAGGGCGGGTTCTGGGCAATCCCCCCTTCCTCTTCCATAAAAACATCTGTCGCTCCCTCCCAACACACTGCCTTATATC
Organism: Sarcophilus harrisii; assembly: GCF_902635505.1. Taxonomy (NCBI): domain Eukaryota; kingdom Metazoa; phylum Chordata; class Mammalia; order Dasyuromorphia; family Dasyuridae; genus Sarcophilus; species Sarcophilus harrisii. Next base: position 18,972,748 of record NC_045430.1, read on the forward strand.
AAGATTTCTTAATTTTTTTCCACTTGTGACCCCTTTTCACCTGGGAAATTTTCAATTTTTATGCATGTAAAATATATATACAAATCAAACATTTATTGATAATAATTCATAATTTTGTGACCCTCACATTCAATATGCTTAAGTTTAAGAAGTTTTGCCTTACATCAATCACTAAGTACCAAAAGAATCATAATATCATAGATTTAGAGCTGGGAGGAGACTTCAAGTCCAATCCATGCATTTGACAGTTGGGTAAACAGAGGCCTAGAAGTTGAAGTGACTTGGTCAAAGTCACATGAGTAAGGAAGTGGCAGAATCATAATTCAAGCTCAAGACCTTTGACTCCAAACCCATCACAACATCCACTATACCACAGAGTCAGGTCCAGAGAGAGGAGCCTTCTCTAAGTTCCTGAAGACAGGCATCAATAGAATTGTTGGATACCATTATCACCCCCCTCATCTGGAAACTCAAAAACAAGGAATGACCCCAAGAGTGGAATTTATGAAAAAGAAATGCAGGGTGTGTCCTAATTGCCAAGTGAGATCACCTGGGGCAATGATCACAGCTGAAGAGAATTAGGAGGAAGAGATGGGTTCAAATCCTGTTTCAGACCCACACTAGCTGTAGAACTCTCACACAAATCACTTCTCAGCTTCTTCATTTCCTACAAAATGAGATTGTTGAATGGGATGACTTGAAGTTCCCTCCCCAGCCATAAATCTATGCCCTTATGGTCCAGATTAGGTCCAGGTCGTCTGTTTCCAAGGTCTCCTAACTTAATGACTTCTGAAGTCATCAAATCAATAAGAGACAAGGAAGCATATATACTGATTTTTATGAAAAATCTCATGTATGAAATTAATACATTTTCAAGAAAAGATCATAATGCAAAATAAAAAATGAAAGGGACTATACCTTAATAATTGATTAATGACATGGATTCACTACTTTTTTCCTATACTTTTTAATTTTTAGGTTATATGTATACATTCATTTTGTACATATTTCCATATGAATCATGTTAGGAGAGAAAAATCAGAGGAAAAAGAAAAAAACAAGAGAAAAAGAATACAGAAGGAGGAAAAAAGGGTGAAATGCTTTAGTCTGCATTCAGTTTCCATAGTTCTCTCTCTGGATGCAAATGGCATTTTCCATCTGAAGCTTATTGGAATGGAAGCATATATTTTTAAGGGAAAAAAATGATTATTATTGCTGCCCAAGAGTGAAACTAACTGCCTCTGGGGCTGGGAAGTATGGTCCCTGTCACCAGGAATGTTCAAGGAGAAGTTGGGCATCCCCACCATGGAGACTGCTAAGGAGATTCTTCCAACTCAGGCTTCTCATCCTTCTTTTTTCTTTAGTTTTCCCTCCCTTCCCTGACTGATCCCAGAAGCCTAGAGTTTTCTTTCCTAAAAGAACAAAAAGCCATCTCTTTGTTGCCTCTCTGCCCTTTCTGTATCAGCCCCAAATATTACCTCATAGTGATATTTGGTGAAGTGGCCCACAAAGCCAAAGCCTTTTAACCTCTGCTTGCTCAAATGCTCCTGGCAGAAGGAGCACAGGCTCCTGGTTCTGTGAGTCTTATTGGGTTGTTCTATCTTAAACCTTTTCTTCCCTGACTCTCAATCACTCAGTCTCATCTTGACAATTATTATAACAGAAGGAAGGAAGGAAGGAAGGAAGGAAGGAAGGAAGGAAGGAAGGAAGGAAGGAAGGAAGGAAGGAAGGAAGGAAGGAAGGAAGGAAGGAAGGAAGGAAAGAAGGAAGGAAGGAAGGAGGAAAAGAGGGAAGGAAGGAGGGAGGGAAGGAAGGAGGGAAGGAGGGAAGGAGGGAAGGAGGGAAGGAGGGAAGAAGGGAAGGAGGGAAGGAGGGAAGAAGGGAGGGAAGGAAGGAAGGAAGGAAGGAAGAAAAAGAAAAGACCTTTCCCTATTCTTCCCAGTTGTGAATCTCAAAATTACTTCTTATTTATTTTTAACGTGTCCTATTTAAGTACAATAAGCCCATCTTATAATCAGAAAGTCCTGGCTCTGTGATTTTTGATGTCATTTCTCCTCTTAAGAGTTCTAGTTAACTTGGTTAACTCAGAAGCTATAAGGTACAGAAGAGAGGCTAATGTTCATGGCAGTAGGATCCCTTACACACACACAAACACACACACACACTCACTCTGAAATACCAAATCTCTCACTCTAGTGATATCTCCCTCGAGATCTCTGCCGCCATTTGTTGTACTGGGACTAAGGAATGGCTGCCAGTCACACCCAAGCCCAACCCTCTCCTATCCTGGCACTGCTGTTCACCCGGCTGTTCCAGCATGTGGCATCCGAACTTAAAGCCATATTTCTGGGAAACAGTTGGTAGGGAGCAAAATCTCAGTTTGCTATTAAGGAGACCTGAGAAGCCTCACATACATGAGAAGCCTTAAGCTATCCTTGTACCCATTCCCTTGAAACCTAACTGAGGAGATGCCAATTTCATCAGCTTCCAGGGAGAAGCTGAACAAATTTGACTTTTCTGTGCTAATTTCATAGTATTTTCCCTCTGGGGTCAGAAGACTCAGGGTCCAAATGCTATTTTTGTCAATTTCTACCTGTGTGACCCCCAGACAAGTCACTTCAAGTGAACAAGGCATTAAGGAAACTAGCATTTATTAAGCACCTGCTTTGTGCATTCATTAAGCTAAGTAAGGAGAGAATAGAAGTCACTGATCTCAAGGAGCTCACATGTTTCTAAGCCTCAGTTTCCTTGTCTGTAAAATAATAAGGATGAACCAATTCTTCTCTAAAGTCTCTTCCAGTATTTAATCTAAGACCCCATGATCCTTTTCTTAGAATGGGAGGACTAATCATTTGTCTCCCAGAAAGGCAGCATGCATATTAGATAAAATGATGACCTTAAGTCAGGAAGCCCTGCATTCAAATCTTGCCTCTGGCTGGCACTTAGAAGCTGTGTGAGCTAAAGCAAATCAGCTCCCTTCTCTGAGATTTATCTTCTTCAAGCTGAGATCCCACAGCTTATATACAAAATAGCTTTATTTTCCAGATTTCCAGATGCCTAAATGCAAATATGTATAGAACAAAACCATCTACCTCCAATGGAGGATTGCCAAAGCAATGAACCCCCAAAAGCTATGGGGATAAGCGATAGAGAACAAAGATCTTCACTTACTTTAATTTTTTAGGTGCCATTTTTTTTTTGCTGAGGCAATTGGGGTTAAGTGACTTGTCTAGGGTCACATAGCTGGGAAGTGTTAAGTGTCTGAGGTCAGATTTGAACTCAGGTCCTCCTGACTTCAGGGCTGGTGCTCCATCCACTGCACCACAAGTCATCTTCTCTTACAAGAACAGACCATCTCAACCCTACCAAAGAGTTGTTATCATGGAGTAGGACCAGAGCTTGAGAGTCAGATCATCTTAGGAAGCTCATTGGACATCACGCTGAATTTGAAGTCAGCAGCATTGGTCTTGAAAGATCAAGACCCTCTGACCCTTCCCACACAAGTGACTTTGGATGAGCCTTCATCTTTCTCAATTTCCTCTTCTGTGAAATAAGGGAATTGCACTGGATTGCCTCTAAATCTCTTCTAGTTTCCAACTTCTCCATCTGTATCCAAATAAGAGCCGAATACCTCTTTTTTGTTTTTTGGAGGTTCACCAAATGATGATCCTTTTGGCAGCTTGGGGTGGGGGGGGATGGATTGGATGTTTTGGTTGTAACAAAGACCATTCATTCAAGGCAGCTGAGCTTCATGGGGGTTTACTCCCCTCTGCCAAACTCCTTGAAAAGGGAATCAAATCACCTGCAATGGAACCAGCAACCACGCATCCGTTTGATGGGAAAGGGGGACTGGGGTTCCTGGTTGGGAGTAGAAGGCTCAGATTTCTGGTCTCTGGCCACCCACTACCTCTTGGGGCCAGAGGGAAGAATTATCTGGATGCAGCTGTCCCCATCACAGCTGCCAAGGAAGGGAAGGTCCAGTGACAAGCCGTTCTCCCATTCTGCCTCTCCCTGTTCCCCTCTATCTGCCTGGCAAACATCCAAAGCTTCATCAGAAAGCACACTCTGAGCCCGGCAGCCTTTGCCTCCCTTCCTCCAGTCCCCTCCATCCTGAGCCGGGGCCAAGCCCAATGCTGACATTTCTACTGTCCAGGTTCCCCTCCCTTACTTCTCGGCAGGCACCCAGAAACTTTTAAGTCCCACCTTGGGAAGGAGGGGTCAAATTTCTAGATCCTGCTCAATTCAAGATCCAGTTTTCTCAAATAAAAGCCTGGGTAGCACTGAATGATCAGAGTATAGACATAAGGATTCAAAGGGATTAGCTTCAGGAAGAGGCTGAACGATGGGGCATCTCGACACAGTTTTAGAGAGAATAAGCATCCTCAATCAGAAAACAGGTTTCAGTCAAAAGCACATGGCCCTGGAACCAAGGTTCAAATTCCAATTCTAATGCATGCTACCTGAGTAACCCTATATGCATCATTGAAACTGCTTGGGTCTCAGTTTCCTCATCTGTCAAATGAGGTCAGTGGACTCAGTGTTCCCTAAGATCATTTCTAGCTCTACTTCTATGATCCTACTAACCTCCAAATCTGTAAAATCAGGACACTGAGCTGGAAGGCCTTAGTGATATACTTTTTGGCTCTATTCATTCCTATCCCCGTCCCATATCTTATCCCCACAGTGCCTTCCTTCTGAGATTATCTTCCCTTTACAAGAGGTGTGTCTTCTATATAAAACTGTTTGCTTATTGTCTTCCATCTCCCATTAGAATGGAAGCTCCTGGAGGTCAGGGACCATGTTATTGCCTTAGGATAGTGCCCAGCACATAGTAAACCTTTATAAAGGGTATATCTTCTATACAAAATTGTTTGCTTATTGTATTCCAACTCCCATTAGAATGGAAACTCCTTGAGGTCAGGGACCATGTTATTGCATCATGGCTTAGTATGGTGCCCAACACATAACAAACCTTTACAAAGGGTATATTTCTTCTATATAAAATTGTTTGCTTATTGTCTTCCAAATCCCCATTAGAATGGAAGCTCCTTGACATCAAGGACCATGTTATTGCCTTAGTATAGAGCCCAGCACATAGTAAACACATAATAAATGCTTGGTAAACTATGATCTTATGAACATATGGCTTAGTATAGTGCCCAACACATAGTAAACCTTTACAAAGGGTGTATCTTCTATATAAAATTTTAAATTTTAGGTAGAAATGAATAGAGCTGAAAAGGATTTACTCTGTAAAATGAGTTGGTTGAATAAGTTGGTCTAACAGGTTCCTTCCAGTTCTAGATCTATGATTCAGATCCTAAGTACCCCGATCTCCATAGACTTCAATTTCTTAATCTGTAGACTGGAGTTGTCCTAAACGATCTATGAGGTTCCTTCTAAGATTCTAAGATTTGTTTTGTTATTGTTGTTGTTTTACAAAAGCTGTTGCTGCCACCGCCACCACCAAAAATGACTCTTCTTCTTGGGCATCCCATATAATTGCATTCATATCACCCTCCACACAGAGACAGTGGGTCAGCACGTGCTAGGAACTGACATTTCCAAAAGTCCAAAGTCACATAGATGGAGAATGAACCTAAAACAGACATGCAAATCCAGCCCAGGAACAGAAATAGCTTGGGAAATGATCGCCAGGCAAGATAGCAATGGAGATTTTGCAACTGATGCAGGGGGAAGCAGTTCTGGGGCATTGGAAAGAACAATAAATCAAGTATCAGAAAAGCTGATTTCTATCCCTGACCTTGCCAATTGTGTGCATGACCTGTGTGACCCTGGACAGATCAGTTCCTCTTTGGGAGCTCAGACTTTCCCCCTTTGTACAATGAGGTGACTGGCTGAATTAATCTAGTCACCCAGTCGTAGTTCTAGACCTGGAAGGAGTCTTAGAAGCCATCTAGTACAACCTCCTCCTTTTACAGATGGGGAAACTGAGGCCAGATATCATAAGATTATAGCTCTAGACCTGAGAACTTTAGAAATCATCTAGTATTACTTTACAGATGAGAAACTGAGACCAGCTATTACAGGATCATATGATTATAGATCTAGAGCTGAAAGGGACCTTAGAGGCCATTTAGTTCAACATTTTACAGACGAGGAAACTGGGGCCCAAGGTCAAATGACTTCAAAGAATCAAAGATCTACAGTTGGATGAAATCTTAGCAGCCTAGTTAACCCCCTCATTTTTACAAATGATGAAACTCCACAGAGAAGGGGAATTACTTGTCAAGATCACATATGGAAGAAAATGGCAGAATGAAGATTGGAACCCAGCTTTCTGATTCCAAGACCCAGGAATCACTGCCTTTTTACAATCTCTGAATCCATAGCCTGAGGTCGGAATTCTGAGAACAGGCTTTCCAAGGGGGAAATCATCTCAGGATTTCTGATGAAGAAAATCATTAATCTTTGCTGATGGATGATGGGGCAATAGCAGAGTATTGACACAAACAGGGACCCAATTCTTCGTCCAAGTCAATAAAAGTCCAATTTCCTTCTGGCAGAAATGCGGATGAATATAGTGGGATGTGATCCCTACAAACACGGATGTCTCCATCTACATCTCAAAGTGTGAGTGACGGATAAATAAGACTCCTCTAAACTTAGGATAACAGTAGGGTGGAATTATAAGCTCCAAACTGAAAGAGACCTTGAGGACCTTCATTTTACAGATGAGGAATCCAAGGTACAGACAGAGGTCACATAATTTGCTCAAGGTCATCTAAACCAGGAGCCCCAAGCCTCAGCACACAGGTCTCTCAACTTCAACATGGCCTTCAGAGACTCAAGAAACAGGTTACATTTTCTTTATTCTAGCTACTTCTTTGTATTCCTCAACTGATGGACCATTTGACAAGACAAATGAGGTTTCTTCGAGCATGTGGGAATGACACTGAAGTTCTATCTGAACAAGGCTGAATCAATCCAGCAGGAAAATATCTGCCCAGTAGTGAAAATGTCAATGGAGGGAGTGAAGAAATTGATTAGTCGAGCTGATCGGTGCTACGTTTCCCCAAAAAAAGACCATCCCCCCCAAACAAAAAACTGAATTAGTTTTTTGCTTAAGAATCATGTATAGAATGTAAACTCTTTGAAGGGGAGAAAAGAGAAGGAGAATTTATTAAACACCAAGAGCTTTACAAATATCTCATTTGATCCTCCCCAAAACTCTGGGAGTTAGATGCCATTATTGTCCCATTTCACAATTGAGGATACTGATGCATCCAGAGATATCTTGTCCAAGTGGCCCTATAGTTAAGTAAGTAACTGAGCGTGGATTCTTGACTCCTTACCCACTGTACTGCCCAGCCACCAGAGACCATTTTTTACCTTTGTCTTTCTCCTAACACAGTGCTAAGTCAATAATAAATGTGGCCAGGACTAGTTCCAATAGTCTTATGATGGAGACAGCCATCTGCACCTAGAGAGAGGACTGTGGGAACTGAATGTGGACGACAACATAGTATTTTCACTTTTTGTGCTTGTTTCCTTGCTTTTTGTTTTCTTTCTCATTTTTTTTCTTTTTTGAACTGATTTTCCTTGTGCAGAACGATATTTATGGAAATACGTATAGAAGAATTGCACATATTTTGAATTACTTGCTGTCTAGGGACAGGGAAAAAGGAGAGAGAAAAATGTGGAACACAAGGTTTTGCAAGGATAAATATTAAAAACTATCTATGCAAATGTTTAGAAAATAAAAGTCTTAATAAAAATTATGGCCAGGAGATATAACATAGAATATAGGGTAAAGGAATAGATTAAGAATCAGGGAGGGATGGGTCCAAATCCAGCCTCTAATATATAATGTTTATGTGACATTATACAAATCACTCAGCCTCTAGGGCCTCAGATAATTGTTGAGGCAGCTAGATGGTACAATGGATAGAGCACCAGCCCTGAAATCAGGTGGCCCTGAGTTCAAATCCGACTTACTAGTTGTGTGATTCTGGACAAATCACTTAACACAGACTGCCTTGCCAAAATAATAATAATAATAAAGTTATGAAACAGTTACTGACCTGCATTAGGAAAGGGAGCTTCCTCATAAAAAATACCTTACACTGATGAATCTAATCTAATAATAATAATGAATCTTATCTAATAATAATAATAGTAATGAAAGCTTATGAGATGAAATTAAACAGAGCTGAAAGAAGACTGCTAGATAGAAGGAGATCTAGTCTCTCTTCTACCATTTTCCAAATTGATGACTTGGGTAAATCACTCAGGTTCCTCATCTGTAAAATGGGCATAATATTTTGCCTCCCTAAAGCAGGTGGCTAGACTAGATGACCTTTAGATTTTCAGATCTACAATCCCAAGCAGACATAACCTTAGAATTAAAACAAATAATCAGTTCAAAGCTGTCATTCCTAGTGTGCCCTTCAAAGAGAAGGAAGGGAGGAGTTTCTAGAGAAGCATTTGCTATCAGACTAACTTACAATATCATTAGCTGATTTGAGCAGAGAAAGGGTCAAGAGGCTCACTTGGTTCTGGCCTAAAGGTAAGAGAAGAAGCATGTTTACCCCACCTGTAGGTTCCTACTATGCTGAAAGTCTGATCTCCAAGAGGAAGAAGCACAGTTCTACTTCAGAAGAAGATAAGACTAGAAATAGGAGGAGGGAACCAAGGGAAGAAGCCCCCTCAGGAAAGTGCTCTCTTCCAATTTAAAGTCCTGGTCCAAAGTTCCCACTGGTCCACCCTAGTTACAGCTTTGTTTGCAAAGACTGAAGAGTCAGGAGGGTCCATCAGCACCTTAGCCTTTGATTTGCTGCCTGATCCTTGGTTTAATGACTTGTGAAATTGATGCATTAATAACCTACTTATATAGCTCCTGGCATTCTAATAGAGTTTTATTGATTCACATCTTCAAAATGATAGTAAATATGAGTCTGCATATTATATACCACAAACAAAGGTCTTCTGTAACAGCAAAGGAGAGAGGACGTGGTTCAAAGACCAGACTCTGACATACACTTCCTTTGTGACCCTCAGCAAGTCCCTTCTCCATGTCTGGGCCTTAGTTTTCTCATCTATAAACAGATCATCTCTGAGCATCTTTCCAACTCCCAGTCCTATGATCTTATCTATCCAGCTATCCCACAGTCACACTCTACCTGGGTGGCTAAAGATAAGGAAAGGGTCTCCTTATCGGTCAAAATGATATAGGATCAGATCATCTCTGAGGATCTTTCTAACGCTCAATCCCATGATCCTAAGCATCCGATATCCCAGAGTCACCCTCAGCTGGAAATGAGAACATTCTTCAAACATTCAGGACCATAGAGAGCTGATGCTCTTTACTCTGAATGGGAACTGTTTCTGCATTCACATAAAATTGATTTTGTCAAGGAGTTCACACTTCATCAGGTATAGAGGGAAGTGCGCATCTGAGCTACGTTCTTCTTAGCTCGTGGGTGAATAAACTGGCTTAGGCCAAATTAAAGGGAGAATGTTGAAATGAGCCTCTGGGAGGGTCTGCTGGATCCAGGGGCTTTGTATTTTCTGATACAAGATGATGGCTGAGAACATGGCTAAAGGGTCAGAAATATCATGTAGGAAATGAGGCATCTCTAGCAAGGAGTTTATTTCTAGGGTCCATTTCATTCATGGGCATTTAACGAGACACAGGCCTTCAATAAAAGTGGACTGACTAACCAAACGCAAATCAGCCATAAGTAAGCACTGACTTCTTGGACCCTGAATCTCCTAAGACCCAGCAACACAGAATCTCAGAGCTATCAAGGACCTCAGGTTCTCCAATCCAACATGGCACCAGACTTGAAGTCACAAGAGTTGCGTTCAGATCCCACTTCAGGCATTCATTTTCTAGCCACATGATCTGGGCTGTCTCTCAATAGCTAAATGGTGATGAGCCAGGAGTAGAATCCAGGGGAAAGTAGATTATAACAATTAAAGCATTGAACAGGAAGGCAGAAACTGAAAACTGAGTTCCGGGCCACTGTTAATATCTATGACACATGAGGGTTGGATTTGTCAAGCTCCTTTCCAGTTCTCAGTCTATTGTTCACTTGCCTTTATATTTCTATTGGCTCCTTCCCCTTTCCGACAGAATTTATGGTTTCTTCCTTCTTTCCCTAACCCACTGTTTGGGGCCATGTTAAATCTTAAAGATTGGCTATTATTCCCACAGAAGCTCCTCTGAGACAATACTGTCACTGGATCCAAAGTGATTCCTGACAGTCTCAGGTAGATTGTAGAGCAGAAAGAATGGAACCCTTAAAGACCTGGGTTCAAATCCTGGCCTACTATCTATATGATTGTGGGTGATTCTTTTCTCCAAGCCGTTTTCATCTATAAAATGAAGGGGCTGATCTAGTCCCTTTCAGCCCCAAATGTATGATCCTGGGATTCGTTCCTATCCCGTCACTGTCAAGGCAGAGGATTGCAGCTGACCTTGACCTTTAGAGCCCTGTTCCTTATAAGCACAAATATACACACTCACATACACATATACACACTCATGCATGCACATATACACATACATTCATATACACATACACACACACACACTCACACACACATATACCTATTTATACACATACACTCACATTCACACACACATCCATATACACACATATACACATACTTACATTTTCTCATACACACATTCTTATATATACACATACTCTCTCTCTGTCTGTCTCTGTCTCTGTGTCGGTCTGTGTCTGTCTCTGTCTCTTTCTGTCAATCTCTCTCTCTCTTTCTCTCTCTCTCTCTCTCTCTCTCTCTCTCTCTCTCTCTCTCTCTCCCCCATCTGGACCCAGTCCCTACAGAAGCTCAGCCCCATTTCTATTCCTTGTCCCTTTACCCAACATTTAAGTATCTATATTGTCACAGCTATTATTGGTTCTGCATGTGGAAGCTCTTAGCCAAGAGTGAGATGTAATTAGATGACAAATAAAGGCTCCTTGACATTAAACGTGAGGTTACTGAAGCTTATAAGGATTTAGTGTTTCTCCTCGTCCTGCCTCCTCTATTAGACAGATAAGAGATCACAAGTTCTTTCTTTCAAAGAATCAGGACTAAGTAATCTTATAGTTAAAAAGGTCTGTAGAGGTCATCCAGATCTCCCCAAGACAAAAACCCCTACTAATAATAAGAAGGATAGTTAGCATGTGCATATGTATGTATGTAGATAGATAGATGGATAGACAGATAGTAATAGAGATAGATTATGGAGATAGATAAATAAGAGAGAGGGATGGATAGATAGAAATAGAGAGACACAGATATAGATAGAAATAGAGACACACAGAAATAGAGAGACAGATATCTTAGATAAGATAGAGGGATCAATACATAGAAATAGATGGATGGATAGCTATATATATATATATATATATATATAGAGAGAGAGAGAGAGAGAGAGAGAGAGAGAGAGAGAGAGAGAGAAAGAGAGAGAGAGAGAGATAAAATAAAGGAATGGGTAGATAGAAAGAGATAGATGGATTGATGATAGAAATAGAGATGGATTATAGATATAGATAGAAGAATGGATAGAGATAGATGGATAAATAGATAGAAATAGAGAGGTAGATAGATATAGACGGATGAATAGAGATAGAGATAGATGGAAATAGATCCAGGTAGATGGATATATAATACATATCATATATATGTATATGTATATGTATAAATATATATATATATATATATATATATATGTACATGTGTGTATAGTGCTTTAAGGTTTACAAAGAACTTCACAAATCTCCTTTGGTCCTCATACAACCTTGAGGGATGCTAGTTTACTCCCATTTTACAGAAAGGAAACTGAGGCAGGAAGAGATGAAATGACTTGCCCAGAATCACCCAGCCACGAAGCGTCTAAGGCCAGATGTGAACCCTCATCTCCCTGATTCAGAGTCTAATTTTCTATTTTTTCCAAGACTGGCTCTCTATGCCAATCCTAAGAGGGGGAGTTGGAGAGAATGTTCAGCAGCCATCTCGTCTAGAACTTATTCCTTAAAAAGAATCCTCGTGTCAGTCCAGTTTCTTCATGATGCCTTCCAGTGAGAATCCAACCCTTTCTCCTGAGGCAGTCTCCACTCCTCCTCTTTACGAAGCCATTTATTGTTCTGAAGTGTTTCCTGACCTCAAATCTAAATGTCCTTCTTTGCAATTTCTCCCATGGCTCCCTAGTTCTTTCTCCTTGAGTCAAGCAGAACAAATCTGATCTTCAAGCTAACCCTCCACAGCATGGCCATGAACTCTTCACAGTCTCCACTTCTGCACATACACCATTAGTTTTTTTTCCAGTAACTCCCAGTTGCAGCCAAACTTACCCACTCGATGTTCCCCAAACTCACCATTCTATCAGCCCACCACCATGCTTTGCATAGGCTGTCCCCTATGCCAAGCACACACTCCCTCCTCACCTCTCAGACTCCATAGTTTCCTCCAAGGTTCAGTTCATGTGAAGCTTTTCCTGAGTCTTCAGTTGTCAATTCTCTCTCCCACCTCTAATGATCTTGTATGAACTTGCTTGTTTACCTGTAAGGAAACTCCTTGAGGAGCTGGGGCTCTTTCCCCCTTTGTCTTTGCAACCTGGCACCTGGCACACAGTAATAACTGTTAAAGATTGGATTGAAGTTGCGTGGCTTCTACCAGAACACCCACAATGACAACAACAATAATAATATTAATAATTATAATAATAGCTAATGTTGATGTAACACTATGTTCCAGGCACTGTGCTATGTTCTTTACTATCATCATCTCATTTAATCTTCACAAACAATCCTGGGAGGTAGGTGACAGTATTATTCCCATTTTATAAATGGGAAAACTGAGACAAACAATTGCAGACCTCACTCCCTCCAATGTAGTCTAGCCATCTCTAAGTAGCAGTAAGTTTTTCCTAGCCTTACATAGAGCTGAAATTCTTGCAACTTCCACACCAAACTCCTAATTCTAACCCCCTAAAGACCGAGGAACAAATCTAGCAATCCCTTTCCCACGTGATAGCTCATTTCTCTTGTCCAGGCCCTGGTTTCTCCAACTGCTCCTCACATACGATAAAGTCAAGCCCTTCATCATCTATACTGCCCTATTTTGGACATTCCCCAATTTATCAGTTATTGTTATAGAATCATTTCAGCCACCTGACTCTTCATGACCCCATCTGGGATTTTCTTGGCAAAGAATGGTTTGCTTTTTCCTTCTCCAGTTCATTTTACAGATGGGGAAACTGAGGTCAGTAGAGTGAAGGGACTTCTACAGAGTCACACAGCTAATAAGTGTCTGAGGTTAGATTTGAACTCAGGAAGATGAACCTTCCCAGTGCCTTATCCACTGTGCCATTCAACTGCCCCGTGTTTATCAATACCTTTCCTAAGATGTCTAGAGCAGTGTAAAATTTGAAGACACAAATCATGTCTCCTTTAAACTTCTCTTTTCCAGGCCATGGGATCCCCCAGATCCTCCTGCCTTTCCATTGGAAAGTGAGCTATTAGAGGCTACTGTAGAGGTGATCTCCTTTTGGTTTTTGTAACTCTAGCACCTAGCATCTAATTAAGTGAGTAAGAAATGCTTAGTGATTGATTGATGCTTCATATGCCGACCTTCCCCACTGCCATACTGAAGACCCCATCCATCTCTCACCTGACATCGCCCGCTTTCCTCTGCACAAAGGGGACCTTCAAAGCCATCTTTGACTGGCTTGGCCTTTATGTCTGAGCCAAGCCCTCTTTGGGATTCCACTGTAGAGTGTCACATGGGCATGTATTGGTCTCATTATCCCTTCCCTGGGTCCTCTGCATTCACAGAATTAAAAGGACCTTTGAGACCACTTAATCCAATAACTTCCTTTTCCAGATAAGGATAGAGGCCCAGGGAGGGAACTAAGTCACACACAGGGAGCAAACAGCTAAACCAAATCCTGAATTAAAACCAAAACACATTTCACTACTAACTCCCTGGCCTTATCCCAGCCCCTAAAATCACACCCCCCCAAGATCACTACTACCCTCTTGGTTTGTTGAGACCCCAAAGCTATCTCACAGGCAGTGGATAGAGATACAAACCTGGAGAGACGGAAGAACTCAATTTAAATCTGGCATCAGATACTAGCTGTGTGACCCTGAGCAAGACACTTCACCCTGTTGGCCTCAGTTTCCCTATTTGTAAAATAAGCTGGAGAAGGAATGGCAAACCACTTCAGGATCTTTGCCAAGTGAACTTCAAATGGGGTCACAAAGAGTCAGAAATGACTGAACAATAATAACAAAGCTCTCTTGAGGAATCAAGTAGCCAACTCTCCTTTTGTTTCATTGAATCCACAGCCTATCTAAAAGTTGAGAAGAAAAGGGGGCAGGGAAAGAGCAGCAAAATCAGGAGCAGCTGTACTGTGGGAGAAACAGGAGAACCAGATAGTGGTGGAGGGTCCTATCTGGGAGACCTCTGCACAAAGTCCTGAGTCCTTCGCAATCAGCATGACTGAGGAAAAGCCCATTATCTAGACTTGAATTTGGAGCTTCAGTCTTGGAATGAGCAGGAGGAAGAGCTGGAGAGGGATTGTGTAGAGAAAAAGAAGATGGTGGAATTAAGAAAAATCAAGCCAGGAAGATTTCTTTACTCAATGTTCCTGCTCTGCACCCTACCTTTCTCATTGTACAAAGAAGGAAACTGGCATTCATGTAGTCAGCCCTATTAACCATCCCCCAAATTCTGCTCTACCGGATTCTCTCTTCCTCTTTGAACTGTATCTTTCTGCCTCCCCCTCAGTCACCATTCTATCAGTTTCTCTCTTTCTCTGTCTCTTCCTCTCTCTGTCTTTTTGTCTGTCTGTCTGTCTGTCTTCCCCATCCCCAATTCCCTCTTTTCCCTACCTTCCTTCCTCTTATAGCCTATATATGCTGTGAGCTATATAACAAGAACAGCAAACCAGTACAATGGGGCCATGTCAGAGAAAAGCTTTGGCTCAGGCAGGGCTACGGCCAGCTACACATCTAACAGGAATCAATGGCCAAGGGCTAATCCTACCGCCAGTGGTGGTGGGGCTGTGTATCGGTTCAGCCATTTGGGAAAACCACATGGAATTACTTGAGAAAAGTGACTATTCACATCATTACTGGGTACCTATAAATATAGGGGCAGCGGCACAAAGATCCCACATCTATCCAAATATTCATAGCAGCGCTCTTTGTGATAGCAAAACCGGGAAACAAAATGAGCATCTGTTGATCGAACAGTGTGATAAAAATGAATGTAATTGTACTATAGAAGAAACAATGAAGATGATGAATTCAGAGAGAGAGGGGAAGGCTTCTGTAAAAGGGTACAGAACAAAAGGATGCCGAAACAAGAGAACAAGAGACAAGTTGACTGTGAGAATAAAATGGAAAACATTAAAAGGCAATCAAGCTCATTAATTGTAATGAACGAATTTGTCACAGAGAAACAATGATGAAATACTCCCCCTTCTTAGTAGAAAGGTGGAGAACTAGGGGTGTGGAATACGGTATGCACTAGCAAGAATAATAGTTTTAACAGTTGATTTTATGCAAACTTCTTTTTCCTTTTTTTATAAGGGATAGTTCAGTGGTAGGAGGAGAGGTTCTGTTAAGGGGAGATAACATTGTATAGAAACAAGAAACAAAAGCAACAATAAAACTTTATAGTAACATACATTTAATGGTGGAGCAGTTGACTCCCATCTAGGCTTTGGTCCTTACCTATAACATAATATATATATATATATATATATATATATATATATATATATATATATATATGTTTGTGCTTGTGTGTGTGTGTGTGTGTGTGTGTGTGTGTGTGTAATAGGAGAAGTAGACTCTGGTGGTAGATTGGTGTCCAACCCCTAAAGTCAATGAAATGGGTTTATTAAGGATTTGGAAGAGGAGGACCCATTTCTTAATGACTTCAATAGAAAAAGTATTGGGTTTTTTCATCTACTTTTTTTTTTTATTGTTAGAGTGACTCCTTATTCCTGACATGCTCATAGGATATCAAGATGTGGAAAGCACTTTACATACATTATCTCATTTGAATTAACTGCAAAAACAATTCCCAGAAGCCCCATAACCTTCAAATCCTGCCCTTTCTCTCTAAAAGGTTGAGTTGCCTTTGTTCTTTGCTATCTCTAGGAACATCCCAATATACCCTTGGGAAAAACTCTGTGGACTCTGTCCTTGGCACACTGGAATTTCCTACTTTATCTCTTTATTGGCTGACTCTACCATCATATAATGGATGCCTCCTTTCCTGAAAGGAAGCATGTATTTGGATGAGAGATATATAGGTGTACATATCATAAAAGTCACAATATTGCAGCGAGGGGATCCATTCTTGGTCATACTTCTCTGGACAAGTTGTCCATTTCATTATCTAGCTTTTCTTACTCAGGAGTCCTCAAACTACGCCCCGCGGGCCAGATGCAGCAGCTGAGGATGATTATCCCCCTCACCCAGGGCTGTGAAGTTTCTTTATTTAAAGGCCCACAAAACAAAGTTTTTGTTTTTACTATAGTCCGGCCCTCCAACAGTCTGAGAGACAGTGAACTGGCCCCCTATTTAAAAAGTTTGAGGACCCCTGCTCAAAGTGATCAGGTTGTAGGGAGGAAAACAGCCCTCATCATGTTACTATCACCAGCTTATATTCAGAAGTCACTCTGCAAATTTTAATTCAAGTAGGGTAAAGGGGAGTGAAGGAAATAAGCATTTATAAAGTGCTATATTGCTTTTTATGATCACCACTCTCTCCTCACTGCACCAGTCAGACTCCTTCTGGCTGTGTGATTCTAAGCAAATGACTAAGCCTGTGAGTGCTCTAGGCCAGAGAGGTCAAAGTGGAGACCAGTCTACATGTACTTGCAAAACTCCCCAGTACTGCCAGACCCAGGATAAAATATAATTGGGAAATGTTTAACAAAATATATAAAAATCCAATACTGATCATGTTAATTTGTGATTTTCTAAGTCAATATGTGGCCCTTTCTTTTTAATTTCATGCTATTACTCTAGGAAAATGTCTAAAATCTGTCAAGGAGGGAGGCTGATGAGCTTTGGCAGAAAGATCCCTCACCTAGTACAGATTACTGCCCGTACCACTCAAATCATAGCATATTTTCAGATAGAAACTCCCTTTCCAGAGTCAGGTCACTATCACACTACTTAATTTTAGCCAATTTTTACACAGGTGGAGAAAATGCTTGCTTTTTGTAATTGAATAAAAATGTTGGCATGTAAATTCATCTTTTGTAGGATTCGCTGAAAGCATCATCAGTACAACCCCCAGAAGCAGTCAGGAGGATGAGGAGGATGAGGACTATAATGTGGCTCATCCTGTCCCCACCTGGTTTTGATTTTTTTCCCATTACACCTCTAGAATTTAAAAGTTTTTCAAACCAAATACACTAGAATTGTGAATATTGGGTGCAGCATCACATATTAAAAAATGTGTGAATAAAAAAATTCAGAGATCGCATTCAGCTGGGATAAAGAGTGCATCCAGTGGAATGAAACTGGAACCATATTGTAAAGGGCTTTAGGGGCCACACAGATGAGTCAGTATTTTATCCTGGAAGCAATAGGAAGCTACTAAAGGTGCTCTGAACAGGAAATACAGTGATCAGACCTATACTTGAAGAACAAAGTGACACTTTTGGGGGGAGTTTCCTTTTAGTTTCATTTTTGTCCTTTTATTCTCCACATCTAGCACTGTGCCCAGCACATGGGAGATGCTTAAAAACTGATTGAAAAGAAAAATGAATTTTTAAATGATAAGATAGATAGATAGATGGACAGTTATGGAAGATTAGATAGATAGATAGATAGATAGATAGACAGAGATGGATAGATGATAGATAATAGATGGATAGATAGATAGATGATATATATAGATATATAGATGAACAGATTATAAATCTAAATAGATAAATGGAGAGAGGGGGAAGCAGGAAAGGGGAAGAGAGAGAGAAAAAGAGAGAAGAGAGACAGAGAAAGAAAGAGAAAAATTAGAGAGGAGAGAGAAGATAGTGAGAGAGAGAGAGAGAAGAGAAGAGAGAAAGAATTTGAGAGAAGAAACAGAGATAGGGGAGGGAGAGAAGAAAAGAGAGAGTGCAAGAGAGAAAGAGAGAGACAGAGACAGAGATGGGCAGAGAGACAAAGAGAAGGAGGGAGGGAGGAATAAGTAGACAAAAGTTTTCTCTTACTCAGAACACAATATTTACCCAACCATTTATTTAAGATTATTGGTGTCTTGTATACCTAAAGTGACTATTTGATAAGGTTTTCTGGATGACCAAACATTACAGTTAACAGAGAATGTCTACATACA
Source organism: Sarcophilus harrisii (assembly GCF_902635505.1). Taxonomy (NCBI): domain Eukaryota; kingdom Metazoa; phylum Chordata; class Mammalia; order Dasyuromorphia; family Dasyuridae; genus Sarcophilus; species Sarcophilus harrisii. Next base: position 18,991,096 of record NC_045430.1, read on the forward strand.
TACGCCGCTCACAGATCACAGATTCTTAGAAAATTAAAATAAAATAAAATGCACTGTACTAAAATTTTTAATTAACTTTTAAAATGCTCTTAAATGTATTATTATTGTGGTTATTGTTATTATCATCATAATGTCATTTTGTGACTTTGTTTCCCCTTGAGATTTTCCTTTTCTGTTCACTTCAACTTTTTTTTCTTGGCCTCCTTAAACGTGCTGGGGCAGGGAGATGACCACACAGTCTCTAACTCAACTGAGAACAGTCTTAGACCCCACAAAGACTTGGGGCCACTGATTATTATTTACATCATAGTTTCATTCATGTCACTTACCCAGGTGCTTTATGCCTAATAATTAACTTAATCTAGCCAGAATCCCTTGTCAGGGAAATGACATGTTGTCCAGGATATGACATGTTGTCTTTATAATCTCCTCCCTAGAGAAGTTAAGTGATTGGCCCAATGTCACAAAGGCAGACAATAGAAAACTCACAATTAGAACCTCCTCACCTCTTATCCCAAAGTCATCAGAACCCTTGATTGGCCCAATGTCACAAAGGCAGACAACAGAAAACTCACAATTAGAACCTCCTCACCTCTTATCCCAAAGTCATCAGAACCCTTGAACCTCTGCTGTTTGATTACGGTGAGGAGTCACAATAATAATTACTTGGGCCTTCAAAATGACACCAGGGTTCAAAAACCCCTAGTAACCCTCTTCTGACCCAGATGCAAAGTTTTAAATTTTACCCAATGATTTCATTAGAAAACATGCTCCTGGAAGGGAGTAACCACTGAAGGGCTGCTCTGAAAGCATCGTGTGCACATCTAGGGTTGGTGACACCTGGCCTGGCCTGGCTATTCTGCAGGATGGTCAGGACACTGAGCTGGGACAAAGACAACTGTCAAGTGAGTTTTTAGACAGAGAGGGAACATAGTTAGGCAAGCATGAGGAAAATAAAAGGCTGTCTGAGAGAATATGAGGGATGATGATGGCTTAGGCTAATTAATGTTCCAAAAGTGATTTAATATCCTGAGACTGTAAAAAGACCATAAAAAAAACTAGAGCATTTCTTCTCTCCACTTACAGAGTAATTCATTTAAAATCAAGTCTGGATTAATGACACAAATTCATACATCACATCAAATAAAATGAGGTAGTGAGCTGCTCATAACAGCAAAGTGTTCAAAGCAGAGGCTAGACAACTACTTGCCAGGGAAGTTGAAGAGGAACTTCAAATCCTAAGACTGTAGGATTTAAGGAAAGAAAGAAAGGAAGAAAGATAGGAGGGAGGAAGAAAGGGAAAGAGGGAGGGGCAGAGGGAAGAAGGAAGGAAGGAGGAAGAGAGGAAGAAGGAAGAAAGGAGAGAGAAAGGAACAGAGGAAGGAAGAAGAAAAGAAGGGAAAGAGGGAGGAAGGGAGAGGGAAGAAGGCAGAGAGAGAGGGAAGGAGGAAGCAAGGAAGGGAGGGAGGAAGCAAGGAAGGAAGAATAGAAGAATGGAAGGAAGGAAGGAGGGAGGGCGGGAGAGAAGGAAGAAGGGAGGAAAGAAAAAAGAAAGGAAGGAGAAAGGAACAGAGGAAGGAAGGGAGGAAGGGAGAGAAGGAAGAGACTAAGAAAAGGAAGGAAGGTGAAAGGGCTTTCGACCTCTGTCTCTCTATCTTTCTATCTGACTCTCTTACTCTGTGTGTGTGTCTCACCTGCTAATCCTAACCACAAGAGGAGGTTAAATAAATGGGTTGGTCAAAACAGAGACATTTCTAATAGTATCTTCACAAATATTCAGAAAGATAGACTAATGATACTGATATTTTGAGGTAGTTTTGATATCCTCATAGGGAAATTTCTAATTCATCTCTCTGCCTCCATCTTCTCCCCTGTCCAGCCATCTTATCTTCTGTTACAATTAAAGCACAGGTTTGACCACCATCCCTCTCCATCTCAAGAAACTTCAGTGGTTCCCTACTGCCTCCAGCTAAAATATAAATTCCTCTGTTTGGCATTTAAGCCCTTTACAATCTAGAACCAGCCTAACTTTCTGGGCAACTCAACACTTATGATCCCACAGATTTAGAAATTCCTTCCAACAACATAGTTTACAACCCATCCACTTCTTCCTATCCTATATGACCTTTGTCCATGTTCTCCCAGGGCATCCAACTGTTGTTTCAAAGTTGATCACACATTCTCCCTCAAGCACTCTATATTCTATTAATAATAACAATGATAAGCAGTTATATGGAGCTTTAAGCTTCACAAAGCACTTTACAAATTCCATTTGATTCTTAGAACAATCCAATGAGATAGTTTAGCCCCATTTTATGGATGAAGACTGAGAGAAGTTAAGTGACTGGCTATAGCTAATGTCTGAGGTAGGATCTGATATCCAATGTTCTATCTTCTATGCCATCCAACTGTTATTTCCACGGCATATTCCATCTCCCACTTTGTAGCCTTTCCCTGCATTCCACCCTAAGCCTGGAGGGCATCTCCTCACCTTTCCTTCTTAAATGCTCCAGCACCTTTTTCTTAAAGTGCTATTTCCTACAAAGATCCTTTCCAGATTTTCCCAGGAATCAGTGCTCTCTTTATCTTCCAAATGATTTCAATCATATTTCATGTTTACTGATCAGTGTCCATCTCATCTCATCTAAGATAAATGTAAACCACTTGAGGGCAAGAACTGTATCATTTCTGTCTTTGGATCTCCCACTCGTTAGTAGGTGTTGTATAAATGCTTGTGGGATTGAATTAAGTTTGTGGGGGAAGACAGCAGCAAAGCCCTGGATCCAAGAGTCACAAGATCTGTGTTTAAGTCTGCCACTTACTCCATCAGTGACCTGGAATGATCACCTTAGTTATGAATACAGTTGATTGGACAAGGTCATAATAACAGATCTCCAAAGAATCTCATATCCGTGCCCTTTTTTGAGTTCTCCAAAGGTTGCTTAGGATCAAACCAGCTAGTAAGCTAGGAAGAAGCAAGATCTGAATCTAATCTGATTCCAAGGCCATCCCTCTATCTACCATGACACAATGAAGACACTAAGATCTTTTCTAACCACAGTATTCTATGATCTTCAGAATAAACTTCAATGTTTACTTAAGTTTCTATCCGGTAGTCTATAATTCTAAGAACAAAGGAAACAGGAATTTTGACAAATTTAGAGGAAAAAGAAAATCTCCACGTGATAGTTCCTCACTTTATGCAGAGGTTTGTAGATATTTCAACTATTAAGTGAAGAAATTAAAATATGACCTCTAAACATCCAGAAGAGAGTTCACAAATTAATATTCTTTATTTAAGGTGAACTCCCACAGGCCTTTATTCAGAACCTGTTTATGTTTATTTCATATTTAATTCAAGATTAACTAGCTGATCAAAGGAAAAAGGAGGAGGAGGAACAGGTAGTGCTAAGAGTATACACACAGTGATGATAACAAGTGAAAACCTTATAGGGAGGGAAAAGAAAGAAAAATTGTAAAAATCAGGCACAGACATGAAAAAAGCAATCTAGGACCAGTGACTGTGGGAGCCAAGTATCCTATATACTTAATAGATAGAGCCCAGCAGTGTACAATATTGGATGGCCACAATGATGAGCCTTTATCAGCATAAATGGTTAAGGTACATTCATTATACTCTGCTTAATAAGGCAGGGAAGTGGCTAATACATTTCCCATTTGTGTAGAGAACCTTATTCCCTGAAGATATTGGACAAATGGAGCTGTTGCCTTAAGAAATCCAAGGAAACAGTTTGGCTAGGAGGTGGGGGAAGGTGAAATTAAGGAAAAGCTTATACCCTTGATGATAAATGGGATTTAAAAATGAACACATCAGACTTCATGAGAAAATACACTGTAATGAGAACAGAGTGGGAAACGACGCCAACTCAAACAGGCCTAACCGACTCTGTGGTCTTCCTTCTTCTTAAATTATAACCATTCTTAAAAAAAAAAGTAAACACAAAATCTGTTTTTTTTTTAAATGAAGATTATAAAAGTGAAACTCATTAAAGAGAAAGAACAAAGAGTCTAGGAAAACAACATTAGATCCAGAATTTTAAGATATCATCTAGTCCAACCCTCCCATTGTGTAGAGATGGGGAAACTGAGACCCAGAAGGCAAAATGGCTTTCCCAACAGTCCAAAACCGTTAAGTTGCAGAGCCAGGGCTAGATCGAAAGATTTCTAACTGCCAGACCAGTGGTCTTTCCAATACAATCAGCTAATTTGCAGAGAAGGCATTGCCTGAACCAAAGGAAGTCCCATTGACCTTCAGCTTCTCACTCCCTCAGCCTTTCATTAAACAAAGCCCATCAAAACAGAGAGGAACCCAGCCTGACAAGGCCATTTGTGTTCAAATAATTTGTCCAGCAGAGTCAAACTAGAGGAGTCAAGGTCAGCTTTTTAACCATCTCCTTGTTCTAATGGGTATCTCTCTTCTCTGTGCTTTTATGTTAGACAGTATTTTAACTGTCTTCTAGATGGCTCAAAGTCGGGGGATGGAGAAATAGACCTTTCTTTTAAAAAATCATCAGACCTAGCATAGGGAGCTCCCAGAAAAGAAATTTCCTGCAGCAAAGCAGATCAGCACCTTCTTGAAAATGTTTAGCCTTAAAGACTTGCCTGGACCACTGAGTCACATTTACTCAGAGTCACACTGACAGACTGTGACTCCCTGGCCATCACTCAAACTTTGAAGCTAGCTCTCTATGCACTAGTCTATTGTTTCTCATCAGTCCTGGTCTAGTTTCTGGAATTAACCAGCTGACACTAACTTGGGAAGTTAAAACACTACCTCCAAGCCTCCATTTCTTCATCTATAACATTTTCATTTAAAATGTCAGGATGTCATTATACCAAATAACTATATGATGTTGGAAAAGTCAATTTCTGGGCCTGTTTCCTTATCTGTAAAATGAAAGTTTGGCCCCTAAAGTCTCTTCTAATGTCTTTCTCCCAGAAATTCACCAAGTGGTTGGGATTTTAAAGGTCAGAGTAAATGGGAATGGGAAAAAGACAGGAAGGTAGGACAAGCTAGATTCCTTGTCTCCAGAAAATGTGTCTTGCACTGCCCAAAGAGGGGGAAAGGCAGCTTTGATGGGAGTTCTGGTCAGCCGTCAAGTCTTGGTTTTCTGCCACCAAACCACTCCCCAAACTGGTCCTGCTCTCTCCTGCCAAACTCTGCCAGAATATGGAAGCTCCTTGAGAACAGAGACTGTTTTTTTTGCTTTTCTTGGTATCTCTAGGACTTAGAACAGTGACTGGCACATGGTAAGTGCTCAATAAATGCTTGTTGCCTGTCTGATTGAGCTTTAGTTTATTCTTCTTGAAAGAAGAGTAAACTCATGTCAAAACATGAGCTCTTGGAAGGCCAGATTTGTGTTTTTGCTTCTTTTTGCATCTCTTTGCTTAGTACAATGCCCAGTACAGGATTAAAGCTTAACAAATGCTCACTGATTGACTCTATTAAGCTTCAGCTTTCTCACCTGCAGATGAGGAAGACTGTACTTGCAGTACTCTCAAAGAAATGGAAGCTTTCAGGGTAAGGATTGGATTTTTGCCCTTCTACCATGTCCCCTCAATCCTCCCCTGAAGGATAGCATAGTGCCATGCATATAGTAAGCTTACTCACTACATATCTAAATGCTTGCTCTCAGATGGATTGACAGTTGAACAAAAAAGTCTGAAAATATTCCCCTCTTCCCTTAGCAAGAGAATTCTAGGATCTTGGAGGCACCTTTCTTCTCCATGGGCACCGACATTTCCAGGCTCTCTCTCTCTTAACACTCATGGGAAATATTGGGGGGGTGGTATGCAGCACTAAGACCCATCACTGTAGCAGCCTCCAGGGTAAACATGCAGCAACATGAATGAAATCTGTCCAGAAAGACAGCATTTCAGTCCCCACCAGGCAACCTCTGGCCAAACCACTGAATGTGTAACAAAGTTTTCTTTCGTTTGGGGAGTCTCTGGTTACGCTTATACCATTTCCTGTGGAAAATTGAAGCTTTGAAGTATCTAGCTCAGACTTTCTTAGATGGGTGAGACAGTTGAGAACTAACTCTATCTTTCTGTTTCTGTCTCTGTCTCTATCTCGGTGTCTGTCTCTCTGTGTCTTTCTCTATCTGTCTCCGTTTTTCTCTCTCTAGATCTGTTTCTCTCTCTCTCTCTCTCTCTCTCTCCCTCCTCTGTGTGTGTTTTGTGTCTGTCTGTCTCTTCATCTCTATCTCCATTTCTCTTTCAGTCTGTCTCTCTGTTTTTGTCCCTTTTTCTGTGTTTCTTTGTCTCTTTCTCTCTGTGTCTGTCTCTGTCTGTCTTTCTCTCTATCTCTTTCTGTCTTTCTGTTTGTCTGTCTCTGTTTCTCTGTCTGTCTCTATGTCTATCTCTGTCTCTATATCTCTGTGTCTTTCTCTGTTTCTGTCTCTGTCTCTCTTTGTCTCTGTCTCTTTCTCTCCTTATCCTCTTCTCTAGCATGAAAAAAGATACTGCTCATCCCCCCAATCTCCATACTTGATCGTAGTCCCCCCTCCTTCCCCAGGCTTGCCATGCCAACATAGGTTCTGCCAATGGCTAATCTTCAAAATACAGGAAGTCAGGAGAAAACAATTTCAGAAGCCTGCTGGAAAGACTGGCTGGACACGCAAGCCCTAGCGCAGCCACAGCTGTCCCCCGCCCTGTCCATCTCTTCTCCTTTCACCCCTTTTTCCAACCCGGATCTTGGGGAGACAGAGCCCTTTCCCCAGAGTGGGCACTGCTGTAGTTACAGCCCCCGGATTGGAGGCTGTCAGTGGTAGCCTCTGAGATGCTCTCACTTTCCCAGCGCTATAATGTCCCCCAAATAAGGACTCCTTATAGTCCCCAAATAAGGGGGGAGGGGGCACTGCGGAGCTAGAAGTCCCTCAGCACTGTGGGGCTGTCTTTCTCTCTTCTCTGGCTCTGACTCCGCCCCCCGATTGTCGCCCCCCGGTCCTCCCAGCTTGGCGCCCGGAAAGACAGTAGGGGGGCACGCAGGGCAACCGTGCCATCTCCCTCGTTCATTCGAGACCATCTCTTTCTCCGGCGCCCCCGAATCTGTCAGCTTCAAGGTCAAAACGTCGCTTTGGGCACCGGGGTGGGAAGGCAGGGGAGGAGAGAGGGAGCAAATATCTGCCGCAAAATCCCAAACCTGTCAAAAGATGAGGCAGGCCCCGCCCCCGCTGGGCAGGAGCCGGGAGGCCGGAGGCCCGGGAGCTGCGTGGCCGGCCCGAGGGATGCCACAGCGGTTCCCGAGGGGGCGTGACCACACTCCCCGGCACCTAGGCGCTCCGACCCCGGAAGGCGCGGAACCTGCGAGGGTGTAGACCTCGGGAAGGGGAGGGCAAGAGGTGCCTGAGGTGCCTAAGACTCCGGCAGAGAGCCGGCTGTCCGGAGAAGGGGAAGGTGGGGGGTGGGGGTGGCCCCTGGGCACTCACCGTGGGCGTTCTTCCCGCAGATGAGGTGCTGGTAGGGCTGCAGCAGCCCCCAGAGCTCCGAGTCGTTGTTGACAGTCTGCTCCAGGGACTCCACGGTGAACTTGGGAGGCTCGTGGGGAGCGTGGTGGTGGTGCTGCGGCTGGTGGTAGTGGTGGTGGTGGTGGTGGTGGACGAGGTGGTGGCCGGCGGCCGCGGCTACGGCCGCGGCCGCCTGGGCAGTGGCGCCAGCTGCGGGGGGCGCGCAGCAGCTGCTGCCCCCGCTGGTGCTGCTCCCCGCACTGCAGCCCCCTCCGGCCCCGGGCCCGGGCCCGGGCCCGACCCCCGCTCCTGCCCCGGCCTCCCGCTCTCGCTCCGCCGGGACGCGGGGGGGAGGCGGGGGCAGCGGGGGTGGCGGCGGCGGCGGAGGGGGCGGGGGCGGCGGGGGCAGCGCCCCGGGAGGCGGGGGCGGCGGCGGCTGGACCGGGGCCGGACCGGGGGCCAGGGCCAGGGGAGACGGCAGCGAGCCGGCGGCCAGCACCCGGCCGTAGATGTCCCGGAAGAGGCTCTCCATGCAGGCGGTCAGGTAGATGGCTGCGTGCTCGTGGATGCGCAGCGCCACGCGGCTGTCCACCATCCAGCGGTACACCTTGCCCACGGAGAAGGTGAGCCCGCAGCGGGCCGACTTCCCGCGGCCGAAGCGGTCGCCGCCGGTGCTGCTCATGTTGTAGAGGGAGAGCGCGGCGAGCGCGGCGGCCGTGCAGTGCGCGGCCAGGCTCCAGGACAGCACGATCTCCATGGCGCTCTGGACCTCGTGCTTGGTGCACTTGGCGAAGCGCAAGCTCAGCCGCTGCGCCTCCTTGGCGATCCGCACCAGCGCCCGGCTCACCAGCGTGGAGAGGCGGGCCAGGGCATCCTTGGGCAGGCCCGGGCCCGCCGCGGGCGCCGGAAGGCAGGCGGTCGCCAGGCCGGCCCGCGGCTCCCGGGGGCGCAGCAGCAGCAGCGCCTCCAGCTCGGGCAGGGTCCAAGGCACGTCTTCGAGGTCGGGCAGCAGCCTGGAGCAGTGCTGGCCCGCGCAGTCCAGCACCTCGGAGTCTTCCACCAGGGCAGTGTTGACGGTGTCAAAGCTGTTGTGTCTGCTGTGCATGGAGTCAGCTAGATGCGGCCAGCAGCTCCCTCCATAAGGGTACGAGGACGACGCCGGGTGTGAATCGGAGCAGCACAGCGACAAGTTGGAAGAGCGGACCGAGTCCGCCGCGCCACCATAACCCGAGTCCAGCGTCAGATCTTCCAGCGTCCTGACCACGCTCTTACCTCTCCTGGCCATCGCGGCTGCACTTCATGCTGCTCCGACGAAAAACCAACCGGGGCAGGGAAAGCCAGAAAAAGAAAGGCAGCTCGTGAGGAGGGCAGCGGGAGCAGCAGGAGGGGGGAGGGGGGAGGCAGGGGAGCCCGGCCCGCAGCAGCCGCCGCCGCCTCGGAGGCTCACTTTCCTCCCCACTGCAGAACTACCAAGTGTTACTACTTTCCGCTTTCCTGGGCCGTCGCCGCCTCCTTTTGCGCACACAGAGGAGACCCCCAAACCATCTTCCGCGGCCCCGGCGCGAGGGCGAGATCGGAGGCGCACGAGCAAGGGGAGGAGGAGGAGGAGGAGGAGGAGGATGGCCGGAGCAGCCTGGGGCGGGGAGGGTGGGAATCACACGCAGTTACTTGCCACCTTCCAAAAAAAAAAAAAAAGACGAAAGAAGAAAGAAAGCGAAAAGTCTTTTGCGCGTCCTCCTCGGGGCCGGAGCTCGGCTCGATTCAGGCGGAAAGCGGCGGCGGCGGCCCCGGACGACGACAGCAGCGGTAGCGGCAGCCAGACGCCTCGGCCGCCGCTGCAGCACCTCTGGCCGGCCCGCCCGCCGGGCGCAGTCTCGCAGCCCGAGCCCTGCACTGCACGGGAGCGGGGAGAGCAGCAGCAGCGGCGGCGGCAGCAGCAGCGGCGGCGGCAGCAGCAGCGGCGGCGGCGGCGCGAGCCACCCTCTCTCCACCGTACCCGCAAAAGCGAGCCAGCCAGCTGGGGAAGGACGTATAGAAAGGAGGGCGGCGGAAAGAGCCAATGGGAGGGGAGCATGCTAATGAGCTACCTCTCTTCCTCCTTCCCCCCTGCCCCCCTCCCTTTTTCGCCAGTTCCTTCGCCACCAGCAGCAGCACCCACCACCCCAGCCCTGCCTCTCTGGTCCCCTACCCCTCCATCCAAGAGGCAGGAAGAAGGCGCCTCACTGGCGCTCAGGGATAGGTGGGATCAGGCCCCAGCGCCCGCTTGGGAAGGTGCAGCGGCGGCTGCTGTTGGCCGCTGCCCATTCGGTCTGAGGCTGATTGACACGCCATCCTCCGGTTAGCGTAGACAGAGGCGAGGACGCAGACACTCCAGCCCGGTCTGTCTGGCCTGCAGGGTCCCTGCTCTGTCTGCTCCTCGCCTGCCTCTGCCGCCACCTCGGCTATTTTGGTTCCCAACTTTACCTCTCACCGGCGGGGAGGTTCCTTTCTCCTTCCCCCGTCCCGGGCGCCCAAGACAAACAACTGCGTTCCAGGAATAGGGAGGCTAATTCAGGAGCAGGTTTTACCCCCTGGGGAAAGAAATCGGAAACCCGGACAGAGCGACTTAGATCTTGGAGAGCAGCAGCTGCGAAGGAATCTCTTGCTCTCCCTGCGGAGGGACTCCGGCCCACCAGCATCCCAACCATGATTTTCGGGGCATCTTTTAGGCTGCAGGACACTCCACCAGAGCCGAGGCTGCTGCCCGTGGCTCCCAGCGCAATATTGGACCTGCTCTGGGGTGTGTCATCTTCTGGGAGCTGAGCAGGAAGCAATAGGCCCCAATCCGACTTATGAAACTCACATTCAAGAGACCCCCTCTTTCTTCGTGATCACTTTGCAGCTTAAAAAAAAAAATCCTTCCTTTAAAAATAAAAAATTCCTTGTATATGTTCATACATATTCTCATGTGTTACCATTGGTTCTCTTTAAAAACAGGGTAACTTGCCATATCAATATGACAGGTATCATATATTATGTATATATATATATATATATATATATATATATATATATATATGGGGGTGGGGAGACTTTAGAGGCCATCTAGTCTGCTTCTACAAATGAGATAACTGAAGCCCAGAGAAATTAAACAGCTTGCCCAATAAGTATCAGAAAGAAAGTTAATATCAGAAGGGAAATTTAGGACGCTAAATGTTACCCAGTACCACGTTTTCTCCTGGCAATCCTCCTTTGAAAAAGGATCAGAGATCAAGATGAACCACACTTCCATAATAATATAAGTAATCCCAAAAGTTTCCTGAAGGTGGGTGACTGACCCATATTAACAGAAGTATGTGTCAGAGGCAGGATCTGAACAGAAGCCTCCGGAATCTAGGCCCCTAGTCAATTCCAATTCTTTTTTATCTTTTTTTTTTTTTTAAGAGGTAGATGTTACTTCCAATTTATGAAGTTTCCTAATTATTACTCATGCTTATTGCCAGTTAAAGGGACCCATTACGAGTCCATTCAGGAGGTGACTGTGGAATTTCTTTCTATTATTATAGCTCACGAGCCCCCATCAATGTGCTTCCCTTATTATCAAATGATATCAATTAACCACATAGACCAAGTCAGCTTTTAGAAATGGATATTTACCGAAGTGGTATATATAGTATTGGGAGTTTTCTTGGTAGAGATACCGCTACACAGTGTCCATATCCTTGCCATATCCTTCTCTAGCTCATTTTATGTTTGAGGAAACTGAGGCAAACAGGGTAATGACATGATCTGCACAGGGTACCACATCTAGGGTCTATGGCCAGGACTGGTGCTTTATACCCTATGGTGCCATCTAGCTGCTCTTATTATTTTGATGTTGTTCAGTTTGTGACAATTAGTCCACAGGGTTTTCTTGTCTGGGATAATGGAATAGATTGCCATTTCCTTCTTCAGCCACACACTATATATACCATTCTTCTTCATTCTTCATTCTTCTCCAGGTTGTCCACCTGACTCTCCTAAACTTTATCTACAATAGGTCTGGCATCTTCATCTTTCTCCCACCCTCCCTATCTTTCCAGCTTTTTTTTATATGTTATCTTCCCTCATTAAAATGTAAGCTCCTTGAGAGGCAGGGACTGTCTTTCTGCTTATGTTGGTATCCCTAGTTCTTAGCACAGTAGTGCTAAGACACATAGTAAATATTTGATAATTGCTTCTTGACTTGATATAGAATATTTGCTACACAAGTAACTGGAGAAGGAAACAATATCTGAGTAACACAGAGAAGTCCAAGAAAAGCTAGGTGAAATCTGATAGAAGAAAAATCATTTTTTAAAACAATTTTTTTTATTAAAACTTTTTTATTTACAAAGCACATGCATAAGTAATTTTTCCAATACTGACCCCTGAGAAACCTTTTGTTCCAAAATTTTCCCCTCCTTCCCCCTTCCCCCTTCCCCATCTTCTCCCCTAGCTGGGAGGTAGTCCAATACATATTAAATATGTTGAAATACATGTTAGATCCAATATATGTATACATACTTATACAGTTATCTTGCTACACAAGAAAAATTAGATCAAAAAGGAAGAAAAAAACCTGAGAAAGAAAACAAAATGCAAGCAAATAACAACAGAAAGAATGAAAATGCTATGTTGTGATCCACACTCAGTTCCCACGGTTCTCTCTCTGAGTGTAGATGGCTCTCTTCATCACTGAACAAGTAGAACTGGTTTGAATCATCTCATTGTTGAAAAGGGCCACGTCCATCAGAATTGATCATTGTTATAGTCTTGTTGTTGCCATGCATAATGATCTCCTGGTTCTGCTCATTTCACTTAGCATCAGTTCATGTAGGTCATCTCCTATCTGAAATCGTCCTGCTGGTTGAGAAAGGACATTTTTAACTAATGAAATGAACCAGGTCCTGGTTCAGTCATTTGGTTTCAGTTTCTATAAAGTGATGATGCTGGATTTCAAAAATCTCTATTTCTATGAATCCAACAGGATTGAGGAAAAAGAAGGGCAATCCAGGAATCTGGAACAGCACAGGTAAATGCATGCAGATGGGAAATAAGGGAATCATAATAAGGTCCCAAAATTTGGGCCACTGTCCAAGGCCTGAAGGAGTTGGATGAATAGGAATGGTGTTTGTTCTTTGTTCTCGAAGAGGACCATGCCACCAGGGAGGTGATGCCATGGCATGCAAATCAATTGGATTGAATTGGGCTCTGCAAACTCACCAGACTTACTTTCTCTTCTAGAGCCATCTGGGTCCAGTGGCCAGATGCAGATCAGAATGACTGGAGATGGTCCTAGATGATGGGTAGAAATAGAATTAGAGGAGCATGTGTATCCCCTTTATCTGGTCATTGATCCCTCAGAATTGCACTGTGGGTCCTTCTCTCTTTGTACCCCTGTCTAACTCTTCTTATGGAAACTCCCAGCAGGAGCTCATAAATTCTCCTGCCAATCCATTTCTCCTTGTTTATTTTGGCCTCAAAATAAAAATTGATTTTTGGGACCTGGGAAAAAAGCTAACAACTCTGCAATTTGAATTCATCATCATCAACCTTGCATGCTGAGTTCTCCTTCCTTCCTGGCAGAAGGCTGAGGCTAAAGACAAGATGGTCTTTTAAAAGGAGGAGAGAAGGGAAAGGAATTCTAGAATCGCCCATAGCCCAGGGTTCTCTCCTCTGAATTCAGAGTAGCCTGGTGCAATAGAGCAAGGCTTCTGAATCTAAATCTAGAAAGGACCACAAGAGCCATCCATTCTTTCCTTTTATAGCTGAGGAAACTGAGTCAGCAGGAAACTAGATTATAGGATCATAGATTTAGAAAATGAAGAAAGAGGAAGAAATGGGAAGAAACAATATGTTTTATCACAAAATCATCCCCAAACAGCCAAGTTGGAAGAGACCCAAGGGCCACCTGATCCAACCTGTGTGACAATAGAAATCCCCTTTTCAACATCCCTAACAAGCCTCCACTTGAAGGCCTCCTGGAGGAAAAACCCATTACTTCCCAAGATAGTCTATTTTTCTTTAAAACAGCTATCACAGTTATAAGTAGCCAAAATCTACATCTCTGGTATTTCACCCACAACTCCCAATTTTCCCTTCTGGAATCAAGCAGAAAAAAAAAACGTCTAATATTATCCATTCAATTATCTTTCAATGATCATATCAAGTCAACCATCATCTATTGAACCCTTACCAGATAGCAGGCATTGTGTTGAAACTGGAGATGCAAAGAAAGGCAAAAAAACACCCCCTATCCTCAAAGAGTTTCCATTTTATTGTCAATAATTTTCCAGGTGAGAAATGAGGCTCAAGAGAGTCAGTCAGCAATCATTTATTGAAGTTTACTGTTAGACATTAGGATAAGAAGCTAGAGATAGAAAATAGGCATTTCTTTCTTTGTCTTGCCCTCAAGGAGCTTGCATTCTAATATAAATTAATCTTAGATGCCAGAGTAGATGGAAGGTCCTCTGGGAGAAGGCTTTCATAGCTGGGAGAAGGGTAAAGACCCTGGTTATCCCAGGTAAGATCTGAATTGAGTCTTAGGGAAACTAAATGGAGGAGATCATTGGGCTGGCATTTCAGATGTGAAGGATAGCTCTAGGCAAGAAGAGGTTACAGGATTTTAAATCTGAAGGCAGTTTAGAGATCTTAATGGCTTATCCCTTTTTATCAATCACAAAATGAGTTACACAAAGTTCTCAAGTTACACAGGGAGCAAGCAGAACTTGGTGTCAAACTCAGAGTTTACACCCCAAAATTCCAGATGAGCTCCAGAACTCGCACCCCAACATTCCAGATGAGTTCCAAAAACATTAAGTCTAAAGTCACACAGATCCCAAGTGGCAGCAATACTGGTCATCTGACTCCCAAATCTAGGGCATTTTGTCTCTCCATGATAAATGGTTTCCTCACGGGTCAAATCCAGTTCTGATCTATTTCCACACTTTTTACAAGTGAGGTGCCCATTTTTTTCTCCCATTTCCCTTTGACGCACAAGACTAAACGTGAAATGTATAAGACACAATTAAAACAAAAACCCTATTTCATGTCCTTTCTTGGGGAAGTCAAGGCGATGAGAATGGGGGAATCTGTGGAGGAAAATTCACTCTGAGAATTCTTTTCAATGTGAAAAACCTTTTCAAGGCTTTACTGGCTTGAGCGGTCCTTAAAAGATTTTAAATGCAATCTCAGCTAAGTGTTGCAGGCCTGTTTTCAATACCCTTCATGTTGCCTTTCCCCAAGGACAATCCTTCCCTTCAATGTTGATTGTGGGTTTCAGGCAGGCTCTGATTGTCTCATTCCAGACGCCATTCTATTCTGTTTTTGCTGTTGCCCAAATATTGTGACTGAAGCAATTACTCACAAAACAGAGTAATTAGTTAGATCTCCAAATGTGGCACAGGAGAAGGAGGTTGGAGATGTGGGATGCGGCTCATGCTTCTGCTCAAAGTAACCTCCACAGAGCAGAAGGACCCGTCAAAGATGGGGGAAGGAAGTCTTTCTCCCCCTGGAGCCCTGGAGAGTTTATCCTTGACAAAAGATAAGAGGTGTTCTCTCTTGGCTGCTCTGCTCTCGGTTTGACAAGGGGAGAGGCCACAAACCTCCTTTCCACTAAGACTGACTTAGGTCTCTGTGAAATGGGCCTGGGTACAGATGTCATTCTTTTCCAGATCTGTGAATTTTGCAGCCAGCCCAGCATTGATGTTTCATGGAACAAGGAGAGACCTTTGGGATTCTGCTAGCTGAGAAAAGGTATCTGGAGATGGAGCAGATGGGATAAATGCTTAGTAGAGATTGGGCTAAATCTCAGCCCAGAGTCTGAGATGGTATGGATAAGAATGTGCTCTGAGATATTGGGAGAAGTTTTGCAGTTCTTTTTCTTGCTTATTTCTTTGAGGTAAAAACATTTTAAAAAATAAGGGAAAAGAACAAGGAGGAAAGGAAGCTCCTTCCTCTCACTAGAAAAATTGGGGTGGGAGGGAGAGATAAGCTATGACTTTGAATTACTATATATACTCTATGCCATGGAATATGTCCCTTGGTTTTAATTAGTGGTTTTTATTTCTTCTTTTCCCTTTTTTTCCTTATGAAGGAGGAAGAAGGTACCAGAGAAAGAGACTTTTGAGTATAACATTAAAACAAAACTGTCAGTACAACCTTTTTGAAAAGGTAAGGGAGCCTTTTCTGAAGTTTTTGCTGGGAAGCCCAAAGGATAAATCTACTACTTGGATTCAGATGTCCCTGGAGAAAATCAGAATTTCCTTAGCATTAAAGGACACTTCAAAAAGCCACTCAGATGATGTGATCCATTTTTGCCTCAGTGTCCCCATCTGTAAAATGAACTGGAGAAGGAAATGGCAAATCACTCCAGTATCTCTGCCAAGGAAATCCCAAATGGGGTCACAGAGTCAGACATGATTGGATTGACTCAATGACAACAATTAATAGAAAAGCTTCCCCCAAACTCCCATATTGAGACTAAATTGGCCTCTTTGAAACCTCATTTGCTCCTAGTTCTGCCCCTTGGACAAGTATCATCAGCCTGTTTTGCTGCATAAACCCTCATTTTGGGAAAAGTCAATTCAACAGACAATTTTAAATGTCTTCTACGTGCTTGGATAGGCACTAAGACACACAAAAACAGCCAAAAATATAAGTTATCCCTGCCTTTGAGGAGCTTATATTCCATTGGGGAGCCAATTCAATTCAGCAAAAGCTCAATTTTATTCTAGAAGCCTTGGCAGATCACAGAATCTCAGAAATGAAAAGGGCCTGAGATCACCTAGGCCAGCCTTTGGTAAAATGTTCAAGATCTTCCCAGTTCAGCAGGGACTAGGATGGAATCCAGATGAGCCCTATCCTCAATACGCTTATGCTGGAGAAGCAACATATATGCAACTTTCCTCAACTGTAAAATGGGACTAATGATAGCATGACTTCATTAGCTTATTGCGAGTCTCAAATGGGATAATATTTGTAAAGCATAGTTCCTGGCATGTAGTAGTTACTTACCTATGTCTTCCCTTCATAAAGACATCAGATACTCATTCCATACTTGGTCCAGGAATAGGGTTCTCAGATATGGATATGTTATTGCATTAGTACAATTTAGGAACCTATAGAAATTGGGTTTGTTCCACTTTTAAGGGTAGTGCCAAGAAAAAAAAAACATCCTAACAATTTGAGCAATTTTAAAGTGCAATTGATAGCTTTGGGAGGTACTGGGCTCCCCCTCCTTGGAAGGGAAAGTAGAAACTATAGACACTAATAGAGAAAATTTGGGTTCAAATCCTAGTTAGATTATGTGGGCTCTTGCCAATATTGAAATTTTTCAAATCATTGTCACCCATCGGATAATAATGGTCTTCTTCAGAATGCTATTGATTCACCATCAAGAGGATGAATCCCATTGAGTTGTCACTTAGATATTTCCTAGCTATATGATCATGGAGCGAGTCACTTAACTTTTCAACCTCAGTCACCTCACTTATAAAATGAGAATTAATAATAGCATCTGACTTAAAGGGTTATTTTGAGCATTAAATGAGATCATATATGGAAAGTGTTATTATAAATGAATTTTTCCCAGATGTGTGGAGATGATAGTTCTGGAGCTGGAAGTAGAGTTTATCAAATCCAACTGCTTCATTTTACAGGTGAGGAAAATGGGATCCAGACAGTTGGGAGTTTTTCACAGAATTATTGATTTTTGAACAGAAAGGAACTTGAGGCCACCTCGTCTAATATGAGGAAAAGGAGTATAAAATAACTCAATCAAGATCACACTTTTTTCCTTCTGCTAATTTATTCTTCAGAGAACCTAAGGTCTCCTTTATACCAGAATAAGACATCAGAGGAAGAATTTATCAAATAGAGATAACTTTCTGAAGCATATTTGAGTACCTTGGGCATTACCAACAGGCAATTTGAAAGATGATATGTTTTGTTTGTTTGTTTTCTTGCTTGCTCTTTTAACATTATTTATTTATCTAAATACAGACTGGATCAAACGAACAATAATCAAAGAAGTGGGTACCCAAAGCAATGGCCACGATGGGGAGAGGACTTCGTGCCTTAGACAAGTCAAGGAGTTTCATTATCACCTCATTTCAAAGGAAGTAACTCCAGAGAAAATAAAGTAGTCACATTTCTTTTTCCTTTTTTTTTTTATTGATGCTCTCTTTTAGAAATTGGTATTAAGATCTTTTGTTTTTATATCACTAAATTTCTTCTAGCATACCTTTCCTCCCTGTCCCCCAGAGAGTCATCTCATGGGATGCTCTTTTTTAAAAAATACTTCTGCCTCTTCTCAGTGACTTCCTTATGTTTTCCCATCCTATTCCCATGGAATCTTAATCAAGCAAAATAAAGCAATACACTGGCTATGTCTAACAGAGCAATGTTGCAGTGGAGAGGACATTGAACTTGGAGACCTGGGTTCAATTTTTATTTTAGACACTAACTGTACTTCCATGAATAAGTGATTTACCTATTCTGTGTCCCAGCTTCTTTATCTGCAAAACCAGAGGGCTGTCCTTTACGGTCCTTGCCTAGCTCTAAAGCTATGGTCTTTTGGCTTGATCATTCCAAAGCTACAGGCTGGTGCCCTCTGCTGAAAGGAAGGAGGAATGCTTGACCCTCCCTCCCTCTATAATAATCAGAACAGAGAGGCAGCTTAGTGTCGTGGATAGAGCACTAAAGTTGGTGTCAAGAACAATTGGGTCCAAATCACACCTTAGACTCTTAGTAGTTGTGTGACTCTGGGCAAGTCATCCAATCTCTCTGTTCCTCAGTTTCCTCATCTGGATGAAAGCCGTGTGTGTGTGTGTGTGTGTGTGTGTATGACAAAGACAGAGACAGAGCAAAGACACACAGGGGAGGAAAGAGAGAGACAGAGAGAGAGAGAGATGCACACAGATATTCAAAATAGTTCATGGTTAAGTCTAGGGCTCCTGGATGAGGGGATCCTTTTTCCTCTTCTTCCTTTCATGGTCCAAAAACCATAGCTTTTAAAGAAAAAAATAGTAAGTGATTACTCAGAATGCACTCATTTTTTGTTTACCCGGGCATAAAATCCATTAGAAAAATGCAGTCAACAACTAAGTTCTTTACAGGGCAGGAAATTTCCTAGAATATGAAGGCCAGTTTGTGAGTTACCAGTAAGACAGAGAAAAGGGAGGAAGAGGAGAGAGAACAAATTCACCAAGTTCCAAAGGGATAGCAAGTTCTGTGCCAGGAGATCACTCCCTTAGTGCGTCAATGAGTTAGTCAAAGCTTCAAGTGCTCATGATTATTTCTAATTGGGGTAATAGTACTCATCCCTTACTGGACTCTACCTAGCATGCAAGTGCAAACTGGGTTCCAAAGTTCCCGGACTTCCTTTTCCCTTCCTAATGACTTCTGTCTGCCATGATCCTATAGACCCTTTTTCTGGACAGAAAAATCTTTGCATCTCATTAGCCCTTTTGCTGATAAGGGGCTATATCCAAAAGGAGGGATGATGGACTGCATTAATCTTTCTAGTTCTAAATGTTTGATCCTCAGAGTGAAGAGTTCTACTGTCTTCAAATGTTTTTTCCCTTTCCATTTATAAACTAATGTTATTATATGGACCATTCTCTTTGTTTTATTGACATTGCTCAGTATCAGTTCACACATTGAGATCAAGGGTTCTCTGCTGTTATCTGAGTACCCAGATGACAACACAGGGCCTAGACGCAGGGGTCCTCAAACTTTTGTTCTCGATATCTTTATCCTATTAAAAATGATTGAGGATCTGTCCAAAGAGTTTTTGCTTATGTGGGTTATAGTTGTAGATATTGATCACATTAAAAATAAAAACCAATTGTGAATTTGTAGACTCTCTGATTCCAAGGATACTCTGGCCAGACTTTGAGAACCACTGGCCTAGAGTTTCTGTCAGAGCTACAGAATCACAGAATTATAGAGCCAGAAGGGAATTTAGGGATCGTGGGGTCCAACCCATTCACTTTACATGTGATAAAAGTGGACTCAAAATAATGTGAACTCTCATGTACATGTACGGATATGGGAGTGCTGGTTATTTTGTTATAATACCTATTACTATTCTATGAGGGAAAAAACCAACTAGTTTTGAGAACTGTTGATGTAGTTTTTCCTTCTCTAACAATGCAGCAATTACTGGAAGGACCTCTCCCTCCCATTTCTTAAACACCAGAGAATCATACTCTCAATTTTGTAATACGCTTTCAACCTTGGGAAGCAGTCACTTCCACTGACAGTTTTGTCAAGCTAGGTATGATCAGTAATTCGTTCCATGAGTGCACAATTGAAAAATAAGAAAGATGCCTAGAGGATGCAAAACAGATTCAGTCCTTATGGGAAAAAATAGACTCAGAAAGCCATTTGTGGGGGTATTGTGACCTTATGATATAGACAGATACTGGTCTAACAATTTATACAAGAAATACAAAGAGGATAAAGAATGCATATTGCCCATATTATGATATACAGATGGGAGATTAATCTGTTGGTATTAGTCCATCGTGCATATATGGCGGACAAGCCTTATAACTGCTCAATAAATCAGCTCCAGAAATTAAAAAGAAGAGAAAGATTAAGTTGGATCCTATTTGTGAAATTGTTCTCATGCTACCCAAGTTCATTTGAATACATTTTGCTTTTAATTATCTCTATATATGATTATATCCCTCCAGTTGAATGTAAACTCTCAGAAGGCAAGAAGCATTTCGTTTTTGTCTTTGTATCTCCAGCAAACAAAAGGTGCTTCATGAATGCCTGTTGAATTGAGCTAAATTGGTCCTAAATTTCTCATTGTTATAAAAGGCTGTCTCTTTAACATAAGAATCTATGGTATAGTATAGTATAATATAATATAGTATAGTATAATATAGTATAGTAGTACGGAAGTGTACTATATAGTGTAGTATGATATGGTATGGTATGGTATAGCATAGCATAGAATAGAATAGTATAGCACAATATAATATAATTAATATGCCATAACATAGTATATGACTCTGAACCAACAAACACCAATTCTCAAAGGAGAAATTCATAGTGGGCATAAGTGTTATATATAACGTTACCCACAATCACAACATAGTATTATCGCTTTTTTGTTGTTGTTTGCTTGCATTTTGTTTTCTTTCTCATATTTTTCCTTTTTGATCTGATCTTTCTTGTGCAGCATGATAATTGTGGAAATATTTATAGAAGAATTATACTTGTTTAACATATATTGAATTACTTGCTGTCTAGGGGAGGGAGTGGGGGGAAGGAAGGGAGAAAAAAATTGAAACACAAGGTTTTGCAAGGATGAATGTTGAAAACATGTATATGTTTTGAAAATGAAAAATCAGGGGCAGCTAAGTGGCGCAGTGGATAGAGCACCAGCCTAAAGTCAGGAGGGCCTGAGTTCAAATCTGATCTCAGACATTTAATACTTTCTAGCTGTGTGACCCTGGGCAAGTCACTTAACCCTAATTGCCCCAGCAAAAAAAAAAAAGAAAAAATGAAAAAGTTTTACAAAAATAATAAGATTACCCACAATGCCTTGAAGGTAAAGTAAAAGACTAGCCCAATATAGCTAGTCACTCCAGACCTTTATCTATCATTTAATCATTCAACTAGGTCAACTTCCTAAGGATTCTGTCACAATACATAATTCAAGCCCTTAGATAACTATCTAGGTATAATAATTAAACCAATGCTGCTATGGCTTTGGATCAGCCATCCCTGTGATTCCTGAAACCAAAACTTCCTTTTGTGGCCATTGGTCCCCCATGTCTTAACTTACTCTAATTAGAATATTAACTTATTGATAAGAAGTATTCATCGCTTTTTTTTGTAGACCTACCACAGTATAAATCTAGCATACAGTAAGTGATTAATAAGTGCTTTTTAATTCATTTATTCATTCATATACTCTCTTAGTCCATAAGGCTAAATCAGAAAAGGAGGTAAGCAAATAATATAAAACAGTGAGCTGTTTATGAGAAAAAAGAAGCCCATGTGCTTCTTAAGGATCCATAAAATAGTTTAAAAACCATAAGAAGACCTCCAACTTGCTGGTTGGATCATCTGAGCAGGATTAAGAGAAAGATATATGTTGCACCCCTTTGGGGATACATCCCCAACTACATGACTATCGGTAAACTGGCTCCCTCAAAGCTAGCTGACTCTCCCCTCAGAGTTCTAGAGACAATTTTCAGTGGTTCAGAGTTTGCTCATAAGCCCCCCATCTGGTGTGTTTCCTATTGTTTAGTTAGCCAGACTTAAATGAGTATTTGAGGGCAGCTAGGAATCAGGAATTCTGGATTCAGGAAGACCCATTTCCCCGAGTTCAACTGCAGACAGTTACTGATTATATGTCACTTAACTGTATTTGCCTTTGTTTCCTCATCTGTAATGAGCTGGAAGAGGAAATGGCAGACCACTCTAGGATCATTGCCAAGAAAACCCCAAATGTGGTCATGAAAAGTCAGACGTGACTGAAGCGACTGAACTATAACAAATGAGTATTGAATAAGTAAGGATAGTTGTTACAGAAAAACCCTCCCAAACCAAGGGTATAGTTGCCCCTTGTATTCAAAGGTCCTGGGGAGAACAGACTTAGTCTTAGAAAGTTCACGTCACCAAAGGGCAAACTCACAGCATCTTATTATCAACAATATTTTCTCTCTTTGGTGAGTCTTGATGAAGTTCTTCTCACTGATGGGCTCTGAGGGTTGTTTTCTTTATAGAGTCCTGAAACTGCCTTTCCTTGGGGTTTAATTTATTCTTAGTAAGACTTTCAGCCTCTGGTATAGACACTTCTCTCAGAGGATATTCCTATCCATGGGAAGTACAAATCTTTCTAACTTTGAAAGTTCACAAAGTTGTCCTCTGATCAATGGGGAGATGAGAAAAAGGGGACTCAATCCTCCTCCCACCAAGGCAGTTTTCCTTGATCTCCACTAGACTGGCTTATGGCTGCAATATGGCACACAGAATGGAACAAGTCATCCTTTATTTATGTGATCAAAATGTCATTTCCTCTTTCTTCAATCAAGCAGAATGGAATGAATGTTGGTCTGATCCACCAAGGAGAATTTTTGTTCTAATTCAGTCTCTTCCCATAAGCAGCTACATGATCTTGGGCAAATCTATCAATCTCTCAGGGCCTCAAATAATTTAGAAATTGTGCCTTCTCTTTAAAAAAAAATCACCACCCATACAATTAGATTGCACAATTAAAAATGTTTAAGGCACAGTTTCAATAATGCTGTGCTGGCAACCACCAAGGAAGTTTTGCACTTAAAGTAAAAGTCAGCAATAATCCCAGAACCACCTGTCCCTCTGGGCCTCCCTGCCTCATTTGGCCCAGAGGGAGTTTCAGAAATTTCCCTCTCCTTCCAGCTAAGAAAATCAAAGCAAATAAGTTTGGAAAATCTGCAAATCATATAAAATGTTTCATAAGCCTCTGTATCCTCAGAAAAAAAAAAAAATCCAACATGCTAGCAACCAGAATGATTTCCTTCATAAACCACAGCTCCTGCATAATTAATGATAATAACTTACATTCCTATTCAAGAGCACACTGAAGTGTTTGATCTACAGGGGTGGAGGGAGAATTTTAAATGGAAAAAATGCAGTTTTTTTTAATATCATGGCAATTCATTTTTTTAAAGTGGTAAAAAAAATCTCATACAAAAGATATTTGATTGGAAAAGAAAGTAGTCCAATTCTACCTTGTCATGAGACTAAATTTGAAATCCAAATATTATAATGGCCTCCATTCGATGTCAAAGGAATGGGCATGCAGTAGGCATTTAATAAATGCTCATTGATTGACTGCACTAAAAGAAAGCTTCCAAAGAATTGGGTGGGCTTCCCGGCTTGAAGGCAGCTAGGTGGCCCAGTGGTCAATATATTGGATTTATAGTCAAGAAGAATTGAATTCAAATTCAGCCTCAGAAATTTATTAACAGGGTGACTCTGGGCAAATCAGTCTCCTTTCCTCATATGTAAAATGAGTGAATTGGATTCTATGACCTCTAAGGTCCCTCCGAGGTCTAAATCTGTAATCTTGTGACTTATGGAAGGACAAGATGAGAAAGAATGGATAGGCAGTGATTGGCACTGGTGGAAGGAATGTTCGTATCCTTGGGGTCATGTATTAAATACATTGATGTATTAAAATAACATATCATTAGAAAGATTGGAATGGACTGAAGGCAGGAAGGTGAATTAACATGAAGCTTGGAATAATGAAGACAGCTATAATTTGAAGGCAGAGGACCCAGGGTAGTATCTTTACTCTATCACTTACTACCTGAGTGACTTTGGCCAAATGGGAACTCAGTGTCCTAATCTGCAAAAGGATACTATTGGATTATAGAAAAACTAAGGTTCTTTCTGACTCTAAATCTGCAATATTGTGAATTTCTATAAAAACAACAAAAATTTAAAAGTCCAATAGTGGTCTTGAGCTTGGATGATGTTCAGAGACTAAGATGAGAAAGGACAAGTCATCATTTGGTCTCTTTTGATTTGGGTTATCCACGGTCCCAACATCCTATACTAGGATCTCAGAATGTGAAATCCTTAAGGAGTCTTGGATATCATCAACTCCAACATGCACCTGAACCAGCTTTCCCCCAACAAAATTCCTGATAAGTATCAGTTCAGATTTTGCATAAAGATCTGCAATCATGATTTCCTGGGCTACTTCTCATCATTAAGAAGCATTTTGTCCCACTTAGAAAAAAATCAACCTCCCTGAAACTTATACTCACTATTCTTAGTACTAAGCCCATGGAACTAAGTAAAATGGGACCAGTTCCTCTTCCACATGATCAGTCTTCAAATTCTTGAAAATAGTTTTCCCTCCCCCATCCTAAAACTTCCTTCCTTTTTAGTCTAAACAAGCCCATTTCCTTCAGTTACCACATTTGCCATTCTTTTCACCATTCTAGTCTGGATACGCTTTGCTTTGTTCATGTCCTTCCTAAAATATGGAGTCCAGACTTGAGCACAAATTGGCTTTTTGTTTTTCTAAGTACTTTCACATACATTATCACAAGATGGGTATTTTCAGACTATTTCCCCCTTCCTTTCTGCCCTCAACATTTAGTTGTGCCTTGGCACGTATTAGGCACTTAATGAATGTTTGAAAACTTGATGACGTTCATAAATGAAATGAAATTTGGTTGGAAATCTTGATTTATTGTTATTCCATCAGAAGTGTCATAGGAGAAGGGCCAGAGAATGAGGCATTTTCTTTTTCTTTTCTGATGGCGATGGCTTGATTCCAAGTCACTTCTGAGATAACTTAAGGAAACAATTAGCAACTGGAATTCCATCAAACAAGAAGCTCAGAAAGTGTCCTCCAGACAAGGCAGAGCAGGCATTTATCCAGGGATGCTTCATGTCGGCCTGGTGCAATGGTCAAGATTCTTTAACTGTCAAAAATACTGCCTGACATAATCCCAATGGTTCTAAATATGTCAGAGATATATTGACCAAGGTCATAAATCACCTATAAATATGTAGACACGTCCACAGAAAGGCTAGTGAATGGGATTTCAAGAGACCTATATAGTAGAATCATAGAATTAAAAAGGTGAAAGAGACCTTAGGCATTGTCTAGCTCCTCAAAGGCCATGAAGTTCAACTCCCACATTTTATGGATGAATGTTATTATCCTCATTTTACAGATGAGGAAACCGAGGCAAACAGAGGCTAAACAACTTGCCCAAGATCACAATCTGGTAAGTATTTGAGGAGAGATTTGAATTCAGGTCTCCTGACTCACACTCGATTGACACCAAGATACTTCTATATGCTCTTCAGTTTACTGATGTCCTTCCTAAAATGTGGGACATAACACTCAATAAATCTATCAATCAACAAGAATTTATTAAGCATTTATGATATGCTTAGGATAGAAAGACAAAAATTAAACAAACCATGCCTTCAAGGAACTTATGTTCTTTTATAGAGAAAATCAATATATATGCATATATATATATATATATATATATATATAAGGATAAACAGACAAATAGATGACAGATAGTTAAATAGATATAGATAGAAAGATTGATATGTAGATGGGGGGAGGTAGATAGGAGGGCGACAGAGAGAGAGAGACAGACAGACAGACAGACAGAGACAGATAGAGACAAAGGGGAGAAAGAGAAAGGGAGAAAGGGAAAAGGAGGGAGAGAGAGAGAGAGATGATAGATAATAGATATTTAAATAAATAGATGATAGAGGGAGAAATTGATAGATGATAGATTGATAGGTAGGTAGATGATATACTAATAGATAGATAGATGGTAAACAGATGGATAGGATGGGGAGATAGATATATCTTTCTGTTTTCACCAGATCTGTGATCCTATCTGCCTAGGGCATTCCTAATAAATAATTTTCCCTACTACTAATATAGAACTGTCAGCATCTCTGCAATTTATAGTTTTGGAGACTTTTCTGGGAGTCAATGAAGAGATGGTGATTTACCCAGGATCACGTCCCCACTCCAGTCAGAAAATAGATGTCTTCTTGACTCCAAAGCCAAGGAGATATCCGATATTCCCCGCCGTTTCTCTTGGATAATGCAGACAAAACCCCCAAAGATTCTAAGATGAGGCTGGAAGTATATTGCAGGCAAGGGAGAGAATCCATACAAAAGCTTAGAGAGGGGAAATGGCGTGTGAAAGGCTGGAAAAAATTTAATTTGAAAAATATTTAAGAAAATGAAAAAAGAGAAACTGGGAGAAAGCCAATTGACTTTCCTTCTTCCTATTGAGCAGTCAGGATGTAGGGGAAAGATCACGGCACTTGGAATTTGAAGACAGGCTGGCATATCTGGGGCTTTACAGGTGTTAACCAAGATTTCTAGAGAAAGTAGAGAAAGAAATCAGGGAGACAGAGATACTGGAACAAATAAGGCCTCTATATAGAGACTGCAGGGGAAGGAGCAGAGCCAATCCAGGCTAGTCTAGTTTGGACTGGAGAAGAGTTTAACAAGAAGAGTTCAGTGGGAGAGGAAGGCAGTCATTATTCTATTTTCCTATTTTAACCAAGCCCTTTCTAAATTACCTTTCTATAAGATACTGAGATCCTTGTCCTTAGGAACTAGGTGCTGAGCTCAATTGTTTATGCCTCCTGAATTGCCCTCTAAATTTCTGTGGCCTGGAAAGATAGTTTGCCCTACCCTGGTTAAAGGTCTGCTTGTTGACTAATCTAAAGCCATTTTCCTCTCTTGGCTCTCTAAAGGAACATTAGGGCCCAGTTTCATAGGCTGAGACTATAACTAGTTAAAAATGGCAGTAAATGCTATTGCCTAAATGCTTAATAATAATGAGATGTTTAAGCCCTTTGGGGACTAGAGTAACCATTCTCCCATGAACCTGTTTGCAGCCAGCACTTGGGAAGCTCATGCTTAATAAAGGCAATGAACTTTTACAATAGTTTGCAGGATTTAATGTCTTTGGATCCTTTGTGGAACTTATTAAACAAGGGCAGATGATGAAGTTAAATTAACTGCTCTGTTTAAATTATTCAGACTTAAATTCACACAATTAAGTTTGCACACTTTCGAGGAAGGGAATGATTATAATTAACATCTGAGAACAGAACCAACTTTGGGAAGATAAGACAAAGACACTCCACACACACACACACACACACACACACACACACACACACACACATCTCTTACATTGAAAACTCTGATTTCTCAGCTCTGATTTGAGGTCAATTTGTGAGGTGACTTCTTGCCTAGGGACAGGAAGAGATTTCTGATGATTTCAAGCTCTGTGCAATTAAAAACCATTCTGGATACTTATTTGATTGTTCAACTCCAACCACTTATGAGATTTCCTTTAGATATGTGATGGGTTCCCCAGCACATGTTGCAGACTTTCCATACCCTGGGATAAGCCTTCAGGAGATTCTGTGGCTAGGGGCAGCTAAATGATGCAGTGAACAGAGCACCAGCTTTGGAATTAGGAGAACCTGAGTTCAGATCTAGCCGTTGACACTTTCCTGGGAAAGCAAGGAAGCAAGAAAGAAATCACAAAGAACAATAATTTGAAACAATCAAGTTGGAGAGTTCTTCTATGGGATATAGGAATGCCTATATTATCCATTCATGAGACTGCCATGGGAACTGCTACTCAAGATCTAAGAATGATTGTGTCATGGTCCAGCCAATTAATATCTTTTATGTATGTAAGCCACACCTTTGTCCCAGCACTCTCAGCCCTCCTTCTTGGTGGACGATGGATGGTGGGAAGAAGGGGCTTCTGCTTGCAAGCCTTTCCCTCACTTTGAAATTAAACTTCTGTTTGATTCCTGACTCTCCTAACTTTAGTCTACTTTGGGTGATTCTGGCCATCCACAGGTTAAAGACATTTCTGTTTTGATTAACAATTGGTTGTGGCACATCCCCTATTTTAGCTCTTTTTCATTATTATCATTCACTGTTCATTTAGAAAGGCTCGAGAGCTAAGACTACTGGCCTGTCCTAATAAAAGAACAGAAAACAAATTGGGAAAGGGCCAACTTGTAGTACAGGATTATAACAGAATCTTATTGCACATGCAATGACTTCAGAATTTGGATCAAGATGATGAACACTTGTGACTCATGATCTTTCAGCAGGGTACAGAACCAGAGTTAGTGGGGCAGGAACAGGAGTGCAGGACCTGGGCTAAGTTCATTTGGCAGTTACTTACGCACAGGTGTCAGGAGGTGTAAAGGATGATTTTGGGCACCTTGGCTTTCAGGTCCCTGGGAAAAAGAGAGCGCTCCAACAAATCTAAGCAGGTATTGATTAACTTGAAAATAATAAATCCCTCAGTAAACACCTGTGCCAGTCAAATCAATATACTTTGCCAGAAGTCAAGATCATCCAGAGTGTAAAGGATTGTTGTTATGTCAAATTCAGGGCACAGTATATTTGCTGGACTTTAGCTCTGAGAAACAGGGTGTCTCCAAATATCTTGATAAGCTCATCATAACTATTAATTTTCCAGAGTGAGCATTTGCAAAATCAATGAAAGGTAGCAATTGGAGCTTGATTTATAATTTTGTAGCTGTCTAGATTTACAAAAGTGAGGGAGATTAAACTTAAGTTTTTGAAAGCTGGTTATTAAATCTTTATTGGCATCCCCTAGAAAATCTAAGCACTTTGGGACTGAAGGCCTCAAAAGGGAGAAGAGAAACATATTCAGTTTGGTAGCGATAATGCAGAAGACAGGAGGAAGTGCTTCAAGGACAAGATATATTTAAGCTGGACCTCAAATTCAATTCATTTCAACAAGATATGTATTGGACACTTATACTAGGCATTTATAATATAAATTTTTAAAAATCCCTGCCTCTCAAGGAGCTTATATTTTATCAAAACTACCCTGGATTTATTGTAATTTATTTTCTTTATATTTATTCTCTATATATTCATATATGTAAATGGAGGTCTTATCTCAAATCCAGGAAGTTCAATATAGACCTGAGTTCAAATTCTGTCAGACACTAATTTTGTTAACATCTTAGTGCCTCAATTTTCTCATCTAAAAGTAGAGATAATAATTCCACCTACTGTCTATTGTAGTTGTGAGGATCAAATGAAATTACATCTGTAAATTGCTTTACAAAACTTAAAGTGCTCTATTAATGCTCAGTACTATGATTAATTTTAGTTTCCCTGTTACAATAATAGCTCACATTTATAAAGTATCATCAGGTTTACAAAACACTTTACATTTATATAACAACTCTTGAGAAGACAATGCAATTATTTTCCTCAGTTCCTCTCAAGAAACTGAGAGAGAGAAATGATTTGCCCAGCATTAAATAGTAAATAAAATGTTGAAATTGGCATTCTATCTGTTCTGCCA
Organism: Sarcophilus harrisii; assembly: GCF_902635505.1. Lineage (NCBI taxonomy): Eukaryota > Metazoa > Chordata > Mammalia > Dasyuromorphia > Dasyuridae > Sarcophilus > Sarcophilus harrisii. The sequence goes on from NC_045430.1 coordinate 19,020,464, forward strand.
CCAGCTATCTCCATCAGTATCTTGAAAATCAGAATTGTTTCATCCTTTGAATTTATATCACCAATACCCAGGACAGTACCTGCCACAGAATTAAGTCTTACTAAATGTTGTTGATTCATTGATGAATGAATAAAAACAAGGAAAAAGAAGTGAGAAATGAAGTGGGAGACAAAGCAGGGGATGTAATTTCAAGCCTTAGCTTGGGTCACACAGCTAATCAATGTCAAAACTTATCAAGAACCAGGCCTATTGCCCCCAGACTCATGTCCTAGTGCCACAGGTATACATTTCTGGAAGGACTTTGTCACTCCCTCATCAGGCACCAGTCACTTTAACAACCTACTTCACTCACTGGTCAAGGAGATTTGAATGAGAGAGGCAGAGCTCCAGCTGTGGCTTGGCTGGGACAAGAAATTAGTCATTGCTTGTATCTCCTCTTCCAGATTTCATACCGAGGCCCTGTGATCTTCTTAATTTAGAAAAGATTTGAAACCTACTGATGAAAAATGAATCAAATAAGAGAATTTGTTCTTCACCTAAGTCCAAAGACAAAGTACTAGAAAGAACATTCTGTGGCTCCCTGTTTCTTATGTTAAGCCCAAATTCCTCTTTCAAGGGGGTTTCTATAATCTGATCCCATCCTGTTTATCCATTATTATTTCCTATCCCTCTACTCCAGTAACTTTGGTCTCCCTCTTATCCCACAAGTGTCCTTCCCAACCTAAACTTCATGGAGAGGCTTAGTGTCCTGAATAAAAGAGGTGCTGATTTCTATTCTCTGCTCAGAGCACAATGGGGGTATTGAGTTAATTTCATTTAATTTTAAAATTTTCAATTATTTAATAAAGATTTTGACCAGTTGGAGTGTGTCCTGAAGAGACTGATCAAGATGGAAGGAATTGGATAACATAAGAAAAGAAGACTTAGGGAGCTTATGTGAAAAAATTAAGGATGTCTAAATTGTAAGTATCCTAAGGGCGGATCTTAGCTACTTTTTATTTTATCTTTGTATCTGGCATACAGTAGCCATTTGAAAAATACTTGTCAATCAACTGACCTACTATGTATGCTAGACACCAAATTTACAAGAAACCTATTTAAACGTTGACATTAAGGTGCTCACAGTCAACCAAGGAAAGAGAGGACTTAACAATTTTGGGACAAGAGTTCTAAAAAACACTGGACAAATATAAAAACACTTTGAAAAGAGGAAACAGGGTGGTAGAAAGAGTACTCTAGTGTCTCCTATTTGAATTTGCTTATTTTCTTTTTCTTTTTAATATTTTTATTTCCTCCAGTTGCATGTAAAAAGGTTTTTTTTAGCATTCATTTTTAAAACTTTGCATTCCAGAGTCTCACACTTCCTCCTTACCTCCCCATCCCATTGAGAAGGGGTGAAGTAAATGAAATTATACAAAGTATTTCCATAAAAGTCATGTTGCAAAAGAAAACAGATTTTCCCCAGCAAAAAAAAAAGCCCTCAAGAAGAAAAAAAAAGTATGCTTCAATTTGTATTCAGACACAATCAGTTATTTCTCTGAGTATGGATAGCATTTTTCATTATAATTGCTTCACAGTAGTCTTGGATCATTGTATTACCGAAAATAGCAGTCATTCATATTTGATCATCCCACAACATTGCTATCACTTTGTACACAGTACATTTCATTTTGCTTGTTTTATTGTTTCTCATAAACTCATTAACTTCCATCTGCTCACTTCTAATTTTCAAGGAATTATTTTCCTTAGTGAGTTTTTGTACCTTCTTTCCCATTTGGCCAGTTTTGCTTTTTAATTCAGTCTTCCCCATTAGCTTTTTGTATTTCCTTTTGCATCATTGCATCATTTCTCTTCCCAATTTTTCCTCTATCTCTTTTACTTGATTTTCAAAATTTTGAGCTCTTCCATGGCCTGAGACCAATTCTTATTTTTCTTGGAGACTTTGGGTGTAGGAGCTTTGACTTTGTTATGTTCTTCTGAATGAGTATTTCGATCTTCTTTGTCACGATGGTAATTTTCTATGGTGAGAGTCTTTTTCTATTGTTTGCTCATTTTCCCAGCCTATTACTGGACTTTGTTAAAGTAGGGCTCTTTTTCCAACGTGGAGAGTACACTGTTCTAAGCTTCAGGGCTTTTGTGCTGTTATTGTTAGAGATCCTTCTAGGGACCTGTACTGTAAGCCAACATTGCAATCCAAATCTGAGTCTGGGCAGAGCAACAGAGTTCTGAGTCATCACCAGGAAAGAAGCCCCTGAAATCTCCCTCTGACCAGCCATTTGGACCCCTACCTATGGGTTGAGAGGTCACAGCAACCACTGTTAATTCAGTGGCTCCCAAAGCTTGCTCCTGCTTTGCCCGGCTCTCCTCACACTTGCGCAACAAACCTTTCCTACTGACCTTCCAAGGTATCTTCAGAGTCTCTGGCCTGAGAGGTCTGGAGATCACCTGGCTGTTGTTGATTCAGAGGCTGTAGCTTGCTGGGGCAGAGACTGTGCTGATGGAGCCTACAATGGCCAGTCCTACCCTGGTTCAACGTACCCCTGCTGCCGATCTTCCAAGCTGTCTTCATCTGGAAAATTGTTCCACTCTATTTTTGTGTGTTTTAATGCTCTAAAATTTATTTAGAAGTATTATTTAAAGATGTTTGTAGGAGAGCTCAGCAGAGTCCCTGCCTTCACTCCACCATCTTGGCTCCTCTTTTATTTGAATTTAGAGTCAGAAAACTTGGGTTCAAATACTGGCTTGGCTATTAACTAGCTGTATGATCTTTAACGAATCATCACCTGTAAATTGAGGGCATTGATTTCTCTTATCTCTTAATCCAATGATTCCCTCCTGAGTAGGAGAGGAGGAAACCAGCTAAAAATCTGTGTAAATGGTCTTGCAAATCTATGAAAAGTTCTTGTTCACAAATACAATAGGCACTGAAGTTTTTTTGGTGCTCCTAGGAAGAGAGAGAGAGAGAGCTCCTTTTTAATGCTCAGTGTTTCCATATTCAAAGAGCTTTGCTAGCCTCAAGGTCACTTGCAGTTACTCTGGACTCCCACTCACCTGACAAGTTCATTGTCTTCTGAGCCATCGTTCTGGTACCTTGTCAAGCCTGAATCTAAATATTTTCTGGCTACAGAATTCTGTGCTAAGCTTAGAACATTCGGGATCAGTTGCTTCTTTAATTTCTGCAGCTGCGGAATGACATACATTATCTGCTACTCTCTATTGGTGAAAAGGATGATCTACTAAGTCTTTTAATTCAATTCCACAAACATTTATTAAATGCCTACCACGTGTAAGGCAGGGAGAGGAGATGGATGTAGCAATCAATGCAAGTGATTCTATAGCCTTTATATCCCTAACTTATCCCCTTATGTTCCCCAGTGACAAGTGACAGTGGAAGTGGCAATCAGGATAAGTGGCTGCCTTATACCCCCAACTCTCTCTACCCGCTCCACTTTTCCTCTATTAGAATGGAAGGTCCTTGGGGGCAGAGACTGGGTTTTGTTTTAATTTTTTTATTGTATTTGTAACCCTGGTTACAGCTAAGTGGATAGAAAGCCTTACTTGGAGTCAGGAAGAGAGATTATGCTTTTGTCTTTCTTTGTATCCCCAGGACTAAGCTCAGAGAATGGCACATAGTAGGTGCTTAATGAATATTTGTGGACTGTGGGCCAGACATTATGTTGAGAAGGGAGATAAAAAAGCAAAAATGGAACAGCCCTTCCCCTCAAGAAGCTTACATTTTATCACTTAGCAGATGGTTGATCCTTCTATGAGACAGAGATGATGGAGGCCATTTGATGGAAGTCCCCTCACCTCCCTTCCATTTCTTCCAACTTCTCAATATCATCATCACCACCACAAATAACGATAAGACTTGTTAATGTTTGCAAAGTGGTTTGCATTTATTAATCCAGACAGTGTTGCAGAGTGGTTATCAAGGCTCTGTGCCAGGGAGACCCCTGAGCTCAATTCCTACCACAGACATATTCTATCTGAGTGATCCTGGGCAGGACATTCAGCTTCTCCAGGCTCTATCTAGGCAATTCTCTTAGAGCATTAATGGCAGAGAAGAGGGCAGACTACAGTGGTAGAAATGGCTCCCTTGTTCAGAAATTCAATGCAAACACAGGTCCAGTCTCCATCCTCTCCTGCCCTGCCCTTTCTCTCTCTGTCTCTTTCTCTCTGTCCCTGTCTCTTTGTGTGTGTCTCTGCCTCTGAATCTGTCTCTCTCCTCTTCATCTCTTTTCTTCTCTTCTCTCTTCTCTTCTCTTCTCTCTGTCTCTCTCTCTCTCTCTCTCTCCCCCATTTGTCTCCTTTTCTCTCCAGTCTTCTCTTCTCTCTCACTGTTTCTGTTTCTGTCTCTTTCCTCCATCATCAATCTCTTCCTCTCTGCAGGCCCCTCTCCATCTGTCTATAAAACATACTCAGGGCTCTCTAATGCTAATAATAATTTAAAAAAGAATTAAAAGCCATCCTTTGAGTTTTCTCCTCTATCCAGCTACCATCACATTTCTCTCTTCCTGTTCAGAGTCAAGCTTCTCAGAAAAAGTTTTCTATCCAAGATTTGGCAGCTGATTATATATGGCAGGATAAAGAAGAGGGAGAAAGAAAAATCAATAATGGACAAGGAGTGCAGCATTGGTAGTATCATTAATAACAAATAAGGAAGCACATAGGGGCAGCAGACATATAGATTCTGAGAAGGGAGGACTTCTCTTTGTGGAATATTGAGGTTTTATTCTGTTTTCAAGAGGTAGAGGAGAATAAGCATTTATATAATACCTATCATGTGCTGGGCACTGTGTTAGGTGCTTTATCAATATTATCTCATTTGATTCTTTTATTATTGGGGTCAAGTGACTTGTCCAAGGTCACACAGCTAGGAAGTGTTAAATGTCTGAGGATAGATTTGAATTCAGGTCCTCCAGACTTCAGGGCTGGTACTCTATCCACTGTGCCTCCTAGCTGCCCCTCATTTGATTCTTTTCAAGGTGAAGTGAACACTGTAGCTACTGGCATTTCTTTGTCTTTATTCCACCCCGCTCCCAATAAAATGTAAGCTCCATGAGGGGACCCATCTGGATTTATTTTTGTAATTCCTCTTTACACTTTCCAATCCAACTTTTTCATTTGGCAGATAAGGAAACTGAGTCCCAAAGAACTGAGAGAGCAGATTCATAAACTCATTGCTCTAGAGGTAGAAAAGTTTACAGAGGCAATCTCATCCTAATCTTCCAATTTATTGATAAGGAAATTGATACCAAAGAGATCAAATGATTCATCCAAAATCATAAAAAGTGACAGATTTGGAACTCGGGTCTGTCGATCCCTTTGTTGGTAAGTGACCTAACCTTAAAATCAGAAAGCTTTGGATTCAAGTCCTACCACTAACATCACTGGTATATTCTACCTAGATGACTGCATAAAGTACACAAACTCTCAGTGCTCCAGGAAAGGAGTCTAGGACTTCCCCAAGCCTCAGTTTCCTCATTTGCAAAATGAGAAGATTGGACTAGATGGCCTCTGAGGTCTCTTATGGCTTGAGGTCTATGATTCTATGAAGTTAGCTCTGTGGTCTTGGGCAAATAAGTTACTTTACCTCATCTGTAAAATGGAGAGAGTTGAACTAAATTTCTGAGGTTTTTTCCATTTCTAAATCTATGAATTTATGATGCTATAAATTGCAGGATAGGTACCAATTTTGAAAAGGAAGATTTCCTCATCAAGAGCTCACCACTCTGATGAGACAAAAAAGGAACAAATTCCCTGAGTAATCTACATCAGGAGGAAATACCACTCTGGGTCTGAAACCCAAAGCTCACTCCTAAATACCCTCTGTCAGTTTCCAAAGAGAAAGCTTTCTCTTTCTGTCAAGGACAACTGTCAAAGTACATTTCCATACAAGTGAAGCTAACATGGTGATCTTTTATTTGGGGGACAATTCAATAACCTTGAGGGTACCGAGTTTCCCCCATATATATTAAACCTCTCCAGATTGTCAAGATACAGGAAAACACGACCAACTTGGAATTTGTGAGAATTTTCTGCTGCATTAGGTTCAAAAGAATTCTTCTTCTGAAAATGTACACGTCCTTCATCAATGTCATATTAAGACAACCTACTGGAGCGAGTAAGGCAATGGCCTCAGAGTTGGGAAGCCCTGGGTTCTAATCCTAACTCAGACAAATGTGTGACGCTAGGCAAATCACTTGACCTCTCTAGTCCTTGGTTTCCTTATTTATAAAATGAGATTTGGCTCAGTGACCTTGAAGGCTCCTTTCAGTCCTAAATCCAAGATCTTATGAATTACGATCCTTTGCTTTACAGAATCTCAGACTTGGAAAAGACCCTAGAAGTCTCTGAGTCCCAATACATTAATTCCTTCTACATTATCCCTGGACAGGAGCCATCCAGCATCTGTTTGAATCAATCCTAGTAATGAGAAGCTCACTTCCTCCCATGAAGCAACTCATTCCATTATTGGACAGCACCAACTTTTAGGAAGTGTTCCTTAAATAGAACATGGAAGTTACAGATTGACTTCTGTTCTATTTAAGGAACACTTCCTAAAAGTGGGTGCTCTGAAAACTTCCCTCTGGGTATAATAGAACATTTCTACTCCATTTACACAGTTCTATTATGTTTGAAGATAGAAGAGTAGGCATGTTGCTATAAATTGCTTTTTCCAGCTAAATAATCTCTCCTTTCTTCAGCTGATTCAACTCAAATGAAGTTGATTTTTTTTCAACTAGGAATTTTAAAAATTAAGAATTTTATTTATATGTAATCCATGTAAGTTCTGAGGATCTTTATCCTCACTCAGGTAAGGTTTGAGGGAAAGAGAGGGGAGGAAGAAGAAGGAAGAGAAAGGGAGAAATAAAGATAGTGTCAAAGAAGAAGGGGTCAAAGAAGAGAAATAGAGATAATCAGACAGACAAAAAGGAAGGGAGAGGTAGAGAGGTGAGGAAGAGAGCAGAAAGGAGAGAGAGAGAGAGAGAGAGAGAGAGAGAGAGAGAGAGAGAGAGAGAGAAGGAAGAAGAGGAAACAGGAAGAAGAAAGGAAGGAGAAAGAGAGAGAAATGAAGAGAGATAAAGAAAGACAGAAAAGATAAAATGGGGGAGGAGAAGATGAGAGGGATCTTTTTCATTTACTTCCTCCATCTTGTCCTTCAATTTTTCTTTAAATCTTAGTTACTCACACACACCATCTTTGAAAATTGAGAGACAGCCCAGTATAATGGATGACATGCTAGACTTGAGGTCAGGAAGACCTGGAATTAAATCTGGCTTCTGACAGTAGCTGCTCCACTCTGTTAAGTCACTATTAACTCCCCCCTCCCCACTCTAACCCTTAGGGGGTTAAGACTAAGACTCTAAGTTACAGATAATTTGCTGACATGCACCAGTATAGAGAATTTGCACACTAGGAATCTCCCACCCTAATGCAATCACAGGTCTGGACCAAAACCATATGTATTGATTTAATTAATTAGTTAATTTACTGGATTTACTGTGTAGGCAAATCACAACCTTAATGAATGTCAAGGGGCAATCTATGGCTTATCTATTAAGCTATCAGTCAATTAATAATTAAAGACACCTGTTTCTGGACTTAAGAAGCCATGAATTTAAATCCTGTGTCTGATACTTATTATTTTAGGTAAGTCCCAACTACCATGGATCTCAGTTTCCTCATTTCTAAAATAGGAACAGATTCAATGATCTTTGAGGTCCCTTTCTGCTCTATTACAAGGGTTCTTAACTGTCTTTTACATGTTGGATCCCTTTGAGAATATGGTGAAGACACATATATTGTATCTAAGCTATACAGTGATATATTCAACATGTATAGGACTGCTTGCCATTGGGGGAAGGGGGTGAAGGGAGGGAGGGGAAAAGTGGGAACAGAAGTGAGTGCAAGGGATAATATTGTAAAAAAAAAATTACCCAGGCATGGGCTCTGTCAATAAAAAGTTATAATAAAAAAAAGAGAGAGAATACAGTGAAGACAATGAGACCCTTTCTCAGAATAATGTTTTTAAACTCACAAAATAAAATTCAAAGAAAGTCAATTCTACTGCAATATATTTATCAAAATACAGAGTGTCAAAGTGTTGGTCAAAGTTCTGGTAGCTTTAAATATACTCAGACTTTTGGGATGCTCTATATTTAAAAACAATTCATAGACTCCAATTTAAGAGCATCTATTCTAGACTTATGGTTTTATATTTTCAATAAAGTGTCACCTAATTTATAACCCCCCTTTTAACAGGCCTAGAACCTGGTCTAATGCAGCTATTGGGACATCTTTGATAATGGAGAAGTCAGGAACATATGGTGAAGTTGACTGTAGGGGAGACAGATCATTCTCCCTTCTGTGAGGGAGGGGCAGCAAGGAGCTGTAAAAATGTGCCTTGACCTGGGAGCCAGGCCAGCTGGATTCTAGAATTCTGGAATCTCAGAACAGGCTTTAAGTTTTGCAAGCTGCTCCCAGAATAGGCTGCTTCCTAGCTGTGTGACCCTGAGCACATCACACAAACTCTTGGAACGTTACTTCCCATCCTTTGAAAAATGAAAGTCTGAAGCTAGATGCCCTCTAAATCCATGATCCCTTCTGCCACTAAAATGTAATAAAAATCATAATCATAATCATAAGCTGTTAGTTGAAAAGGTTTCAGAATAGACCTCATGCATTATTTAAGCTGGGAGGAATCATCTAGTCCAAATGACTCATTTTACAGCCAAGGAAACTGAGGCCCTAGAAGATGAAATTGCATTATGTTGGCCAGGCATAGAGTGACAGGATCATAGAAGGGACCTCGAGGACATCTCTTCCTATCTCTTCATTTTACATATTAAGAATCAAAGACTGAGGAAATAAGAAGTGACTTGCTCAGTCATACAAGAAATTAAGAATGATCTTAAAAGGGTGTTTGTCATAATCTAGAAGTAGCCTCCTCAAACAAATCTTTTTGGTAGTTTTGAGTTTTAGTGATATCTTAATTTTTTGTTGATTTCTCTCTCTCTCTCTCTCTCTCTCTCTCTCTCTCTCTCTCTCTTCCTTGGAGAACAGAATAACAAAAAAAATCAATTTAGCAAAATTAACCAACACATTGAATTTAATAGTACATTGATTAATCAAAACACAAGCATATGCAGGGTCTACATGCAGTCCGCTATCTCTGCAAAGAAGGGACAGAGGAGAACTGTACCTTTTTTCCTAGCACCAGGCTTAGTTGTTAGAATTCCTTGATATTAACATGATTAATGGGGAAATCTGTTTTATGTGATTATATGTGTATAATCTGCATCAAATTGCTTGCCATCTTGGGGATGTGAGAGAGGAAAAAGTGTCCTGGCTTTGGAATCAATAGGACCTGAATTCAAATTTGACCTCAGTTACTTGATACTTGTTAGCTATATGACCATGAGCAAGTCATTAACCCTGATTGCCTTGCAAAAAAAAACAAATAAAAAATGAATGTTGAAAATTGTCTTTACATGTCATTGGAAAAAATGCTATTAATTTTAAAAAAGAATAACATGGTGTTCAGTCTAATATTTTTATATTCAGTTATTTATGTTGAAAATTGACTTTACATGTAATTGGAAAAATATTATAAATTTTTAAAAGGAATAACACAGTGTTCAGTCATATTTTTATAGTCACGTATTTATTTTTAGTCATATATTTCTTTCTACATTTTTAGATTATTTAAAAAACAAATAGAAGAGTTGCAGATCTTTCTTCATGTTGGGGCTCTCTAATATCAGGGAACAGCTCTGTGTATGTCATCAGTCCCATCCATGCTGCAGAAGTCTGTCATATTTCTCACACCTAGGTTTTACACCAAAGATCACCCACCAAGGAACCTAATTAGAAGCAAATGCAATGTCTTTCTCATCCCCGGAAACCTTCTTTGCCTTCCCATTTGCCTTTCCTTTTGCCTTCCTGTCCCAATTAGCTCATTTGCTCCTCGCCTCCCACCAGCATGCACCCTTGAAGAAGGAGGGAGATGAGGATGCTAAAAGGAAGCAGCTTTAGTGAAAGAAGGATCACAGTCCTTTCTCAAGGTGAACTCTACCTCTGACTGTGGTTCCGAATCCAAAGACACAGCTTGAAGAGAAGGAGTAATGGGGCTGGCCACTGTGAAGGCAGCAAGTCTGTACCCTTGCTACCAGCCTCCCACTATTCCATTAATCTGCTTCATTGGTCTATGAAACGGAGATACCTTGGGCTACTACTTTAACAGCGTGAGAAAACACAGGTATTTATGGACTTCTCTCCACACAAGCCCCCTTCCCTGCCCCTCTTTCAGAAAATCCAACAAAAGGTCCTGGGTACCTGAAAGCACTACCTGCCCAGAAAACCTGAAAATCCAGTCTGTTATTAGAGACTAGACTTCTCTAAAATCAAGTGATTTCTCCATCAGGGGTTCAAAACCCACCCCTGATTCTGTATGAGTCTAAGTAAATTAGATAACTTTGTTTCTTCATCTGTAAAATGGGAACTGGCTTCTGAGACCACTTCCAGCTCTATAGATATGATGTTATAAAGTCGTTTTTCCTCCCTGGACCCCAGTTTTCCTTACTATAAAATGAAGAGCTTGCTCTAATTGACTTCTGAGTTTCCTTCTACCTCTGGATCTAGGATTCTATTTAATTCATTTGAACAAATATTAATGATTCTCCATTTATGTGTGAGACCCTGAGGCTGACTAGAAAGAGAGGTTCAGGCTAGACTTGAAAGAGACAAAAATGAAATAATCCCTTCCCTCAAGTACTTTATAGTCTACTGAGTCAGGAGCTAATGTTTTATTCAGTTAGGTCATAAAGAAACATTGGACGTTTTTAGGGGAAGGAATGATTCTAAGAAGCTTACTCGGGCAGGGGTATGGAGGACACCTGTGACGTATACTAGCCCAAGAGACAAATGTTTCCATGTCTCTATCTGTGTGCCCCCTATTTAATAACTAGGGCCTTTGACACAGGGCACAGAGATGTAGAGAGTGCCCTCTGATCTTAGCATCAAGTAAGCAAGAATAATTAGCTAAACAGGAAACTACAAGAGAGTAGATGAGCAGTCTCCCAGATTCTCTCTCTCTCTCTCTCCCCTCTCCTCTCCTCTCTTCTTTTCTTTTTTTTCTCTTCTCTTCTCTTCTTTTCTTTTCTTTTCTTCTCTTCTCTTCTCTTCTCTTCTCTTTTCTTCTCTCTCTCTCTCTCTCTCTCTCTCTCTCTCTCCAAATTGATCTATCCTGGGGTAGAAAAATTGCTAGATGTAGTTTCTGAATGTTTGAAGAAAAAGAATCAAGTATAAATTACAGTTCCTTACAAGACAGGTACCTTTTGGTCAAGTAGACCTCTTGGGATGGGGATGTAGGGCAATACATCTTAAGTAATTTGATAGTGGGTCCTCTGGACTCCAAAAGAAACCCAAGGGATCAAGGGAGAGAGGTCATAGAGGTCTTCCCAAGATCTAAGCTGTGTATCTGGTAAACCAAGATATCACCAAACCAACCTTGCCTTCAGCCTAGATAAATGATCATTTTTTCTCCCCTTCACTCCCTCCCCCACCATGAGATACTAGATATTTCAAAAGGAAGCTTTAAAAGCCAGAGTCAAGATTTCAAATATAAGAGTGAATCCCCAAAGTCAAACAAACTGATGTGGGAAAATGTCACATCAGTCAATTCCACAAAGTTAGTCAAAGAGAGAGGATTTCCAGTGGATTTGAAAGATAAAGCACAAATTCCTTTGCTTGGCATTCAAAGTCATCAAGAATCAGACAGTATCTCTCCAGCCTTATTTATTTATTTGTTTATTCATTCATTTATCTATCTATCTATTTATTTTGCTGAGGCAATTGGGGTTAAGTGATTTGCCCAGGTTCACACAGCTAGGAAGTGTTAGGAAGTCTGAGGTCAGATTTGAACTCAGGTCCTCCTGACTTCTGGGCTGGTGCTCTATCCACTGCACCACCTAGCTGCACCCCCTCTCCATCCTTATTTCATAGACTCTATATTCCAATCAAACTGGACTGGTGGCTGTTCTCCAGTCTTGCTACAACACCCCCCATTGCTGTATTGCTTTTCAATTGTGTCCAACTCTTTGTGACCCAGTGGGGGTTTTCTTAGCAAAGATGCTGCAGTGGTTTGCCATTTCCATCTCCAGCTCATTTTACAGGGAAGGAAACTGAGGGAAACAGAATGAAATGTTCCCACAGTTGAACTCAGGTCTTCTTGACGACAAGCCCAGCTCTCTGTGGCTCGATCTAGTAGCCATAGATCATCTCCCACCACTATATATTTGCCCAGAGCACTCTCCATGCCTGCCTGAAATTAACTCTCCACTTCTACCTTTAACTTCTCTCAAGGTTTAGCTCAGTCATGCTAAAAGATCTAAGAAATCTTTGTTCCTCAGAATTGGAGATGAGATCTTCCCCCCCCCCATCTTTTCCTTGAGTCCTTTCACTGAGTCAATCCCCTTTCACACACCCAGATAATAGGGCGCATTGTAGTTGACATAGCATAGAACCAGGAAGCTGTGGATTCAAATCCTACTTTAGGCAGATCCTAGCTGTGTAACCTTGAGCAGATAACTTTATTCCTCTAAGCCTCAGTTTTCTGATCTGTGAAATAAGGTTTAATTCAGTGACCTCTAAGATGCTTTCTAGCTCCAAAGCATGATCATCCTTGTACTTTCCTGGGTATATTGCCTATCACCCAACCCCTAAACACAAGGGTAATTGCTTGAGGGAAGGGACTCCCCCCTTTTAAAATCCTCCCCAGATCTAGCACTTGCTTGTTGGTTCTCTTGGTGACCAGCCCTACATTTTCCTTGGAAGAAGAAACTTCCAGGTGAGTACGTTCTCTTTACCAGTGCAGAGAGGTACCCACTCTATACTTGACAGGTTTAGGGAGTTGCTAGGGCCATGGAGAGGCTGATCTGCCCAGCTCACAAATCTGAGTGAGTCAGAGGCAAGACAGAGCCCAGGGCATCCTCACTGCCAAGTTAGTCAGTGCCTGATGAGTATTTATTGAATAAATGAGTGAGTGGGAAAGTTGCAAGACCTACAGTGAAACCCAGTACTGTTACTACTTCATCTGGGGAGATCACTTACCTATCTTATCATTGTATTTCATTTGGCCCTCACAGCAGCCCTGTGAAGTAGGTACTAATACTATTCCTGGACCCATAAAGGAGGTGACTTGCTCAGGAACACACAAGCAGCATCTTAGGGGAATTTTAACCCAGAAGAGGAAGTCCATCCACTGAGCCACACACTGAGGAACATTATAACCACAGTTCTCTTTCCCTCTGCATGTCCCACTCCCATCCTATCTCCTGTTGCCATCCCCAAGCTCCAAACACACCCTTCCTTCTTGGATTGAACTGCAATGTTTTCAGACTCTCAATATCTCTCTTTATTTTAGTCCTTGGAGCAGTTAGGCAACCAGCCCCTCTTTCCAGGTCACCAGCCTTGGGAATTACATTTCCCTTGGGAATTAGAGTTAAAGACCTATTCAGAAAACAAAAGGAAATGTGTGGGAGGCTCAGACTAGCTGAGGGTCCAAGCCATATACTTTCCCCTTTACTTTAGGACATTAATTAAGAGACTTACTTAACTGGTTATATGCTTTGCTATCCAAAGCAGTTTTAAATCCCAAAGATTTCACCAAAATCTAGGAACTAGAATCAGAAAGGACCCTGGTTAAATTCTGATTTAACAGGTGAGCCCTTATCGGTACCCAATTTCAAACCAGAAAGCAGTCATCTTTCAAATGAGATGGGGGGAGAGGGAGAGAAAGAGAGAGAGAGAGAGGGAAAAGGAGGTAAAGGGAAGTGAAGAGAAGGGGAGAGGGAGAGGCAGGAAGGAGGGAGACAAGAAGAGAATGAAAGAGAAAAATGAAGCGAGAGAGAAAGAGAGAGCGAGAGAGAGAGAGAGAGAGAGAGAGAGACAGAGAGACAGAGACAGAGAAACAGAGACAGAGACAGACTGATAGAGACAGAGAGAAGATACCAACAAAAAAATGGAATGCAATGGAACAGATTAGCTATTCAACATATGGAAGCAAACAAACCCAAAGTCCCTATTTATTGGGAGAATGACTCCCTATTTTCACAAATTTTGGAAAAACTGGAAAGCAGTCTGACTGAAACTAGGTTTAGACCAACAGTTCACATCACACACCAGGATAGGTGCCAAATAGATACAAATTCAAGAAATAAGGAAGAAATTACTTTTTGAATCTCTGGATAGGGAAAGTGTTCACGAATAAACAAATTATGATGTCATCACACAAGATGAAATTTTAGAGTTTTTGAACAAACAAATCTAAAATAATAAAAATCAGGAAGGAAAATGGGCAACTGGCTAAAAAAAAATCATTGCGTCAAGTTTCTCTGATTGGAGTTTCATATCCAAGATAAATAAGGAAGTGATTATTAGACTAATATTCCCCAATAGAAAGGGATCAAAGGATATAAACAGCAAGATTTAAAAGGATGGAATCCACCTATCAATAATCATATGAAAAACATGGTGTAAGAATTAATAATTAGAGGAAAAGCAAATTGAAGCATCTTTGAGGTTCTACTTTACACCTGTAAGACTCATAAATAGAACAAGAAAAAATGACAAATGTTGTAGGGACTAGGGAAAAAACAGGTAAACTATTTTCTCACCATTTACTACTGTTGGTAGAACTGTGAATTGGTCTAATCATTCTGGAAAGTAATTTTCAATATGAATCCCTTTTGACTCACCTATATAATTACCAAGTTTATACCCCAAAGAAATCAAAGAGGGAAAGGATCTATATTTATACAAAATTATTCAAAGTAGCACTTTTGTGGTAATAGAAATTTAGAAATTAAGAAGTGTCCTTCAATTAGGAATTAGCTAAATAAATTGCATCATACAAATGTAATGGAATATTATTGTGCCATAAGAAATTATTATAATGGATTATTTTGAAGGAAACTGGGAAACGTTTTATGAACTGATACAGAGTGAAAAGAGCTAAGAGGATCATGTTTCCACTGATAACAATATTATAGAGAAAAACTTTGAAAATGAGATAAACCACATTTATTCAAAAGAATGAAATCTTCTGACAAAGAGTTAATGAAATTAAAATACAGACAAGTCATATTTTCAGACATGGCTAATATGGAAATTTGATTTGCCCAAATATGCAGCTGTATATTGAGAATTGTATTTTCCAGGTTTGTTTTGTTTTGTTTGCTGAGACAATTGGGGTTAAGTGACTTGCCCAGGGTCACACAGCCAGGAAGTGTTAAGTGTCTGAGTCCAGGTTTGAACTCAGGTCCTCCTGACTTCTGGGTGGTACTCTATCCCCTACACCAACTAACATCCTCTTTCCAGGATTATTTTTTTTAATTACTAAATGGGGGATGGGGAGAAGAAGGAATAAATTAATTTTTTAAATGCTTATTAAAAAAAAAAGGAAACTGAGGCCCAGTACAATAAGGTGACTTACCCTAGTAATACAGGTAGGCTCATAAATCAAAAGCTGAGAGAGACTTTAGAGTTCACGTGACTCAAATTCTTCATTTAACAGATGAGGAAACTGGGGGCCTAGAGCTAAGTAACTTGAGCAAAATCACAAAGCATAACAGGGGGCTGAAACCCAGGCCTTCTGAAGTGAACTCCATTGCTTTTCCCAAGATTCTTCCTCCCAATCTGGATTATTTTCTTAATACCTATGGTTGAATAGTACTAGAGGTTAAATTCACTGAGATACCCTGGGAAGCAGCAATTACCTGCTAGATTTCTCAGAATCATTAGATTTCAGTTCTAGAGCTGGGAGGGAATACTTACCATAGCAAGTATTATTATCTGCATGTCAGATTCTCTGGCCTTTAGTTTCCCTATCTGTGAAATAAGGAGGTTGGATTCAATGACTTTTAGTGCTAGAACTATAATCCTAGCTGAGTAACTTAACTGTTCCTCACTTTTCCTCCATAGATTTCAGTTTCTTTCTTTGTAAAATCAAGGATTGGACTAGGTGGCCTTTCAAGTTCAAAATCTATCATGCTATTATAACATGTGGACCTCAGTTTCGTCTTCTGTAAAATGTAGGAGTTTGCTACATCTCAATATGCCCCTTCTCTTCTCTGACACTGTTATCACACTGCTGAAGGCTCTTATCACCTCATGCTTGGATTATTGTGGTAGCCCCTAGTGGGTCTGCTTGGCTCATGTCTGTCCCAGTCCAGGTAATCCTCCATTCGGCTTCCAAAGTGAGAACAGACCATGTCACTTCCATAATAAACTCAGTAAACTCCAGTGGTTCCCTTTGGTTTCTAGCATCAAATACAAAAAGCTCTGTTTGGCATTTAAAACCTTTCATAACCATCTTTCCTCCTTCTTACCTTTCCAGTATTCTTACATCTATCTTACTTCCCAACATGTACTCTTCAATCCAGTGATTCTGGCCTCTTGGCTATTGCCACAAAAATAAACATCCCATCTCCAGGCTCCCGCCATTTTCTCTACTTGTCCTCCATTACTGCAATGCTCTCCCTCCTCATCTCTGTCTCCTTCCTTCTTTGGCTTCCTTCAAATCTTAACTAAAATCCTGCCTTCTAAAGGAAGCATTTCCTAGTCCCTCTTAATTCTTAATCCCCTTTCTTCTATTAATTATTACCTATTTATCTTGTGTACAGTTTGTTTGTACATATTAGTTTGCTTGTTGTGTTCCCCATTCCATTGTAAGCTTCTTGAGGGCAGGGATTGTCATCTGCCTATCTTTGTACCTACAGAGCTTAGCATAGGGCCTGCACATAGAAATCAATTAATAAATGCTTATCAATTGTCTGATAGATGATTCCATGATCTTATAACTATATAAACTACAGATACTTTTACACAAATAAAATCAATGCACCTAAAATCAGTAGAACCATGACAGATTGGAAATAAATACTTTGAGTTATGGTCTAACTTCCAAATCTTTAGGAAATCCCTTTAGAGTAAGTATCATTCCCTAGGAGACAAAGGACATAAATAAAAGAAAAAAATATAAACTATAAATTCTCTTCAAAGATATGTTTAAAGTCAGAAATAATCAGAAAAAATGCAAATTAAAACAACCACGAGGCATCACCTTATACTCTTGAATCTAGCAAAGATGCTTAAGAAATGGAAAGACTTATTGCTGATAGGATTGTAGATTGGTAGAATCAATTAAAAGCCATATAATAGATCATTACTATGTGACAGAGATTCTGAAGGTCCCTGGGAATACACAGACAAAAATGCATAGTTCTTGTCTTCAAGAAGCTTACCTTCTATCAGATTTTTTATTGGTGCAGCCATTCTGAGAAACAATTTGGAATTCTGAAGCAAAGACAAAAGAACATTGCAAATAGCCAGCAAAGATCTATAGGTTCAAAAATATTCAGAACATTACTTGAGATTTAAAAAAATCTGAAAAAAATACTGCTCAATTATTTCAGAATCACTGAACAAATTATTGCCTATGATTATGATGGAATATTACTGTGCTGAAAGAATGACAAATATGGAGAATTCTAAGAATCAAGGGAAGTCTTGCATGAAGATATATAAAGTGAAGAAAACAGCTAAAAAATAGTATTTACAAGATTTCTACAAATGTAAATTAGGTCAGAGTGGCTAAAAGACAAAAAACAAACCACTGGTCAAATATGAAGGCTTAATCTTGGTCCTAGAGGGAAAGAATTTATGATTTAATTGGCATAAAGAATTCTCTGATAAGGAAGTTTTTAGTATCAAGGTGGGTGCCAGATTGGCCCCTTCCCTGAAATTTAGTTTTAGGAAAATACCTAGAACACAGAGTTGCTATGGGTCACATAGTAGACATTGGGGGAAGATCTGAATCCAGCTCCTCCTAGTGCCAAGGCACTATCTAATGAAATGACACAAATTTTGCTTTATAATTTTAATTGTAATAATTGTTAACGCATTTTGCATTGTAATAATTGTTAATAATTACAATTGTATTTTTTAAAAAGCAGTTGGTTGTTGGAAAAAATTAATTTATATATCTGAAAATAAAAGATCTTTTCAAAGCCCCCAGTTATGTCATTTATTAGTTGTGTGATCCATGGAAGGATGCTTAATCTTTTTAAGCCTCCATTTACTCAACTAGAAAGGGAGGGTAATAATCTCTATTTATTTCATAAGAGTTCTAGGGGGATTAAATGATACACACACATAATTTTATATGTGAGAAAAATAAAGCACAGAGAAATGAAATGATTTGTTCACCCAGCTAGCAAAAATCTGAATCAAGACTTGAAGTCAGAGCTTTCCTCAATCTACTTCTAGCTTTCTATCCACTAAGCCACCATTGTAATCTTTTCGAAGGCAGGGATTGCACGCCTTTTTAGCTCCAGGTCCTGGCATAGTGCCTGGAACACAGAAGGCAGTTAATACATTCTTACTAATGTATTGACTAATTTTTTTTTTCATTGCAGATCCAGCAATGGATGCCTTTCCTATTGGAGGGATCTGCAGATCCTTCTTTGCTGTTCCTGGGTTTGGGGCTACCATTTTGTATATTCTTGTGAATTGATCATTCAATCTGTGCTGTTAATCCCTCCACTGAATCATTCATTGTACAATGTTTCCAGAACTCCAAGGTTCAATATGGTCTAAAAGAATTTGTCATTGACTGGCTATTCTTTTAGGGATGGATCTCTTCCAATTTAGGTAGAATGGCTCTTGGGTAACAGATATTCAGTCTGCTCTTGGTCCCAAACCTTTCTAGCTTGGTCAAACCTGCTAGAATTCATGGGTGACCAATATAAGCTTCAAGGACCCGGGAATCCCCTGTACACAATGATGAAGCAATGGGTAGACATAAATAATGATAACTACAATCCTGATTACAATGGATTCTAGGAAGGACTGTGAGTGGGGTTCTACGTGAGCTCATTCTAATATGGAATTCATTTATTTTCATCATCATAAGGTGATGATCTCTCTGGGGGTCAGATCAGCTGATGACGGCTTTGCAGCTGCCCACAACTTGGCTTTATGGGCTGGAGGCAACATCAGGAGACAGGTGGGTTTTGCAGAAGCTCCTTATTGGGGCTAAGACCTATTGAAGACCTTAGCTTAAAAAGGTCAAGGTTTCCCATTGCATTCAATGCTATCTAGAGTTAACTTGATCTATATCTGGCCACTGGACGCAGATGGCTCGGAAGGGGAAAGTGAGGTAGGTGACCTTGCCCAGTCCTCCCTCATTTCAATCCAATTGACTTTCATGTCATGGCATCATCTCCCTGATGTCATGGTCCTCTTCGAGAAAGAAGAACAACAACTCTATTAGGGAAGCAACTGGGAAGATCCAGAATGTCAAGGGGGAAATGATTTTTTGCTTTCTCCACCCCCTCAAGTTCTTGTTGTCTCTCTCTCTTCCGACCTCCCATGGACCTTGCAATCAAGCATTTCAGGATAGTCTGTCTGAGAGTCCTGCCCTGTTGCTTTGATGGAGTCAATCATCTTGTCCTAAAATAGCTTGTATTTAGAGCCCTTATATTTTTGTGTTGTGGAGCCCTTTTATGATCTGGCCAAGTCTATAGATCTTTTTTCAGAACAATACTTTAAAATCACAAAATGGTCTAGAGCATGTAAGGAGTGACTAGGATGTCACCTCTCCATGTGCAGAAATTAGGGATCTTACTAATTGATATAACATATTAGGGAAGTGCCTTGGAGACCAAGCACAGATGGTCCATAACTATTTTGGTTTGCTGTGATAAAGGGAATGCTCTTGGATTGGTTTCAGAGGCATTCAGAAAGGACCATGAGCACCAGCTACTTTTCCAAGGTCTCTAGGAAGATCAGGGCAACTTCTTTACTCCCTGTGCCAAATCCCTGAGACCACATGATCAGCTCCTTGATGCCTGCATTTTTTCTTTTGAATTCTTGGTGAGGAGAAAGAGGAAGGGGAAGTGTTTATTTATAAAGGAATGGCATAATCAGAGTGGAACATTAGAAAGCTACCCAGGCAGCCAAATAAAGGATAAAAAAGAGAACTTGGCATAGAATTCTTTAATTTCCCCCGAACTTTTCTATCTCCATGATCTTAATTTAATTCTCCCAACATTAAAAGGAAAATGGACAAGGAGTATTTACCTCATATTTTTCATAGGGCAAATAATCGGATCAAGGTTCCAGAGTTAGTTGGTGATAGAGGTCTGGCTTGAACCAAGGTCTCCTTGGTTCCTAAATGGTTCCTAAATATGGTAAGCCCTTTACAAATTATTGATCCTTGTAACAATCTTAGAAGGAAATTACCATTATTATCCCTTTTTTACATATGAGGAAACTGAGGCAAGCAGGAGTAAATGATTTGCCCAGGGTCCTATAGCTAGGAAGTTTCTGAGACCAGATTTGAAAGTCTTATATATATACCATCATGTTAAATATATTAAACATGCATGTTATGAAAGGAGAATTAGAACGAAAAGGGGAAAAACAAAAAACAAAAAAAAAAGTGAAAATAGTATACTTTGATCTGCATTCAAACGCCATAATTTTTTCTCAGGATGCAAATGGCCTTTTCCATCATGAGTCCTCTGGAATTATCTTGGATCATGTGTTTCTGAGAAGAACTAAGTCTATCATAGTACAATATTACTATTACTGTATATAGTGTTTTTTGGTTCTGCTCATTTCACTCAGCATCAGTTCATATATGTCTTTCCAGGCTTTTCTGAAATACACTTATTCATCATTTCTTATACTCTGTTACATCCATATACCCACAGCCATTCCCCCATTGATGATGATCCCCACAATTTCCAATTCTTTATCACCTCAAAAAGAGCTGCTAGAAACATTTTTGTACCCGCAGGTCTTTTTCCTTTTTTATGATTTCTTCAGGATAAAGATCCATGGCTTAAAACTCAATTTATTGTAACAGAGAGAGGTTCATTTTGTTTCAATTTTGTATAAGGTTGCTTCCTTCTAGTAGAGTATAATCTTGAAATCAAGAATTCTTTCACATTTGTCCATTTTTTCCATGTAAAATTTAATACACACCTGTTATACTGCTGATTCATGTCAGCTCCTTCACAGCAGAGATTGTTTCTGCTGTCCTTGTATCACTAGTGCCTAGGACCGTACCAGTACACCGTAGGTGCTTAATAAATGCTTGTAATTAAATTGAACTCCTTCCTTTCCAGGGGTTTCTCTTTCTCTTGATCTATCCATCCCCAGCTGCTATATAAGTATGGTGACCAGATGGTCTGCCGTCAAGTCAGCCAGGGAATAATCCAGAAAACATCCATTTTACTCTATGAATTTAAAGTCCTCTGTGGTGTGATTCAGACCTCCCAGGAAGGCTCCCCTATGTTTCCCCTGCCTCCATGTCTGGGAGCCTGCTGGAGACCCTGCCACTTGGGGGAACTTCAGTCTTCCTGAAGCCTATATTTAGGGGAGAGGGAAGATTTCTTGCAGCCCGGAATAGGGAAAACAGCCACTCCAAATTGATTTTGCAGGCCAGGAGCCTCCCAGAAGGCCTGGTGAGAGATGACTCAGTGGTCTCCAGCAGACTGTGCATTCCATGGAGTCTGCTCAGTCCCCAGGCAGCCTATGCTCCCTCTCATCCCTGGGCTTCAGTTTTCATCTTTTAATTGATCGCTGAATAATTAACGAACAGCTCCCTTCCAGACAATTTATTCCTGCAGGCCTGTCTTTGAGAATGGGTCCAGAGGAAGTTGCCTCTGCCCCCTCTTTCCGAGGGCCATCCAATCTCAGGACTGGATCCCTGAGGATTTCCTTGAAGGCACAAAATTGCAAGAAACAGCTAAAAAGCAGCAGAAACAGTCAGCTATGAAACCTGCCAACCTGAGTTTTGATCTTGGCTCTCTGCTTACTAGGCCCTGATAATTCCCTTCTCTGATTCTTATCTTCCTCAATGACTTGAGAACCCTTGGCCCACAGTAGATGTATATATAATACAAAGACTTTTATTTATACTTATTATATATATTATTTATATAATAAAAGTCTTTGCTTATAAAGAAATGACATGATCAGAGTGGAACATTAGGGAAGTTATTCAGAACAGAAGGGAAAACTTTGCATAGAAATCTTTAATTTTCCCAGAACTTTTCCATCTCCGTGATCTCAATTCAATTCTCCCAACATTACAAGGAAAGTGGACAAGGAATATTTACCTGGTATTTTTCATAGGGCAAGTAATCTGATCAAAGTTACACAGCTAGTTGGTAGTAGAGGTATGGCTTGAACCAAGTCTCCTGAATCTTAATCAAGAGTTCTTTCCTCTAGTCCCAGTGACAGCAAAGAGAATTATACCATGCAGACTCACATGTTTAACCTATATCAAATTGCTTGCTGTCTAAGGGAGGCATAGGAGTAGGGAGAGAGGGCGAAAAATTTGGAGCACAAGGTTTTGCAAAGGTGAATGTTTAAAACTATCTTTGCATGTATTTGGAAAAAGAAAATAATTTTAATTTAAAAGAAAAAAAAGAACAAGCAGACTCAAGTCCTTCTAGAAGGATTAAAGTCAGTAATCCTTAATCTGACCTCACTGACCAAAGCAAGACTAGGAAACAGAGAAATTTAAGGGTTTAAAAGTTGCTGCTGTTAAGTTTGGATTTTTATTTTGTAAAAGGAAGACAAAACTATATGTGTGGTTCATTGATCATCTCTACGATAATAGTATAAGTTTTATTCTATGTACTTGTCACTAAAACAGAGGGTATTAAAACTAGAAAGGGCTTCAGAGATCTTTGTGCCCAATTCCATCTTACATATAAGAAAACCAACACACAGAAGGAGCAGCTTATCCAAGGTCACGTGGCTATCAAGAAGCAGATTCGGGATTCAGATTCAGATTCTGGGAGCACAGAATCAGTAAATCAGTCAACAAACATTTGTAGATCAAACGATTATCTTTTGTAAAGCTAAAAAAGATCTTTATTGGTCATTTAGCATAACAAAAATAATATTGATAATGGGGAAGAAAAGACTAACATGAATGCACTTTAAAGCCTTTTTACTACATCTCACTTTCTTCTCACAATAACCTTGATAGAGAGAGTTTTGTGTTTTTGGTTTTTTGCTGAGGAAATGGGGTTAAGTGACTTGCCCAGGGTCCCACAGCTAGGAAGTATTAAGTGTCTAAGGTCAAATTTGAACTCAGGTCCTCCTGACTTCAGGGCCATCTAGTTGCCCCATTTTTTTTAAGATGAGGAAACAGGTTAAGGGAGGTGAAGGGAAATTGTTCAGGTTAAAATAGCTAGTAAATGACAATGATGGGGGTTGAACTCAGCTCTCTTGGATTCCAAGTCTCGCATATTAGCCCCTATTCTACACTGCCTCTCATAAAAGTGACCAAAACAAACTTCAACAGAAAGCTAGCAAATGAAGGGTGCTTCGTATTTCCAGAGTAAGGGTTTTTTATTTAGCTTTGGTTAACCAGACACTGGTGAGACAGCATACATCCCCACTAATGTCAGAGCTCCAGCTAACATCAGTGGTGGCCAGGAAAGTCTGGCTAAAGTTTAACCTTCAGTTAATGAAGATTAAAACAATAATGTTCATGAAGTTCACCCTGTTAAAGATAAGCAATCATTAATCATAATAGTTCATTCATATAAGGCTTTATGCACTTTTGATTCTCAGGACAGTTTTGAGAGGAAGGATGTATCCCTTTTTATAGATGAGAAAATTGAGGTTTAGAGAGGCTAAGCAAAAAACCTAGTGTTCTTTTTACTATATTTCAAAATCTCAGTTAGAAAGGATCTCAATGATCACCTGGCTTAAGTCACTTAGTTTGACTAATGACCTAAAGGGAAAGGAAATCCCACGCTATCTGTAGAGAAAGTCCATTCCAACAAAGACCATTCTCATTGTTTCTAATGATTTTTCTCTCCTTACATTGATAACACATCTGCATTATGGCATATAAAATTCCCAGAAACAAAGTTCCAAATATGAAAAATCAATTTATTAATTAGACTAGCAAACAATTAATAAAATGAAATCAATGATCTCTCTCTCTCTCTCTTTTTCTCTCTCTCTCTCTCTCTATCTCTCTCTCTTCCTCTTTCTGTGTTGTGTGTCTCTCTAATCAAAGATGCAAAGGAAGTACCTGAACGTCTTGAATCTAGTGTTTTCCTTTTGACAAGGACCTCCCCTGACAAGTGAAAGGCAACCCTGATTGGTGGGTATTTAATGAGAAGGTGGGCTAAGAATACTCAACTCTTCCTCTTGTAGAGAGGAGTAAAAACAAAGAATGTGGTTCAATCTTGAGATTCAAGCCCCCTCTAGCAATCCTAGCAAAGAAAACCACTCCATTTGGGATCTGTCTGATTAAGTTTTCCCTTTGTGAGTCAGATCACCCCAAACTTTTAATTGGAAAAGCCAGGTAGTGTGGATAAGTTTATGGGATAAACAGAAAGGCCTAGACTGGCTTTGGGAGAGACTAGAATGGGATCACATCCTTTACTAGAATGAAAGGTCTCTCTAAAAGCTAAATGGAAAGGGCAAGAGGGAGGGGGAGGTCAGAGAAGGAAATATGATATTTATATTATATTTATAATTATAATTATATTGTTTATAATATCTATATTATAAATTATAATTATTATATTATTATATTTATTTATATGATTTATAATAATTTATAATATTTATTATAAATTATAATTTTATTATAATTATAATATTTATTATATTTAATATTATATTATTTATAATATTTATAATAAAATGATTCAGCATTAAAATTAATTTTACTCATTATCTTTGTAATTTTTACGAGCTACTCTGTCCCTACCATAAGGGACCAAGAAGAACAAATCTAATCTCCCTTCTACAAGACAGTATCTCAAATACCTGAAAACAGCTATCATGTCTCACCCTAAGTCCTATTTTCTCCAGGCTACCCATTCCTACCTTCCTTAAGCTGACTCTTATATAGCATGACCTCAAGGCCTTCATCTCCCTAGTGGTCTTTTTTTTCGAAGCGATCCTCCAGTTGATCAGTTTCTTTCCTAAAACATGGTACCTATCACCAAACTAAATCTAATTCTCTATAAAATATAGTCTGATATAGCTAGCAGACTATATAGCTGATATAGTCTGATAAGGCTAGAAGTCAACTAGACTATTATCTCCCTAGTGCTGGAAGTTATACCTCTCTTAAGGCAGTCTACAATCCCATTAACTTTCTTGGTAGCTGTGTTACACTGTCATAGTCCACTAAAACCCCAGTATCTTTTTCATAGGAATTGTTGGCCATAGGATTCTCTTCCTCTCACTCTTCCTCTTGACTCAGACTTCAAAGCTGTGTTGTCTTATCGTGGGCTTCCCCTAAGTGCCTAGGATAGTCCAACTCCCCCTACAGTATTCCCAAAATGGAACATGCAGACTGTAGGAATTGTTCCCTTCTCCCACTGGTAAGTTACTCCTGGAGTCTCCATTTTGTGGAAAGATGGCCAGTCTTTCACTCTCTTTTTCTGGTCAGTGTCCCTTCAGACTTAGTTCCTTCATCCCTACCTGTCAACCTTTTTTGTGCATTATCTGCATCCATCAGAATGTAAGTTCTCTGAGGGCAGAAACTATTTTTGCTTGTATCTGTATCTTCAGTGCTTAGTACAAAGCTTGACACTTAGCAAATGTTTAATAAATACTCCTTAATGCTCACTTCCCCAATTCTGACATCTGGAGTCCTCAGGTATACAAATGTCTCTTTGAATTCTAGGGGGAATATTGTAAATGGCCACATCCCTTGACAGTAGTTCAGAAGTCCCAACCAGTGCCCTCAGTAGGACTCTTCTACAGGATACATCATTTTTGCTTAATAGATGGATACACACAGTTTTTACCACATGTATCCTCTACCCTCACTGAGCATAACATGACTGTTCTTTTCAATTTTTGATCAGAGGAACTCTCTAATCCTTGATTTAGTTTTATCTCTTGGTAGGAAGTAAGAAAAATTCATCTTTTCCATCTGACAATCATTTGGCCTCAACTCAAGATTCCCCAGGGAAATACTCCCCTTTTGTTTACGGTGATACTTCCCAAAATATAGCTGGGTCTTTTGCAGATGAGGGGCTGGGGAAAAGAAATAGAGGCAGTCTATGCTCCTAGGGCAAGTTCATCACCTCAGATCTTTTTATATGCTATTAGGTTATCTAAATTATTCAGCCTCAAGTGGCTTTCTAAAATATCAGTGATCCCTTTATATTTCAATGTCCTAGTCTTTTCCCCCTAGATTTTGAATCTATGCTTCCCTTAGCCTCAGGCTCCTCATTTGTAAAATGAGAGAGTTGGACTAGATCAAAGCTTTTTAAACTGTGAGTCATGATTTCATATGGGGTCATATAACTTGAATGTAGGGGCCATGAAAAATTTGGCAATAATAAAAGGCATCAAATATTCTACCAAGATTTAATTCTTTGAGTAAAAATAAACAAACATATCCATCTTGTTAGTATATAAAATGGCAAAATTGTACTTATACCAAAGAATTGTTTCAAAATAAATTTCTTTATGATTTATTTTCAGTTGCTCAGATGAAAAGGGATTAGGAATGGGGAAAGTTTAAGAAGCCCTAGACCAGATAGCCTCTGAGGTCCTTCTTGGCTCTACATTTATTATTATTGGGATAATAAATTGATATGCCAAAAACCAATGATAAAAAGATGAGAGGTGGAGAGAAGGAGGGAGGGAGTGAGGAAAAAAGAATGGGAGAGAGGAAGAAAGAAGAGAGAAAGAGAAGAAAGGAAGGAAGAGAAAGAAAGAAAGAAAAGGAAGGAAGTAAGAGAAAGAGAGAGAAGGAAGGAAGAGAGAAAGAAAGAAAGAAAGAATAAAAGAAAGAAAGAAGAGGAAAGGGAGAGAAGGAAGGAAGGAAGGAAGGAAGGAAGGAAGGAAGGAAGGAAGAAGAAGGAAGGAAGGAAGGAAGGAAGGAAGGAAGGAAGGAAGGAAAGGAAGAAGAGAGGGAGGAAAGGAAGAAGAGAGGGAGGAAAGGAAGGAAGGAAGGAAGAGAGGGAGGAAAGGAAGGAAGGAAGGAAGAGAGGGAGGAAAGGAAGGAAGGAAGGAAGGAAGAGAGGGAGGAAAGGAAGGAAGGAAGGAAGGAAGGAAGGAAGGAAGGAAGGAAGGAAGGAAGGAAGGAAGGAAAGGAAGAAGAGAGGGAGGAAGTAAGGAAAGGAAGGGGAGGAAGGGAAGAAGAAGAAACAATCCCTGCTCTTAAGGAAATTAACATTCTAGGTATACTATATTACACACAGAGTTTTATATACAATACACACAAAATAAATCCCAAAGTAGTTAGGCAGGAAGGACTGGCTGTCAGAGTTCTAGGGAACAGGGGAAAGCATTTTGTAGGATATGGTGCTTAAACTGCCTTGAAGAAAGTCAGGGATTCTGTGAGGCAATGGAGAGGAAAAAGCATATACCAGCATGAGGGATGGTCAGAGCAAAGGCAAAACGGAGAGGTTGAGTGCTGGAAGAAATGTACTGTACCATAGAGACAGACACTGGGGGCCAGTCTGGGAAAGGCAAGTTTGAATTTTATTCTAGATGCAATCAGGAACCCCTGGAGTTTATTGAGTAGGGGTAACATTGTCAGATTTTCATTTTCAGCAACAGTCTTTGCATAGTTCATGTGGTACATGGGTCGAGAGTGAATGCCATGTTTTCATCAGCACAGGCAGGGACATCCTCCTTCCATCTGGGGCTGCATGTCTTTGGGAGGATTCTTTTTTATCTCTGAGAATCATTTAAACCAAAAACCAGAATAAACTGACCTGAGACCAGAAATAAAATGAAACTATGGAAATACTGTGTAAATCGTAGATGTGTATCTGAACTGGGAGCTATTGCGACTGGGCCAGTGGGAGGACAATCTACATGATCCCTGAATTTCCTCTCGGTCAAAAGATTCTTTGATGTCTTTAGGGCAATAAAAACAAATTGGTATCTGTTGTCAGGGAGACTCCCAAATGTCTTCTGGGGGGAAAAAAGAAAAGAAAGCAAATTCTTCCATTAGCTTTTAATGTGTAATTCCTTTCTGAGGCAGTGAAAGGTTTTGGTGAATTAAGGGATTTTCTTTTTTGGTTTGAGGTTAATCTGATGATCTACTTTTTACATGAGGCTCCAGGGAGTGGCAGTAATTTTCCACTTTGTGAAACTTGGTCCTCACTCTTCAGCCTGCTCAGAAGCCACATCTCTGAACTTGAAGTAGTTTTTGTTTGCTACAGGCACCCAACTGCTGCTCACAGATTACTCACAGCTGCAAACATCACTAGGATGTGATGTCACCATATATGTATGGTGACACGTGTGTGTGTGTGTGTTATATGTGTTAGTGAAAGAAAAATTCTTCATTTGGGCTTGTCACCCCAACTGGACAAAACTCAAGGCAAAGAGAATTAAAAGGAGTTTATTAAAAGTTGTCAAAGTAGCAATAAATTGCTATGGGCTGATCACCGAAGATCACCAATGGCTTCAAGGAGGGGACAGCTTTTAGAAGTAACTCTAAGACTATTCAGATAGGATCACCTCAGCAGAAGACATTGAGCCCTTGATTCTCAATTCCTCCTTACCAAGGTAGCAAGAATATGACAATTTGCATAGAGTTGGTAGCAAAAAGCAGTTAATATAAAAATCTGCAGACTAAGTGTTTCCTGTCCCATGCTGATTAATAAGCAGGGCTGGGAACAATGGGATACTGAATCAATAACTTTCAATAGTATGTGTGTGTGTGTGTGTGTGTGTGTGTGTGTACGTGCGCGTGTGTGCATATATATATATGTATATATATATATATATATATATATATATATATATATATATATATACAAACTACTGTTCTTCAAAGAACTGTTGTTTGTCCTCCATTCTTGAAGAGGATCATGATGTCAGGAAGGAAGGATCTGGGAAGGCTACAAAGCCAAGTGGTCTTTGAGCCAGTCCTTGAAGAATGGCAGGCCAGGGCAATAGTTTTTGGAGATAAAGAAATATTGCCTCTATGATCTTGATCAAATCACTTAATTACTCTGGGACTCCATTTCTTCATCTGTCAAATAAAAAGATTGGAAAAGATAATTTTCTAAGAGTCTCTTCTGGTTGGTATGTTGAGAAAATGGGATAGGGTTTGTGGGAGAAAAGAACAATATAAGCAAAGGCGGGAAAGTACAGGTTATATTCAGGGAATGAGTAGACCAGGTTGAGTGGTCCTGAGAGGATGTGAAGAAGTTGTGTAATAGAAGACTGAGACATCGGTTGAATGCTTTATCAATGGAGTGCTGCTATTTCAGAGTGGGGTTTCACAGAACTTCCTGTGCCCAGAGATACTCCTGGACCATCTCTGCTGACCCCTGAAAGTCTCCAACAGGGAAATTGCTGATATTTTATGGAACATTTTCTGTAGTGTGCTTTCTAGAGCCCACTAGCTCTAGAATATCACCATCTGGACTAGCTCTCTGGAGGATCTTGGGAGCAGCCCGAGTCCTTAGTCTTAGTTGGGGAGTGAAGGAGGCAGGAGACCCACGAGGATGGTCAAAGATGGAGTCCTTTATTTCAAGTCCTCTCAGCCCTTAAATACCTTAGTAGGATTACATCACTAGAGCACACTGAGCATGTGCCAACTAGAGAACCATTACATCATCACAGCACACTGCTCAAGTGCTAACTATAAGCCCCTGCTATTGATATGTAAATGCATCTTTACTGTAAGTATCCCTTGCTTCAAGTAGAACACAAGTGGACACACCCTCCCTGACTTCTCAGGAAAGCTGAGAACCCTTAGGGGAGATGGGGAGCCGAACCAGACATTGTCAACAGGTTCCCTCTGGGCTGAAGGGTCTTATATCTTATCCAGAGTTCCCCACTATCTGGGGCCCTCTACAATTTTCCATTTTGCAAAAGGCTTTACATAGTATCATTCAAACCTCAGAAAAACTGTGCCACAAATCTTAATATTCCTGTTTTACAGATATAGACTCTGGAACTTCCAGCATTGGATTGGTATGCCCTGATTCTAGGACCAGCACTTTATTTCCCACTTGCCCCTGCCTTACAGAGAAGGTGTCTGCCTGCGGGGGGAAGCTTAATGTCTGGATTCTTGCATCCAGGTTCCTCCCAAGGCTATGATGTTATCCTGGTTTTACTAGGGAATGAATTTGTTTAAGAAAGAACTTTTATTTTCCCTTAATGCTTTAGATCATAGAATCTTAAGAGCTGCTTGATTTAATCCAACTCCTTTGTTGGAGAAGAAAGAAGAGAGGAGGAAAAGAAGGAGGAGGAGAAAAAGAGGAGGTACAGAGAAGGAGAAAAAAAAGGAGGAGGAGAAAGAGATTCAGAAGGAGAAGAGCAGAAGGAGCAGAAAGAGCAGAATGTCAAGACTCAAAATCAAGTCTCCTACTCTTACTGTTGTTCTGAATGGTACCTCCTAAGTCTTAATGGAGAGAGACAGAGACAGAGAGAAGCAAAGACAGAGACAGAGAGACAGACACAGAGAAAAAGAGACAGAGCTATAAAGACAGGAAGGAAGGAAGGAAGGAAGGAAGGAAGGAAGGAAGGAAGGAAGGAAGGAAGGAAGGAAGGAAGGAAGGAAGGAAGGAAGGAGAGGGAGGGAAGAAGAAATATCAGAGATATATAGCTAGTACAAGACATAAAGTGCTGAGTTTGGGCTTAGGAAGACCTGAATTCAAATCCCACTTTAGATACTGACTATCTGTGTGATTCTGGGCAAATCGCAATTTCTTTCACTCTCAATTCCCCATCAAAAAATGGGGAACACCCATCTTGCATAGTCATTGTGAGGTTAAAAAGTGAAAATGTCTGCAAAGTATTTAAAATGCTATATAAATTCTAACTATCATCATTACACAAATGAAAACTTAAAGATTAGTTCCTATTAGTCTGGGTCAGGGACTTAGACCCTAATATATTAATATCTCCTCTCTTAAGCCTGAAAGATGAAATGGCAAATAGGTTTTGGAGAAGAATACTGGCAATTTTGTTATTATCTTGTTAAATTTAATATACTATTTTAAAAAATACACTGTAACAAAATGGTATGGTTCCATACACCATCTATTTTTGTTCTTTGTGTATGGAAATATTTGTGTTTATTGATGATTAAGTTTATAATCTTTTTAAAAATATTTTTAAAAAGAAAAAGTGATTTTTTTCTATTCATTGTATCGAAAAAAATTAGTCAATCAGTAATTACATTTATGGATCATATTCTATAGGACTTTTAACTTTTGTCATGTAGACCTTTTTTGGCAGCCTGATGAAGCCTAGGGACTATGTATCTCAGAATCATGTTTTAAAACAATTAAAGATATTTCAATTACAGAATAGTGAAAATAAAGGTGCAACTATTTCCCTGTCCAATTTCATGGGGTCCCTAAAATATATCCATGGACTCTAAGGTTTTTCATAGAATATAGATTTAAAACTTTTTGTTTTCCTGTGTTCAGGGAAATATTAGGGATTGTTATAATTTTTAATAAAGTAGGAAAGCATCATGTTGTATTGATAAAAACATTACTCTTGGAGACAAAATATCTAGGTTTATGTCCTATCTATCTACCTATCCATCTATATACATACCTATACACACATCCATATATAATATAAATTATATATACACACATACATATATCATATAAATTATATACATACATATACATATATAACATAAATTATATGTATATGTACATGTCACTAAATTGCTAACTATATGACCCTGAATGGATCACTTTTTAAAATAATAGATTTTTTATATAGAGAATTAACTCTAATTTATAAAAAATCAAGCCATTCTCCAATTGAAAAATGGTCAAAGGATATGAACAGACAATTCTCAGATGAAGAAATTGAAACTATTTCTAGTCATATGAAAAGATGCTCCAAGTCATTATTAATCAGAGAAATGCAAATTAAGACAACTCTAAGATACCACTACACACCTGTCAGATTGGCTAAGATGACAGGAAAAATAATGATGATTGTTGGGGGATGCGGAAAACTGGGACATTGATGCATTGTTGGTGGAGTTGTGAACGAATCCAACCATTTTGAGAGTAGTTTGGAACTATGCTCAAAAAGTTATCAAACTGTGCATACCCTTTGATCCAGCAGTGTTACTACTGGGATTATATCCCAAAGAGATTATAAAGAAGGAAAGGGACCTGTATGTGCACGAATGTTTGTGGCAGCCCTTTTGTAGTGGCTAGAAACTGAAACTGAATGGATGTCCATCAGTTGGAGAATGGCTGAATAAATTGTGGTATATGAAAATTATGGAATATTACTGTTCTGTAAGAAATGACCAACAGGATGATTTCAGAAAGGCCTGGAGAGACTTACACGAACTGATGCTAAGTGAAATGAGCAGGACCAGGAGATCATTATATACTTCAACAACAATACTAGATGATGACTAGTCCTGATGGATCAGGCCATCCTCAGCAACGAGATCAACCAAATCATTTCTAATGGAGCAGTAATGAACTGAACTAACTATACCAGAAAAGAACTCTGGGAGATGACTAAAACCATTACATTGAATTCCCAGTCCCTATATTTATGCACACCTGCATCTTTGATTTCCTTCACAAGCTAATTATACAATAATTCAGAGTCTGATTCTTTTCGTACAGCAAAATAATGTTTTGGTCATGTATACTTATTGTGTATCTAAGTTATATTTTAATATATTTAACATCTACTGGTCATCCTGCCATTTAGGGAGGAGGGGTGGGGGTAAGAGGTGAAAAATTGGAACAAGAGGTTTGGCAATTGTTAATGCTGTAAAGTTACCCATGTATATATCCTGTAAATTAAAGGCTATTAAATAAAATAAAATAAAATAAAATAAAATAATAGATTTTTATTTTCAAAATACATGCAAAAATGGTTTTCAGCATTCACTCTTACAAAACCTTGTGTTCCAATTTTTTCTCCCTTCCTTCCTTCTTCCTTTCCCCATTCCCTAGACAGCAAATAATCCAATATAGGTTAAACAGGTGCAATTCTTCCAAACATATTTCTACATTTATCATGCTGCACAAGAAAAAGGGATCAGATCAAAAAAGGGAAAAATGGAAAAAAGCAAGCAGACAACAACAAAAAGGTGAAAATACTATGTTGTGATCCACATTCAGTTCCCATAGTCACCTCTCTGGGTGTAGATGGCTCTCTCCATCACAAATCTATTGGAATTGGCCTGAATCATCTCATTGTTGAAAAGTCACATCTATTAGAACTGATCATTGTATAATCTTGTTATTGTTCTGTACAGTCTTCTCTTGGTTCTATTCACTTAGGTTCCGTTCAAGGCAAATTACTTTTGTAGAATGTAATCTCCTTGAAAGCAGGGACCTTTTTGTTGTTTTTGATTTGGATCACTGACATCTAGCTCCTACTCTTATACAGAGGAGATGCAGAAGAAATGAATAATGAGTATCTGTTGAATTTAACTGAATGGAACTGGACCAGAATTGAATTGAAGTGAAGTGAAGCAAGTTATCTGAATTTCAGTTTCTTAATTTGTATAAATAAATAATATAATATAGAAATATAAATAATAATGCCATTTGCTCTACAAATTCACAAGGCTCCTATGAGAACAATACATTGTAAACCTGAAATCACTACATTAATGAGTTGTTTACATTTTTATGATTTTATCTGGTGAGATGCTAGGCTCAACTTCAAAGACCAGTAAGTCCACCCCTGGGAATGAAATGTTATGGTGATAAACAAGAACTAAAAGAAAGTCAGACCATACAGCAGGGACTGGCCAAGTGCCAATTGGGATTTTTTAAGAATTTTAGAACTGATGTAATTGACCATAAGATCCTTGAGGGCTTTTTAAAAAAATTTTTGTCTTTGTATTCTTTGCCTAGTACTAGTACCTGATACATGTTGTTCAACAATTTCTATTGCGTCCAACTCTTCATGACCTCATTGGGATTTTCTTTGCAAAGAAATTAAAGTGGATTTCCATTACCTTCTCCAGCTCATTTTATAGAGGAGAAAACTGAGGCAGACAGGGTGATGTGTTTTGCCTAGTCACACAACTACTAAGATAGGATTTGAATTTATGAAGATGAGTCTTCCTGATTCCAGGCCCAGTGCTCTATGCTCTATGGCACCACCTAGCTGCACCTGGTTCATAGAAAGTATTTAATTTATGCCTGTTAATTGGAATGGGAAGTAGGTTGTATCTAGAGCCAAAAAACATGGATTCTGATCCCACCTCTGCTTCTAACTCTCCCTATCACCTTCAATGGGTTAGTCAATTTGCCCTGTGATCCTCATCTACAAAGGGAGGGGCCCTCTGGCATCAGTCCCTCCCAATTCTAAATTTATGGCCCCTATTTTTCTTGTGCAGCAAGATAACTGTATAAATATGTATACATATATTGTATTTAACATATACTTTAACATATTTAATATGTATTGGACTACTTGCCAGCTAGGGGAGGGAGTTGTGGAAAGGAGGAGAAAATTTGGAACAGAAGATTTTGTAAAGGTCACTGTTGAAAAATTACCCATGCATATGTTTTGTAAATAAAAAGCTATAATAAATTAATTTATGGTTCCAGGAACTGAAAAAGAAATCACATCACTCCTATTTTTATAGCCCTTTTAAAGTTTACAAAACACTTTCCTCCCAACAGCTTTGTATGGTAGGCAGTGAGTGCTGTACTATTTACTGTACAAAACATGGCAGTTTCTTTCCAATTCCCCTTTTTACAATTGAAGAAACTGAGACTCAGAATTATTAAGTGATCTTCCATAGTCACATGGCTGATAAGAAATTGAATTAGGGTTAATTAATTCATTTTTAACCTTAACCATTCTGTAGCCAGGATCTGACCCAAACCCAGCACCACTAGGAAAGGAGGGCTCCTCAGTGTGGCCCTGAGGGAAAGCTTTGGCTCCACATCCAAAATTCATTTATTAGAGTTTCCTCCCTGCTCTTCTTTTACTAAAACAGAAAGAAATTTAATTCCTGACTTGAAGCTCAAGTGTTTTATGCCATAACCTCGACTTGAGCCTTCAGGCCCAGAGAGATTCTGGAATTGAATGTTTAAGCAATTATTGAAACCTGGTCGCCCTGGATGGTTACCTGCTTTTATTAAATCTCTATTTAGAAGACAGATGTCTCTGCTCTGAGCCGTGGTATTTAAAGGGATAAAAGAAACTCAATGATCAAAGACAAACGCATTGCTGATATTGTTCTATTATAACTTCTAGGCTTCCCATCCTTCCTGCCCCCCCTTCCCCGGGAGGCTTAGGGGCATTTTCCATCTTTTTTTAAAAACTCTATCTATGATTTCCTAGACATTTCCTCCCAAGATATAGTTGTGTTAGAGAGAATGGGAGTCACTCTGCAGCCCTGATGGGATTCTGTAAGAATGGTTTTATATGGGAGAAGGTGAGAAGCCCCTCAGCTTTCTACCCACATGGGTACATGTGAAGGTCTATTTTTGTCCTTGAAACTTCCCCTTAGGGTCTTGCAGGTAGGGGTGGATGTCTGACACTGCTCCTGTGGCTCATCCTGAGAGGACAGGCTAAGGCACAACCTGGGAATGGAGTCAGAGACTCCAAGATAGAAACAATCTATTATAGGCAAGAAATTGGGGAAACTCATGGGAACAGCAAAAAGATCCCAAGATCATTCAGACCTTGAGAATTCTCTCCTTTGGGCTCAGTGGATAGAGCACCAACCCTGCAAAGAAGACCTGAGTTCAAATCTGGTCTCAAACACTTAACACTTTCTAGTTGTGTGACCCTGAACAAAATCACTTAACTGTAATTGCCTCACAAAAGATTAAAAAAGAGAGAATTTTCTCCTTTTTCATCATTTCATCTTCCCCATTAGAGTCCAAGACCAGAATCTGGGTCTCGCATGGCAGCAAAGATATTCCCTTTTGGGAGATATTTGGGCCACATGCCCTATGGAAGGGGCGGGGGTATTTGACAGTTTTCTTGTAATTCTTCCACATTTAATAAACCATGTGCTTAAAGAAAGTTGATTGCCTGTGCAATATAAATATAGAGCACTAAGCTGAGCTAGGAAATTTCCCAGGAGCTCAGCAATCCATAGATTCTATATCCTTAAATATTTCAGAGCAACATTTTCTTTTTCGACCCTCTAGCACAAATTCAGAACCCAGTCAAAGAGGGCTTCACTTCTCCCAGCTTTGGTGGGACTGGCTTTCCTCCATCTGTACAAAGGAAAAATCCTGTACGCAAGTGGCAAAGAGACCTTAACAATCCTAACAGGACCATTTGACTGATGGGAAGCAAAAGAGCACCCAACTTGGTGCTCAAATATAATCTGAGATTAATTTATGTTAAAGAGATACCCTGGTTTTCTATAGATTAAGAAGTTAGTATCTAGAATGATACCTGGAAGACCTACTGAGCAGTAGTGTATATGAGCACACACACACACACACACACACACACACACACACACAGACACCCTATCCATATGTCACATACTTATATACTAAACTTCTGCTGTTATCACTGATTAATCCAATTCTGGTATTTTTCCAGTCCTGAGAAGAAAATTCAGCCTGAATCTTTTATTAGCATTAGAAGCCCCCTGGGGCATATACAGTGTGCTGATGGCTGTTGGCTGCTTTATTTGGGGCTTCAGAGAAGCATCAAAAGTCATTTAACTACTTCCTCACAACCTATCAGAAAGAAGGTGCTCATTTACCTCCTTGATGCTCCTAATTAGCCAGGGAGCATTTAACAACCCAATCTCACTCAGTTGGAAGGAGAACAGGATCTCTGCTCCTCCCGGGGAGGGACTTTGGCCACCTTTCCCTGTAACCTGCATCCTTCCATCCATTGTGAGAAAACAGAGAGAAAGATGGGAGCTTCGCTACTTCTCTCGGGTCTGCACAAAATC
This sequence comes from Sarcophilus harrisii, assembly GCF_902635505.1. NCBI lineage: Eukaryota > Metazoa > Chordata > Mammalia > Dasyuromorphia > Dasyuridae > Sarcophilus > Sarcophilus harrisii. The sequence continues at coordinate 19,057,410 of NC_045430.1, forward strand.
CCATGGCAGTATCTTTCCCATCTTTCCAATCAGGAGGAGGTTTCTCTGGCAACCGACTCCTTCATACTCTCAGGTCGTTTTTGCTCACAGAGTTAATTTGTATCAAATAATAACTACTCTTACAAGCTCCCAGCCTCTCTCCAAATTGCTTCCTAGGCTCCTGATGTCAGACTCAGAAAATGGGCCACTTAATTGTGCAGGAAGCATCACTGCTGGTCATTTATTTACTTAGAAAATCATAGATTAGGGACAGCTAGATGGAGCAGTGGCTAGAGCACCAGCCCTGAAGTCAGGAGGACCTGAGTTCAAATGTGATCTCAGACACTTAACATTTCCTGTGTGACCGTGTTCAAGTCGCTTAACCCCAATTGCCTCAGCAGAAAAAAAGGAAGGAAGGAAGGAAGGAAGGAAGGAAGGAAGGAAGGAAGGAAGGAAGGAAGGAAGGAAGGAAGGAAGGAAGGAAGAAAGAAAGAAAGAAAGAAAGAAAGAAAGAAAGAAAGAAAGAAAGAAAGAAAGAAAGAAAGAATATTGTACCCGGATAGATAGAACCTCCCTTCATACAATGTGAAAGAAAGAAAGAAAGAAAGAGAAAGAAAGAAAGAAAGAAAGAAAAAAAGAAAGAAAGAAAGAAAGAAAGAATATTGTACCAGGATAGATAGAACCTCCTTTCATACAATGTATATCCCAGCCCCGGTTTTTATACATGGAGATCCCCTTTTGATGGCATTGCTATACTAGTAAGTCAGGAAACATCTCCTACTTGTATTTCAGCAAGACATTTCACAGAGTTGCTCCCAGTATCCTTATGAGCTGAATGTGATGGCTGGGCTCAATCTGATGGAATGACCAGTCCCAAAGAGTAGTTATTAATCGATCAGTGTCTGACTAGAGGGAGGCCTCCAGCGCTCTGGGGCTCCCTTGGTCCCGTTCTGTTCAATATTTTAACAAGTGACTTGTACAAAGGCACCGATTTGGTGTATTTATCAAGTTTAGCTGGGGGACCTTGGGGAAATTCCCAATCTTTACTGACTCCCAGCTTCCCTTGAAAGCAAAGGCTCATCTTTTGAACAACAATATTCTACCGGTAGTGAAGAATATATCAGTCTCTGCAGAATTGAGAATGAATGTCACACAGAGGACGATGGAAAGGCATATAGAGTTAAGTCCATAAATATTTATTAAGCACCTACTATGTGTCAGGAACTGTGCTAGACACTGGGGATACCAGTAAAAAGGATCTAATGATTACTGCTCTTTACTCAAGAGGCCCCTGGTCATTGGGGGAACTGCTACCAATGGGATCAATTCAGGAGGAAGAAATCATTATTAAAGCAAAAGGAAGAAATAAGTCAGATGTTCAATTCACATCGAATTTGATTCCTAGCTTTCATTCTTGACGCCTCTGCAGCAGAACTGAATTCTTTATTAAAATGCTTTCGGTCTTGGGCTAGCAAAAATAAAAATAAATTAGCTCACATATTTATGGCCTTTTAAAAGGTACCCAGTTTTTTGCTTACGTTAGCTTGGTGGAAAGCCAAGATGTCTTGGTGGCAGTGTGGTATAATGGTGAGTGATGGACTTGGATTCAGGAAGATCTGAGTTAAAATCTCATATCCAACACTTACTAGGTAGAGGTCCCTGGTCAAGTGATTTAACCTTTATGGCTCAATTTCCTCATCTGGTTTTGACTAGATGGCTTTGAAAATTTCTTCCATTTCTAAAAATATAATCACAAGACCTGTCTTCAAATCTTGCTTCTGCCACCAACAAATTGTGTGATGATGGTCAAGTCACCTGACTTCTTGGTCTAGTTGCTGACTAGGAAATGAAGGCAAACAATACTTTTAGTACTTGACTCACAAGATTCCTGGAAAAATTCACATGAGAGAGATACAAAGTTGGCAAAGTTGGCAACTTTAAAGCAATGTATAAATATCCATTTTTATTACTGGATAAATGCTACTCAGATTTTAAAGGGGAGGCAAACAGGGATTAAATGTCTCACCCATGGTCATGTGGCTGGAAAGTGGAGGATTCAAGATTCAAGGCACTGGGATCCAAGGGAAAGACCACTGACAGGAGTCAGAAGACCTGGGTTCAAATCCTGCCTTCCATCTCCCTCTGTAAACCAAAGGAATTGGAATAGATGGATCTTCAGGACTCTTTCAGGTCTAGATCTGGGATCCTGATAACCCTGAAGGTCTGTCTTCTAGCCCTGTGCTACATGAAAGATATCAATATATGGCAGCCAGGATAATTCTTTCATGGTCTGAGTTCATACTCTCCTTTTCTGGAGATATTTAAAAATGAAACAGATTCATACCTATGATTAATGGACTTGGGCGTGGCCCCACCTGAAGTCCTGACATTGAACTTGACAACATCTCACATTTTCCTGAAGCTTGATGATTCTATAATTAATTTTCCATCTTTCCCACAGTGGTGCAGAAAGTCTTTTCTACCTTAAAGAAGAAAAAATCCCCACCTAAGGCAGAGCTGCTTCTGAGCCTCAGGCTGTGGGCATTCCATTAGAGTAAATAAATCCAAGACATCCTGGTTAGTGTCAGGTATCTTATTAGTCAGCTACCGAGAAGCTGCTCCAAGGGGATGCTGGGTCTTGACATCCCTGGGGCAGGAGAGCGTCAATGGATGATACTACCTTCCTCCCAGCATGATGGAGGCCGAGCTTGTTAGGGCTTGTTCACCGGGAAGCCTGACTCAACCTGCATTTCATAGGAAGAGGGCAAAACTTCAACTGAAGGACACAGAAAACCATTCTGAAGTTGGGTGTTGGTCTTATCCGATGTCAGACTTCAGTGGGGAGACACATTTATGAAAAGGAGGGGAGAGACTCCCCTAATTCAAAGAGCCAAGGTACAGTCAGGGAGGGTGGGGACCTTCTCAATCTCTAGACTCATTGTCCCAATTCAGGAAACCCAAGGTGTGGTAAAATTCTAGGAGCGAGCCCATTCACAAAATTGTTCCAAAGAATTCATTGAAAAGAGGAAAACAAATTAAAAACCGAAGATTAATGAGGACACATTAGTCACAAGGATGTTTGCAAATGCCTAGGGTGGTTCATACAAAAAACTGGAACTAGGACAAGGCCACTGCAGCTTTGGCTCAGGGTATGGACACAATCTTCTTCTCTTCATTTAGAATGGCTGCCGTCATTTGGCAAGAAGTATGTTCCTTGTCCTTTCCAATCCAAGGTATGTCAACACCTAAGGAAAGGAAGCAAGCCTCCCAACTCACTCAGCCCAAGGCCTTCACTGCTCCAAATGTACTGATGTCAAGATAACCTTCCCCCCAAGCCTGTCTTCCCCCCTCACTACAGAGGCAACAAAAGCTAACATTTATATAGCACTGACTATTGCTGTAATATGTGCTAAGTATTTTATAAATATTATCTAAACTGATCTTTACAACAACCTTGGGAGAGAGGTTCTATTATTATCCTCATTTTACAGATTAGGAAACTGAGGCAAACAGGGTTAACTGACTCCCTCATGCAATCAGTAAGTGTCTAAAGCTGGATTTGAACTCAGGAGTTCCTTTGGACTCCAGGTTTAGTGATCCTCTGTGTCTCCTAATTGCCCTACTTCAAGGTTTTCAGAGGTATGTGTGTATGTGGGTATGTATAATTTGCGTATATATCTATGTATACATGTAAAATCTCATTTGATCCTCTCAAAAAAGTCCATTGAAGTAAGAGTTATTATTAAACTCATTTTACAGATGGGGGATCTAAGGTCTGCCCCTTTGGGGAAGTCACTTAGACCTTCCAGACCTCAGTTTCTCTGTTTTTGAAATGAGGGACCAGGGAACAAAGGGCTCAGATAGGATTTGCACTTCCAGCCTCTGACTTCCAGTTATTGGTTCCCACCCAATAAAGAAGACTATCCCTGCTCAAGGCAACATGGGAAAAATGTTCAAGATGAATTTATGAATGATTTTTAAAGGATTTATTCGATGCTTATTACCTTTAAAGCATTGTGCTAAGCCCTGTAGATACAAATAGAAAGGGAAGCTGCTTCCTGCCCTTGGGGAGCTCCCATTATGAAGGGGGAACAACAACTGGTTACTCTTCTACCTCGATGTAATTTCCTCAGTAAATTTCTGTGGCTCACTATTTCCTCCAGGATCAAACATAAAATGTGATTCACAAACCTAGCCCATTCCTGTCTTTCTTGCCTCCCTTCATACTTTTCTCCCTTCCTCAAACTATGATCCAGCCACATTGATCAATTTTCTGTTTTTCATATACGTCACTTCATCTCTCCTCTCCATACCTTTGCCTTGGCTGTACCCCATGTCTAGAATGCTTTCTCTCCTTATTTCCTCCTCTTAGCTTAGATTCTGTTTGAACGCCGCCTTCTGTAAGTGGTCTCTGCCACATTCCCATTTACTTCCCTCTTAAAGTTATTGTCCATCTACTCTAAATACAAAATAAAAATTTTCCCAGTTTTTCCCACTAGAATGTAAACTCCATGAGGACAGGCTTTTCTTTTTTCTTTTTGCTTTCTTTCGCCCTTTTCCCCAGGGACTACTTACTTAACACAGTTCTTGGCACATGGCAAGAGCTTAATAAATGCTTTTGAATAAGGTTTACAAACACTACCTTCTAAATGTCAGCCACTGCCATAATGATATATATATAGTGGATATATCTTGGGATATATTTTGGCCTTGGATATATCTCGGAGCTTGAAAGAAATGCCTCCAACTCATCCAAATGAACAAATTTCAAAGATTCATCTACTATAATTTTGCAAAACCAAGAATCCAACCTCATGTCCAGGATCTGACTCTATGTGTCTCACAGCTTTGTTTTACCACACCGGACTGGATGGTTATGGGTGGTAGCAGCCATCTGGAGGCCCCAAAGATAACCTACATGAAGCAGCCCGAAAAAAGTCTGCAGTCTCAGAAGACCCAAGTGATGGGTACATGCTGGGAAATCAGATAAATCAAGAGCTTGGGTCTCCAGAGGAAGAGAAATGAAGAGAAACTTGGAATTATGAGACATTCTGAATTGTTTATATCTCTTTTGCTAAAGCTAGAGGCATAAAGGCATTAGTTTCTTTAAAAAAAACATTTATAATTTTAAAAAATTAATCTTTTATGATATATTAATTATATATTAATTATTCTATCATATATTAATAGGCATGAGCAGAAATCATCCAATGAGCATATAAAAGAAGGGGAAAAATGTTCTCCCAAATCTCTTGGCTTTCAAGTCATTCAAGGAAGCTCTTGTTCTGCCCTTTCTATTCCTATTCTAAATCTTACCATTTTAACCCTCTTTCTATCTTTTTATTTGCTTGTCTTCTTTTTTTATTTAGTATTTTATTTTTCCTCCAGTTATTTATAAGAACAATTTTAACATGTTTTTAAAATTTTGAGTTCCAAATTTTTTCCTTTCCCATCTCTCCTCATTAAGAAAGTGAGCAATTCTTTATAGGTTATACATGTGTAGTCGTGCAAAACATTACCATAATAGTTGTGTTGGGGAAACAAAACAAAACAAAACAAAAAACCCTCAAGAAAAATAAAGTAAAAAAAAATATGCTTCAGTCTGTATTCAGACATTATCAATTCTTTGTCTGAATATAGATAGCATTTTTCATCATAAGTCCTTCAGAGTTTCTTGGATCATTGTATTGCTGAGAATAGCTAAGTCATTCAGAGTTGATCCTCTTACAATATTGATGTTACTTTGTGTACAGTATATTTCAATTTGCATCAGCTCCTCTAAGTCTTTCCATCTTTTTCTGAGAGCATCCTATTCATCATTTCTTATAGCACAATAGTATTCCATCATAATCACACAAGACACTTTGTTCAGTCATTCCCCAATTGATGGGCATCCTCTCAATTTCCAATTATTTGCCACTAGAAAAGAGCTGCTATAAATATTTTTCTGTGTTCTCAATCCTTTTCCTTTTTGCTTTTTGACTTTTTGGATATAGAGAACTAGTAGTGATATCGCTAAGTCAAAAGGTATGCATGGTTTTATATCTGCCTGCACATAGTTCCAAATTGCTTCACAAAATGGTTGGATGAGTTCACAACTCCACCAACTGTTGTTTGTCTTCTCATATAAAGGAATCAACATTTACTAAACAGCTACCACATTCTGTTTTAGGCATGCTAGGAAAGAAGGGAAACAATTACTATACTCAAGAGTTGGGGTTAACTCCAATCCTAAAGCTCAAAGGAAGAGAAACTATGTGTATATACTGGCAGGAAAAAAATACATTGAAAACTTTGTGTCCAACACTGTGGATATGAAGAAAATAATGGAACAGTTTCTACCCTCAGGGAGCTTACATTCTACTATAGGAAACTCTGTGTGTCCAGTGTGTGTGTGTGTACATATATATGAGTCATTTTAGATGGCACATTGGGTAGAACCCTGAAAATGGAGTCAGAAAGACCCAAGTTCAAATTCAGTCATAAACCCTTATGTTCTATGTGACCCTGGGCAAATCACCTCATCATGTCCAGTTCCCTCAACTGAATTATGGGGATTATAATGGTACTGACCTCCCAGGATTATTGTGAGAATCAATTAAAATAATATTTGTATTTTGAAAACATTAAAGCTCTTTTTAAGTATTAGGTTTCATTATAAGAATATATAACAAATATATATGATATATATATATATATATATATATAAGAATAGAGTTATAATTGGTAAGTTCCAGTCTACTGATTTTCTTCTACATCACCTTGTATGCTTTATCTCCCTCTCCCCTCTTCGTCCTTCTATCTCTTCTCCTTCTTCTTTTTTCCTCTTATTTTTCTCCTCCTCTTCTTCCTCCTTCATTTAAACCATGCTACCTCTCTGAAAAATGGAGAATAGGGGCAGGACCTATGATTCCACTGGAGTACAGAACTCTCATTTGAAGAAATCCCGCCTTCTTTTCATTAACCAACCATAATTATTTAGTAGTTCTTGAATTCTTGGATACATGTTTTGTTTCCAGCTTTTGACTATTTTAAATGGCACAGCTAGGAAAATGTTTGTACAACTGACTCCCCTTTTTCCCCTTTAAAGCTGTTTTTTCTTTCTTAAATGATTATTTAACATGCTACTTCTGACATGTCTTTTTAGTTACTTGAAATACAAGGATGCCCTGATTAAAACAAATCTGATATGAGCTCCTTGGATTGCCAAAAAGTAAATTAGGTCGTGCCTTTCAAAAACATTTCTCATTTAATTAAAAAAAAAAAAGTTCACCACAGGATTCCTTCAACACCAAGCATTTGAAATAAGAGTTGATTTGCATAAATTCAGTTTATAAAATACTATGAAAAGAGCAGATTTAGAGGGGAAAAAACCTAGGTTTGAATTTCTTTGCTTTAATTTACTACCTATATTACCTTATATAAGCCATACGATCTCTCTAGACTTCAGTTTCCTCCTTTATGAAAAAGTGTAGAACTGGATTATCTCTACCCAGTTCTATATCTATGGTGAATGAATGAATCAATGAAGGAGTAAAGAAAGAATGAATCAATGAGTGAATGAAAAAAGAATGAATCAATAAACGAGTGAAGAAAAATAAATGATTCAATGAAAAACCATTAAATGCTTAATATGTACAAAACATTGTGCTAAGAACCATAGCCCTATGATCATATGAGTTCTCCACGTAAGGTTTAGTTGAAGGCAATAGGAATAGTTAGCTTGGAAAAGAGAAGGCTTAAAGCCTTCAGATTCACCAAGAATTGTCATAGGGGAAAGAAATTAGAGTCATTTTCTGTGGTTCTAGACCAGAAGTATCAAACAAGTGATGCAAATGCATGAGACTCATATCATAGAACCAGATTAAAAAGTAATTGAGAGGGGGAGCTAGTAGTGCAGTGGATAGAGCACCAGCCCTCAAGTCAGGAGGACCCAAGTTCAAATCTGGTCTCAGACATTTAACACTTCCTAGCTGTGTGATCCTGAGCAAGTCACTTAACCCCAATTGCCTCAGAAAAAAGAAAAAAAGTAATTGAGAAATATTTTAATAAAATAAATTTAAAATACAACAGAAGATAGATAATGTTAATCTGAGATTTTTTGAATCAATATGCCTCATAGGAATATTTATTACAATTTGGTGCCGCCTCCTTTTTTTATTCAATTTTGACACTGTGACTCTAGATTGGAGGAATCCTTCATTTTTTTTTTATTTCATGAATCCCTTGGTTCATGAAGCCCATAGATGTCTTTTCACAATGTCTTTTCACAAAATGTCTTTTAAATGCATAAAAGAAAATACAGAAGATTAGAAAGAAAACCAAGTATATTATAGCATAATTACCAAAATATTTGAAAGATACAATAAAGTTCACAGACCCTAGATTAAGAAGGACTAAACAATGGAGTCAATGGGGGGATTTTTTAAGTTATAAGAAATAACTTCCTAAAGCCTAAAACTGACTTACTGTCTCTGCAGGGGAGAGTTAAACCAGGGAAAGAGAAAATTTGGAACCCAATTTTTTTCTAAAGTTGATATTAAAAATTGTCAACATGTAATTGGGGAAAAAACCAAAATATTACAAGAAAGAAAGATCGAGGGGGGGGAAGAAAATTTTTAACACTCAATGAGAGTGATCACCTTAGAAAGCATCTAGTTCCCAGTATTCAAGAGTCTGGGTAGGGGATGTTATAGAAAAGACTCATTTCAGCAGGAGCTTGGACTAGATGACATCTAATATTCCTTCCAACTCGAAAACTCCATAATTTTAAGATGCTCTGCAGATAAAGAGCATCAAGTGAGGTATGAGTATAGATCAAATTGTGGCTTTTAAAAAGACTACAAAGAAATAACCCTATAGGTGGTTAAGTGAAAATTGATTTAGACAGGGTTGTTGATTAATGTCCTTTGGATGGATTTCAATTGAAAGTTCCATATAATCCTGGAGAGGATGCAGCCCCCGACACTACCCTCTTTGGTCTTAGGAAGAGGACGTCTTGGGGATGAACGAAGAAAGAGCAGGGACATAGCTTACTACCATATCCCCCTTGACTCCATGGAGTCCAAAAAGTGGACCAATGAAACAGACTAAATCAATAACCCAGTGTTCAATAATCTCATGAATATAAATTACTTTACAAGAACTGATAGAAAAATGGGAAAGTCATTTGGTAGAAATTAGGTTTAGACCAGATCTTATACCATATACCATAATAAACTCCAAACAGATATATGACTCTAATATTAAACAGTTATATCATTTTTAAAAAATTAATGAAATCAGATACCTTTTACAGCTATGGCTAGGGGGAGATTTCTTAACCGTACGAAGAATACAAAGAGGCAGTCACCCAAGATGAAACATATTTTAATTCCACGAGACTGAAAAGCTTTTGTTCCAACAAAAATGATAAGAAGGAAAGCAGTCAACTGGAAACAAATTTTTGTTATCAACTATTACTGAAAAAGGTCTGGTGTCTAAGATATAAAAGGAACTTATATAAACACATAAAACCAAGAGCCATTCCACAATGGATGAGTAGTCAACAAACAGTTCCCAAAAGAAAAATTGCAGCTCATTGGCAAGCATATGAACAGTTCCTTCAAAGCACTAATAAAGAAAAAACAAATCCAAATCATTCTGGGTTTTCACCTCACACACAGAAAACTGACAAAGATGACAAAAGATAGAAAGAATCAACAGTGGAGAGATGTAGCAAGGCAGGTACACTTATGCATTGTTGGTGGAGTTACTAATGGGTCTCTCTGGGAAAACAATTTAGAATTATGATGAAGTGAATAAAGTATGTATATCCTTTGATGCAGAGCTCTCACTGCTAGGCATTTAACACAAAGAGATCAAAATTACATACACCAAAATATTCATAGCGGTAGATGTCCACTGATTGGAGAAAGACTAAATTAATCATGGAATAGCAATATAGGGGAATATTATATAAGAAATCACAAAAGTGAAGAGTTCAAAAAACTATGAAAAAACATATGAACTGATGAAAAACTAAGTAAACAGAAACAGGAAGTCAATAGGTACCATAACTCTAACAATAAAAATGGAAAGAAGAAGAGGTAGTAGGGTACGGCGAGCTATTATAGGTAAGGGCTGAAAGATATTTATTCAAATTCTGCTTATGATACCAGCTGTGTGACCGTTTGCAAATCATTTAACTTTTCTGAATATCAGAATTCCTCATCTGTAAAATATAGTGCTTGCACAAGATAATTTTGAAGGCCCTTTCCAGCCCTAAACCTATGCTCCTATTATTGGAGACAGTCATGCCACTGCTTCTTTTCGTTATGGCAGACCTGACTCTAGGAAAAATTGTGAATCTGATATAGTTTGTCTTCAGCCCTCAGCCTCTTTTCCCCAATTTCTCTCGGTCCCATAATCCACTTGCCACTTTCAAGGCCTCAGGCTTCTCCTATTCATTCTTTTCCTCTACCTTGAATTCCTTTTCCATTCCCCTCACAACTACCTCCATCAAAAACTCATTATAATGTATCCCCTTCACTGCTCTTTCTCTTGGGAATATTCAATAAACTCACTCACACTTCACTATAAATGATCAATTAAATTTAAGACACTCATTACAAGGGGAGGTTCATAAGAATATAGAACAAAGTCTTTAGCAAGGGAAATCAAACTGTAGAATGTGAGGTACCTCTGAATCTGTGGAGACGTAGCAAGGGGTGGGGTGATACCGGTAGAGATCTTATCAATAACTCTGAAATCACATCACATGGACAACTATATATACATATATGTGTGTGTGTATGTGTGTGTGTGTGTGTTCTAGCCATATTTAACATCAGCATGTACATTGAACATAGGGTCCATAATGTCTGAGTCATTTGAGAGATATTAATATAAAGGATAGTAACCTCTGAGTTCACAGAATTGGAAAGGATCAAAGATCATCTCATAGATGTAATGCCCTCTACCTCCTCCCCAATAAGAATATCCTCCTTAATGTTTCTGACAAGTGATCATTAGCTTGAAAACCCCCACTGATGGAAACCCACCAAGTTTCTCAAGTAGCTCATTTCAGGCTTGGAGAGCTTTGGTTGTTAGAAAGTACATCCTTATGGTAAGTCAAAATCTGCTTCCTTATCACTTTCAGGGGTCCTCAAACTACGGGCCACGAGCCAGATGTGGCATTTGAGGACGATTATCCCCCTCACCCGGGCTATGAAGTTTCTTTATTTAAAGGCCCACAGAACAAAGATTTTGTTTTTACTATAGTCTGGCCCTCCAGCAGTCTGAAGGATAACGAACTGGCCCCCTATTTAAAAAGTTTGAGGACCCCTGACTTAGCCCTTGCCCACCCACCCCTTGGCCTTGGTCCTGAGCACAGAGCAGCTGTAGCTGGCTCTTTGCCCTACTCAGTACTCAAGACTTTATGCGATCAACTGACCCCACTTGTCTCCATAGGTCATGGCTTCAGCAGCCATCTATCAAAGTATCAAACTCACTGCTAGCAAAACTTACTCCTCAACTAGATTAAAATGTAATTGGGAAATATTGAATAAAATAAATAAAAACACAACATCGATAAAGCTAATTACTTTATTTTTAAGCCCTCTTTCTTCCCTGCTCTAGGCTGCCTCATTCTAGCACTTCCTCGACTCTTCAATGTAGACTGCACACTCTCCTTCTTGGATTATTTCATACTGTCTATTTGTGCATGGGTGGACCTTTATGTCCTTTCTGTATATCTCCCCAGGACAGATGAAATCTGAGATGAAATGAAATGAGATTTGGGGGCATGGGGGAGCTTATGGGGGGACCTCCTCAACATCAATCTATGCACAGGCTATTTCCATCAGGACTGGACTGGTTACTGTAATCACTTCTCTGTGGGAGGGAAGAAGACAGATAAGGATTTCTGTTTACCCTTCCCAATAAAAGGGTCTTTCAATGGCCTGTATATTCAATCTTCTGCCTTTCCCCCCACCCTCTCTCTTCTTCTTCCTCCTCCTCTTCCTCTTCTTCTCATTGTCCTCCTCCTCCTCCTCCTCTTCCCATTGTCCTCCTCTCCTCCTTCTTTTCTCCTTCACCTCCTTCTCCTTCTCCTTCCCCTTCCCCTTCCCTTTTTCCTTCCCCCTCCCTTTTTCCTTTTCCTTCCCCTTTCCCTCTTTTTCTTCTTTCTTCTTCTCTTCCTCTCTCCATCTTCCTCTCTCTCTCTTCCTCCCTTCCCCCTCATCCTTCCCTCTTCTCCTCCCCACCTCCCCTCCCATTCCTTTCCATCTCCCTCTCCTCTTCTGTTCTGTTCTCTCTCTCATTTCTGTCTCTCTTCCTTCTCTTTCCCTTCCTCTCCAACCCCATCCCCTTACCTATCTCTCTGCATGTCTCCCTGTCTATCTCTCCCCTCTCCCCCTGTTCATACTACTCTCCCTCCCCCCAACCCAAGCAGATGTCAGCTCTGTAGCTATCAAAGAGGAGAGGAGAGAATGGCTGATGTGGCTTGTCTGATTGGACAGAAGGGAAGCATTCCTGATTCACCTCTGACTCTACATGACTCTCCTCAAGTGTCTTAAGAAGCTCAGAAAAGGAGGGGATGACCCGCATGAGATACTAGCCTCCTGGGTGAGCATGGGGCCCAGGGAATCAGGTCATGGACCTGAATGAAGGAACAAATGAATTAATGAAAAAGCTTGTGTTAAGGGTTTTTGTTGTGTTGTTTCAGTCATATTCAATTCTTTGTGACCTCATTTGAGGTTTTCTTGGCAAAGATACTAAAGTTTGCATTTCCTTCTCTAGCTCATTTTACAGATTAGGAAACTGAGGCAAACAGGGTCAAGTGACTTGCCCAGGGTCACAGCTAGCAAATGTCTGAGGCTAGATTTGAATTCATAATAATGAGTCTTCTTGATTCCAGGCCCAGAGTTTACTAGGTTTTAAGTATACAAATTCAAACAAGCAACAGAGACCCAGGCCTTAGTGAGCTTGTATCCTACTGGGGGGGGGGGGGGGGGGGGGGGAGTAGTACATATAGGAGAATGTGGGTCAGGAGGAGGGCTGTGGACAGGGGTATGAATTGGTTGGTTTGAAGAGTCAGACATGTTGAGTGAAGCCATAGCAAAATAAGTTGGGTCATCCTCTCTAAGAATGGTAGTTTGGAACTGATTCTTAATTTGGCCAAGGAAAATCACCTAAGGATGGGAGGCTGAAGAGAAGGAAAGTCCCCAAGCTTCCTAGTTTAACGAATTACTCTTGCATACTAGGTACTAAAACCAATTGTTTCTATCTGCTGAAGAAGAGACTACAAATTTTAAGGCTCCCTCTCAATTCTAGTACCCTGAGACAAAGGGTAGCTTGCACCACCCTGGTTTTACCTGTGCTCCAAATCCAGCATCCATTTTGTTGCACCATTAACACCTGTCCTATGAGCCCCTCATCTATAAAGAATAGGTAGAATGTCAGTTAAGAGATAAGCAAGGTATGGAGCTTGGGGAAGAAGGGTATTCCAGGCATAAGAAACAGTGTGAGGGAGGGGATGGAAATGCAAAGTGGGATTTTTTTTTGGTGGGGGACATATTTGGGAGGCAAATTATCCCCATCAATAACTCAATCAATAAGCATCGGGGCAGCTAGATCTCATTATATTCAATCAGGAGAGAAAACAATCCTACACACACACACACACACACACACACACACACACACACCTATCTTATATACATAATCCAATTCTATAAATAACCTTAAATATAATTCCAATCATACATACACACATACACAAAACAATCTTAAATGCATAATCCAATCCTATAAATAACCTTATATATAAATCCAATCCTACACACACACACACACACACACACACACACAAACACACAAAAAAAAAAAACACAGAAGAGGTAGAAATTATATAACCTTGAAGGGAAGGCTCTAGTAGGGAGGGAGGAAAGAACTAACTCTGATTCTACCAATGATGGAGTGATATTTCATCATTACCGTGACTTAAATCATTTTATTTATATTTTCTTGGAGCAGAAACAACTGCCTTGGAATGGTGAAAGCTGTGTCATTTTTCAGAGACGCATATTAGTGACACATAAAGGACTGTGATTTTGTCGTTTACAAAAGAAATGAGACACTTTATATGCAGGTGATGGAAGAGTTTAGCTTTACCTCCACGGACTTGCATTTCAGCTGTTCCAACATCCCAGAAAGCTCCCCTGCAGTCAGGACTGGGGACAAGGGGTTTGCTCTGATGGGGTCCCAGAAATCATCCCAAAACAATCCCAGAAATAGTTGCTATGGTAATAATAACAGAGTAGCAGTTGTTATCCTTGGTCCAAGAAATCATTACTATTGATGCTGTGCTTTTACTCCAGTTGCACCTTGTAGCCCAGCAGACTCATCCTAAGTGATTGTTAAGTTCATCCTGGAAAGTAACAGATCAGTGTCCTGGGCAGGGGCTCTCCCTGCTTTCCTCCAGAAGACGCAGTAGAACAGAACCAGCTCATTGTTTATCCCTCACCCAAGGGATGGACCTATGAATCCTCTTTTTCGGTCTCCCGTGTATTTGATGCCATTCTTTGTCCAATTCTCCTCTGTAATTCCTTGTTTGTACCATGCTGTCTCTCCTCTTGCCCTCCCCACTGCCCTGTGGATGGGCCTTAAGTTCAGTTCTTTGGAGCCTGGAAGTTCTGTGACTCATAACCCTATTACTATAGGATTAGTGAAAAATCAATCTAGAGGATCTCTCCCTCACCTAGTCCAACCCCCTCATTTTACAGAGGAAGAGAATCAGGCTCAGAAAATGAAAATGACTAAGGCAGAGCATCCTACATCATAAATCTGAGTGGGAAAAGTCCTCAGTGATCATCGAATTCAACCCTCTCATTTTCAGTCTTTTTCAGTCATAATTGACTCTTCATGACCCTAGTGGTTTGTTTTTGTTTTTTTTTTTTGGCAGAGGCCATTTCATTCTCCAGCTCATTTTACAGATGAGGAAACTGAGACAAACAAGGTTAAGTGACTCACCCAGGGTCACACAGCTAGGAAGTGTCTAAGGCCAGATTTGAACTCGGAGTCTTCCTGACTCCAGGTTCAGGAGCTCTCTCTCAATCTGAGCCATCAATCAGCATCAAACCAGACTGTAATTTTTTTTATGTTTTTACTTGATTGTTTCTGGTTGACAGCTGGTCTGATGCTATTTAGTTCATAGTTAATATTCAATAAATGTTTGTTGATTGATAACACGTCAATAACAAGACAAGGCAGAATCACTGAATCCATCTTCCTCAATAGTTTCTAAATAAAAAGGTCTCAGGGTGTTCATTGCTGCTTTGGAAACACCAGACTAATAAAGGGTTCTTTTCTTTGCAGAGATGAAGGTCTAGGGGTATGGAACAGTGCATATAAGTTCAGCTTTCATTGATCTGTGAGTTGATTTTGTTTAGATGTTTCTTTCTCTTTTGAGAAGGAAAAACTCCTTTAAATGAGAGGGAAAAGAATATGTTGAGAAATGTAGATGATTAAAAATAGCAAGATAAATTTATTTTTAAAAATGTATATTGTTATTTTCTGGGCTTACAGTGATGGAGATACAGCTCATAAAAGGAGGACATGTCTGGAATGACTTCTTGGAAAAAAAGATCTCAGGCTAATTCCTCTTGTCAATCAGCCAATCAGTTCCTGATGTTTCCAGCTCATTGAGCCAGAGAAGAGGAAGAGCTGATCTCCCATGAGCCTTGGGATTTACCAAGGTCACACAGCCAGGATATGCCAGAGGCAGACCTTGAACAACCCAGGTGAACCTGACTCCCAGACAAGCCCTCTAACCACTAAACCACATTGTGTCTCATCTTCACTAGTAAAACAATAATAACCGTTAATACAAAGGAAAGAACAGCATCATCTCCTTAACCACAAAGGCAGGATAAAAGTCCTATTTTATCACTATCTAATCTGAAAGAGTATCATGAAAAATTTGTCCAATGCTTTGCTAAAACCGAAGTACAACATGCAGCTTTGCCTGTCTAGTAATCCTATTTTTAAAAATTAATAAGATTAGTTTAGCATAATTTGTTCCAAGTGAATTTGTCACGGCTTTCTAAAGGGTCAGGATTTTCTTTATAGGGTTTTTGTCTAAACTAGCATCTCATTTCTGGAACGCTTCCTCTCAGGCTAGCTCCAATGTTGCTTTTCAGTTGTTTTTAGTGGTATCCTACTCTTTGTGACCCCAATTGTGGTTTTCATGACAGAGATACTGAAATGGTTTGCCACTTCCCTCTCCAGTTCATTTTACAGATAGGTAAACTGAGGCAAACAGGGTGAAGTGACTTGCCTAAGGTCACTCAGCTAGTAAGTGTCTGAGGTCATATTTGAATGCAGGAAGAGGAGTCTTCCTGACTCCATCCTGCTGCCCCTTCCAGTCCCCTACTCTAGATCTATACTCCTAAGACTCTGAGTCTCATTCCCTGGGTTTTCTCCAAAGTCATTGCCAATGGTTCTGAGAATGTATCTGCCAGGATTGGCTAAGATGACAGGAAAAAATAATGATGATTGTTGGAGGGGATGTGGGAAAACTGGGACATTGATTCATTGTTGGTGGAGTTGTGAACGAATCCAACCATTTTGGAGAGTAGTTTGGAACTATGCTCAAAAAGTTATCAAACTGTGCATACCCTTTGATCCAGCAGTGTTACTACTGGGATTATATCCCAAAGAGATTATAAAGAAGGGAAAGGGACCTGTATGTGCACGAATGTTTGTGGCAGCCCTTTTTGTAGTGGCTAGAAACTGGAAACTGAATGGATGTCCGTCAGTTGGAGAATGGCTGAATAAATTGTGGTATATGAAAATTATGGAATATTACTGTTCTGTAAGAAATGACCAACAGGATGATTTCAGAAAGGCCTGGAGAGACTTACACGAACTGATGCTAAGTGAAATGAGCAGGACCAGGAGATCATTATATACTTCAACAACAATACTAGATGATGACCAGTCCTGATGGATCAGGCCATCCTCAGCAACGAGATCAACCAAATCATTTCTAATGGAGCAGTAATGAACTGAACTAGCTATACCCAGAAAAAGAACTCTGGGAGATGACTAAAAACCATTACATTGAATTCCCAGTCCCTATATTTATGCACACCTGCATCTTTGATTTCCTTCACAAGCTAATTGTACAATAATTCAGAGTCTGATTCTTTTTGTACAGCAAAATAATGTTTTGGTCATGTATACTTATTGTGTATCTAAGTTATATTTCAATATATTTAACATCTACTGGTCATCCTGCCATTTAGGGGAGGGGGGGGGGGGTAAGAGGTGAAAAATTGGAACAAGAGGTTTGGCAATTGTTAATGCTGTAAAGTTACCCATGTATATATCCTGTAAATTAAAGGCTATTAAATAAAAAAAAAAAATAAAAAAAAATAAAAAAGATTATTTTTAATGCCTTAAAAAAAAAAAAAAAAGAGAATGTATCTGCCAGGACAGGAGATGTAATTCCCCTTGGGCTGCAAAGGAGAGCCCCCCTAATGCATTTAGACACTCTTTTCCTTCTTCTTCCCCTTTCTAAGGCTTCAATAGATAGTATGCCCGTGCCCTTTTATTGACTGGATGGCCGCTAAGCTCAGCCTCTACCCCAGCTCCTCTGGCAGGCAATCTGGGGAAGCCTATGGACTCCTTCTCAGAATCATATTTTCAGATACATTAAATAAAGCCCATCGGGTTACAAAGGTAATCTATTCTATTGACATGTCATTGTCCAATTTTTTTTAAGTTCACAGACCCCAGGTTAAGAACCCCTCCTTTAGAGTCTCCCCCGTTTTCTCCTGGAAAACGACTCCTCCTCCCCCTTCGATTTGGATCCAGGTTAAGTTCTTCGTCATGAGTTTGCCTTCAGAGGGACCTCCAAGGGCCCCCACATTGTTTTTCATATGTTGAGAGTTACGGACTGGCTGCCTGTGACTTTGACACTTTCTGTTATTAAAGTATAAATCCTGGCTCATCTATATGCACACAACACTGCAGGTGGCACGTGGGTTTCCGCTTTCGTGTGCTGCTGATCTGGGAAACTGCCAGGGATGGCCCCAACGCCATAGAACAGTTTGGAGGATGCTGTTAACAAGGTCCTACCCAGGGCATAGGGCAGGTGCACTAAGCCCAGGTATTATGGGATCATCAAACCCCCCCTTCATTTCACAGTTGAGGAACCAGAGACCCCAAGGGGTTAAATGGAGAGAGTGGGTATGGTGGATAGCAGCTGGGTTTGAAGTTAGAAAGACCCTTTTAGTAGCTATGTGGTCTTGGGCAAATCGATTCTCTCAGCCTCTATTTCCCCATCTGTAAATTGAGCATGATGGTATATGACTGATCCCTTTGTAAGCAGAGACTGAGACTGATGGGTCACTTCAGTTCAGGAGTTCTGAACTGCTTGATTAAAGTCAACTGGACCTATCTGACACCAAAATGGTGAGCCTCTTGGATCAGGGAACCCAAAGACTCTGAATTGACTGGTAATTAAGTCCAACCCATGATAAAAACAAAACAAAACAAAATTAATGAATATTAAGCATCTTTTTTCTCTGTGCTTTTTCTCTCTTTTTGCTCTCAGACACAAAGCCAAAAGCAGAAACAATCCCTGCCCTCAAAGGACTTACATTATGGCAGGGATCCCAATCCTTGGTAACTACAACTGCAATAATAACAATAATTATTATTATTATGCAATATATCACATAATATATAATATGATCTATGATGGCATAGGTAGCACAGTGAACAGAGTGTCAGATCTGACTTATTTAGCTGAAATCTGGTCTCAGACACTGACTCGCTGTATGATCTTGGGCAAGGTTCACTCCCTTTGTCTCAGTTTCTTTATCTGTAAAAGGAGTTGGAGAAGGAAATGGCAAACCCCTCCATTATCTTTGTCAAGAAAACTTCAAATGGGGTCCCAGAGTTGGACACAACTGAAAATGACTGAACAACAAAAGATCACACACATGCATTTAATACAAATAATAGTAATAGATTGACATTCATACAGTATTTCAAGATTAAGTGTTTTAAGGTCTCTTTCGGCTCTAAAGATATGACTGAGGCAGCTAAACAATACAATGAATGGAGTGATAGACTGGGACACGAAATCAGAAAAATCTGAGTTCAAATCCTCACTCGGACACTTAGCTCTGGGACCTTGGGCAAATCAACAAATTGGACATAGGGTCAAAAACAAGAACATAGAAAGCCCTCTGCAAACATTAAGGCAGTAGACAGATGCTAGCTGCAATGACGATTATGATCCCTATCATAATCTGCTTATGGTCAGAGGCAGAAACTCTGAATAGTGAAAAGATAGGGACTGAGCTTGGGATTTGTTTTGGTATGGGGAACTCCCAGAATAGGAAACTCCCTCCCTAATGCCTAACTTAGCCCCTTCTTTTACCTTTTTCAGACCCTAAATTACTGACATTTGCCCAGGATCTCACCCTCCCCTCCTTGTTTCAGTTCTACAGTCTTCACCAGGAAGGAACCCCGGCTCCATGCAGAGACAGAGAAATAACCGCCTTCTTCCGCAGAACAGCAGAGCAGTAGAAACAGATCCAGAAATTGCAGAGATGAGCCAAGGGTTCTTACAGGATTTTCGTGGACCGCACTGGCAGGGCTGATGCACCAGCGTAATGAATCATGCAGCCAGCTGTCAGGGAAGGATGACAGGTGGATGGCATGACCTCATTCCCTCACGGGGGAATTCTGGGTGCGGGAGGGTGTGACAGAGAGATGGGTCTGGAGGCTGCTGCTGTGTTGAAGCTGGCCTGGGCTGCCAAATGACCCTTGGAGCTTTGCACAGTGAGTAAAGTCTTTGGTCTTTCTACGGTTGCACATGCATCCAGTTAAAGGACTGGGATTAGAAGTCAGACCCCAGGCCAGCCTTTAAATAGAGGGAACCCTCTTCTTCCTCTAGGAAAACTTCTCTCCTTGCTCCATGGCAGTATCAGCTCGCACAAGCCTTCCATATTCCATCTTGAATTGCCATGTCATTGTACAGACTATGCACAAACCACATCTGGAACGTACTCTCTCTTTAAGATCTTTAAAATCCCTTCCTTCCTTCAAAGCTCATTTCAAGTGCAACCTTCTACATGGAACCTATCCTGATCTCCCCCGGTACTAAGACTCTCCCTAACTCAAGCTGTTTTATATGTACTTTGTTGTTTGGTTGTTTCAGTCATGTCAATTCTTCATGACCCCATTTGCTTTTTTTTTTTTTTTTTGGACAAAGATACTGGAGTGATTTGCCATTTCTTTCTCCAACTCATTTTACAGATGAGGAAACTGAGGCAAACAATGTTGAATGACTTGCCCAGGATCATTCCACTCAGAAGTGTCTGAGGCTAGATTTTAATTTAGATCTTTTTGACTTCAAGCTCCACATTCTATTCCCCCTGCCACCTATTCCCACCATATGTACTTTGCCTACATGTATATGTATATATTTACATACACACAGAGTACCTACTTATCTGTATGTATGTATGTATATATATATATATATATATATATATATATATATATATATGTAGGTGTGTATGTATATATGTGTATGTACATTGCTATCTCCATTTTATGAATGCAGAAACTGAGGCTCTAAGAGGTTAATTGCCTGAAATACTAGTAAGTGTCAGAGGCAGATCTTCTGGACTTCAGATCCAGCTTTCTCCGTTCCCCCCTTCTCCTTCCTTTCCTCCCTCTTTCCTTTCCTCCCTCCCTCCCTCTGTCTCTCTCTCTCTCTCTGTCTCTGTCTCTCTCTGTCTGTCTTTCTCTGTGTGTCTCTTTCTCTCCAACTTCCTCTCTGCTATCCATTCTTAGAAATCTAATTTATTTCTGATCACTATCTCTATAATCTGCATCACCTTTTAAAAATCCTTCCTTATCCTGTCCTTTTGCCTCTTATTTCTTTGTAAGTTAAGATTTTTACATCCTACTAAATATGAGGAGAATAAAGTTCCCATACTATCCACATTCTCCACACTCCATCCCCTGATCCCCTCCACTGCAACAGTTCTTCCACTTCCACTTGTTTTATATGAATCAATCTGCTCCATTTTACCTCTCCCTACCTAATTTTATTTTTTAGGATCATCTCAACATAATCAACTAAAACACAAGCTTTGTATCTGTGCATATTCTTTTAAATTATCCTAGTAATGGTAACATTCTTAAGTCACAAATATCATTTTCCCCTTTTAAGAAGTAAACAGTTTAACCTTATTAAATCTCCTATAATTAGTTTCCTTGTGTTTACCTTCTTAATGTTTCTTCTGATTCTTATAAATCAAATTTTCTGTTCAATTCTTGTCTTTTCCTCAAAAATACCTGAAAGTCCTTTGGTTCATTAAATATCCATTGTTTTTTCTTATAGGATTATATTCACCTTTTTTGGGTAAGTTTTTCTTGGTTGCAAACTCAGCTCCTTTGCTCTTTGGAATATTATATGTCACGTCCTTTGGCCTTTTCATGTAGAAACTAAATCTCATGTTATCTTGATTGTGACTCCACAATATTCAAATTATTTCTTTCTAATTGTTTGTAATATTTTCTCCTTGACCTGGGAGCTTTGAAATTCAGCTATAATGTTTTTGAGAATTTTCATTTGGGGATCTCTTGTAGGGTGTGAGGGGTGAACTTTTTCAATTTAGATCTTTCTCTCTAATTCTAGAACTACAGGGCAATTTTCCTTAACTTCTTGAATGTACTGTCTAGACTCTTTTTTTGATCATAACTTTGAGGAGTCTAACAATTCTTAGATTAATCTGTTTTCTAATGAAATACTTCACATTCTCTTCTATTTTTTCATTCTTTTGATTTTTGTTTTATTATTTCTTGATATCTTATGGAATCATTAGTTTCGTCCAATTCTAATTTTTAAGAAGTTTTTTTTTTGGGGGGGGTAAGTTTTTGGATCCCTTTTTCCAATTGATTGATTTTCTTTTTATAATTTCCTTGCTTTTCTTGCATTACTTTTATTTTTTCCCTTTTTTCTTTAATCTCTAATTTGGTTTTTAAAATCCTTTTTAAGCTCTTCCCAAAACGTTTTTGGGGCTTGTGATGATTTTGCATTTTTCTTTGAAGTTTTACAATTGTCTTCTTCTGAAAGAAGACTCTGATCTTCTCTATTATTATAATAGCTATGTTTATTTCAGTACTTTCTCAGTTTACTTACTCTTACTCTGTTTTTGGCAGTCTATTTCTTGGTTGATAACTTTATGTTACCATAAAACTCTACTTGTACTCATGCTTCAGATTTTTCATGTAATTATTCTCTAAGCTTTACCTGGGGGCTTTTGACCTCTTGGTTCTTCCAGTGTTCTATGATCCAAGGCTAAGGGTGGTCATTGCTTCTGTGGCTCAGGCCTTGTTATAGGAATAACTACAGGTACTCCTCTCTGCCTCTGATCCTTGACCAGTGTCCCCAGCTTTAGGGTCATCCCAAACACTCTTGCTTCCTGAGATCCCTCCAACAGCTGCAAAGGCTGCAAACATTAGCTCACCTATGCCCCAGAAGGGAAAGCAGGGACTTGGCTCTCCTAGGAATGACCAGAGCCAGCTGACCTGTTCCTCTAGGACTAAACTCATAGGGTGTCTTGGCTCCTCTTTACCTGAAGACATAGCTTGGGACCCCAACTGGTCAGTGGGCTGGACCCTGCATCCAGCTCTAGCAAAGGGCCCTCTCCCCACCCACATTCTGTTCATCAACTACATAACCCCTCTAACTATCCAAGGGATGAAAACTCCTAAAGGTGAGACTACTGCTACTCAGTGGTCCCTGGGGATTTGTTTGTTGATTCAGCCCATTCTGCTCAGGGCCATCTGCACTTCAATCTGGCTGCAGCAGCACCCTGAGATCACCACAGTCTCCCGGCCCATGTTGTCTTAGGCTGGACCACTGCTTTACCCTGACTTATAATTTTACTGCCACATTAAAGCTCCCTTAGAAGCACATTTTTAATTTTGGGGGGAAGGAGATAGAATTTGGGAGAGCCACAGAAGATTAATATCTTCCGACAATTCTCTCTAAATAAGAATTTTTCAAATTAAATTTCATTATTATTTTTTAATGAAAGGGAACTCAGCCCAACCCCTTTATTTCAGAAGTAATAAATCTAGGGAGGGAAAATGCCTTATACCTAGTAGGCGCCTAATAATATTTATTGGATTTAATAGAAGTGAATTGCCCCAGCTCTACCCAGTAGCTTTCAGGAGAGGCAATAACAGTAGAGTAGTAAGATCTTAAAGCCTAGATTTGAAATTTAAAGATGTGGGTTCAAATTCTGTTCTTGATTTTTTATCAACTGTGTGATGCTGATCAAATCCCATACCCCATCCTCCATTCCCTTATCTTTAAAATGGGAATTATAATACTCACAACACCCACCCGGTACTGTTATTTTGAGTCAGTCCTTCATGAACTTTAAGCCCTAAAGAAAAATGACTTCTTAGGAGAGTCATTATGATACAAATGATCACCAGATTTATTATGAGAGGGAAGGATTTTCCTTCCAATTCTATCACCTGTGAGACTTTGAACAAGTGGATTCATGTCTCTGGGCCTCAGTTTCCCCATTTGTGAAATCCGGGGGTTGGAGAATAGGATCCCTGGGGTCCCTTTCAGCTCAGGACCAAAGATTATATGGCCCTCTTCCATCTCTAAATCTCTGCTCTCAGGAATGGTAATATAAAGGAAAAAATGCTGTATTTAACATACTTTTGAGACTTGAGTTTAATTAAATTTAATTCTATCCAACAAATATTTATTATGTACCTACGAGATGCCAGGAACTGTGCTGAGTGGTGGGGATACAAAAAGAGGCAAAAGACATTCTCTTCCCTCAAAGACCCTACAATCTAATGGAGGAGACAGTATGCAAATACATGCAAAACAAGCTATGTACAGAATAAATAAGAAGTAAAGTTATTGTTCAGAGATGCTAGGGAGAGTTTTTTGTGTGACCCTTTAAAAGTTTCATTTCTGGGACCTAATACTTTCCAGAAACCTCCCAGAGCCAAGAGAGGCTTAAAATAAGTTACTGTACATGAAATGTTTTATAAACCCTGAAGGCCTTTGTAAATACCAGTTATTATGCTTAGTGCCACATTCAGGCTTTCTGAACAAAAGGCTCTGTAGTTAGACCTCCACAGGTCAGGACTGTGTCAAGGACTCCCGTCCTCACCTGAGCCACAGCATCTAAGTAGCCAGGTACTTTGCCCTGGCCCCTCCAAGCCTCTCCTCCCAAATGTCTCTGGTTCTTGTCCCTGCCCTTCTCTCCCTGGGCCAAAGCACCGATTGAGGAAGCAGAAGCAGGGCTCCTTGCCATGAAGTTATTCACCCAGTAGATTTTTACCCAATAGGAGGATGATTGGTTCCTGATGTCTAAAGCCACAGAGGATATACCATGGTGGATCCCACTAGGCTGGAAAGACTTCCAGTACAAGCCTGGCTGGGGTAGGCTGTAATCAGCTCAAACCTACTTCAGAGACAATTGTTAAATTTTCATTGTGAGCATTTATACTTCTGAAATCAGCAAACTGAGAATCAAGATTGATTCATAAGTTTGCTGATTGTTTAGACTTAAGAAAATAAAGTAATTCAGGAAATATCAATAACGTGAAGTAAAATTTAAAATTTATCATGCCAAATCATCCCTGAATTCCTGGTATAAATCCCACTTGATTATAATGTAATATATTTTTGTAATCTTTTGGCTTGTATTTTAGTTAGGATTTTTGCATCTATATTCACTAATTTTCTTTTTCTGTTTTTACTCTGCCTGGTTTAGGTGTCAGTAACATATTTGTTTCAGAAAAAGGAATTTGGATATTTTCTTTACCTATCATTCCAAATAATTTATTTAATACTGGAATTAGTTGATCTTTAAATGTTTGATAGAATTCACTCGTAAATCCATGTGATCCAGGTGCTTTTCTCTTAGGAAGCTATTTTTGGCGTGTTCAATTTCTTTTTCTAAAATAAGTCTAATTAAATATTCTATTTCCTCTTCTTTTAATGTGGGCAATTTATATTTTTTGTAAATATTCTTTCATTTCACTTAAATGTTAAATTTATTGAAATATAATTGGGCAAAATAACTCCTTATAATTGCTTTAATTTCATCTTCAATGTGATATATTTACCTTTTTCATTTTTAATACTAGTGTTTTGGTTTCTTGTCTCTTTTTTAAAAGTCAAATTAGCCAATTATTTATCGGTTTTATTTGTTTTTTCATAAAACCAATTACTAGTTTTATTTATTAATTCAATGGGCTATTTTATTCTCAATTGTATTAATCTCACCTCTAATTTTTAGGATTTCCAATTTAGTGTTTAATTATGGTGTTTAATTTAATTACATTAAATGCAATAATTTTGATTACATTAGATTAAAAAGGTTCTGTACAAATACAACAAATAGTCAAAGTGCTTTTTGTCCCTGACCATAAACAGATCAAGAATCATAATCACCATTGTAGCTAGCATTTGTCTAGGGCATTAAGGTAGGCAAAGGGATTCTTCCTATATTATTATGTTTGAGACATGAAACAGATTTGTCCATTTATTGATTCACTGGGAAAATGAGGCAAATCGGGTGAATGACTTGCTCAGGGTCACCCAGCTAGTGAGTGTCCAAGGCCGGGTTTGAATTTGGCCATGGGACGGTCTTTCAGGTTGCTTTGGGATGCAAAGGGAGAACCACTCTTTTCCCTGCTGCTCTCAGGAGATCCCCTGCGCCATCATTCCATTTTGTGACCACATTGTTTTGTTTTCTGGTTTAATAGGAAGGATGTCACTATTGATCTGAACCAGGTCCTCTAGGAATACGCTCTTTCGTTAGTTACAGAACAAGGATCTCACACGTCAAATAACAGAAGTTGAATCCATATTTATAGACAATCTAAAATGGGTGGTTTTTAGCGCTCTCCACCTCCTTTACTGCCTGCTCTCTGCTGTGCTAGGGGAAGCCGAATGAGGACCAGAAATGAGGGTTTCTATTTTTCCTGAGTAACCATGATCAACTTCATTGACAAAGTGTCCATCCTCAAGGGAGCATCATGGTGAGTAGCATGGAGCTGGACGTGCTGGCTTCAAATGTTGCCTCAGTTTCCTTCCCTGTAAAATAGTAATAATAATAGCAACGAGCAAATCGACTCACTTCTCCCAGACTTAGTTTCCTTCTCTGTAAAATGGGAATGATAATAGCAATGAGCAAATCAATTTGCTTGTCTCAGTCTCAGTTTCCTCCTCTGTAAACTGGGAATAATAACAGAAATGGCTGAATCAACTCACTTCTCTCAGCCTCAGTTTCCTTTTCTATAAAATGGGAATAATAAAAGCAATGAGCAAGTCAATTCTCTTCTCTCAACTTTAGCTTCCTCCTGAATAAAAGGAGAGATTTAGACTACATAGCCTCTCAGTCCCCATCCAGAACCAGATCCTAACTGTATAACCTTAGTAAGACACTTTCTCCTCAGTTAAATGAGGAGGACAGACTACATGGCCTCTGCAGTCCCTTTCACCTCCAAATCTATGACCCTGTGATCCTCCTTGTGTGGCCTTAGGTAAATCACTTCAAGTATCTGTGCCTCAGTTTCCCCATCTGCTAAATGAGAGAGTTGGACTATCTGACCTCTAAGGTCTCTTCCTGGTTTAAATCTATGATCTTCATCTCTGTGGCCCTCAGTTTCCTTTTTTGTTAAATATAAACATCACAGCAGCCTTCGAGGCTCTTCCCTTT
Source organism: Sarcophilus harrisii (assembly GCF_902635505.1). Taxonomy (NCBI): domain Eukaryota; kingdom Metazoa; phylum Chordata; class Mammalia; order Dasyuromorphia; family Dasyuridae; genus Sarcophilus; species Sarcophilus harrisii. The sequence continues at coordinate 19,084,169 of NC_045430.1, forward strand.
ACTAAATCCATGACCCTTGGAGGCTATGCAAAACTAGACTGGCCTCAGAAAACAGACTCGAATGCCAGGATTGCATTTCCAGCATCGTAGAAATGGCTAGAGCTTATCTCCTGTTTCCATGGCATTTAAGAACCCATTAAGAACCAGTTTCATGGTCTCCAGTGAAACCTGGGAAAAGACTCTCTTTTTGGCACATGGTAAATTCTTTTAAAATGCTGGCTGGTTGATTTATTTGAGAACTAGCCTGTCTTTTTTTTTCTTTTGCTGGGGCAATTGGGGTTAAATGACTTGCCTAGGATCACACAGCTAAGAAGCTGTTGAGTGTCTGAGGGGTCATCTAGGGGAGGAGGTGGGAGGAAGAAAGAGAAAATCGGAAATAAGGCTCTGCAGGGTCAGTGTTTTCAAAGTATCTGTGCATATGTTTTGAAAATAAAAAGCCTTATTTAAAAAGAAAAAGTATCTCAAACTAGATTTGAACTCAGGTCCTCCTGACTTCAGGATTGGTGCTTTATCCACTACCCTGTCTTTTTAATGCCAAAAGAATATAGGAGTTAAAAGAGCAGGTTTCTGTTTCTAAGAGAAACTTCAGGCCTTTAAAATAGATGCACAATTTCCCAGAGGCCATCCATCCATCCTGCCTTTCTCCTTATTTCTAGACCTAGTTCATTGTTCATCTACAACAACTCAGTTACTTCTGATGCCTCCTTATGGAACGGAGATGCACGTGAGTGGTGGAAGACGGCTGGATGAACAGAACACAAATCCTGGAAGATTCAGCCATGTTAGAAAGGGTTCCTGCACGATCCAAGGAAGGAGCCATGTCTGATTTCCAGCAACAAACCAAGTTTAGCCAGGAGAGGCTGTTACCTGGAGTCTGGTGCCTTCCTAAGGGGATGAATTCTTTAGACCACGGCACCTCATGGAATTCAAATATTAATGTAACCCCAGCCTGTTACTTTTCATTGGCAGACAATAAGGTCCAAAGGAATTAGAGATGAAATTAAGGTGATTTTATTTTAAACAAAGAAATTATTTAAAAATGACCAAAGATAATAATAGCTGATATTTATAAATGGGTTTATGATTCACAGACTGCTTTTCTTCCATTATCTTATTTGATCCTTACAATAGCTGTGTGGGATCAACCTCAATTAACCCTTCTTAATCCCAGTGCCTTCCCTCTGTTAATTATTTCCTATTTATCCTGTATATAGCTTGCTTTGTATATATTTGTTTGCATTCTGTCTCCCTCGTTAGATTGTAAGCTCCTTGAGGTCAAGGGACTATTTTTTGCCCAACATTTAGCTTGTACTTAATAAATGTTTATTGAATTGAGCTGAAATAGTAACTTTATTTAAATGGATGAGTTTGTTCATTTGTAGTTTTTGTAATCAAGCACTCAACAAACATCATGTAGAGGACAGGTTTTATTTGCATTCTAGCTGAACCCTAAAGAGCTGAGAAAATCCTCTCTTCAGGTCTGCCCTAAATCCTCCAGAAACTTATATGATCCTTCTGATTTATAGTAACTGCCTGGGTGAGCCTTAATGTGGGAAAGAAATTAGGACTGATAGAAGTCAAATCACTCTTCTTTTGGGGATCTATAATGTTCTCTAGACTTGCAAAGCAATTCTGGTGAGGTTCCCCCACAAGGAGAAAGAAATCCCCTTAGGGACAGATAGTCCCTCGGAATTCAAACAGCAACTCCTTCCTTCTGGAGGAGCAGTCTTTCCCTGGGATCTGCATGGTACATGTCACCATATTGCTGCCCCGGATGGGCCTCATTAAAGTTCAGGGTCTGGGTTCCTTGTACATATTCTGTCTCCTTTGCTGCACCCATCCTCCTTTCTTTGGGGAAAGGTCACATGGTGTGGACTGTGAGCCAGCTAAGGCTAAATATCTTTCTACCATCTCCTCTTGCCCATTCTCCCTTTCTTTCTCTTTGGAGCAGTGATGTGAATGCACAGACAGACCTCTCTAAACCATCTCTGCTTTAGGGCTGGTGTTTGTCTGAGTCTGAGCTCCCCCTTGTCAAGACCAAGCCTAGGGGTTCAGCTCATGTGGAATGCGTTACTGCCTCATCCCAAAGAGAAATAAGAATAGGGACTTCAGGAGGTCATCCTGAACAGATCTTTCATTTTACAACTGGGGAAATTGAGACCCAGAGATGATAAGTGATCTACTCGAGATTAGAGAGGTGGAAAGGAGCAGAGTCAGGATTTGAACCCAGACCCTTTGATCACAGCTCTAAAGCTACAAGAGATCTTAGTGATCATCTAATCAAACTCCTCACTTTACCTGGGGAGGTTCATAAATAATAGATTCAGAGCTAGAAGCATCTCGACCATCCTATTTTACAAGTAAGGAAACTGAGGTTCAGAAGGTTTTAAGAGACTTACTTACAGTCAAACAGCTGGTAAGTGGCAGACGTGAGATTTGTCTGACTACAGATCCAGGGGTATTTCCATAAAGTGAACCAATTCCGTGCCATGTTAAGAAAGAACAAGAGGGCTTTGAGGTTCCTTCTGGGAGGACCAGCTTTCATGGAAAAGGAATGGGTTTAGCCGCTCCACACTTTCTCTCCTAGAGGGATAGGGGAGAGTTGGTCCTTTGACAATCAAACCCATTTATTATTATTAGAGCTGCTTCTGCAACTTCATCAAAAATTAGTTACTGACTGATGGAGGTGACTTAATTACTTGCATATTCCTGGAGAAGGAAATTTACTGGAGAAGGAAACAGCCTTCCTTCCTCGAGGACCCTCTTTAGACTTTTTATCAGTCCTATCTCAACTACTTGCCCTAAGAGAGAAAACAGCTGAGATAGAGAGAGAAATGGGAAGTATAATTAATATATATGCACACTTTAATTATCTGGCTAAGGCACATTATGGGAATAGCCTTTGTTTGAAAAAGATTAGTTTTTTTTTTCTTTTGAGAATGTAAAGGAATCAGTGAACAGCAAGTAATTTCTTTCAAGGATGTGCATTAGGGTTTCATCAAGAGCTGGGACAGCCTTCTCTCCCCTCTTCTCCTCTGATTACAAAGAGTCCCCTAGAACTTGCCAGATTGGCTCTAGAGGGTGAAACCCAAGAAAGACTTGGAAAGTCGGAATATAATGACAAGCGGAGGCTGAATGAAGAGATTTAGAGTTGGAAGAAACAGAGAGGCTAATCATCCCAAAGCCCTTCATTTTGCAGATGGGGAAACTGAGACCCAAAGGAGGCTGATCCCCAAACCTCCTTCCTGCCAGAGCTTTCCTTCAACAATTAAATCTAATCTGTCCTGAATAGACCCTATTTTTATATGGTTGTTGGCAAGTTGTTTTCTCTATTTAATTGTGAGCTTTACGAGAGAAGGGTCTGTCTTTTGCCCTTCTTTGTATCTCCAGCAGTGTGTAGCATATAATAGGTGTTAATAAATGTTGACTTGACTTGCCAAAGATTACATAGATAATAAGAAGAGGAGGGGAAGAGGAGGTAATAAGCAGCAGATTTTGGATGTAGGCCAAATGCAATCAGTGAATCAGCATGCATTTATTAAGCACCTATTTTATGCCAGCTTTTCCTCTTCCACTGTGTGACCAGTGATTAGAATGAAAAGATTTAATGTGAAAATATGAGGAATCAAATTATCATCTAACATTTAAAGAAAATATCCTACCTGGGACAGATATTTTCCTAAACAGAATGAATAGATGTATCCACTAAGTGTCTCCAACAAGCCTTGAATGAATGGAAAATTGGACTGTGTTTATGTCAACATTCAAATTTCAACCCCAACAATTACCAGCTTGTGCTTCTAAGGTTTTTCATCTATAGAATGGGGATCAAAAGAGTTCAAGATCAAAATCTTTCCAAGCTGATGCTATTTGTCAATGAAACAGAATATCACCCTCTCAGAAGAACCCAATTGCTACTCAATCCACCAAAAGCACACTTTAAATCATTATAATGTCCAAGCATTGGGTACAGGAAGACAAAAAAGGAGACCCTCTCTTCTTTATCAAAGGACAATGGAATAATGCAATGCTGGATGGAAATGGGTGGAAACTATTCCCAGTGGTGATTTGCTAACAAAACAACATAATAATGAATTTGCATGACCAGAAAAGGGGTGTGGGGGGGAGAAATCAAGCAAACATAATAATCACCAGCCCAAATGACACTTTGAGAGCCATGAGATTTATCTACTAATAGCAGAGAATGTCGTTTAGTATGTCAACTATATCTTCCATAGAGAATCTATGGAAGATTCATTAAAAAACATGAACAAGAATCCCAAAGTCTGAGAAAAGTTGGAAAGACTGAAATCTACACTAAGGGAAGGAGGGTCCATACCTAAGCGTTCACAGATTCAGCTTAGTATTTAAGTAATATTCGCCCTAGTAATCTTATAAGGTAATTGAGAAATCATTTGTAACCTTAAGTCATTGTGCAAAGATGAATGGCTATGGTGTAGAAAAAATGGTTCTGGACCTAGAAACATGCAAGATCTTAATTCCCAGCAAGTTTCCTGAGAAGAACTGGACTTTAGTTTTCTCAGCTACATAATGAGAAGAATGGACTAAAGGGTCTCTGAGGTCTCTTCTAGACCTATATTTATGATACTCTGAATCTCAGTTCATAGTCAAATCCAGTCTCAATTTCCAAATCTGTACAATAAAGGGGTTGGAAAAGATGTACTGAAGCCTTTTTGGCTATAGGTCTATTGTCTTATCAACTGTCTATTCTACTCCCATATTCTCTATAAAACAACACAGTTGTAGAAAAGGATGTCACTTGCTTTTTTTTTTCTCTAAATCTCAAAGGCATAGTGAATATATAGCCAGTCTCAGAGGCGGGAAGACCTGAGTTCAAGTTCTACTTCTGACATATTATCCCTGGTAAGTTGCTTAAGAGTCTCAGACAGCTGTATGTTGCTAAGGTGTTAATTGGTGGGATTTCTTATCTAGAACTCTCTATAAGGTTTAGTCAAATCATAGATTTAGTCAAAAATAAAATAATTATCATCTGCAACATTTGCTTTATAAGGTTGTTTTGAGGATCCTATTAAATTGTATTCATTAAGTTCTCTGTAAATTTAAAAACTAGGTGGTGCAGTAGCACTGGACTTGGGGTGAGTAAAATTCACTCACTAGCTATGTGATCTTGGGTAAGTTAAAGTGACTTAACTGTTGGCCTCAGTTTCTTCATCTGTAAAATGAGCTGAAGAAGGAAATAGCAAATCATCCAGTATTTTTGCCAAGAAAAACTTCAAATGGGATCACAAAGAACTGGAAATGATTGAAAAACAACAGAACAACAAAATGAGTAGCAGACATTATTATTGGTATTGCAATTTTCTCACCCAAACTTGCTATTATTAAGTTCATTATGAAGAGGGACTACACGCTTAAAGAACAAAAAAGGCCACCAAGAGATGACTCGGTTCCCATTTTGATTCACTTTATTCCTTTAAAAATTGGACATTTTCCTTTTTTTCATTTTCCAAGGGAGTGCCTTTGAACCATCCTTCAAGGATGTCTGAGAAAAAAGTCATCTTTTCAGGGACATACGATTGCTTTGATGAGCAGGCATTCTTTGAAAAAGCAAGAGAAAAAGAGAAGAGATTTTCCCTTTGGGTCTGAGAATCACAAGGTAAAGTAATGGAATTTAATTCAATTCACCAAATAGATATTAAGTACCCAATAATAATACCTGAGTTGGACAAGAGCATAGAGAGGAATAATATAATTGATTGGAAAAGCTGAGAATCCAATTGTGGAGGACCTTGAAGACCAATTTAAGGGGGCTGGGCTTTATTTCAGTAGGCGAGCTTAAGTCATTGAAGGTATGGACAGAGGAGTGATGTAATGAGATAGTTATAAAACAGGAAGATTAATCTAACAGGACTTTGTACATTAGAGTAGAGGAGAAGAGTGGAGCCTGAGCAATGATGATAATGATAATAACAACAATAAAAGTATAGTACTTCAAAGTTGAATAAGCACTTCCTAGACTTTGTTTCATATGATCTCATAAGGATTTTTTAGGGTAGTTGCTATTATCATACCCATTTTACAGATAAAAGAACTGAATCTATGAGAAGTTAAGTGACTTGCCCAAGATCACCCAACTACTGAGCATCTTTTAGATTAGCTAGCAATAATGAGGACCTGAGTTAGGGTTGTGTCTGAGGAAATGGATTTAGGATCACATTCAAATATCTCTGGAGGGTATTAAAAGTCCTTGACAACTTGACTCCAACCCACCTTTCTAACCTTATTATATATTACTCCCTTTCATGCACTCTATAATTTAGTCAAAGTGGTCTTCTTGTTGCCTGCACATTCCATTTCTCATCTCTGTTCTTTCCCTTGTATATCTATGTGCTCCCCAAAGCTTGGGATGATCTTCTTTCTATATTTTAAGATCCTTAATTTATTTAAGGAAGGAAATAAGTATTTATTAAGCACCTATGGTGTGCCAGGTAATATGCCAAGGGCTTTACAAATGTTAACTAATTTGATCCTCGCAACAATCCAGCAAGGTAAGTGATATCTGTTATTCAGTTGTTTTTCAGGTGAGTCTGGTTCTTCATGACCCCATTTAGGGTTTTCTTAGCAGAGATCCTGAAGTAGTTTGTCATTTCCTTCTCCAACTCATTTTACAGATGAGAAAACTGAGGCAAAGAGTGACTTGTTCAGGGTCACACAACTAGTGTCTGAGGTAGGATTTGAACTCAGTTCTCCATGACTCCAACTGCATTGCTTTATTCACTATGCCCCTAATTGCCTCAAATAAATAAATATGTATGTACACACACACACATATATTTATCATGTATATATGTATATATGTTTACATATACACATATCTATCCATCCATCCATTCATCCACCCATCTATGTATCTATTTACCTATCTACTAGCTTATCTACTCATTCATCTATCCATCCATCCATGTATCTATCTATCTATCTATCTATCTAACTACCTATTTATCCACCTATCTACTTACCTACCTACTTACCTATCTACTTATCTACCTACCAGATTATCTACTCATTCATCTATTCATCCATCTATCCATCTACCCATACATCTATCTATCTATCTATTACCTACTTACCTATCTACCTACCTACCAGCTTATCTACTCATCCATCCATCCATCCATCCATCTATCTAAGTATCTATCTACCTATCTATCCACCTATCTACTTATCTACCTACCAGATTATCTACTCATTCATCTATTCATCCATCTATCCATCTACCCATACATCTATCTATCTATCTATTACCTACTTACCTATCTACCTACCTATCAGCTTATCTACTCATCCATCCATCCATCCATCCATCTATCTAAGTATCTATCTACCTATTTATCCACCTCTCTACTTACCTACCTACTTACCTATCTACTTATCTACCTACCAGATTATCTACTCATTCATCTATTCATCCATCTATCCATCTACCCATACATCTATCTATCTATTACCTACTTACCTATCTACCTACCTACCAGCTTATCTACTCATCCATCCATCCATCCATCCATCCATCTATCTACCTAAGTATCTATCTACCTATCTATCCACCTACTTATTTACCTACTTACCTATCTATCTACCTATTTACCTACCAGATTATCTACTCATTCATCTATTCATCCATCCATCTACTCATACATCTATCCATCTATGTATCTACCTACTTATCTACATACCAGTTTATCTACTCATCCATCCATCCATCCATCCATTTATCTATCTATCTATCTACCTACCTACCTATCAACTTAGCTACCTACTTACCTCTCTACCTACCTACGTACCAGCTTATCTACTCATTTATCTATCCATTCATCTCTCTCTCTCTCTCTCTCTCTCTCTCTCTCTCTCTCTCTCTCTCTTTCCATCTATCTATTATCACTAAAAGGGACCTTAGAGGCCATCAAGTCGAATTCTCTTATTTTACAAATGTGGAAACTTAGACAAGAGAGAACCAGTGGCTCCCTCAGTGTCACAGCTAGGGAATGTCTAAGACAGGATTTGAACCGCCTGCTTTTCTCCAAGTTTCTTGAGGGCAGGATTATTTCATTTTTGTGTTTGTATTTCCAGCACCTGGCACATAGCAAGGGCATAGTTAATGAGCCCTTTGTTCATTGATTGATTGATTGAATCTATAGTAGCTGACAGTTGATTGGGGATGGGGGGATTAAGGGAGAGGAAGTTGTCAGAGACATCTTGGTGAGTGGGAGAATTTCAATGTCATTAGCAGAAATGGGGAAATTAAGAAAAGGAACAGGGTTGGGAGGGAAAGATGCTGAGGGCGGTTGGGGACCATGGAAATTTGGAGAATGAAACTGTCAAACATTCTCGCCCCTGGAGGGAACTCCAAGTGCAGAGTGTCAGCTGTTCCATTACAGGGAGAAGTGAAGAGGAAAGAAAAGGGGACAAACAATGTCGCTGTCATTTATTTCCTTCCCCATTGAAACCCTCGACGCCATGTTCTGCGGCCAGCAAACTCTGAGCCGTGCATCCGGAGGCATCTTCCCTCCTCGGGGAGTTCTATGCCATTCACCCTCTGGTGCCATGGATGGGTGGCAGGTACCCAGCTGGGTTCTCTCGGGTCCCTCTCTTATTACAGAGACAAGTCCCTGGAGACCCTGCTTTCTCTGATGCCAGGGAAAGAGAAATTGGGACTGAAGACAAGGAGGGCATTTTTTTTGGAAGCTAATGACTTCCTCAGAGGAACCCAAGGCAAAATGTTAACGGAGGGCACAGATTAACAAAGCAGATCATTAGCAGCTAGGAAATGCTGCTCTCACAGGTCAGCCACACACTGGCAGAAAACGGGGAATTAACCAGGAGATTACAAATTGCCAATTTATCCCACTCTCCTCTGGTCCTTTGCATAGCCAGGACAAGGTGCCATCCCCGATGTCTGTGTACATGGAAACAAGAGCAGCCGGCTAGACACAAATACCACCTATTCCGAAAGACTTGGCTTCTAATTAGGAAGGCAGGAGGACAGGGATTCTGCAGAAGAAGATGGAGGCACTCTCTGAGCTCCGGTCTAGTCATCATTGCAATGCTGCGGTCGCTGGTCTGGAGGGAGCGTTTCTGGAAGATGCTCAGATGGGAGTTTGGCACAGCACCCGTCATTTAGGGGGAAGGTCGAAAAATACATCGAAATTGGGTGCGTTCCATTACTGTGATTTCTTTTCTTAGTTCTGTCAGCCTTGGAAACCTCAGCAGCTTTTGTGCTACATGACTCTTCCATGGGATAATTTATCGTCTTCCAGTATTATAAAAGCAAGAACACCAATTAACCAAAAGGTTAATTGGGTTTCCAGGTTAACCACTCACTTTCAACTCTTAGTGTTGAAAGTCTGCCTAAATACATATTAGTTCGCTTTTCTACCTTAGACTCAAAGTTTAAAAAAAAAAAAAAGCAAGGAATGTTATTTTTTAAGTTTTTTTAAAAATTTTATTGTGTTTTATATCTGAGACATTTCCTGGTATCTCTCTCCCCTAACAGAACCTTTCCTTTTCAAAAAGAAAAATAGTTAAGCAAAACTAGCTGGCCCCATGCCAGCTTCTGATGGTATATGCAACCCTCAGCACAGGGGATACTTAGAAAGGACAAAAATCAAGGTTCCTGCCTTTAAGAAGCTCAAATTCTAATGAGGAAGACAATTTGCAAAACACCATCTATATTCAAGATATACACAAGCAGAAAATAGTACAGGGGTCCTCAAACTTTTTGCATAGGGGGCCAGTTCACTGTCCCTCAGACTGTTGGAGGGCCGGACTATAGTAAAAACAAAAACTTTGTTTTGTGGGCCTTTAAATAAAGAAACTTCCTAGCCCTGGGGGAGGGGGATAAACGTCCTCAGCTGCCGCATCTGGGCCCGTCGGCCATAGTTTGAGGACCCCTGAAATAGGAGGTCATGGAAGAGGGAAGAAGGGTCCAGGAAAATGAATGTATATAAATATATATTAATATATATATATATATATATATATATATATATATATATATAAAATCAAGATATATATAGTGTCAGAGGTGGGTTGGAGAGGTCTTAGGTATAAACAATAGAAGATTATTTAAGGTCCCGGGCATGTGTTTGTATATGGACATGTGCACATGTGTGTGTACGTGTATGTGCTTTGCTAATAATCTTTCATTTCAGGGTGGGAAGACCAGTATAGGGCGTTTCCAACTGTGTCTCCCTAGAACATCTCATGTTGCTAAGCTATTGACTGCCTTGAGGTCTGAACACTGTAGTTAGTGGCCTCTGACGCTTGAATCTATGTTCAAGCTTGACAAAAACTGTATACCTGATCAGTGCTTCCCAAGGCAATAAGAGCCAGTCTAAAGGTCACTGTGATTCAACATAACACGCACTTATTAATCACCTACTACATGCAAAATGCTGTTCCGGGTGCTGAAGGATGTGAGGGGTTCAGATAAGACACAATCCTTCTCATGTGCTAGAAAGAAAATAGAATATCAATACAGAAAGTCATAACACATAGTGTTTTATAAATGTTTGTTGACTACCATGCATTCTATTGCATTAATATGTAGCCTATTTGTAGCCTCCCTGTGGATAGAAATATTTCCCCAGGGCAATAAACACAGCTGCTTACATCCTTCCACTTTGATTCAGGCATTTTGCCTTTCATACTAGTGTAAACTCCCCTTCAATTCTGCCTTCCCTTATCTTCCATCCTCCTTCTAACTACTAATATTGCCTTTTTAAGGGGTAGAATGGGAGTGGCAAGCATAGGTTAGATCTGGAAAGAAAGACATTACAATTGAGTATGTGCAACCTTACAGGGTGTTTGGAGGTTCCCAGCTGTCTGTTTTCTCTGTTTCTCTTGACCTCTTTTGCCTTACTCCTGGGCTTTCAACCTAGCTTCTTTCCTCTTCCTCCAATTCCTGCTCTGTGTTCAGAATACTATAGTGGATTCTACTTCTGACTCTCCAGCTTTTGTCTTTGGGAAACCTGGGCCTTGAATGCTGACTGCTGCTTTGCTTTTTGCAAATTCTGACATTCAATTCTCTCCATCCTATAGAGTGGTGGCCCAGGAGGTAACCCACTTCTATAGTAATAGCAATTTCCCTCCTCTAGGCCTCAGTTTCCCCATCTGTAAATGACTATATTGGACTCAAAAACAGTGTTGTTTAGTTTCTCATTCATGTCCAACTCTTTGTGATCCCATTTGTGATTTTTTGGGCAAAGATCCTGAAGTCGTTTGCCATTTCCTTCTCTAACTCATTACAGTTGAAGAAACAGAGGCAAATGGGATAAAGTGACTTGCTTATGGTCACACAACTAATAAATATCTGAGGCTAGATTTGAACTCAGGAAGATGAGTCTCCTTGATTCTAAGCCCAATGGCTTTTCCACTATGGTGCCACCTAGTTGCCCCAGTGCCAATGACAATGGGGAATATAATAACACTCTTCAGGTATTTGAAGGATTATCTCATGTTCTGTGTGGTGCCAGAGGGCAGAAGGAATAATGGTGAGGGACATTTGCAGGGCAAATGTCAGGAAAAATAATTAGAGTTATCCAAAGTTCCTCCTCTGTTTCACATGCCCAGAATATTCTCTATTCTCTCTTCATTGTTCAAATTTTCCTTCAAGACTCAGCTCAAATTTGACCTTCTGTGGGTGACTTTTACCAGTAACCCCCCCTACCTGTTAGGACCTTCTTCTCTAAAGCTATATTCCTGTAATTTCCTATAGCTCTTCTCATTTGTAAGGGCTAGAATAATAATAATAATAATAATAATAATAATAGCATTTATACAGTACTTCAAGGTTTGCAAATTGCATTATCTTATTCCAACCTTACAACAACCCTATAAGAAAAGTGCTATTGTAATCCTGATTTTATAGATGAGGAAATTGAGGTTGAGATGTCACACCACTTGCCCAAGGTCACAGAGATGGCAAGTACCTGAGGCAAGATTCAAAGTCAGATCTCTCTGAATCCAAGACTAACACTCTATCTACTACACCACCAGCTCCCTAGGGTGAAGAGAAAAACAAAACAAAATAAAACCTCTCAATAGATTTGGGGTTTATCTGCAAGGTGGCTGTCAAGACCAGATGTTCTAAGGGTGCTGCAATAGAGTAAAGGGCAAGGTCCATGACTCCCTGAAGACCCAAGGAAGTACCCAGGAATCTGGAGAGGGGGCTGCAGGAACAGAATAGACGGTCAGATCTGGAGCACAATGATTGGACCTTTAATTTCATTAGTATTAGGAATGCTTCAATAAGGAAACCCCCTCAATACAGATCAGCACCTTCTCTGTAAATTTATATTCTTATCAAGTTTCCAAGAGCAATTAAAAATTGATCAACTTGCCTAGGATCACACAGCCAAGATTTGTCAGAGGCAGGTCTTGAATCCAGCTTTCCCTGGTTCTGAAGTCACCTCTCTATCCTCTCTAACCCCCTGCATACTAGATGCTCCAGAAATACTTGTGGATTCACTGAGACACTGTTCAAAGAATCAGTATGCCAGATAACTGTACAGAATGGAGAAAAGCAGGCATTCTTTGTTAATCATTCATTGAATGCTCTTCCCCTAAGCTCAGTTCTCTCATAATTCTTTGCAGCATGAAAAACCATTCCTTAGTAAAAGCCAAAATAGTAATTTTCTGTGGAGTGGATAATCATATACTGCAGTAACTATGTAGTTACAGCTGGAAATGGGCAAGAGATTTTTTTTCATTGTCTTCTTCTGAGTGTGTAAAAATGTGTGCATTTTAAGTAATTGTGTGTGAGGAGAAAGAAAGGAGAGAGAGAAAGAGAGAGAGAGAGAGATGAAATAGATAGATAGATAGATAGATGATATAGATAGATAAAGGATGAATGAAGAAACTGACAGCCAGACAGCCAGATAGATAGATAAACATGGATGGATGGATGAATAAATGGATAGATAGATAAGGATGGATGAATAGATGGGCAGATAGATAAGGGTGGGTAAATAGACATACAGACACAGACAGACAGATGGATATGGATGGATAGATAAATAGATGATAGATATGGATAGATGGGTGGATGGATAGATAGATATAGATGGATAGATAAATAAAAAGATGGTAGAAATGTTTTGCACAACTTCACATATGGTTTTTTAATTGTGGATGGAGATAAGCAAGAGAATTTAGAACTCAAAAATTTTTTAAATTGTAAATTTAACTGTGAAAAAATAAATTAAATACAAAAGAATAGATAGATGGTAAAGAGATGGATGGATAAGTAGGGATGGATAGATGGATAGATCTGGATAGATAAGCAAACAGACAGATAATAGCTAGATATGGATGGATAGATACAGAGAGAGAAATGAATTATTGGACAGCTGGATGGCTGGATGGGTGAATCGATGGATAAATCGATGGACAGACAGATGGATAGACAGACAGATGATGGGTAAAGAAGTGTATGGATAAATAGAGATGAATAGACGGATGGATGCACTTGGAAGAAAGATAGATAAGAGACAATAGTGAGATAGATGAGAGATTGCTAGATACACACACATGCACATATGTGTTACTCTCCAATCCCACGGGCAGAAAACATCCTTGCCTGCAGAGTGTCTGCCATACCATTAAAAGAAGGGGAAAGGACTCAGAGGAAAACAGCTGATGTTTCCATAGAGCTCTCAGGTTCACCAGTGCTCACATACGCCAGCCCACTGGCGCCTGGCCGTGAGCCTGAGAAGGAGGTGCCCTCTTAGGACCAGCTTCATGGTACAGATCAGAAGAAGTCCAACATTGAAGGAGCCCTCTGACTATCTCAAGACCAAGTTGGTGAGGCTCCAGTGCGGAGGTCTCTACTCCAGCACATAAGGCTCTATCTGCCATTCACGGGCTCATAAATTTCTGGCTGAGACAGACCTTCCAGGCCATCTAATCCAATCCCACCATTTCATAGAGGAGAAAACTGAGTCCCAGAGAAATTGAGTGACTTACCCAAGCTCACACCAGGATTTGAACTCAGGTCTCCTGACTCCCAGGACTCTCGTCTCCCGAGGATGTGCTTCCTCTCCTCATGGATTAAGGCTGTGGTCTGATCTTAAAGGCTCAGGACATTGGTGGCAGCCTGCTGTGGTGGGAGCATGATGGATTATGGACAGAATCTACCTTCTAATCTTTGTCTAGGTACTTAACACCTGGATTCTTTTCTTTTCTGAGCCTCAGTTTCTCCCTCCATACAAAAAGAAGCTGGACTGAAAGGCATCTAGTATCCCTTGTATTCCCACTCTCTGAACCTTTGGTTACACGAATGCTGCTGTCATATAGTTGGCCAAGAATGTGCAGGATGAGGGACACTGAGGAACTGGGGATGACAACTGTGGTTGGGGGCTTGAGTAACTGGGAAGAAGGTTCTGTCTTTGATAGTAATAGAGAACCCATTGATAAGGCCATCAAGAACCAAAAGAATGTAATCATGAATCTGTTTATCTATCCATCCTTCCATCTATCATTTCCTTATCTATTTATCCATCTATCTTTTTATCCATTAATCTATCCTTTCATCTATCCATCTATCCATCTACTTACCTATTCATCTATTTATTTTTCCATCCATCTACACATCCATCTATTTATCTATCTACCTATTTATCCTTCTACTTATCAGTCTCTATCCTTTCATCCATCTATCCCTCCAGCTACCTACCTATCTATTTATACTTATCTATCATCTATCTATCCTTTCATTTATCTATCCATCCATCAGTTTATTCATTCATCTGTCCATTCATCTTTCTGTGTGTGTGTCTGTCCAATCCAACCACCCTCCTCTCTCTCTGTCTCTGTCTCTCTCTCTGACTGTCTCTCTCTCTCTGTCATTTCTCTCCATCTATGTATATATGCAAATATATAATATGCATGTGTTTTGTGTATGTATACAGAAAAGTGTAAGCTCAAATCTTTGCTCTGAGTTTTCCAGGGCTCCCTATCATACTAAGGAAAAGTTCAAACTCTTGTCTGGCACTCATCATCTTCCATAGTGAAACAGCATTCCATTTTTGCCTTCTTGAACATTATTGAATTCTTCATTCACCAACTCCATTCAATTAGACTGGATCAGTTCTGCTCCCCAAATTTCCTGCACTACCCATCCTCTGAATCTTTGCTCCTCCAATTTCTTGTGTTCTCTCTCGTTTTCTTTGTCTGCTCAGTCCCTGCCCATCCTTAAAAGCCCAAGTCAATGCCAACTCCATCAAGAAACCTAACTTGATACTCCCATTAATAATGATTCCCCCAAGCACCATTTCTCCTAGATATCAAAGAACATATTGTTTATTCTTTGAAATGCTCATGCCAATATATTACTGGGTTTCTTATTATCTGCATTTGTATCTTACCCTCCAAATAGATTATCAGTTACCATAAGAGCAAAGTCTATTTTTTATTTTACTTGGTATCTCTCTAATGCTTAGCATAAAGCTTCAGATATAGTGGGCATTTTTAAATAAATGTTTAAATTGAATGTGAGCACAGCAGAGAGAAAACATGAAATATCAACCTAAGATACTGTATGGTAATTTCCAAATGAATAGTATAGTATATGATTTATAATATGTATGTATATATGTATATATACATATACATATACATACACACATCTATATATGTATATATACTGGACCTGGAATCAAAAAAGACTCATTTTCATGATTTCAAATCCAGCCTCAGATAAAACCTCAAACGGGATCACAAAGAGTCAGACATGATTGAAAATTTTCAAATAACAAAAAAAATCATATATGAATCTATAATATAGATAATATATAAATTAAGTTCGAAAGATAGAATTTCAGGTACTGTAAGAGCGATGGTTATAAAAGTAGCAATTCAGAAAATGCAAATAGTGGGATTTCAGGCACTGTAGCTCAAATGGTGGGATTTCAGGTTGGAAAAATGGAATTTTAGGCACTTTGGTGGATGACAGTTCAAATGATGACATTTTAGTTATGATGACAGATGGTAGTACTAATGGTGGAATTTCTGGCCCTGTGGCAGGTGGTGGTTTCAGTGATAGCATTTCAGATTCTGTGTCAAGTTGTAGGAGAGATATTATGGATCAAGGGCCTCCTGATCCCCTCGGTTTACAGCAGACAGGCAATTCTTACTCTGCCTTCTAACATAGCTGAGTCTCCTGCCTCTGTTTTCCCACTATGTAGAATTTAGCCTCTGAGCCAAACGGACTTGTGACTGCTTGTATATATGTTT
The DNA here is from genome assembly GCF_902635505.1 of Sarcophilus harrisii. Lineage (NCBI taxonomy): Eukaryota > Metazoa > Chordata > Mammalia > Dasyuromorphia > Dasyuridae > Sarcophilus > Sarcophilus harrisii. The sequence goes on from NC_045430.1 coordinate 19,100,444, forward strand.
GTAGGTCAGGTCTCCTGGAATGAATAAAAGAGATAAAGAATTCTCATTAACCCAAGCCAATAGTTTATGTCCAGGGCCAACTGCATGCAAGACTTTTGTGCTAATAGAGTCCCAGAAAGACTGATGAGGTATATAAACATGTAAATAGCTGTGGGGAGGGGGTGAGAGGAGAATCAATGCCCTAATGTGACTGTGGTCTTAAATGCACAGAAGAGACAGCAAGAACCCAGAGGCTCGCACACACCAATCCAGCTGCATCCTGCATTTCTATAGTCTTTTTAAATATTCCCAAAGCACTGCCGGCCTGCTCTCTTTTTATGTCCAATAAAGGCCCAGCTTACAAAGAAAACACTGTCCTTCCCACAGCATGAACACACATGCTTCCAGGCAGAGCACTGTCTTCTCTGAATCTGACTGTCCTTTTAATGAAATTCTTTAGTCATTCTTGGATTTCTTATCTCCACTCCCTCCGCTGAGGCAGATTGCAGCCTCTCCACAATCTGGAATGTGGAATTTGGGAGCTTCTCTGGCTTAGCTAAGTACCTGGCACATAGTAGGTATTTAATAAATATATATAGTAATTGCTGAGTGACTAAAGGGGTGCTGGTATCAGAAGATGTGGCCTCAATTCCTGGTTGCTTCTCTCTTTTGTGTGATCTAAGGCAAATCACTTAAGGCCTCTGGGGTTCCTGATCCCCAGATGGGGAAAGAATTAAATTAGCTACATTTAAGGTTCCTTTCAGCTCTAGATTTAGATACCTATTGCCTCTTTTGGCCTTAATTTTTCCCTCTGTAAGGGGATTGGACTAGATGGCCTCCAAGAAAGATCCCTTCCTCCTCTATAACTATGATCTTCAGTCACTGAGCTCCTCTGGGTCTCAGTTTCTTCATTTATAATGTAAGAGTTGGACTAGACATATGAAAAATAAATGCTCTGGCTCACTATTGATCAGAGAAATGCAAATTAAAACAACTCTGAGGTACCACTACACAGCTCTCAGATTGGCTGAGATGACAGAAAAAGATGATGATGAATGTTGGAGCAAATGTGGGCAAACTGGGACACTGATACATTGTTAGTGGAGTTGTGAAATGATCCAATCATTCTGGAGAGCAATCTGGAACTATGCCCAAAGGACTATCAAACTCTGTATACCCTTTGATTCAGCAGTGTCTCTACTAGCCTGTTTCCCAAAGAGATCATAAAAGGGGAAAGGGATCCATATGTGCAAAAATGTTGTGGCAGCCCTGTTTGTAGTGGCAAGAAACTGGAAACTGAATGGATGCCCATCAGCTGGAGAATAACTGAATAAATTGCGGTATATGAATGTTATGGAATATTATTGTTCTATAAGAAACGACCAGGAGGATGATTTCAGAAAGGCCTGAAGAGATTTACATGAACTGATGCTGAATGAAGTGAGCAGGACCAGAAGATCATTGTACATGGCAATAATAAGATTATATGATGATCAGTTCTGATGAACATGACTCTTTTCAGGCCAGTTTCAATGTCTTGTGATGGAGAGAGCTTTCTGTTTCCAGAGAAAGGAATATGGGAAGAGACACAATTTGGCCAACACATCTGTATGGTAAGTGCTGACTACACCACAAGGCACTGGAGAGTCCACAGGAGGGCCAGCTGAAAAAATATAAGACTGGGGGCCTTCTTCAGGCCAGGGGCAGAGCCGGGCCAGAGCCACAGGTATTTTAGAATAGAAGCTGACTGGCATTTGATTGAACGTGAGTTTTAAGAGAAAAGGAAGCATCCAAAATCGGTACTCATAAGTGACAAGGAGAATGGCAGTACAAACAATGGGTCCAAATAAGTCCCCAGAAGAATTCTGTTTTGGAAAGACCAAGGTGTCAGCTGCAAACTGGGAAATCAAGAACAAGATAGAGGTTAGAGCTGTGGCTGTTGACAAGAGTCATGTACAGAGAGGCAGTGGATGACAGGCCGAGGACAAAATATAAGGGGGAGAGAGAAGGCCAAAGAGCTTTGATGGTCACCCATACCCAGAGGCAAAATAAGAAAGCCATCATGGAGCCTAGCATATATATTTTATGTATATTAGTCAATGCAAAAATAGTCAGTATACATGAAACTATGTGTTCATGGTCTTTTCTGAAAACTTTTCATTCAACATCATTGTCTGTATAATAAATATTTTTCATCCACTTGGTGTTTCTTGTGTGCACATTAACGAACATTTCATGATTTCTATTGCCGTGAACTCTATACATTGAGTTAAGTTCTGTCTTATATCTGACATATCATTGACCATGACTCTCATCTCATAGTGGTAAGACTTGAATCAGAGACTTTCTGATTCCCCTCTCCGAGAGAGATTCAGAAATAAATAAGACATCATTTCTGCCTTCAAGAAACTTATTTTCTAATGATGATTCTAACACAGACCCAAGTAACTAGGAAACAAAATCAACATGGTAAATCCAAAAGACAGCTATCAACAAAGTGCTGTAAGTTTCAAGGCAGGAAAGATCATTTCAATTTGGAAGTCAAAGAAAGATTTCACACAAGATGTGGCATTTGAAACTTAAAGGTAGCTTAGATTTCAATAAATTGATAGAGTTTTCCAGCAGGAGAAAATACACAGGGGAAATAAAACAGGACATGGGATATAGAACTGAAAGGGACTCAGAGATTATTTAGTCCAGCTCTCTCATATTAAAGATGAAGAAGCTAAGGTACAAAGAGAGGAAGAAACTTGAACATATTCATGAGATAGTAACCTACTCACTATCCCATGAATATGTTCAAGTTTTTTAAAAGCATGTGAATGAATAAAGAAGCATTTATTAAGCTTTTATAGTGGATCTTGTGCTTTGCTAAGTGTTGAGAATACAAATAGAAAAAAGAAAGAGTCCCTGTTTTCAAGGAGCTCATATTCTTAATTGGCAAATATAACCCATCAAGCCCCAGGGCAGATGGCAAGGCTCAGGATCTTCAGAATGCATTGCCATATTGGATGATAATACACAGGACCTCGGACAGGGCAGAGACCTGTCCAGCATGGTGGAGGTAAGAATGTCAAGGCAGGATGCTGTCAGATTTCGACCAGCCCTGAATGCCAGACCAAAGAATCTGAGGTTTGTTTGTATGCCACAGAGAGCCATGGAAGGATGATGTGATCGGCACAGTACCTTAGGAAAATTACTCTGGCAGCAGACGGAAGATGAGTTGGAGCAGAGAGATGCTAGAAACAGAGAGACCAGCAAGGAGATTATTGCAACAGTCCAGGCAAGAAGTAATGAAAGCCAGGATCTGAGCAATGGTGTGGGATTGGAAGAGAAGGAATTAATGTGAGTACCAATGCACGTAAAATATTCACAAATGAGAGATATTGACAGAACTGGAAATATTCATATCAAAAGTGATGACTTCCCATAATTTTGGGGATTAAACAAAAGCAAAATTCATGTTTCCATTTTTAATTCAGGTTATAAGTCCATGGCATAAACATTATATTCTTGATTTTGGACATTAATTAATCAATCAGTGAACAGGCATTCAGGAAGCAATTACAATGCCCCAAGACAATGGCCAAGTAATCCCTGCCATCAAATAATTTATATTCCACCCTCAAGAAATTTGTTGTTGTTGTTGTTCAGTAATTTCAGTCATATCTAACTCTCCATGATTCCATTTGGGGTTTTCTGGACAAAGATACTGGAATGGTTTGTCATTTCCTTTTCCAGCTCATTTTGTAGAGGAAGAGACTGAGTCAAGAAGATTAAATCAAATTAATATGTAGAAGCCAAGTGATCAGCAAATGATTAACTTCTCTGAGCCTCAGTTTCCTTATCTATAAATGAGAATAATATTTGCAGTGCCTACAACATGGGGTTCTTTAAAAATCTAGAAGCACTACGGAAGTGTGAGCTGTTGAATTGGGAGAGGGATCAAGCCTGTGATTTCAATATAGGGAATTCCCAGGTAAGGAAATTTCCTTCACAAATGCAGATCATTAATTTATAGTCTTGAAAAAGTACTAAGAGCATAAAGGGATGAAGGGAACTGTTCTAATGATGATTTTTATTCTGTTTGAAACAACACATGTTGGGCGTCAGATAGATAGAAACAGAACCAGTGTAGTGTAAGTGACAAACACCAGGGCTAAAAGCCTGAGTTAGCAGAGACTTGCTTCTGCTAATAGCCAGCTGTATGATCTTGAGTAAGTCAACCTGCCTAGGCCTTGGTTTCCTCATCTGTAAAATGAAAGGGTTGGACCACATGGTCTCAAAGTCCCTTCTAATTCTATATCCTATTATTCCACCATCCTAAGAGACCCGGGCCACTTTCTAAAACAGCGAACCTGTCGGAAACTAGTCATTCTGGGGCTGGAGTAATCAATCGAAACAAAGGTAGGTTTACAAAATTCAAAGCTGCCTAAGCCTCAATTGACCAATCAATTCACAAGAGTATCTCAGAAAGCTGAAAAGCAAATAAGAATTCCAAAAAGAATAAGAAATTGGGCCAAGTCCCCATGGCCCAGCACAAAGAGCTAGCATGGTGCTGGAGAAACCCGACCAGAAAGCCAATGTAAGAACGTGGTTGTTCCACTTTTTCATGAGATCAATGACAGTAAGAAATCGTTTGTAATCCTTATCTCCTGAGAAAGCATCGCCCCTGACAAGAAGAGAGGAATTTAAAGAGAAATTTGTCAGGGGCTTGCTTCCTTCCACCTCCACAAGGCTATGATGCAGTTAGGCAGGCATTTATTAAGTCAACGAGCACCAATGAAGCACCTACTATATGTCAGGGCACTACACTAAGCACTATGGATGCAAAGAAGGCAAAAATATAATCCTGCCCTTCAAGGAACCTGGTCTCATTCTAATAAGGAAAACAATATCTAAATCACTGGGGATATTCATAACCTTCCAAAAAATGGGAACTGAGTTAAGGTAACAAACATGTGTCATATAAATTGCCTAATACACTGGGTCCCCTGATCCTCTCATCCCCAGCATTTTCCTTCAGATAAGAAACTAGGAAATCTCAGAAAACAAATCTGATTCTGGTTAAAGGGTATGAAACCAAGTCTATTTAGTAACCACTCATCAGTGCTCTTTGTATTGGGAGCATAGGTGGGTAGGAAATCAGATTCTGGCCCTGGATCTTTCTCCAATCAGGGCTTCACATAAAGCCAGAGGCTGCCTCTCTCCCATGTATACTCACTGAAAATCTCTGTCACTGTCTTTGTATCTGTCTCTGTCTCTGTGTCTGTCTGTCTGTCTGTCTCTCTCTCTCTCTCTCTGTGTGTGTGTGTGTGTGTGTGTGTGTGTGTGTGTATAGTCTATCTCTATCTCTGTCTCTGTCTCTGTCTCTATGTATCTTCTGTCTCTATCTCTCTATTTCTCTCTGTGTTTCTATGTTTGTTGCTCTGCCTCTGTCTCTCTCTCCCTCCCTCATCCTTTACAAGTTTCTGTTTCTCTGTCCCTTCCACAGAAATAATCAATCCTTTCTTTGAATGGAGTTTTCCTCAACACAACTGTTCTCTCACTGAAAATCCAAGTTTAATCATTTGGACCTTGAAAATTAGTCACTGTTCTCTTTCTCTTTCTTCCTTTCTTTTTTCTTTCTTTTCTCTCCTTTTTTTCTTCTTTTCTTCCTCTCACCCCCATCTCTTTTTTCCTTCTTCCTTTTTTCCTTCTTTTCTTTCTTTCATTTTAAAAATTCTCAACTTCAGCACTAAGAAAGAGATAATTTCCTTATAAAACATCCATATACAAAACAATGATTCTCCACAAAACTCTGCATCTCCACTTCATACCAAAGGTTCAGCTCTGCAGATCTTGCAGACTCCCTCTATCTTATTTCTAGTCCTGTTGGTATGGATTGATTATTTCCCCATGTCCTTGCCGCTGGGTGGGTCTCATTATGGGTTGTGACCGAGTAGGTCTCCTAATATCCTTTTGGTGTGAGGAACAGGCATAGTACTGGGGCTGAAAGGGAACTCAGGGATCCTGTAACCCGACCCTCTCATTTTACAATGAGGCCCACAGAGGCAAAATAGCTTGCCCCACTAGGAAACACCACAGTGCACAAAATGTCAGGCTTGGAGACAGGAAGTTCACATCCAACTTCAGACACTTACTAGCTGAGTGACCCTGCACAAGACATTTGACCACTGTTTGCCTCAGTTTCCCCATCTATATGATGGGAACAATAATAGCACCTACTTCCCACAGTTATTGTGAAGATCAAATGCGAAAATAATTGTAAAGGGCTACAAAATAGAAATAATAATACCTGTATCACAAGGTTTTTGTAAGAGTCACATGATATGAGACATTTTGTAAGCTTAAAATCCATTTAAATGTCAATTGCTGTTCCTAATAAGTAGAGTCTAAAACAGAAGCCAGATCATGGCAAAGCCCAGCATAAAGTTCTCAGCCTGAGGGTTCTTCACTGATTTCTCATGAATTTGGATGAGGAAAAAAAACAAAATATCTTACATATTTATTTCCACTAACCTTTGGCTTACTTTGTTATTCTCTGTGTTTGATTTTTTATGTATTTAAAACCATGACTCTGGGGATGGATCCATCCTAGCAGCGTGATGGGGCACAAAGGTAAAAACTGCTTGCATTAACCAGTTAGCAAGAGGTGGAAAGTCAAGCTTGGCCATGGCGGCTCAGCAGCCTCATAAGTGACCAGGCTCTGAGCTACAGCACGCCTCCTGATTCCTTATGCACAGGTTGCCTTGAAGTATTTGTAGGTGAAAAGGCCATCCAGCTTCACATGAGTCTTAGTACCTAGTTCCCTTATTCTCCTGAGCATGGCCAACATTAAGCAACAGCTGCATCGATATATTCTTCCACTTATTTACTGCCCTGTATATGCCATCTCATCCGATCCTCACAATTCTATGAGATAAACAAAGTTCTATAACCTCCATTTTCCTGATGAGGGAACTGAGATTCGGAGGTAAATTGATCTGTCCCAGGTCACACAAGTAAAGCTGGGATTAGAGCCCAGAATCAAAGGATCTGGCATTTGAATCTCAGTGCTTCTACTTACTACCCATGTGTCTTTGAGCAACACAGTCAATCTCTGGATTTCATTTCCTTTAAAATAAAGAGGTTGGACTAAAATGATCTCTATGGTTCCTTCTAGCTCTAAATCTATGGGAAGTAGGTCTAAGAACCCATTCAATCTAGACCAGGAATAGAAGCCGTGTGAAATCAATCCATCATTTCAACATCAATCTACATTCATCAAGTATCTACTGTGTTCCAGCCCCTGGAGATACAAAGACCAGAGTGAAACACTACCTGCCTTCAAGGACTTTTCATTCTATAGAGGAAAACAGTGTGTGGGCATTTGTTTTGTACTGATTCTCTAAATATGTCTACATAGAGAGGATACAGAAATACAGATGTACTTCTTTAGAGGAAGAATTGGGATGCTAGGTGGCACCATGGCAATAGTGTGCTGGGCCTGGAATCAGAAAGATGAGATTCTTAGTTCAAAACTTGTTTCAGACTCTTACTAATTGTTACTTAATCCTGCCTGCCTTAGTTTACTTAACTGAAAAATTAGATGGAGAATGAAATGACCAATTAATGGAGAATGAAATGACCAATTAATGCAATATCTTTGTCAAGAAACCCCCCAATGGGTCCCAAAGAGTTGGACACAACATAAATATGAGGCACTTTAGGGAGGCAGAACTCTAGCCACTGGGAAAACAGGATAGTAGTAGTTGAGATGACTCCCTTCTCAAAAAATTAGAAGGACACAGACTTAGGATAAGAATAGACCAGCCTCCTGTAGCTAAGCAGAGGTATCCAGATCTGAGGAAGGGATTTATCTCTGAATTTCACCTACTCTTTGGTACCTGAAATCCCCTACCCAGATAAAATTGGGGCTCTGATACATCCTTATACCTAAAGCTCAGCACTTATGATGAATAGCTGACCCAGTATAAAGGAGGAAGGGGATGAGGAAGAATTATAGCAAACAACACAGGTTAAGGCAAGAAGAAGGGGCTTTAACCCCTTCAGTATTAATGCCAATGAACACAACTGAGTGTCAATGAAGACAAAAGTTGTTGTTTTATCCATGCATCTTTCAACAATCCCTATCACATGTATTATAAGATGCCTTTTTTAAATGGTGGCATTACTCTAGGATTTTAATTTACAAGTATTCGTGGGATGGGTGGAAGGGGTGGGGTGAGAAATGTCTAAAAGCTATATAAGAGAAAATGCCAGCTCTTTGCAATTAGCAGAACAGTTGACAAAAGGATAACAATAACTTGGAGAAGGAAGACACCATAAAAGATAGAAGAATCCTTTTCCATAAAAGATGGCTGTGACATCAGAGAATCGATGCCCCTTAGCAGAAGTGGTAGGCTATAAGTGTGTACACCAAGCTAGGCATTGTCTGAACCAACATGTTGTTTTGTTTTATTTGACTGTTGGGAAATTATGTTAAAAAAAAAAAAAAAGAAAAGAAAAGAGCAGGGGCAGTTAGGTAGATAGAGCTCTGACCCTGAAATCAGGAGGACCTGAGTTCAAATCGGGCTTCAGACACTTATTAGCTCTGTGACTGTGGGCAAGTCACTTAAAACTGATTGACTTTTTAAAAAAGAACATCAATAAAATTTTTAAAAGGAAAAAAATGCCACATCTATGCTTAAGGAAGGGGGAAAGGAAAGAAGGAAGGAAAGAAGGAAGAAAAGAAGGAAAGAAGGAAGAAAGGAAGGAAGGAAGGAAGGAAGGAAGGAAGGAAGGAAGGAAGGAAGGAAGGAAGGAAGGAAGGAAGGAAGAAATGAATGAACAAATGAACAAAGGAAGGAAGAAAGGAAGGAACAAAGGAATGTTGACTATAGCATCCATAGCATCAAGAATAGGGTAGGTTCTGGACAGGAAAACTATTTCCACCTTCTTCTGAGGGAGCATGCCAGCATTGCTAGATTCTTGTTAAATTTTCAATATTAACATTAATTCAGCAAATGCTACAAATCAGGGCTTGATTAATAGGCTGAAGAAAGTGATGAAGAAAATGTTAATAATTCAGGTTAAACTTAAAAGGGTATCTTGGAGACCTGGTTGTTAAATATTACAAGCACACCCTTGCCTTTTAGCCTTGCCTAAGATCTGGGAGAGGACACATGGCTCATGCAGAGCCATACAGTTAGTTTGTGTTAGTGGCAGAGTTTGAACCCAGGTTTTCCTGTGTTCCAAGCTGCCACTATCCAATACACCATCCTACCCCTGATGTCCAGAATGAGGAAGGTAATAGGGCCCATTGTGTTCTGTCCCACTCAGGCCATGAGTCCTGCTCAGGAGCTTGGAAATGCAAAGGAGAAAATACCTAGATGGATACTCAAGAGCCAAATCCCAGATCTATCACTGACTTCCTGGTGACCATAAGTGAGACTGGTCTCAGTTTTCCCCTCTGTAAAATGAGGGTGCTGGATTCCATGGCCTCTTTTAGCTCAAGGTCTATGATCTGATAATTGGAGGGCTGCTGAGAGGCTTCCTTGGTATTAGAATTTCTGTTTCTGTGTACGCTGCTTTCTGGCAAGATTTCCGACCCAATCTTCCAACCACAGATTTGCAGATGTTTGGAAGAGTCTCAAGTGCTGAGCAGGTATTGGCTTGGGTCTCTAAGAGCAGCTTCTGACAGGCTATTCTATGGCAGAGCAGTGAGTGAGACAGATAGGTAGATAGACAAAATCAGAGTCCGTGCAATAGGAAAATTGGGCATGTATAAATGTAGCTTGTATTTGTGGCTCACAAAGAACTTCCCTCCACATTACCTATTTTTTCTTCCTAAAAGCCTTATGTGAGGGATGAAGCAGTTACTATATAAGGCAGCATGCCATACAGACAAAAAATTGACATTGAATCCAGGAAACTTGGGGTCAAATCCTACATACTGGCTGAGTGATCCTAGGCAAGAAATTGAACTACTCCCTCTTCTAGGAAGCTCTCTAAGGTTGAGGTGCTGACCTGGATTGGTGAAGGGGTTTTTATCATACAGGAGTTCCCTTTACCAATGAAATCGCAGACTCAATTCCTAACTTTTAATAGAAGAGGAAGCAGAAGCCTAAAGGTTAAATGTTTGGTTGAATGTCACAGATCTAACGAGTGACCATGGCTGGGACTAGAATCCATTTCCACCAAGGTTCTTTTCCCTAGAATTTGTTTAAATAAATAAAATCCGACCTTGTTATGTTCCAAATTGCACATCTGCTATAGACTTAGCTTCCTAATTACATTTTCCTTAAGATAAATTTGAATTCATTTGCTTCCTCTGTGCACAGAGTGACTGGAGGGGGAGAGGAAAGGAGGCTGGGAAAAGGAAGAAAACTGACTTTGGAGGGAAAGACCAACCTATCTGGGAGGGAAAGCAAGCCATGGGATTCTCCAAGCCAACTGATGCCTGAGTCTCGACTCCACCTTTCTGCCTCTCATTTCCTTCATCATCTTCCATCTTGCCTTTGGTTATCAATTTCTCAGGTGCTTCTAATTACACACTACCTCTTGTGTCAAATTATTCTTTTGATTTATCGATCTCATATGCTCGCTCTTTCTCACGGCTTTCTGTATTTCCCTGGGCATCTCGCCCCGAGTCCTCCATTCCTCAAATGCAGTTATTTCTCAAAGGTATTCAGATTTGTGGGCTTGCCTGTAATGGACCTGACTCCAGCCTCGCTGTGCATTTAAATCTCCCAGGATGATTTATCCAACACTTAGCACCATTGTCACATTTTGCTTTGCAGATGCCTTTTTTCAGGAAGAGAATGGAAGGAGGGAGAGAGGGATAAAAGAAGAGTTTGCCTCAAAATCACTTAAAGGCACTTTGGGACAGGGCAGAGAATGGGTTCAAATCCTAATTCTTCCACTCAGTCCCTGAGTGACCTTGAACAATCACTTTCTCTACGATTCTAAAATTGTTCAGTTTTCTACATTGTGGTTGGTTGCGTCTGATTCTTTGTGGCCCCATTTGGGATTTTCTTGGCAGAGATACTGGAGGGGTTTGGCGTTTCCTTCTCCAGCTCATTTTACAGATGGGGAAACTGAGGCAAACAGGAAAGTGACTTGAGCATGGTCACACAGCTAGATACTGGAATGGTTTGCCATTTTCTTCTCCAACTTATTTTACAGATGGGGAAACTAAGGCAAACAGGAGAAAGTAACTTGAGCATAGTCACACAGCTAGATACTGGAATTGCTTGCCATTTTCTTCTCCAGCTCATTTTATAGATGGGGAAAGTGAGGCAAACAGGGGGAAGTGACTTGAGCATAGTCACACAGCTAGATACTGGAATTACTTGCCATTTTCTTCTCCAGCTCATTTTATAGATGGGGAAAGTGAGGCAAACAGGGGGAAGTGACTTGAGCATAGTCACACTCTTATCTTCTCCAACTCATTTTAAGATGAGGAAACTGAGGCAAACAGGGTGAAGTGACTTAAGCAGGATCACACAGTTGGTAAGTGTCTGAGGCTAAGTTTGAATTCAAGAAAATGAGTCTTCTTGACTTCAGGCCCAGCATCTATCTACTATACCACCAATCTGCTCCCCAAAATACTTATACTGACACTTATATCAAGCCAAAATCTATCCTTCTGCCCCTTCTGACAATTGGTCCTAATTCTGTCCTCTGAGAACAAATAGAATAAGTCTGTTCTCTCTACCTCCCAAAAGCCTACTTGAAGGCAAATATTATATTCCTCTTAAGTCTTCTCTAACCTTGTTTCTTCAACTGATTCTTTTGTAACCAGACCAGGGGCATTTTGCGAGCTACTCCAGATGGAAAAGGAGCTGAGAAATCTTCTTATTGGAGAGGACACTCATTCAGCATTGATGCTGCGATATATCTGCTTAAGGGGTGGCGTTGATGCATGAGCTCCTTGGGAGAGGGTTTCACGAGATCTGACACACTCTTGGGAGAGAGAAGCTTTAAAAAGACTTTAGATGCTGCAGAAATGCAGGGGAAGCCTTGACTTCTAGCTTGCCTCCCTGGGGATTATGGGTACTTTCCCCTTGGGTGAGACTGGGGCTTCTCTCTCTGAACTAAGATCCCATCGCACTTCTTACAAAGACCTCATTCATTTTGGGGTACTTTCTGCCATATTATGATCTGTAGAATCTCTCCAGTTTCTGTTTGTGGTTTTATGTTTGTTCAAATGAGCTTACTCATGATTACTGTTGATGAAGGTCTTTTATATAACCAGAGTTTGGTGGGAAGGGGCTATGTGTAAGTTGAGGGTTTTTCTCCCCTTTAAGAGTGACCAAGGAAGCGTTTTTTTGGTTCAAACACCTAAAACTCATATCCAGACCAGAGATAGTCAAGGAAGCAAAGAAATATAATTCTAGTCAGAGATCAGCCCTTTTCTGTTCTCCTCAAGGCAGAGTTTGGGGGTCTCAAAGCAAAGGAGTGAGTCTGAACTTCTCTGGCTTTTGTCTTTTCTTGCCCTGGCCTCTGGCTGTCTCCATTTAGGCCTTAATACTTCCCTTATGCTAGTTAAAAACATGCTGGAAGGGAAGCCTCTTGCTTCCCTTATTAAGGGCCTGAGTCTTTTGTAAAAACCTCCTTTGAGTCTCATAATGGCCAGAATAGACCATGAACTAAATGGAGGGCTTTACATTTCTCCCTATTAAATTTCATTTGACCAGATTCAGCCCATTATTTGGGTATTTAAAAGATCTTTTTGGATCTGAGTTCTGCTCTATGGCAGAATGTTAGTTCTCTTTCCCAGCTTTATGTCATTCACAAATGTGATAAGCACGCCAAATGGGAACACTGCCTTGCCCACAACCAAGGATCCAATGAAATAACACTCATAAAAGGTCATTGGAAGCTAAAATGTGCCATGTGAACACAAGGTAGATAGGATCTAAGAAGAGGCTGAGTGCCCCCACGTGTATCCTGGGCGAGATCAAAGCCTGCCCTGGGATGGTTTCCAGATGGATGGTTCTCTATAGACCAGGGGCTCTTAACATGTCTTTGGCAGTCTGGGGGAGTCTATGGACCTCACGTTAGTTTCCTGTTTTTTAAATAATTGGAGGAAATACTACATCTCAATAGAGATGAGTAAAAATTAAGATGTCATTTTTGTTTTTCTCATCCGACTTCACATGTCCTCTGAAATGACCCCAAAAGAATCTCTACTGTCAACAAATGAGGATTCTGTTAATATATGGGGAGAACAGAACAGGGTGAGAAGGAAAGGGAGAAGCACAAATGGTACCCACTAACTGCAAGGAGAAATGTCCCCGCTATGTTCCCACCTTGCTAATTCTGCTGCAGTGAACTGAAGGGAGTGGCTACTTATAACCAGGTATTTAGAGAAGCCACATGGTGGGAAAGGGCTGGCACCTCAGGGATCTTGAGAACATTTGATGAAAGCACACTGGTCCAGTGGGCAGGGGTGGTCCTGTTCCAGAGCCCCCACACAATGGCCATCAGGCCTACACAAGTTAGGTCCATCCCAGTAAGGTAGAGCCAAATGGGTTCTCATCCTGGGCCCAGATAGGCACATTCAACACAGGTCCAAAGCACTCTAAGTGACTTTAAACCTGCAAGAATAGAGTCAAGTTCATCTTCATCCAGAAGGGCAGAAACCATCCTTTCCCCAGTGAGACAGAACATGAGACAGGAGCAGATCTAGCCCTGACCTTCATGTCAGAAGTCTTTGATTTATGTCCTACCTTGCCTTCATACAGGCTAATCAATCACAAGGTATTTCCCAACAGATAAAGTATTTCCTTTCTCAGAACTCCAAGAAAATCTATAGGACTGTGAGCTATTGACCAGAATTAATGAAATAAGTTTCCATTCAATTAATAAACATTTATTAAACACTTACTGTTTGCCCGGTCCTGTTCTGAGAACTGAAAATACAAAGAAAGGCAAAAATAACCTATGCCTTCAAGGAGTTTACACTCCAGTGGAGGAGAAGACATGTACATGGATTGGTCCAGATGATAAAATTCTGATATTCAAGTGGCATATTATGGTTTAGAAAGTGCTTTGCAGAAATTAGATTGTTTGGCATCTCTTGCCCTTCTTTCCAGAGATAGAAGCACCAAGGGTGTTGCTGTCATGTCAGACATGTTAGGTGCTATATTGCTGTTTCTGATGGACTTATTTTTTTCTTTCTTTTAAAAATTTTATTTTTACATGGTCTGGTTTTCTGAATAGGGGAAGAAAAAAATTTTATTTGGAAATAAAAGGTATATAAAAGTAATTAACAGATTTTTATAAAAAGAATTCTAAAAAGTTAAATAAACATATTAAATCATTGATCTTCACAACAATCCCATTTCTTTCTTTCTTTTTTTATTTTTTTTACAAGACCTGATTTTCTGAATAGTACAGGAGGAAAGGTAGATTTGGAAATGAAAGGGATATAAAAGTAATTAACAGATTTTTTTTTAAGAATTCTAAAAAATTAAATAAATACATTAAATGATTTAATCTTCACAACAATCCCATTTTTTCTCTTTTTTAATTTTATTTTTACAAGATCTGATTTTCTGAGTAGGAGAAGAGGAAAGATAGATTTGGAAATGAAAGGGATATAAAATTAATTAATTAATTTTTAAAAGAATTCTAAAAACTGCATTATATCATTTAATCTTCATAACAACCCCCTTTTTCCTTTCTTTTAAATTAATTAATTAATTTTTATTTAGTTATTCTTATCATATTATATTAACATGTTGTTAATATTAATTAATGTATTATTATATATCATTTATTTTATTTTATTTTTACAAGATCTAGGGATCTTTCTGAGTAGGAGAAAAGGAAAGATAGATTTGAAAATTAAAGGAATATAAAAGTAATTAATAAATTTTTAAAAAAGAATTCTAAAACAAATACATTATGTCATTCACAAGATCATCACAACAACCCCATGATGTCAGTCCTACAGGTACAATTATCTTGATTGTGAAGATGAAGAAATTATCTCAGGGAAGTCACCTGACTTGTGCATAGTCATAGCTAGTGTCAAGGCAGGATTAGAATTCACAGCTTTACTGATTCCAAAACCAAAGCCTTCCCTATGATTCAATGTCTCTCTGTTAAAATTCTCTTCAGTCATGTCAATCAATCAACAAGCATAACCATATATGAAGCACTTGCCATGTGCTAGTCATGTTCCTAAGTCCTG
Source organism: Sarcophilus harrisii (assembly GCF_902635505.1). Taxonomy (NCBI): domain Eukaryota; kingdom Metazoa; phylum Chordata; class Mammalia; order Dasyuromorphia; family Dasyuridae; genus Sarcophilus; species Sarcophilus harrisii. The sequence continues at coordinate 19,115,610 of NC_045430.1, forward strand.
GGAATAACCAAAAAAGCAAAAACCAGCTCTGCCTTCCAGGAACTTTCAGAATGATATAGCAGAAGGGACACTGGGCCAGAAGTCAGGAGGACCAGAGTTCAAACCCCACCTTAGATGCTTCCTAATTGTGATCTTGGACAAGTCATCTAACTAATCTGGCTCTCAGTTTCCTCATCTGTAAAATGAGCAGGTTGGAATCCATGACCTTTAAGGTCCCTGGCAATGATCCTATGACCCTTCTGTGCCTCGGTTTCCTTATCTGTAAAATGAGGGAATTGGATTCTACAGCTTTAGATGCCTGATCCAATGACTTGAAGATGTATAACTAGTTATTTGCAGCCAAGGGCAGTTCCCTCCATTACTAGCAATGATACCTATAGCTGAGGTGTTTCACAACCCCACCTCAGAGCTTCCTCTCATTATGAGAATACTCCAACTTGAAAAACTGGGGGGTCATCAAATGTGCCTGCCTGAGAGAAGCTGAGAAAGCATTCACTCATCCAACTGGCTGTCAAGGAATAGGACCTTCCCAGGGCATCTTGGGGAACTCACAAACTGAACCAAATAGTCCATCCCAGACCCAGCCCCGGCTTGATCTCGTGTCATCCATTTACCTGCAAAACAGGAGGTGGATGGAGAATGGACCCAAGACTGCTACAGGAGTCGAAGATGCTCTTCCCGCCTTTGTCCAAGGTACTTGTTCAAATGTCACAATGATTCATGATGCTCCTTCAGTCCTAGGCAGCTCCCAGCCTGGTGTCTTGGAATCAGTAACACTCAGCCCATTGTTCTCCAGACATCAGCTGCGAGACCTGAATTCCTTGGGAGAAGGAAAAAAAATGTTTCCTTTAAAGGGAGGAAAAATCACATTCTCATCTTTGAGTCAGAGGCCTTCAAAATCTCTCCTCTTCAGAATTCTCTCCTCCCTCTTTCTCAGTTCTGACAAAGTCAGGAAAACTTAGACTCAGATCCCACATCAAACGCTTATCAGCTGTGGAACTTGGGGGTGAGGAAATTTCCCTCTCTTAGAGCCTCAGTTATCTCATCTGTTAAATGGTCCTTAAGATCTCTTTCAGTTCTAAATCAATATTCAACTTTCCTGACTTATAAAATGAGGAAATTGGACTCATGGGTCTCAGAAGTCTCTCTCAGCTGTAGATCTTAGAGCCTGTAACTACATAATGTCTTCAACTCCATCACTGATTCAGTTTATGGACTACTCAGACAAGTCATTTAACCTTCTGGGCTTCATCATTTATAAGATGATGTTAGCGGCAAGCTCCTCCATCCTCCTCCCATTCTTGTCAGCGAGAGGGCGGGGAGGAAGAGAGGGGAGAAGGAGGAAAGAAAGGAGGGAGAAAGGGAGGGAGAAAGAGCAAGGGAGGAGAAAGAGAGAGGAAGGGAGGAAAGAAGGAAGAGAGGGAACAAAAGAAAGATAGAGAGAAACAGAGAGGGAAGGAGGGAGGCAGGGAGAAACTGATAGAAACAGAGAGAGAGGGGGAGACAGAGAAGGAGGGAGGGAGGAAGAGAGGGAAGGAGAGGTGAGAAAAATGAGAGAGAGAGAGAGAGAGAGAGAGAGAGAGAGAGAGAGAGAGAGAGACGGAAGGAGATGGAGACAGAGAAAGAGACAGAATGAGACCCGGAGAGACAGAGACAGAGACTCTTGCTTGGGCTCTTTAAAGATCACCAGCAGTATGGAGGTTCCCTCCATTGAATCCTTATCCCAAAGAACTTACATTGTAGCAAGAGACAACAAAGACATATATAAGTATGTATATTTGATATATTGATATCCAGCTAGCTAGATGGGTGGGTAGATGGATGAATATAGATAGAAAGATATAGTCAATAAATATTAATAATTCTAAAGTCGCTAAATACAAGATAGTATGAGAAATAAAGTGCTAGCTGTTGAAGAGATCAGGAAAGGCACAGGGGTGTGTCTGATTCTTTTAGCCACTCACAAGACATTTCCTGTATAGGGTTAACTGCTTACTCCTGTAGTCCTTTTAAATTGATTAAAAACTTATTCAAACATACTTTATTTTGTTATTGATTAAGATTCCTAGACCTTCTATGATGATACTGACTGGAGCACACCCCCATCCTTAGAGAGATTTCTGTGGAAGTTCTCACTGTCTCTGACAGAAGCACAGTAGCTGATAGATTTTCACCCTGCCTTAATGATAATCTCATCCTTCAAAAGCCAGAAGAAAAGAGGAGTGTAGTTATTCTGGACCTGATTTTCACCAACCGGGAGAAAGTGATTGCTAGAGTAGAAATAATAGGAACCTTTGGAGCAAATGACTACTTAGAATTCTTGATAAAACAGAGCAAAGCCCACTATAGTCTGAAAACCATATTCGGTTTTTAGGTAGTAGATTTCAAACAGCTCAGAGAAAAATTAGGCAGGATCCTAATTCTACAAAGGAAGTTAGCCCAGAAGGGATGGGAAGGTCTCAAGATTGAAGTTAGGGAGAACAATGAGCAAGAAAAGGAAGGCTGGCTAAAGAAACCCGAGTGAATTAACAGGAAATTGACTGACTCCAATTTGTTAAAAGATATATGCAGCACATCCTTCCAGACTCCCTCCTGAACCTGCCTTGGCAGGCCGAATCCCCAGAGATAACTGATCATTTCTCCCCTTAGCGTTCTAGGGGTAACACCCTGGGGATTAGAGATTCAATAGCATTATTATTTCCATGAATTATCAAATAACCAGCCAGAATTCACCAGCTTTTAAAAGGAGGTATTTATTAGCAGAAATACTCAGTACAAAGGCATCACCCTAAAAATATAGAAATACTCTCTCAAGTAAATAGTCCATGGAAATTAGGTTTAAGCTTAGGGAGCACAAGTCCTGGGTGAATAGGCAAAAATAGCCAGCCTTGCTGGCGTTTTCAATTCCCCTGAGATATCTATAATTCTCTGCTGAGAATTATTCTGCCGAGTAGCCCTTGCACAATACTGAAAGTTGTCTTTCCTTGGCAGGTCTAAGATGGCTCCTGATGGAGATAGGGCTATTCGCCCTCAGCAGCAGGGATACTGTTACAGATACTGGTGATAAGTCCGCTATCTTCTACCTTTCAAAGTTCACTTGGCCAACCTCCAAGGAGTTTGACTGGAGATGCTCCTAAAAGACTGGTCAGCTTTTGGAATGTAGGAACTTGAACAGGTATCTGTTCTATCCAAGCTCCCATAGAAGGGGAAGAGGATGGAGGAGGTTATGAAGAGCATAATTGATTCTTTTCTACCAATCACAAGACATTTCCTGTGAGATAGACATGACTTTAATCAAATTCATACCTAGTTTATACCTTTTAGAGAGTGACTAATTGATTCGTTATTATCACCCAATAAAGACATCAGAACATATGGTGTCTTGTCAGTAACATTCACTGAAGGTGGAGGAGTATGGTATTTAACGAAGATGGAAGCAATGACCGATAATGAAGGATGAATGCAAAAGCGTGTGTCTGGAATAATGGTGTCAGGATTGTGAAAGCTCAGAATGAGCTAAAGAAAAGGACAGAAAAAGTGTTTTGTGACACCTTGACAAGAGGAGTATTAAAAAGGAAATAGAACGACTCCTTGGGATGGATGGGCCAATGATACTGGGTGACAGAGAAAAGAGAGAACTATCCCAGCTCCTATTTTACCATGGTTTTGCCTGCCAAAGAGAATGATCTTTGGACTGGACAGGACATAACGAAAATGGTTAATGGGAAATTGAAACCCAAGATAAGTAAGGAAATAGCAAGAGAGCATATAATGCCCAGAGAAGTTCCTATTATCAGCCCTGGATGAACATTCCAGGACACTGAATAGACTGGCAGATATGAATGATGAGCTACTCACTGTTCAATGACTATCAAAAGACTAAAGAGAAAAACCAGAAAAGGATAAATGTTGTCCCAATTTTCAAAAAAAGGGAAGAAAATGCTATCTGAAAGCTTTTTTAACTTGACTTCAATTTTTGGTACATTTCCAGATAGCTATAAAAGGAATCAGTGATCACAGAAACAGGATGGCTTCATCCAGGACAGGTTATTATGCCAAACTAACTTGATTCCTTTTTTGACAGGGTTATCAGACTAGCATGTGGGGAGAGGGCAGATTCCACAGATAAAATTTTTTAAAATATTTATTCTGAATTTAAACACTCAAAAAAGAGAATTTCTATATCTGGTTCTTATTTTCTTAACATAATATTAATAATGATAAATAATAAAATAGAAAGTATAAAAGTAAAGAGTAAATAAAATAATAAAATCAAAATATAATTAAAATAATATTTTACATGGCACTTTCAAAACTGGCCTGCTTGTGTGTTTGCATGGAAGTATCCTTGCAAAGTTCCTTCAGTTTTCTCCTGGACATTAAAAAAAAAATACTTCAATAGCCCTCTTTTTTTTCAGATTCTCTATTGTTACCCTAAAGCTATCTTCCCCCTATTTCTTTGCTTCTAAGATAAAGAAAGAAAAAGACTCTTGAAACAAATAAGCATACTCAAGCAAAACATGCCGGTAGAGTTAACTTACATTTTACCAAGCATTTGGGAAAATCTCTCAAGCTCTCCTTGGAAACGAGAGGGAAAGAATACGCCTTAATGAGATGAGTCCAGAAGTATTTGGACTAAAAGCAAAAATTAATTGGCAAATTAATTGGCCAATTAGCCTTGGAGAGAAGTCTCTTATAGAGAAAAGATCTCATTTGATTCTCAACATGACCTGGAATATAGGTACTATTATTATCTCAATTTTATAATTAAAGAAACTGAGTCAAACAAACATTAAATGACTTGCTCTGCATTTGAACCTGGGTTTCTCCACTGCACCAACAGCTGTTTCTAATTAAAAAAATAATAAAAAGGCTCTATCTTTGTTCATATGCTGTTTAACAATTTTCTCAATGGCTTGGATTAAGACATAGATCCATGCTTAGCAAGTTTATAACTTTCCCAAATCTAGGAGGAGTGGCTGACATGTTATGTGATAGAGGGAGATTTGTCAAGGGGACTGGTTCTTGGTCAAGTCTAAACTGAACCAGCTCTAAGGTCAGAAGACTCCATGATCCTCAGAAAACAGACATCAGTCCAAATGCTAGACTGTTGAGAACCTACCAGAGCTGGCACTCCACTGTATAAATTTGTGTTTTTTTTTTAATTTAATAGCCTTTTATTTACAGGATATATGCATGGGTAACTTTACAGCATTGACAATTGCCAAACCTCTTGTTCCAATTTTTCACCTCTTAACCCCCACCCCCTCCCCCAGATGGCAGGATGACCAGTAGATGTTAAATACATTAAAATATAAATTAGATACACCATAAGTATACATGACCAAACCGTTATTTTGCTGTACAAAAAGAATCAGACTCTGAAATATTGTACAATTAGCTTGTGAAGGAAATCAAAAATGCAGGTGGGCATAAATATAGGGATTGGGAATTCAATGTAATGGTTTTTAGTCATCTCCCAGAGTTCTTTTTCTGGGTATAGCTAGTTCAGTTCATTACTGCTCCATTAGAAATGATTTGGTTGATCTCCTTGCTGAGGATGGCCAGGTCCATCAGAACTGGTCATCATGTAGTATTGTTGTTGAAGTATATAATGATCTCCTGGTCCTGCTCATTTCACTCGGCATCAGTTCGTGTAAGTCTCTCCTCCACTGTATAAATTTGGAGAATTCTAAGAGAGTCACCCCCTCCTACCATGAGGCACTGAAGGGGAAACTTAATGAAAGCTCCCTTTGGTCTTCATTTTAAAAGAAATGAGTCTGATCATACCAGTGATATTTCCAGAGGCCACTGAACAAAAGATAATTGTTAATTTAATTAATTTGGCATTCAGAACAGGACTTGATCGATTGTGTTTAATAAATGCTTATTGATGGATTGAATTAATATCTCACATTAATATATCCCCTTATGGACATTAGGTAGTCTGAGTGTCCCAATCTCCCTTTGAGATAAGTAGGTCAAATACTTGTTTTTCATTTGAGGGAAACTAAGGCTCAAGAAGCTGTAAGTTAAAATCATATAAGCTCATAAATAGCAGAGCTTAGGTTCTAGGAATGTCTTTCTGCTCTGAAGGGGCACAGGACAGGCTCTGGCCCTGGGATCTTATCAAAGCAGGGAGCTCTCCTTAACCAAATTAATGGTCCCAGATTAATGGCCCAGATTAATAATTGCTCCACAACAATTTAGGCTGGGAGCTGCTGGGAATGTGGAGCAGCTGGATGACTCACTTAGAGCCTTAGCAAATGGACAGTGTATCAGGAGTGAGACTTGAATCCAGGTTTTGGTCACTCTAAGGCCAGCCCACTCTTAAAACTTATTGAAAACATATTTCTCTGAGATGGGTATGAGGGTATGAGCCTCAGCTTCCTAAACTATCAAATGGGAATACTTATTACTCTCCTATAGCCATCAGAAGGTTGTGAATAATAACTCATGCTTACATGACATAGCACTTCAAGGCTTACAAAGCGCTTCCCTCCAAAGGATGAAAGTATTATTATGACCATCTAACAGTTAAAGACACAGTCCTGTGAAGGCCCCCAGAATTTGTCCAAGGTCTCATAGCTACTTTGGTTCAGAGTTGAGTCAAAACCCCAGTCTTCTCATTGCAAATTTAGTCCTTTGGACTATCCTGGATCTCTATTTTAACTTGTGGAAAGATTACCCATCCCAAATCAATCAGGAATTTTTGGAGGTATTGAAATTTGAAATTGGGAAGTGGGGGGAGCAATCTCAGCGGTGTCTTTCTACTTCCTTACTGTGTAGTCAATCTGTGGCATTAAGGTTCTATTAGCAGCTGGAAAAAACCCCAACAACAATAATATTAGAAAGTGGAGGGAATTTTACAGCTGGAAGTTCCCTGTAGTAATGAGATCACAGGTCCAGACTACTCTCCTGGACTCAAAAAAGGAAAGAAATGCACTACTGCAGTTTAGGTTCTCCTAACTTGCTTATTGGTATACAATAAACTCACCACAATTTCTTTTTATTCATTATTTATTCGTTCTTTTCTTTAGTGATCTGCTGTAGTGTACAGGTAAATGTTTAATAATAGACTCTCTGAAAAACAATGTATGTAGCTCACACTTTTATGTTTAATCTAAATTATTAACATTTTTCTCCATCACTTCCTTAAGTCTAGATCATAAACAAAATAATAAATCAAACCCTGATATGTAGGCTTGCAGATTTTGGAAGTATAAATGCTCACATTGAAAATTTAACAATTGGCTCTCAAGGGTGGGCTCCAGCTGCCTCCAAGATACTCCTGGCTCTTTGCCAACAGGTTGAGACCTGATTTCATTCTTCCTCCTCTCAAAATGCTTATTAACCATGTAGTCCTGGGCAAGTCATTAGCTATTTTAAACCTGTTTATTCCTCTGTAAAATGGTGGTATAACAGCACCTGCCCCACAAGTTTGTGGTGATGGACCAAATGAGATGACATCTGCAAAACACTCTACAAACACCTTAAAGCACTATATAAATGTGAACTTATTGTTATTACCATTAAACTCTGACCCCAGGTTTTTTTTAAATAATTATTTTGAACTAAAATTGTCGACAGTGTTACCTTTACCATAACTAGGAAAAGACACACAAATAGAGATTTGCCTCTAAGCACCAAAATTTAGTGGGAGGTGGAGAATAATGATTTGCAATTTATAATTTTGTTGGATTTTTGGCAACACTTTCACTCCTGAGTTTAGCACCTACTTAGAAGGAACAATTAGATAAATTAAAAAGTTACCAGATGGTTTATTTTTTTCAGCCTTGAAGCCCTTGATGGGTTTTGCACCAGGTCATCCCCTTCTTCTTTCCTCCCCCATCCTCCCAGGTGACAATCTCCCCAACAGGCATCTCATGGTTTCCTATTGATTCTGCCTTCTTTATATTGTCTCCACATCTCTCACCTTCAAAGAGCTGAGGTCATGGTCCTACCCCATTACAAGTAGCTACTACCCCAAGGTCTAATCTCTCATTCAACTGCATTTCTTATAACTATTTCTTGTATTTTTTGTCATGTCATGAATTACAAAGTTTATTGATGGGTCTATTTTATGCCATTCTTTTTGGGCCTCAAAATTTCTAGGTATGGCTCTGCTGTTACCTCTCTCCAGAATGATTTCATTGTTCAGTCTCTCTCTCTACTTGGGAATAAAAGCCTTAACTTTGGTTAAAGGGTTTTCAGTCACCAGCAAAATGGGGGAGATATCCCTAGAGCCGTGGGATCACTGATTTTGAACCAGAAACTATCTTAGAAACCTATATCCAGGCCAGAATTCTTAGTCTGTTTTTGTATCGTGGATACCTTTGACAAAAGTCTACAATCCCTTCTCAGAATCATGTTTTTAAAAGCACAAAAACGCATAGAATCCCAAAGGAAACCAATTATTTTGAAAAATAGTCTGTGGAAAGGTAGACTTTAATCATGTGCAACCTAATGGTAGGTTTTATAGGTTAGAGTAATTTCAAAGTAGCTATGAGTGTAAACGGTATTTCTAGATATTTGCAACAACTATAAAAGGATAAGAAAATGTGTTTTTTTCTGGTGACCAAAACCCCCCCAAAAAAAACAAAAACAAAAACAAAACAACACAGGAACTCCTAAAACTCCTGAGGTTTTGCCTATAGTCATAATTGGAAGAAATGCAGAGATTGGACCTCTTCCATGTGACAAAAAGTTAAAACTAAGCCATGGTCCTTTCCCTCAAGGGAGATTTAAGAAATACTCAAATAACCATAATGCAAATGAATACTATATAGTGAATGAATGGATTTTCCTGAGGTTGTTGCCTATGGTTATAATTGGAGGCAATGCTGAATCTCACTTAGAGGTTGATGAAAAGAAAGATATGATTTTTTCTTTTTCCCATCTAAGTTCATGGATTCTCAAACTAAGAACTCCTGATCTAATCCAACTGCCTGATTTTAGAGATGAGGAATAGCGGTCCAAAGGGGTGAATAATTTGCCAAGGCCAAGGCTGCGTTTGAATAGTACATTCATCTGTAGTCACTTAGATTTGGGTTTTGTTTTTTTTTCTTTGGCCAATATCTTTTTAAAACCCAGTGTCTGGTTTCTTTCAGAGCCCAACACACAAGTACAAGATAATTGTGCAACAGAAAACCAGGTGGCTGTTTGCCATTAGATTTTTGTTGTGTTTTTTCAAATCCATGTATAAACGAAGGGTGACATGACATGCACTCTATTATCATATTTTCTTCTATGTGGCAGTCAAATTTCTCTGTATTCTCAATATTTTATAAAAAAAATTTCCAAAGTTCAGAGCAGCTAGGTGGTACAGTGGATAGAATATCAGCCTCCTGAACTGAAGAGGACCCGAGTTCAAATGTGACCTCAGACACTTAACACTTCCTGGCTGAGTAACCCTGGGCAAGTCACTTAACCCCGATTGCCTCAGTAAAAAAAGTTTCCAAAGTTCACAGTTCAAAACATAACCAATTGGCAGAAGATAAAACTGATTTTTTTCCTTGAGTAAATTCCTAGAAAGAGTAATCTATACTCCCTGATGCTTCTTCATCACCTATGTACAATCTGGTTCCTCTTAGATTGACAGTGTGGATTGACATTTTGTGAATCAGACTTAAGTGAGGCTGACTTGCACAAAGAAATCACTATCATTTTGTCTTTGAGGTCATCCAAGTCCAGTAGCAAGAATGGTCTAGGATCCAGTGATCTTTGACGACTGACCTAGTTACCCAGTGGCAAGGATGGCTGGGATCCAGTGGTCTTTGACGATTGACCAAGCCGCCCAGTGGCAAGGATGGCCCGGGATCTGGTAGTCTTTGACGTCCAACTAAGCTGCCTTCAAGGCCATTGGGACAAATTGTTCTCATCCACCCATTCCATCTGGGGGGGGGGGGAGTCTTCACATGCTTAGGGTCTCCTGATGGTTCTACCACTTGACTGAAATCAGCAACAACTTTCTAGTTTCCAAATCCTTGAACCCTTTTTTCCTAGTCTTCATCCTTGACCTACTTGAAACATCGGAAACTTTCCAATCTTTCTCTTGAAATGCTTTCCTATCTTAATATCCATGATGCTAGGCTCTTAGTAAGTAGAAATTGATTGTTTCATTTTTTTATATTTTGATCCCCAGAAACCAGTACAGTGCCTCTTATAGAGGCGGCATTTAATTAATGCTTATTGATTCTCCGGTTTCTCAGTCCTTTGTCATATCTGTCACTCTTACAACATTCTGAAAAATAGATTGTAAATAGCTAATTGAAAGAAAAATAAATGATAAATGGATGGATGATTAGTAGAAAGCTAAATAGAATCAATAGAAAATTGAAAGAAAAGATAAATGATTGATAGAAAAATAAATAGAATCCATAAATTAGATTAGTAACAAGAAAAACAATTAAATGGATATATTATTAAAGGGAGATGGATAAAGCATTTAATATGTACTTACTAAGATACCAAGCTAAGCACTGATCATACCAAATAAGGAAACAAGACAGGCCCTAGCCTCGAAGAATCAGTGCCATTCTAGTGGGAGAAGACAACATATAAGGCGATCTGTAAAGGAGGAAGAATAGAATTCAAATGTAGGATCATTTTTTGAGGGAGTGAGACAGAAGCCGGGGTCCTAGGAAGAAGCAGGGAAAGTTTACCCTTCAAAGAGCAGAGTAGTTCTAGGGATGGAGCCCAAGTTTCTGGGAGGGAGGAGGTGAATTACAGTATTGATTTGCATTCTAATTATTGGAATATCTCTCAAATCTCCCTTGAGGAAAAGGAGCATGGCTTAATTATTTGTCATATGGAATAGCACATTATATTCATTAGGTCCATTATGAATATATCTGGACTGAATGAATGGTAATACATAGTTAAGTCATTCCACAAGTAAGCGATCCATTTTTCAGTGCTTGGGAAATATGTTTACCTGATTTTGTTCTGATCTTGAATATGCTCTAGCATTATGCCTCTTATAGTCCATTGAAATCCTAATTCTCAGTGATGAATTCAAGGTCACTGTCTGAACCCACAGAGATTCATTTGGATGCAGAATACGGCCTATTTTCAAAGCCAAAGGAAAGCCTGAAAGATGTTTTCTCTGCAATACCTGACACAAGGTGGGCATCCTAAGATTAGCCCTTCAGAATGCTGGAGATTAGTAAGTGGCAAACAAGCGTAACAAATGCTTGCTCAACATTTCTTCCAGGGCCCCTAATTTATTCTGCAGGCCGTGGTATTAATAACTCTGTAGAGCAGAATGGGGTAGGGTTATCTGTCAAAATAAATTTGGGCTTGGAAGTTGTTCAATTGTTTTTCAGTTATGTCCGACTCTCTGTGACCCCATTTGGGGTTTTCTTAGACAAAGATACAAGCGTGGTTGGCCATTATCTTCTCCAGCTAATTTACAGAGGAGGTTAACAGGGTCAAGTGACTTGGCCAGATAGCACAGCTAGGAAAGATGCATTCAAACTCAGGTCTTCCTAACTCCAAGTATGGCATTCTATCTACTGAACCACCCAGCTGCTTTTGCTGTACAGGGACAAGAACAAGAAGTATTTATCAAGCACTTAATAAATCCCAGTCCCTGAACTAAAGGCTGAGAATCTGAATACAAGCAGAAGAAAAGGCAATTCCTGCCTTAAACCAGTTAACTTTTTTTTAAGCTTTTTACTTTCAAAATATATGCATAGATAACTTTCAACATTCACCCTTGCAAAACTTTATGTTTCAGAATTTTTCCCTCCCCTCTTTCACCCTTCCCTTCTCTAGACAGCAAGTAATCCAATACATGTTAGACATGTGCAATTCTTCTATACATATTTCTACAATGATCATGCTGCACAGGAAAAATCAGATCAAAAAGGGAAAAAATGAGACAGAAAACAAATGCAAGCAAACAACATCAGAAAGAGCAAGAATGCTACTCAGTTTTCACGGTCCTCTTTCTGGGTGTAGATGGCTCTCTTCATCACTGAACAATTGGAACTGGTTTGAATCATTTCATTGTTGAAAAGAACCACGTCCATCAGAATTGATCATCATATAGTCTTCTTGTTGCCGTGTACAGTTTTCTCCTGGTCCTGCTCATTTCACTTTGCATCAGTTCATGTAAGTCTCTGCAAGCCTCTCGAAATCATCCTGCTGATTGTTTCCTATAGAACAATAATATTCCATAATATTCATATACCACAATTTATTCAGCCATTCTCCAATTGATGGGCATCCACTCAGGTTCCAGTTTCTGGCCACTACAAACAAGGCTGCCACATTTTTGTGCATGTGGGTCCCTTTCCCTCCTTTAAGATCTCTTTGGGATATGAACCCAGTAACTCAATCAACTTTCTAATGGGGGAAAGTAATGCCCTAAAGGGAGCTGAAGGGGAAGAGGGAGGGTTCAGAAAGATGGAAGTGTCTAATACAAGAAAAGTCCAAGAATTTTCAGGAGTGTGGCCTGGAGAAGAACAAGAAGTGGATTAATACAACAAAAATACTCAATTCAGTCAATATTTCATAGCACCCAATACGTGGGAGCTCTCCAGCCTACATGCAACTTGTAGTCTCCCAAGGGTGCACAGATAAGGACTGTGATTTCATTGTTTTAGTGAACTCCCAGGTGAGGAAACATCCTCTACGGGTACAGACTGGCACCTTCTCCACAACACATTGTCTTAAAGAATAGCCTGGAGCACAGAGAGGCTATGACTTGTGCAGGGTGACACAGCTAAGCAGGTGGCAGAAGCAGCACTCAAATCCAGGGCTGAGATTCCAGTTCTCTGTCAGCCATAACATGCTGGTGGTATATGTGTTGGATAAATATAAAAGGTAAATTAAGTCATGGGGGGAGGATCAGACGCCTGGAGAGATGAGAAAAGGGCTTGGATGTGAGGTGGACACTAAGCCCTTTTCTTGAAAAAAAAAAAAAAACAAGGATTTCTGAAGGTGAGGAAGGAAGGAATCCCAAGGTATTCATGGAGGAAAATTGGAGGAAGAAAGTCCCACTTTTTTCTGAAGCTGCAGAAAGATGCTTTTGCAGCAGGATGAAGTAAAATAAATACACTACTGGAAAGAGCTTTAAATTGTAAATTAGCAGACCTAGTTCTAGTCTGGAAACACTGTGACCTCAGCATCCAGCTATTGCAGTCTTCCATTTCTTCTTCTGTGGCATGTAGGGAGGGTTCAACTACATGATCATTAAAGTCCCTTCCAGCTCTGCCCTATGCAAGGGTGTCCTGGTAAATATTTAATAACCAGGTCTCCAGAAAAAAAAAAATGTACTCACTCTCTACAGCTTTTAAAGTTTAATCTGCATTAACATTTTTTCCATTATTTTCTGGAATCCAGACAATCAATAAAACAATAAATCAAGCCTTGATTTGTAGCATTTGGGCATTCCCAAGGTATAATTACTCACAATAGAAATTTAACTATCAGCTCTCCAGGCTCTCCTGCTGAAATGTTTTGCCCTTGAGTGATGGAGACATTTTCTCTCCTCATAATTAGATCATAATAGACAAGAAAACACTGTTAATTAACAACAATCCTGAATCTTGTCCTGACCTCATTTTAGGCATCCTTTTGTGTATATAAGTCTATTGGTTTTCTTTAGAGATAGGACCAGGAGTCTCCCAAGAGCTCTTTTCCCATATGACCAATTACCCTGCTTGGACAACCTGTTTTATCCCTTCTCACGTGGCAATGACTGACAGTGACATTTCCTACCCACCTTATGGCAGCATATAACTATACAACTGGACCCATTCCTGAGGGCAGAACCAGGACTAAAAGCGATTCTCCTGAGCTTCTGAGCCAGAGCTGTTTGTGCTCCTGGATCAACTGATAAGCAAATTCTTCTCATTAGTGCTGTTGTTGGCTTTTTGGGGCTTCCAAAATGCTGATGCTTCCACAATTTGGAGGAACAAAGAACAAAGTATTGATTGTTAGTTATTTATTGCCCAAAAGGTGTGAGGGGGGAGGCTTCTACTTTTAAAGTTTCAACTTTAATGAAATTATTGAAGAGTAAAATTGGGAAGCAGAAAAGGGTGTGTGTGTGTGTGTGTGTGTGTGTGTGTGTGTGTATAGGGTATTATCTAACTCAACAAAGTTATTTTAGCCATTTAGCTTAAGCAACTGGACCAACACAGTGCCAATCCATCCAGGATGTTTTATAAGCATGATCCAACTTCTCCTATGGCTCTGGGACCATAGGATAGAGATGCTATTTGTGAGTAATCACTTATTCAAATATACAATAATGAGCCTCTATACAATGGCAGACATGTTTCAAAACACATAAATAATAATAGTTAACATTTATACAAAATTTTATGCCCTTTATCTATAGTCTATTTCATTTCATTCTCATCACAACTTTGTGTTTTAGCTGATATTATTATCTTTGTTTTATAGAGAAAATATCTATCTATATTTTATAAAATATCTTATCTATAAAGGAAACAAAGCTAGGTAGTTCAGAATCACAAAGATAGTGAAGGTCTGAAGTAGGATCCAAAAGCTAGTCCTCAGGATCGTGGAAAGATGGCTGAGTAGGTCCAGATTTCCCCCAAAAGCAAAACAAAATTATACTTCAGGGTGAAAGTAGACTGGTGAAAAACAAATCAGACTGAAGCAGAACAAAGTTCTTCCTAGGTGAATTGGAGAAGGCCCAAAAAGCCCTCCCAGAAAAAAGGATTAACCAGGTGAGGAGTCTGGGGTTTGAATCCCTGGGGAAACTGAGAGAATCTCTGCTGATAAGGAAAACCAGGCCCAGCTGAACTGTTGAGACTTGGCTCTGGGAGAGAAGAAACCAACATACCCCGTGAGTCCAGAAGTGGTAGAGCTGGGATGCTGCTGGCTATAGCACTTACAGGAGTGTGCAGTTCTTGGTTTGAGATTCCAGATCAGAGAAGAGAACTGAAGGAAGACCTGAAACTAGAGGCATCATCCTCCCCCATCCCCATGGCTAGAAGTGATTCCAGTATTAAGTTCTTATTTAAAAAAAAAAGTCAACAAAGCAGAAAGAACCCCATCATAGAAAGTTCCTATGGAAATAGGAAGACGAAGTTCATCTTCGGAGGAGAACACTGAACTAAAAAAAAAAAAAGTCTCCCCTACCCCAAAGAGTAATATTAAATGGCTATCTTCCCAAAAAGAATTTATAGAAGAACTCAAAAAAGACTTTAAAATTAAATTAGATCAAGAAAAAAATAAAAAAGAACAATCCAAGAAAAACAAGATAATTATGAAAAGAAAGTCAACCAACTAGAAAAGGCAATCCAGAGTCTTAAAGAAGAAAATGACTCTTTGAAAATTAGAATTGGGTACGGAGAAACCAGTGAAGTTACAAGAGACCAAGAAAAACAAAGCAAAACAAAATATAAAGAATGAAAAAATAGAAGAGAATTTTAAATACCTTATAAGAAAAACAACAACAGATATGGAGGACAGATCAAGAAGAAAAAACAAGATAATTAGACTACCTGAAAAGTAATGATCAAAAAAAAAAAAAAAGGACAATAATTGAACAAGAAATAATTAAACAAAATCTTGAAGTGATAGAACAAGAGGGGAAAGTAGAAATCTTAAAAATCCACCTATCACCACTTCAAAGAGATCCTAGAAGAAAAACATAGAAATATCATTGCTAAATTTCAAAACTCCCAGATCAAAGAGAAAATTTTACAAGCAACAGCAACAAAAACAAAAAAGCAATCAAATATTCTGGAGCTACACTAAGATATATATACAAGATTGATCAGCAGCTATAATGAAAGACCAAAGACCCTGGAATACTATATATCATCAAAAGAACAAGTGTTACAGCCAAAAATATATCCAGCAAAATTGAGTATAATATCAAATGAAAAAAAATGGACATTTGACACTGTCAGATTTTCAGAATATTGTCTCAAAAAAATCTTAACACAATTGAAAAATTAACACAGAAGAACCAACATCAAAGACTAATTTCAAGGGACTCAAAAAAGACAAATTGTTTATGTTTTATATATGGAAATGTAAACCATATGTCTAAGAATGACATTAGTAATTAGATAGAATAAAGTTAAAAGTATGTAGCAAAGAATAAAAGAAAACCAAACGGAAACCAAGAAAAGATGGGTAGTTATGAATACAATGTCTTCTATTAATATATATGTTTTCTTGAAATGGAAATTTATTGTTACATATTTTGAATCCTCCCTATGTTCTGCTGGGCACGACAATGTTTTTTAGGGTTTTTTTTTTCTTTCTTTCTTTTTGCATTAGGTTTTTTCTTATTTTGTATTTAACTTTTAAATTAAAAAATAAAACAAAACTTGAATCTTCCTGACTCCAAATCTAGGTTTTATCCAGCTGCCAATGAAATGTTTAATCAAAGATTAATCACAAAGGAAATTAATTAGGTAATGCACTCAGTGTCTAGACCCAGAAGTTTACTCTGCCTCCCCACATCAAACCCCAGAAGACAACCAGTGAATTATGAATTATAGTCCCATGAAATAACTAGATGTTTGAACCATTCCAGAGAAGGACACAATCTCTAAATTCTCAGCAAGGTTCAGAATAGTGTAACAAATAGTCTTTGCCCAATCACCTTGCTCCAAGTCTCAGGCAGCACTAGTACATGTCACTGGCACTAGAGCTCCTACCCACAGGATCAGATCAGCTGCATTTTCCTTATTCCTTTTCCTCCAGCTCTACCTCTTCACACCACAATTGCCCCTTTCAAATTACCAGCTTCCTTTCTCAACTCTCAACTTCTTTTCTCACCACTGATACCCTCCTCTTTGTAGGGCTATTCTCCCACATCTTGCTTCCTCACTTGAAATATCCATCATCTTTGCAAAAACGAGTACTCTGGAAGCTGCTAAGCCCAAACACAAGTTTCTAAAAGGATGTGGTTCCCAAAAATAATCAGGGATCCCCTGGACCTCCATACGGAATAAGCAATTGTTGTGACATGTGCTTGTGTAAAAGAACACAGCTGACAACATCCTACAGATTCTAATGAGGGAGAAATCTATATGATTTTAATAAATGGCCTTTGATCGATTTCTAACCCAAGACCACCATATTCACACTGCAGAATTGTTTGGTATCTGTGTTCTGCCTCCACTCCCCAACCCTCTGCAGAAGCCTAAGAGGATTTTTTTCATTGATTTTGTAGCTATATGGAATTTTTCATTTGTACTCCCATTTTTAGTCTGTATATGCTGGACCTGGAGTGAGGAAAACCTCAGTGAATCTCCCTCCTTAAAAATTTATTACTCCTAGGACCTTGTCAGCCTCAGTTTCCTCATCTGTAAAATGGGAATAATATTAGTATTACTTCAAGGGTTGTTGTGGGGATCAAAATGAGATAATCTATTTAAAATGCTTTGCATATCTTAAAGTATTACTGTAAATGCTATGCTATTTAAAGTGTTTTGCATATCTCAAAGTACTATATAAATGCCATGCTATTTTTTATTAAAACACAAACAAAATATTCTGGGATGTCACTAAGAGAAAGATATGAGAGGGAGGAAAAAGGTTTTCCTTCAAATCTTTGATTTTCTTTCCCTTCTTGTTAAAAAAAAAAGTAAATTTTATACAGCTACAAAATCAATGAGAAAAAAAAAAATGAAGATGCTTCAGAGGATTTGGGAAAGGTATCCAAACCACACAATTCTGCAATGTTTTGGGATGAGCAATCAAACTCTGGGCATTATTAAGCACCTCCTCTGACCCAAGGGCTGTGTTATATACTGGTTTTATTCTCAAGGGAGCAACACTGGCCTAAAAGACACTGTGTAGAGTACTGTTAATAAATCAACTTGTTGACATTTAAATAGCACTCACTGCATGGCATAAGCACCAATGTTTTCACCCCCAACAGCCCTCTTGAGGTAGGATGTGATTATTATTTCATAGATAAGCAATTTGAGGCTGGAGGTTAAGCAATTTGTCTAAAGAATCAAAGAACCCGAGTTTCATAGAATCATGGCTGTGCCTTGGGACAACTCGTGGAACTTTGCACAAGTCACTGAGAAGCTCCCTGGGCCTCCATTTCATTCCCTTAAATGACGAGATTGTATGCAATGGTGTTGAAGGACCTGCCAGTTCTAAATCACTCATTCTTTAAATCACAACTATCATAAAGTATAGTAAAATTCAGTAAATATATATTAAAAGAAGTTTGAGGGTTATGAAAAAGCCCAGAATGGTAGAGACCAGCTAAAGAACTGGTACAGGATAAAATACAAACTCCTCAGCCTGTTTGGAGTCCTTCACAACCTGATTCTAGCCTTATCCAGATTATTTCATATTACTTCCCTCTTATCAGCGAGAGGGTCCAATGAACAGAACCTGGAATCTGAAAGTTGTTATTTAGACATTTTCAGTCATCTAAATCTTCATAACCCCTGTTTGGGGGAGATTCTCAACAAAGATACTGGAATCATTTGTCACTCCCTTCTCCAGCTCATTTGACAGATGAGGAAACTGAGGCAAGCAGGGTGAAGTAACCTCAGTAAGTGGCTGAAGGAAGATTTGACTTCAGATAAATGAGTCTTCCTGACTCAAGGCCAGGCTCTCTGTGCACTGTGCTACTGAATCAGAAATTTTCTTGACATGTACCCTCCCTTCCATTCTTATAAAAATGATAGGAAGTTTGATATGGTTTATACCATACATGTGCTGTCATGTAAAATATATTGGGCACAATTGTGAAAGAAGTAACAGATCAAAAGAAAAAACCCGCAAAAAAGAATAAATTGAAAAAAAACCTATGCTTCAATCTGCATTATTTACCTGGATGTAGATAGCATTTTCTTTTGTGAATCATTTGCACTTGTCTTGGTTCATTGGAATATTGCTGAGAAAAGCTGAGTCATTCATAGTTGGTCAACATAGGAACTTAAATTTAAAAATTTTATATAGCACCATGACAAAAATACTTGCTTTCTCCCTTTTCTTCATTCCTTCTTTCCTCCCTCCCTAGCACTCTATGTCCAAGCAACCTTGTCTATTTTATGTCCTTGGATTCCCTTTTCTCCTTTCCTTCCTCCTTAACACTCTGTCCAAGCAACCTTGTCTATTTTATGTCCTTGGAATCCCCTTTTCTCCTTCTTTTCTTCCTCCCTAGCACTCTGTCCAAGCAACCTTGTCTATTTTATGTCCTTGGAATCCACTTTTCTCCTTCTTTCCTTCCTCCCTAGCACTCTGTCTAAGCAATCTTGCCTATTTTATGCTCTTAGAATCCCACTTTCCATCTTGTGTCTTTGCCCAGCTATCCCCCTTCTTGGAGTCTCTTTACTTTGCCTCTTAGAAAGTTCTGATTATTTCAAAGCTCATCTAAAATGTCACCTCCTATGAGAAGTTTCTTTGATTGCACTGTTACTGGTCCCTCTTCTTCTTATACTGATTTTAATTTATCTACTCATTCTCCCTAGGATAATCTAGGTTTGGTGAGACAAGGAAAGGCTTGTCTATGGTTTTTACATCTCTCTCCAATCTCTGGCACATAGTCAACACTTAGTGACTCTTTCTTGAGTTGCTGGTCATCAGAGATCCTCCCTATGTTCCTTCATTTTTAAAGACATTCTTTTCTGTGCCGCTGGGTGTGTGATGGGGAGCAGGCTGGGCCCCTGGGTGAACAAGGGACAAGAGAGATCTGCCTAGGCAGATTTCTCCAACCAGGTGTGCATTGTTGTAAAGCTCGGATATGAAAAGTTGAGTTTAAATTGATTTTTTAAATTGAATCCTATTCTGAATGAGCTGAGGGAGCTAGCTGGGAATCCTTTCATTAAATAAAAAAATCTTTTTATATCTGATACAGTATAATCGCTCCTTGATTTATGTGTTGCATACATTCAGGCTATCTGTTAATGGGTTTTCTTATTATATTGACTGTTAGTAGGTCATTTTTTTGCTCTTGTTCTCCCAGGCTGGTAGATATTCACATGGCATCTCAATAAATACTTCTCATAGTAGCATCCTGACACCTCATTTCTATTTCCAAAAGCAGCATTTTACACATTTCCCTTCTTACGGGCAATCTCTGCCTCTTTTTCATGGTAAAGAAGATAGAATTGTCTGTCATCTCA
Source organism: Sarcophilus harrisii (assembly GCF_902635505.1). NCBI lineage: Eukaryota > Metazoa > Chordata > Mammalia > Dasyuromorphia > Dasyuridae > Sarcophilus > Sarcophilus harrisii. The sequence goes on from NC_045430.1 coordinate 19,135,703, forward strand.
CCCTTTAAGGTGTTTCTGAAGAACATAGGGTAATATTTATTTTGTATATAGGCCTATGAGAAAGATAGAACCAGAGAGAAACAGAGAGACAGAGAGAATGAAAGAAGAGAAACATGGAGGAAATCACAGAGAGCTAGAAGGAATTGCAAGAATCATTCAATTATTCAACAAGCATTTATTAAGCCTCTCCTTTATATGACAAGCAGTCTGCCAGACATTAGAAATACAAAAATAAGCCAAAAATTGGTTTTGCTCTTCAAAGGGTTTATATTCTACTGGGGAGACACTTGTACACGTGCACACACACACGAATTATATGCACCATCCGCAGGGGCCTGGGCAGCCACAGCGCAGGGATGAAGCTAGGATGACCTTGGGGAAGGATGGGATAGGATGGGATGGGGTCCTGACTCCAAATTAGGGCCACTTATAGATTTCAGGGAGACAATGAACTTGGATAGAAAAATAAAATTACACTTTCATTTCAATATAATTGATTTTCTTTGTGATGCTTTGTATTCTCTGCATTTCAGAAGCTGATTCTGGGAACGGGTGGGTCTCTAGGCCTCCCTCAGTGACCAGAGGAGTCCAAGAGGCACCAAACAAGGACAAGCAGCCCTGGTCTAAGACTGTCCTTCCCTTTCCAAAGGTCAGAGGCAGGACTAGAAGCCTGGGCTCCTGACAGCCAGTCCAGGGCTCTCCACCGTTAGGACTGAATCTCTCGGGGCATTATGGGGGGAACACTCAGCGGGAAGGCAGGAGGAATCAGCAGTGCTTGGCACATAGTAGGTGCTTAACACATAGTAGGTGCTTAACAAATGTTCAGCTGGATGGGAAAAGTGCGTCATTTTTCCTCTCCTGTTAGAGGAATAGGCTGAGCAAGAGGAGCTCCTGGCCCCTTCCAGCCCTTAAAAAACCCAGAATCCTCTCACTCAGAAGCTACAGGTAGCGCAGCGAGTTCCCTGTGTGAGCCTGGCTCAGAGACAGCCCTCTCTGGTCCTCATGGACAGGATGGGGCATTGGACTGTATGAAACCCATCTCCCAACTTTCAAGGTGTGATTTTACCCATGCCCTAAGTCTGGCCAAGGCACTTTCAGCCTCTCTGAGCCTCAGTTCCCCCCTCCTCAATTAAATAAATGAAATGACCTTGGAAACCCTCTTTTTCTGCTCTGGGGAAAAGAAAAAAAAAAAAAAAAAAAAGTCCATAAATCTGAAACAAGTTCTTAGCGCTCCATCTACTGGTTAACTGTATAATAGCAGCATGAGCTACTATGTATCTTGGACTTCTCAGGTCCTTGAGGGAAGTCTAAAGACCCACCCATTCCCAGAATCACGTTCTGAAATGCAGAGAGTACAAAGGATCACAAAGAAAACCATTTATATTGAAATGAAAGTGTAATTTTGTTTTAGGAAGGAAGGAAAGAAGGAAGGAAGGAAGGAAGGAAGGAAGGAAGGAAGGAAGGAAGGAAGGAAGGAAGGAAGGAAGGAAGGAAGAAAAGGAAGGGAAGGAAGGAAGGAAGGAAGGAAGGAAGGAAGGAAGGAAGGAAGGAAGGAAGGAAGGAAGGAAGGAAGGAAGGAAGGAGGAAGAAAAGGAAGGAAGGAAGGAAGAAAAGGAAGGAAGGAAGGAAGAAAAGGAAGGAAGGAAGGAAGAAAAGGAAGGAAGGAAGGAAGGAAGAAAAGGAAGGAAGGAAGGAAGGAAGAAAAGGAAGGAAGGAAGAAAAGGAAGGAAGGAAGGAAGGAAGGAAGGAAGGAAGGAAGGAGGAAGAAAAGGAAGGAAGGAAGAAAAGGAAGGAAGGAAGAAAAGGAAGGAAGGAAGGAAGAAAAGCAAGGAAGGAAGGAAGGAAGGAAGGAAGGAAGGAAGGAAGGAAGGAAGGAAGGAAAGGCTAGAAAGAGGGAAGAAAAAAGAAAAAGAAAAAGGAGGGAGGGGGGGGAAAGCTTGATCAAGGTCCTTTTTATTTTAGCATTAAAAGAAGACTCTGATCTCTGAATTTATGTACACCTCATTGAGAATGACCTTGGGGAAAAAAGGAGCCAGTGGTCCCCTCTTTCCCTCCCAAACTGGTCTCCCAGGATATTTAAAAGAGCCCGGCCCGAGGCTAGCACCACCTGGAGGAATCCTCTGGCACCTCCTTCCTGCTAACCCAAAGTGGATTTGTGTGCAAATCAAAACTCAGAGATTAAAGACATATTTTCATCATATGAGGGCCTCACCCCCCCAAAGGAAGCCATCTGTAAGTCAATCAACAAGCATTCATTAAATCTTTATCCCATGTCTGACATGCAGGAGGTACAGAGACCAAAAAGCCCAGTCTCTGGGCTGAGCCGCTCAGAGGCCCGCTCCCATTTGAGTGTGATCCAGCCCTGGGGTCTGGGGGAGGGAGAGCAGCCCGGGGACAGGGAAGTCCCTGGGAGGCAGGGGCCCGTTCCAGGCTTGGGGCCCACGGGCCGAGGCAGGCCACGGGAGGGCTGTCCAGGAGAGGAGCACTGGCGGCCCCAGCACCTGGGAAGGGGAGATTAGCGTGGCTGCCCGGGGTTTTGGGCACCCATAGGCGCGGCTTTGGGACGTGGTACTAGAGGGGACCCACCCGGTCTTCCCTACAATGAGAGCGCCGTGTGCTCTGGCCTTGTAACTCACATTGGATCCCACGGACAGACCCCAAACCCCACAGACTCTGAGCCGGAGACGGACAGGTTGAGAGGAAGGCCGGGAGAGTCTTGGGCACTGCCTGGAGCCAGGCCCACTCCCGTTTGACAGCTCCCAGGGTGCCCTCTTGGCTGATCCATCTTGGGTTTGTCATATGTCCTGCCCAGTAAAGGCCCCAGTGGGTATTTCAGTCTAATCAAGTAATCCATCACCTTGTTATTCAACAGAATCTAGTGGGAACCCCCCTCTGGAGTTGGGGATGGGAGTTGAGTACAATGAAAAATCATAATAGTATTTATATATCCTTTAAAATTTTGAAAATGCTTTACATATGTTATTTCAGGTGACACTCATAATAGCCCAATGAGGAAGGTAATATCCCTTTTTTTTCCCAAATAAAAAACCGGGCCCAGACAGATTAATTAACTTGCCAAAGGTCCCAAAGATAGTTAGTGTCAGAATTTGAATCTGAGTCCACTGATTCTAGATACAAAACTTTTTCCTCTGTCCCCCCTGACCTCCCACTTCATGACACAAAACAGCAAATGTATATTAAATGTCTAGGACACTGAGAAACAAAAAAGGAAACCGGAATACCACAGAATCCATGCTTTTGAATGGAGGTACTGGAGAGACTTTTGAAAGTTCCTTTGTTAGCAGGGAGATAAAATTAGTCAATACTTAAATTAATTCAGACTGTTCACTGGAAAGTCAAATGCTGAAGCTTTAATATTTTGATTGCAAATTGAGGAAACATGACTCATTGGAAAAGATCCTGGTGTTGGGGAAAATTGAAGGCAAAAGGAAAAGGGGATGACAGAGGATGAATGTGTAGAAGTAATGAACAGACTTTGAGAGATAATGGAGGATCAGAAGGGACTGGTGTGCCATGGTCTGTGGTGTATGACACAGATTACATTTTAAAAGATCTTTGAGAGGCTAGAATACTGGATCAGATAATTATGATTAAATATAATAGGGATAAATGCAAAGTCTCAAAAAATCACCTTTACGTGTATAAGATGAAATCTGAAGGGAGAGACACAGGATGATCGATCTAAAGACTTAAGTGTCCCTAGACAAGTCATTTAACTTCCCAATACATCCTCCCCCACACCGAAGCTCCCCTCCATTGCAGCTCTTTGTGATTTATACAGAATAAATGCCAATATGCATTAGGAGAAAGTTCCCTCACTGAGGAGCTCCCTACATCAAAAAACAGAGGGATGGGGCCTCTCCTGCCCCACCAAGGAACATCTTAGAACTAAGACTGAGGAGTTGGTTAGTGTGCTACAAAGTTTGTTTGATGCAGGGGTGTGCTAGAGTCAACCTATATTGGGAAGCCAATTGTTAAATTTTCAACATGAACGTTTATACTTTGTTGACTGGCAAAAGCTAATTATAAGAACTTGATATATTGATTTGTTAACTATCTAGACTTAAGAAAATAATAGAAAAATACTTAAAAGTATAGATTAAACTGAAAAGTGTGTCCCATATACATTTCTGGGAAGGAAAGTCAGTTATTAAATATTTACTTAAGTTTTTGGAAGAGTATTTGATTTTAGGCTGCATTGAGAGAGTTTTGGAACACTGCTAGGTGTCTCACATTTTAGGAAACTTAAATGAAAAAGATGGAGTGGTGGTGGTGGTAAAGGGTTTCAAATTTATATTATACAAGGACCAGCTGAGGGTTTAATCTGAGAAGAAAAAATAAGGAAGGTACAAGGGGGTGGGACAAGAGAAAAGAGCCATTTTCATGTCTGTTAAAGAATGCTATGTGGGAGGAGTACCAGCCTCTCAATTCTAAAGGACCACCAGATTCATCCTGTTGGGCCCCACAGATCAAAGTTGGGTGCAACGGGTAGAAAGAAGAAAGAGGCTTAAATTTGGGCTTGATTTTAGAAAAAGCTTGCTACCAAGGAGAGCTGCCCCTGAGAGAAGTGCCTAGAAGGGGGTGAGGAGCTTCAAGCAAAGACTAAATAGAAAATAGTGGAGATTCTTAAGTGTGAGTTGCCCTTGACAGAAGCCCTCTGAGGCTTCCAATGTTGAGATTCTGTTATTCTGCATCCTTAACAGATATGAAGGAGGGGAGGGCTGTGGAGCTTAGTGGTCCGGTGAGAGGAGCAGGAAAGACAGAACAGCCCTGTGCTCTTGTTTTTTTTTTTTTTCAATTGCAAAATTAAATTCTGTAAGATATGTTGATTTAGAAATCTTTAAAACTCTGCCAAATAACTTCCTATTTTTGTGGATAAAATATTTCAATCAAATCTTTCCTTTTTTTCTTTATCTTTATAGTGTTATTCTTTCTCTAAGGCAGCGGTTAGAGAGCCAACTTACAGAAAGATGAGACAGTAACAGAGCAAGATCCAGAGACAGAGACTAAGAGACAGACAGAAAAGTAAGAAACTTAGAGACAGAAAGAGAGACTATGAGAATCAAAGAACAGACAGAGATCAAGACAGAGCTTGAGACACAGAGAGAGAAAGACTTGGCCTTGGAGCCAGGAAGGCCTTCCCATTCAGGTCCTGCCTTGGAAGACACAGATTCCCTAATTAAATTCAGATAGTTTCCCACTTAAATCACAGGTGTGTATCCATGTGTGTGTACACACACGTGTATAAATGTGCAGGCATACACATGCACATGTATGTATTGTACACGTGTATCGTGTACGTGTTTATGTAGGTTATAAATGCAAGACAATTCTTAGGCACAAAGGCTTCCTTCTTCATTTTGATTCACGTCGTGGTTTTCCATGAGAGACAGGAAAAGAGCCCAATAATTAAGGCCGGCGTGCCTTGTGCCTCAAGGTTGGGAGCTGTCTCTGTCACCATCTTTCTGAGCTGAAAGGGATACAGCTCTTTGGGTCTAGATCTGAAACACCCTTGGGGGACAGCTGCCAGTTGTATTGAGTTATGTCAAAGTGAGTGGCTCCCTGTCAAAATAATAAATAATCCTCCAGGGATCTGATTGTAACCAACAGGCTATGCCTTTGGAACCGGTGAGTACAAGCCGTCGGAACATGTGGGAACATGGCCTTGTAATCAAGTCAAGCTGAGAACACAACCCTGCACGGAATCGGGGTAAATTTAGCCACTGAATTTATGACCAGCTTGACACCTTGTTTTGTTGACTTGTGAGGGGCAGGGTGGGGAAAGTCATCACGGTCAGACTTTAAGGCAGGTAGTCTGCTGAGTCAGGGCATTATTTTCCCCAGGAAACTGAGCTCAACTTTGACCATGAATCAGTCAGAGGGCAAGACTTTTTTTTTTTCCTGCAACCAAAGAATCAGTAAGGTAGCTTTGTGAGTAGAAAGAGGTATGGCCTCCAAAAGCTAAAAATAAAAAAGCAGCCTTTGGGAGCTGTTCAGCATAATTGACTTCTTTTTACAGGGTATCTTGGGCATCTTTTTTAATGGCAAAGGGAAAAGTCTCAGGAATGATTTCAAAATTAAAAAAGATACAAAGTGCGTCTCTGAGCTAATGAGCAATAATCAAAGTGAAATGGGAGAAGGGTTCATTGGTTTCTCTCTGGCTCTTGATAGAGCTTTGGCACAGAATCAGCTGATGAAAAGTGTCCAGTATTCAATATTCCATATCCACAGTATTCAATACAAGAGACTGAGAGACAAAAACAAAGAGTATGAGAGAGGAAGAGCAGAAATAGAGATAGAGACACACAGAAATAAGAGAGACAAGGAGAGCAAATTGGCCTCTAAGTTCTGCCTCTGATATTCAATATTCATTTATCTTTCTAGTCATTGTCAAGTAGGGTAAAGAACCATGTGGAATAATAATGAGGAGGTCAGGCTGACTTCTAGGCATTCACTTCCTGGCAGGTGGCTAATATAGTAGAGGGAGAAGAAGGGCATCTGTAAAAGCAAGGCTGCTTTCTTCATAGGAAACCGATCTGTGCTGGTCAGAGTTTTATTTCTGGTTAATTGGCTTCATTTGAATATTGTCTGGATGATGAATTCTTTTACAGTGATTTATTTCTTATTTAAGAACAAGGGAAGAGGGAGAGTCATATTTAATGGGAATTATCAAATACATAGACTCAAGTTCTCAGCGTAGTGCAAACATGGAGATCCATCAAAAATGAATCTTGTGCAAAAAGAATAAAAGCACCTGAAACTGAGAGCCACCGAGTCATTCCTGAGTCATATAGTAACGGATAACTCCTCGACCCAGCAGAGGTCACTATGGCACAAGGCCACAGAGACTTCTCGACTCAGAAGGAAAAAAAGGGAAGACAGAGAAAGGGGGAGGGAAAAGGAGGGCGAGGAGAAAGAAAAGGGAGAGAAGCTGAAGGAAAGAAGGGGAGAGGGAGAAGAGATAGGGCAGGCAGAGAAAAGAGCAGGTACTGCTGGTTCCTCAAGCTACCAGAAAAAGAAAGTCATGCAGAAAGAAGAGAATGGAGCAGGGAAGCCTGCGATCTCCTTTCCATTAGGAAACAAAAATGGAAACCAGGATTACAGGGATTTTTAAAAATTTTTTTTATTCTGTACATTGATTTAACACATTTTTTTGTTGTTGTTTCTTACTGTAGCAAGGAATATATGTTAAATTGCTATCTAGGGGAGGGGGTGGGGAGGAGGGGATGGAAATTGGAACGCAAGGTTTTGCAAAGGTTAATGTTGAAAAATTATCCATGCTATCTTTTGAAAATTAAAAAGCTTTAATAAAAAACCTACCTTATTAAAACCTTGTTAAATAGAACATATCATACAAATTTATACAATTATCTTGCAGCACCAGAAAAATCAAATCAAAAAGAAAAAAATAAAATGCAAGCAAACAAAGAACAACAGAGCAAAAATACTATGTTGTGATTCACACTCAGTTCCCACAGTCCTCTCTCTGGGTGTATATGGCTCTCTCTATCACAAGATCATCAATACTGGCCTGAATCATCTCCTTGTTGAAAAGAGCCACGTCCATCAGAATTGATCATGGTATATAATCTTGCTGTTGCTGTAAAATACACATTTCTTTATGAATCACATTGGGACAGAAAAATCAGAACAAAAGGAAAAACCATGAGAGAATTAAAAACAGAAGGAAAAGGAAAAAAAAGTGAACATGGCATGTGCTGTTTTACATTCATTCTCTATAGTTCTCTCTCTGGATGCAAATGGTATTTTCTATCCAAAGTTTGGATCACTGAACCATTGAAAAGAACCAATTCTTTCATAGTTGATCAGTGCACAATATTGCTATTATTGTGTACAACATATATCTGGTTCTGCTTGTTTCACTTTGGATCAGTTTGTGTAAATCTCTCCAGGCCTCTCTGAAATCATCCTGCTGATCATTTCTCATAGAACAATAATATTCCATAACATTCAGATACCATAACTTATTCAGTCATTCTCCAACTGAGGAGAATCCACTCAATTTCCAGTTCCTTGCTACTACAAAAAAAGGCTGCTACAAACATTTTTGCACATGTGGATCCTTTCCCCTTTTTTATAATCTCTTTGGGATACAGACCAGTAGAGACACTGCTGGGTCAAAGGGTATGCAAAGTTTTATAGCCCTTTGGACATTTCCAAATTGCCCTCCAGAATGGTCGGACCAACAATGCATTAGTGTCCCAGTTTTCCCACATGGGATCACAGGTGTAAAGCAAGAAACCACACAATAGGGTCTGTTCCATAAGCCTTGTTTTTCATATGAACAAAATGGAGAGCTGACCTAGGAAGGAGAGAAGCAGGCCCCATAATCAGCCTCAGCACAGATCTCAGAAAGGAGAAGGATCTCTGAAGTCATGAAATCCAATCTATGTTGGACCAAGAGTCCCTTGCATAAAATGCTCCACAAGTGGTTAATCCTTCCTGCTGCAGGGAAGCCATCACTTAGACCACCATTTCCTAAATGTCTTTCTGCATCTCCTACCATGACTCCTATTTTTGCTCTCTGGGAATTAAGTAGGACAAGGTCAATCTCTCATCCACTTGAGGGACTTTCAAACGTCTGAAGTTATATGTAATGCTTCCTATCTTCAAGGCTTTCTTTGGTAGCCTAACATTTCCAGTTCTTTCCACTGTCTGCTTCTCTCAAGGGTCTTCCCCAATCTAGTGCCTGCTCTCTGGTCACGTCCTCACTTGTGAATATTCTTCTTCAAGTGTGGTATCCAGAACTGAATATCATACACAGTTCCTGCCATTGGCTGCCCAGTGCAAAATATGCTTCTACCCAGAGCTACCTAGGAAATGTGTCCCAATAGGGCTCCAGAAATCCTCATGGGGACAAGAATGTGCACAAGTAGTCAGGACATTTGAAATGTCTCATAATTTACAAACAGATATTTCTACTTTTAATGTGTTCTAAGTTTTGTATTCATTCTTCACACCAGTCAGATGGATGGTCTATGCACCCATATGGTGTAGTTAGAAAAGAACTCCTCCCTCTCAGGGTTGGTAAGAGGATCAGATGAGAGAGTACTTGTAAAGTGCATGGTTGCTATTGTTGTTGAGTGGTATCTGACTCTTTGTGACCCCATCTGGAGTTTTCTTGGCAATTATTCTTGAGTGATTTACCATTTCCTTCTCCAGCTCATTTTACAAATGAGGAAACTGAGGGAGGCAGGGTGAAATGATTTGCCCCAGGTCACACAGCTATTCATGTCTAAGGTCAGATTTTAACTCAGGAAAGTGGAGTCTTCCTGACTCCAAGCCCAGTACCAAGTCACCCAAAGTGCCTAGGGTTTAAGAAATACTTAATAAAATCCTTCCTTCTTTCCATATGGATATTGTCAGAATTGTCGCTCAAAAGATGTCAGTGGGATCATGTTTTCTTAGGCACCCTAATCCTTCTACAGATAATCATACCAATAATTAGCAAGATTAATATTATATTAATTTATAAATAATATATTACATATGATAGAATTTAGGTGATAATTAGGCTTTGTTAATTAATGACAACCAGAAAACCTATCTTCAGGAGAGACAGTGGTTTGTTTTTTGCCAACATGTACCCATTGATAAAAACCTATCATTTTCTCAAAAGCAAAATCCCTCCAAAAACAGTTGCTTGTCTGGAAAAGACTCATTTAATCCCTCTTTCACCCCAACACACACAGAGAGAGCTCCTCCTACACTAGTGGAAACACCCTCTGTTACATATCTCCCGGAAAAGAGTTTTTTGACTATGATTAATTTTTCCACTTTACATAAAAGAGTCAAATGACTAGTGGTGGACCCATATGTTTAAAATATATGGAAAACTTAATGTACTATTGATAGAGCTGCCAGCTGATGAGTTGGTCCAAACATTCTGGATAAAAATTTGGATGTGAAAAAAGTTACTAAACTTCACACCCTCTGAATAAGAAATCTCTTTGCTGGCCAGGGTTTCTTTCATTCTTTTTTAATAGCACTTGTAGTTTCATAAGGATAGGAGCTCCTTAGCAAAGAATTCCCTCCAAGGGACATCAGAATCTTCTACAACTTAAGTTTTTAAAAATTTCCTTGGGTATTGAGAGGTTAAAGGACTCATTTGCCTAAGATCACACAGTATTTTTTAGAAACTAAACTTGAACAGGCGTCTTCTGACTAGAAGGCCAATTCTCTATTATGTCATGCTACCTCCATTCCATGTGCCTACAGAAATAAAGGCCCTATGCAGGTAAAATTGTTCATTGTTGCATTTTTTGTGATAACAAAATGTGAAAAAAAATGGCAAAACACAAATATAATGAAATCTTTTCATGCCATGAGAGCCGAGGAAGATGAAAAATTCAGCAAATGAGATGATTTGGATGAATGGATACAGAGAGAAAGAAGCAAGACCAGAACAATTTACACAATGACTTAATAATGGGAATTTCTAAAAGTATGTATGTGTGTATATATATATATATATATATATATATATATATATATATAGTGAAAATGGAATGGTTAATGACTTTGCTAATCATCTTAATTTGCTGACGTTTCCTTACTATTCAGAAGAGGCCAGACTGACCTGAGAATCAGCTAAAACTGAGCATTCCTTGCTAGGTGTTTCAGAAATACCTTGTGGTACTAGTATATTGAACCCAGAACCGCCCCTGCTATGCAGATAACCACATGAGATTGATTCATATTAACTTCTAATTCTAAAAAAAGAGCCCAGTCCAAAGATGGCCTGATAAAGACCACTATTCAATTATACCTCCATCCTGTGATTATAATCTACCTTCAGCTAAGTTCTAACTGTGCTCCCATGTATACATGTCCATTTACTTAGGCAGAATAAAGCTATGGATACAACCTAATTGTTTTTTCTTTCTTAGACTGAACTCTGGCGGGGGGGGGGGGAAGGTTGTCAATATTAATATATTTTTATTTTGCATTATATTTATTTTTTAAAAATTTAAATAGCTCCAAATGACAACCAAAGATAAAAACCCAACGACCAATGTTGAGTTTAAAGGTTAGAGAGTAACAAACACCAAGTGATGTGGACAGTGGCATTTGGGTCACTTTTGCTTAAATGTTCTTCTTTATTATGAAAGAAATCTCAGAGTAGGAAGTGGGATAGGGAGCATGAAGGGCATTAAAAAAAAATAGACATAACCAAAAATTAAGGAGAAAAGAGATTAAAGAGAGAAGAGGAGAGAAAGAAGGAGAAGAGAGGGGAAGGGGAGAAGGGAGAGAATTGGGAGAGAAGAGAGAAATAAGGGATAGAATGGGCACCCACAGGGCCTCTGTAGATAGGGGCAGGGGCAAGTTGTTGCTGCCCACCAGGACAGTTGCAAGGAACTCGAATTGCGGTAAACAGGACATGGTTAACCAACACCCAGGTGCAAGTAGCTTGGGTCCTAGTAGACAGGAACCCAGAAAGCTTGGGTCCCACTACATGCTTCTATTCCTTGTTTTTTCTCTAAATTTGGCCAATAGTTAAGAAGTAAACATCTCCCTGGAGAGATTTAACCAATGAACAAAGAGTAAACATCTCCCTCCCTATCCCAATAAAACACCCATTCTGGCATACCTCCTTAAACCAACCAGTCCCCTGATGCTGTTTGGTCTAATCCTGCCTTATACAATAAAGCATTTTTCTTTGAAAAAGTAGTTCAATGTCTAGATAATTCTCACCTGATCTCCCATTGCAAAGGAGGAGGAAAGAAAGGGAAAGAGGGGGGGGGAGAAAATTATTCGACTTCATAGGCAAGAAAACATGGGTCCAAGGCCTGCCTGTGTGTGATTCTGGGAAAGACACTTAACATCTCAGTGCTCCTGGCAACTTTCTAAGCCCATGGGGCTTTTTATGTGTTATAGACATCTTTGACAGCCTGGCGAAGTCTATGGGATCTTTTCTCAATCTTTAAATAACTGAAACATATTCTTGGTCCTTAGCCCTTCCTCCTTGTAGAATAGACGCTCCTTTGGGAACAGGGACTGGCTGTGTAATGAGGGGGTGGAGATTTATGTCGCATAACTTTTTTAACATCTAGAGGGAGGGACTTGTGCTTCAGGATAAGAAATAAAATGCTACTCTTTGAATCCCAAAGGTGTGTCTTTTCATCTAGGCACTCATTCCTGCAAGAATATAAATCTTTCCTGAATTAAAACAAAATAATTGAAACATAAACTTGCTAAAAATTAATGAAAATAAAAATATACTTTTTATCCAAATTCATAGACCCCCTGAAATCTATTCCTGAACCTCTTTAAGGACTTCTACCTTAAGATTGTTGCCAAAAGTTGCTAGCCTGCCTTGGGAGAGGATGTTTCTTCACATGGAAGTTCCCTATACCAATGAAACGATCACTATCCCTTTCCCCCATAGATTTAAGCAGCAGACAGATCCCTGACATGAAGTTTTCTGTGTCTGAATTCATGCTCATTACTGAAACAAGGGCGATACTTTATGGAACATAAAATAACAGAGAATTATGTCCTGAAGAAAGCTAGAAGGGATGTGCCTGTATGCCAGTGAATACTTGCATCTTCCCAATGTATGTTTTTCCTCTAGAATACATCCCATCCCGTTACTCTGCCCCTAGAAAATCTCTCTAAGACATTTAAAAAATTATGACTTTGTTGCCCAAAGGTTTCAGGAAAAGCAATAAGGGCTTATTGCAAATGTGTTACAGTGATGGTTTTCTCCTGCTTAGAGGCTTAAGAATGACCTCATCACACCTGGAGCTTGTCACACAAAGGTGACCTTGTCAGCACTGCCTAGCAGGAAGTGAGAGTGAGCTGTTTTCATATCAGAAATTAATCTGAACGTGGAGGTGGTACATCCAGCATCTCCCCATTTTGCCACTGGGGTTGGGGAGGCAAGAAAGTTTGTTTTGCTCAAATTGAGTGTGCCACTGATTCCCAGCAGCCTCTTTCACCTGCAGCCCATTAGGTGCCAGTGGGAAGACAGCCCCCCACACACCATCACCATCCCTCCCCTTGGTGACATTTTCTCTCCTGCTCTCAACAGCTTGTTCAAAGTCTTGTCTGGGTCTGCCTGGCACAGAGTTCTTTGAGGATGCTCTGTGCTTTGTCTTTTTTCAAAGAGGTCACAGAAATATTTATGACCCTGGCGGCTCTTCCTGTCCCACTGTTTCAAGTTGCCTGGAGCAAAAAAAAAAAAAAAAAAATGGGTAGGTCATCTTTGAAGCAAAGAGCAACATAAATGAAGTGGGTGTTCACACTTAGTTCATCAAGGCTTCTGCCTCCATTTCTCATAGATAGAGGATTTTGTCCAATTGTTTTAGAAAAATAATCAAGACCAGCCATTCTTTTATCTAAATTCTCTAATGTGAGAAGAGTAGTAAATAAAGATTTTTTTCTTTTGTTTAAAAAAAGAGCTCTTCAATTCAATTCCAACAATATCTGGTAATCTCCTACTATGTGTGCAAGTTGCTGACTTGGCTCCTGGGGATATAAAGTTAGGGAAATAATACATGCCCTTAAGAAGTTTACAATCTTGTAATTAATCTTATTAAGTGTGACTAAGGAAAGGCTGTACATGGAAAAGGAGAAAGAAAATAAAGATTGATAGAGTACTTACTATGTGCCAGGCATTTTACGATTATTATTTCACTGGATTTTCACATTGGGAGGTGGGTGCTGTTATTATCCCTATTTCAATTTGCCCAGGGTCACACAGCTAGTAAGATGGTGAGATATAATTCCAGGCCCAGCCCTTCTACTGCACTATTTACCTTTCTCTAAAAAGTAACAAGCTTACATGATTCACATTTATATAACTAAGGTTTGCACAACACTGCATACATGATCTCATTTGAACCTTTCAAAATTTGAGGTACTTGCTATTTTTATTCTCATTTTACAGATAAGGAAACTGAGGTACCAAGAGATGACAGGAAGCCTGCTGAGGTTCACACAGTCAGTTGCTAAGTGTCCAGGATAGAATGTGAAACTTGGTCTTTCTGATTTCAATTCCAATGCTCTATTCATTATATCACACTCCCTTTCCAGGAACTTCAAAGAGTATGAAAGTGTGTGTGTGTGTGTGTGTGTGTGTGTGTGTGTGAGAGAGAGAGAGAGAGAGAGACAGAGACAGAGAGAGACAGAAAGAAACAGAGAGAGGAGAGAGGCAGAAACTTACCTTCTTGAGCTCAAATCTGGCCCCAGGTACATCATAGCTGTGGGCAAGTCATTTACTTTACCCTGTTTGCCTCAGTTTCCTCATATGGCCAACTACTCCAGTACATTTGCCAAGAAAACCCCCAATGAGGTCACAGTCGGGCATGACTGAAATAACTGAACAACAAAACAAATGTGCACCTATGTAGATGGGCCCCCAAACTCACAGCCCCAGGAAGTGTGGAGCCCCTCAAACCACCGGCCCTGATTCCAGCCCTAATTCCGGCCCAGCCCCTGCAGCCACCACCCAAAGTTCATCGATCCTGGTGAAGGTGCCCCCTGGCTCAGGCTTCTCCACATTCTCTATAGTCCCTGTAGCTTCAGCACAAAATTACTGGAGAAAGCTGGTTTATTCCCAGAGGCCTGGTTCTCCATCAGGAATCGTTCAGGGTTTGAAGAAGATGTATTACAAAGATAAGTTTCAGAGGCCCCAAGGTGAGACCTGTCTGGCCAGAGAAGGGATCATCTCAGTCTCAGGAGGAAGCCCCAGTTTTCTGCCAAAGCCTGTGAGGAAGATCGTTTTGCAGACTCTGTTTGTTCTGAGGTTTTCTGTTTTTCAGTAGGTGGGGATGGGGATGGCAGAGATGGGAGGGAGAGAATAAATACTTATAAAACACTTTTAAATTCAAAAAAAGTTGGAGAAGCTCACTCAATCATGAGAGGATTGGAAGCTCAGTGAGGATGGCTGACTACGAGGCCTTTCTGACTTACTGTGGAAACCTCCTTGATAGGAGAAGGGAGCTCCTTGAAAGCTGGGGCTATGGGACTTATCTGTTGGGATCTCCAGTGCCTAGAACTGTGTTTCCTACACAGATGGTGCTTAAGAAATGCTTTTTCATTCCTACAACTCATTAAGACAACCTTCTCCCAGCAACCTTGGTCCCAGTTACAGGGAACAGGGTAAACAACAAGTTCAGCCTGCATTGTGGGGCCTGAGCTTGTCTAGACCAGCCAAAAGAGCATCGCTGACAGAAGTTGAGGCCGTATTCTGGAGGGCCCAGGTGACTGAGGGACAAGAGTTCCTGGAAAAGTAGGGACTGCACCTGGAGTACTGGTGGGAGTCCCTCCCACCAGTTTCCAGCTTTACTCTGTCTGAAAGCACTGGGAAGTAAGGTCTGAGCCCCTGGGTCTTCTTGAATAGGAGAATGACTGGGTCAGATCATGCTTCAGAAAGTGTCCTGGCTCTGGATGGAGAAGGGAGAGCCCCGAGGCCAGAAGCCCAGTTAGAAGCAAGAGTCTGAACCAGAGAGGAGGCTGGGGAGTTCTTGGCAGAACTGGATCAGCAGCTTGTCTTTGTCGATCTTACATCTTCCTTTCCCTGGTCTTCTCTTGCCTTTGGTGACAGCCTCTCCCCTCTCCCCTCTCTCCTCCCCCTCCAGGGTACCATTCTTACCACGTAGTGAAGTGCCTCTTAGCTGCCAGTGAATCCCAACTGTCCTGTTAGTTGGCAATAGCTTGGGCTGCTAACCCTCCCAAGCGTATCTGAATTTATCCATCCAACAACAAGCAAATGAATAAGGGTCTATCATATGTAAAGGCCCAAATAGGCTCCGTCCTCAGAGAGCTCACAGTCCAACAGAGAGGACATCAGTAAACATCTGGATTTGTACATCCAAGATGCAGAGAGAGAGAGCAATCTCAGAGAGGAAGTGTGGAGGAAGGGGGGGAAGGGAGCTAGGGAAGGGCCTCCTGTAGAGAGAAGGGGTCCTTAAGTTGAGTCTTGAAGGAAGTTGGGAAAAACCAGAGGAGAGGAAACTCAGGAGAGACTCTCAGGATGGAGCCGGCCTAGACAAAGGCCTGACGCTGGAGATGGTACATCACTGAATAGCCAGTGAGTTGGAGCAGCCAGGAGGCCAGTGGAGCCAGCTACCCAAGGTGTGGAGGGGAGAAAGTGACAGAAGGCTGCAAGGGGAGGAAGGGGTCTCGGCCACCCAGAGCCCTTGACCCTTAGTCCCTGCTTAGCATGACCCACATGTGGATCTTCCGGCACTCTGCTCTTGGTGGATGGCGCCCACTCCTCTGGGAATCTTGGCCAGATTCCTTTGCCTCCAGTCCCGCTTCCCCCTCCCTGAGCTCCCATGCACAAAGCTCTCCCTCCAAAGGGACTTGGGAGAGCTTGGCAGCCAGCACCACCCCAAATAAAACATGTGCCTACGGCTCCCTGTGTTTCTCCTCTTGCCTCCTAACAACTCTCCCATTTCTCCCTTCCTGTACCTGCCCTGGAACCCTCCTCCCCTGCCTCAACTTCCCTGCAGATCCCTGGCCACAGAAATGGATAGAGAAGCCCAGGAAAATGCATCTACTATCCCATACACCAGGAATGGCACACCCTCTAACTAGGTCCCTATGCTGACTGAATATGAGTTGAATGTGGGAGCTCCTTCCAATGTTGCAGATGGCAGCTACTCCGGAGGTTCCTGCCAACATACCACCTTCTCTAAGAAAATCCTTTTTGGCTTCTCTACTTTTCAAGGGTTCTTTAAGGCACTCCAGAATGATGGTTTTGAATGCATAAACCACCAAAAATACCAATTTGTACTGAAAAACAAATTTCTGGACCCCAGGTTAAGAACCCCTAGGTTCATACTTTTTCCCCCATCTCAAATTTTCTTACCTGTGTAATATTTGTATCTGTACCCTGTCCTCCTACCCACATTAGCTCTTTACAGGAAGGGAACTTTCCCTCTCATATCCCCAGTAATTAGCAGGGTAGTTTGTATATAATAGGTGCTTAATAAATACTTCATGAATTGAATTGAATTTTCAGACTCATACTAGAAGCATGACCTTGGTCTGCCAGTAAAATGCCATGTACAAAATGGGGATAATGATAGCTCCTACCTTGAAGGATTGCTATAAAGCTGAGATAGTTTTTATAAAGTGCTTACAAACCTCAAAGAAATGTGCAAATGCTAGATGTTATTGTTGTTGTTCTTCTCTCTAGCCATCTAGACTATACCAGTGAATGATCAGGATTTTAACCTGTAACATTCTGGCAATGGGTAAAGAAAAATAAAAATAATAGTCCCTGTCCTCAAGAAGCTTACTTTCTATTGGATGGGGAGGGGGCACAGTCTAGAATGATTGAAGTTTTGAACTGAGTGAGCAAGAGGAAGATGACACTATCAAGAGGGAACTCTGCAAGAGGGACATGTAGTTAGTGGGGAGAAAAGTATTCAGCTTCAGATTCCAGCAGTCTATCCAGATGGAGGCATCCAATAGTCTCTCAGAGAGGCAGGATTGGAATTTAGGAGAAAGACTAGGGCTGGACAAAGATTCTGAAATCATCATTGAACCTCTTAAGGATGATAATGTCATTAAAGGGAGTCTTTAAAGGGAAGACAACCTAAGTTAGAGTCTTGGGGCTTTCCACCTCATGATAGGTCCATAGTCGAGAAGTGGTCAACTAGAGCAACCATGACTGGAAAAGCTCTCCTAGTATTTTCCATTCTGGGTAACCAGTGGGTTGTGCAAACCAGGAGACACTCCATGACTTTCCTGCCCCATGAGGTTCCTGCCCCATGACAATTCTTCTAGGGAAGGATTGAAAATTCCTAGCAAGTAGAGTTCCTATCCATCTTGTAGAAATTTCATGGGAAATAATGGGAAGTGAGAACACGTGGTACACACCTGCTCCACTGACAACCATGGAATTGTGACTGAACCCCATAATCTATTCCTTGGTGGTCATATGCAAGCCCTGATTCCATAAAAAGAATAGAAGAGAGTGGTATTTGGGAGGGGAAAGGAAGAAAAATCTATAATGCTTCCCAGTCACTCCAGTTCTATAAATTCCCAAGATCCAAAAACCAATTGAGATGAAAAGGTGATATTGAAAATGTAGATGGGCTTCATAGTAAGGTTACCTGATTAAGTCTGGGTGCCTCAATCTCTTAGCAGAGGGATCTTAGAGGTGAAACAATGAAAGAAGGTCATAGGACGATGGCTTGAAGATTAGTGAGTGAAAATGATGGGATGGACAAATTCTTGGAAGATATGAGGAGGTATAAAAAGAGGGATAGGGATTTACTTGGACAAGTTGAACTTCTTTCCAATGAAGCTCTTATTGATTGGCCAACAACAGGGCCCAGGCCAAACCCCATTTGCCCACTGGCTCCTGACTGGTTCAGAGTGAAAATAATAATTGTTTTTATTTTGAACAGAAATCCTGAAGATGATTTAAAAAAAAAAAACTAGGTAAAAGGTGCCATTCTCTGCCTCATTTCTTACCTGGTCTTTATGGACTTTGGGATTTGGGATTTGGGAGCTGCCTCAATGAAAATGAGACCTATTAAAGACCTTAGTTTAAAAAGGCTAAGATCTCTCACAACATCCAGGGCTATTTACAGTCATTCTGATCTATATTGGGCCATCAGATCCACATGACTCTGGAGAATAAGCAAGGCTGGTGACTTTGCTCAGACCTCCCTCACTTAAATCCAGCTCACTTGCATGTCATGGAATCACTCCCCTGATGTCATGATCCTCTTCCAGAACAACAAAGAAGGAGGGAGATAAGTCTAAATGTAAACAGGTTGTTGAGGTACAGATGGGGAGGGATATGGAAATGATGGATTGCCACGGCTGCTAATAAATTAAGAGGCAGCTAAGAGAGAGGAAGTTAGGGTGAAATGATGGTGTGGAGAGTACTGAGGTTTGGAACCACCCCTGTGGATCTATGAGGAGTTTCCGATTCGGTGCCCTAGAACAGTGAGGATTCAATTGAGGGTAGAGAGCATGAATGTGTAGCAGACCCAGATGGCTTCCTCATGGCAGCAGCAGAAGAGAAAGACACTGGGGGGACTCAGGAGTGTCACAAGTATTAAACAAGAGAATGAGAAGCCTCGTAGAACTGGTTAACTCTGGGGATGAGACAATCAAGGCAAGGAAATGGGCAAACAGCAGCGCTACTGCCCGAGAAAGGAGGAGAGAGGCTCGGAGGAAATCCGAGGCTGCTTGTGAGAGCAAAAATCAGGTTTACGAAACAGGATGATGTTGAAAGCCGGGAGACGGTGATTTCAGGTCCCAAGATCACATTACAAGGCAGCATCGTTTGGGGTAAAGGAGAGATCCAAGTTGTGCCAGTCCCTTGGATGGGGAGGGGTGCCCATCATGGAGTCCAAAGGACAGTGCCCCTGTGGGGGTGAGTATTTCCGCTGAATTTCCCAACTTAGGGAGGCAGAGAGTGGGGGCAAAGAGGGTCACAGCTTCTTGAGAAAGCAGGAGCAGCTTCCAGGCCACGAGACTGGAGAGCCGATGAGTCAGGGAGAGGGTGCAGGAGGCCGGAGGGCCCGGGAGGATGTGGGCCAAGGGGGAGGATCTGAGGCTGGGCCAGGGGCCGGCGCCTCTCCCCGGAGAGGGAGAGAAGTCTTTTTCAGGTCCCTTTCACGAGGCTGCTCATGCCCCAGAGTTGGACCCCGGGGTCCTGTGAGAGGACATCAGAAACATGGATGGATAAATGGGGGGGACCTGGGGTCACTAGGGGAGGTCCCCCCCAGGAGGGCTTGGGAACAAAGGGTCCCGGATGGGACCCGGAGTTTGTATCGAGCCTGCCAGGTGCCAGACGCTCTGCTACAAACTGTCCTTCCTGGGAGGTTGGTGCTATTCCCATTTTACAGATGAGGAAACTGAGGCCCAGGGTCCTGACTTCGAGATTCACTGCGTCACTTCGGGGTTAATTCGGGGTGTTAAAGAGGGGTCCCCTGAAGGCAGGGGCAGTGGCGGCGTCTGTGAGAAAGCGGGGTCCCTCTGGGGGGCTTGAGGGGCAGAAGCGGGGAGCACGCAGGCGAGTGAGAATCAGCCTTATGTAACCCTTGGGACCGGCGCCCGTCCTCCCAGTCTCCTCCTCCCCCTCCTCCTCTTCTCCTCCTCTTTTTCCTCTCCGCCTCCTCTCCTCCTCCTCCTCCTCCTCCTCCTCCTCCCAATCTCCTCCTCCCCCGGGCCGCCTCCGGGACAGGCGCAGGGAATACAGACTCACGGCTCCACACGGGACCGCGCGCTGGGGCGCGCGCGTGGCAGCCCTCGGTGGAAGTACGTGCGTGCGCGCGCGCGCGCGGCCGCCTCGGAACTCCTTGCAGCCCCGTGCTCATCCGGGGCTCCACCGGCCCCCGGGCCGTCAGCAGCCAATCACGGCCCTCTGAGGCGGGGCTTGAGTGTTCGCTCACGCGGTAAGGGGAGAGGCGGCCGCCGTCTCGGCAGAGACACGGGGAGGCTACGATACCGTTGACACCAGGCAGAGCCGGGGCCCCGCGGAGGCGTCAGCTACGACGCGCGCCCGAGAAGGCCGCGGCTGGAGGCGAGGGGCCCAGAGACCGCTTCGGGCACGAGAGGCCCCGCCCACAGCTCCCCAGCTCCTCCCTGCCGCCGGTTGCCGGGTGTAGTAAACACACTTCAGAAACGTGACGAGCGGGAGGTCACGTGGCGCGGGCGCCGGCCAATGAGGGGCCGGAGGCGGGGCGTGGGCCGCTGACGCGTCCACCCCAGCGCGAGGAGCCAGAGTCCGAGCCGTAGCTGCCGCCGACTCGCGGAGCCCGGGAGCCGGAGGACGAGAGCGGGACCCGGACCCGGAGCCGGACCCGGAGCCGAACCGGAGCCAGAACGCGAGCCTCACTTCCCTCCCCTTCTCCCCCGCCCCCCTACCCCGGCCGGCTTGGCCACGTGACCTCCCGGGCGTCGGCGCGAGGCTCCCCCCCAGGTCCGCCGGGACGCGATGTGGCCCCGCCGGGCGGCCGCGGGCTTCGCCGGGTCCTAGAGCCCGCCGCGCTCGGGCCCCTCCGGGAGACGGGCCGACCCCGAGATGGGAGTGAACGCGGTGCACTGGTTCCGGAAGGGGCTGCGGCTCCACGACAACCCCGCGCTCAAGGAGTGCATCGAGGGCGCCGACACCGTGCGCTGCGTCTACATCCTGGACCCCTGGTTCGCGGGCTCCTCCAACGTGGGCATCAACAGGTGGAGGTGAGTCAGGCCGGGCGGGCGCGGGCTCCCGCGCCCCGGAGCCGCCCGTCGGGCAGCGTGTGATGGCACAATCTTGGTCCGCCAGAGGGAAGCGCGGGCCCCGGGCGCCGCCCGCTCCGGAGCCCCGAGCCCGTCGCTCAGTGCGCGCTGCCTGGGGCTTGTCCGCGGGAGGGGAGCCGCGTGGCTGCGGGCCGTTTGGATCGCGCGCCCGTTTTATGAGAGGCCAGAGGGAGGGGGCAAGCGCGGCAAACTCAAGTCTGTGTGAATGGCCCCAGACCAGAGTTGTCCCCAAGGGCCGCCGTGGGGGAGGTCCTAGCGCCGGAGACAGCTTGCCCTTGGAAGCCCTGGAGCCCCTACCTCAGCCCATCCCCTGATTTTACGGATAGGAAGGTGACCCCCCCCTTAAATGTCTTGACCCAGGTCACGTTGGTGGTGAGAGTCAGAGGTCCCTGCCCTCAAAAGAGCTGACTTCTCTGCTGGGGTTGGGGGTAGGCGGTGTGTCCCAGCCATCAGTGGGTACATTTTTTGGAAGGATCTGTAGGACGATCTAAACCCTGGCTCTGGAGTTACGAGACTTGAGTTCAAATTCCACTTGTGGCACTGACTGATTTTCCTGTACCTCCCTGTCCTCTCCGTGTCAGCTGTGCGGAGATTATGGCGGGGTTTGTGTTTATAGTTCTGTTGGAGAAACTCAGAGAGCTGCCTGGGCAAGTGGGGAAGTCGGAGACCATCCCCCTTCCCGCGTCGTAGCTGAGGACCTGAAGCTCCCAAAGGAACAGAACCAAGAGGGGCTGGCCCGTGCTCTCTGCACAGGACCTCTGGTCCGGGGCGGGCTCCCCACTTGCTCCGGCTCACACAGATCACTCGAGTCAGACAGGACCTGTCTCCAAAGCTGGCCTTCCGTCTGTTTCCCACCTCTGGAAAAGCTCTAAAGTTCCAGCCCCTTCTTAGAGCCGAGGAACTTGAAGCAAAGAGGGGTCCAGGCCGTGAGGCGAGAAAGGGCCAGGGCTGGGATTCAGTCAGCACAACCTGATGCTCCTCTGTAGGACTTCCCACGTGTCCCAGCCGGTGGCCAGATCCGCATTCCAAGGAAGTCTGCTTTGAAAGCAAAAACTTACCTTGTTTTAATGCTCCAGGAGGAAGGGTTGTGACTTAAGAATTAAATGAAAATGACGGGGGTTCTCCCGGCCTCCCCGGCCCAGCATCTGGGCTTCTCTCTGTGTGTCTGAGTAACCAGAGATTGTGCCCCATTCCAGCTCCTGGGACTCTCCCCGCAGTTCTTGGGGCTTCCTGCCTCGTTGTCAGCCAGGGCAGAAAGGCCCCAGCAGAGGCAGCTGGCCTCCTCCACCTGGAGGCTGTGCCGGGAGCAGCCAGGGAAGGGCGGCAGCCTGGGGTCCGTGCGCCGCTCTTCCTGGCTCCTCCTTGTGGCTCCTGCCATCCAGCACACTCTGACTTTCTAGGCACGGCAGAAAGGGATCCTCCCTCCCAGGCCAGCGCAGAAACCCTGGGAGATGATGCTCCCCCTCTTCCCTACCATCTCCCCCCATGCCCTGGGATAGCCCCACCCTTCCCTCTCCATGGAAAAGCTTTGTTAGCAAACCTTCTCCGAAAGGTGACAGAGTGGGCTCCCCCGAAGAGTAGTCAGAGGGAATGCTGCCTTCTCTCCCACACATATCACTGTGACCAAGTGCCAACTGCTTCCCAAGGGTACAGCAGCGATGCTTATTCAACCAGGAAAATGGCCACGCCCCAAAACTCTGTCAGCCTCCTTGGGCAGGCAAGGAGGTAGCTGGAACACAGTGGAAAAGACCAGATTTAGAGTCCCAAGACCTGCGTTCAAGTTCTGATATGGCCTTTTCCTAGCTGGAGCCACTTTTTACCTTCCTTTGGATACAGTAGGTGCTATATAAATGTTTATTGAATTTGATTTATAATTTGATTTTGGGCTTGCCTAATATCTCTGATCCATAGTTTCCCCGTCTGTAAAATGAGAATGTCAAGGCTTAAAATATTTGCCTTGAAGAGTTTTGAGGCCAGTGCTTTGTAACCCTTCACCTGTTAGAATTATTGATCACTTGGTGCCACTAAAGCCCTTCTCTGAGGCCTCATCATGGCATGGGGGTAACCCTGGGTTTTTGAAGGCTCGGCCAGCAAACTTAGCTCTCAGGCCCTGTGAGTGGCAAGTACCAGGTGTCCAAAGGCCAGCTGCCCCAGACGGCCGAGATTGCATCAGCAGAGGCACAGGGACGAAGTGGTTGGCCGCAGTAACTCCTGAGTTGTATGGGCAGGTGGTGACCTCTCTGGGTCGAGGGAGGACTCACGTAATTCACAAGTCCTTGATGTAGACGTATTATCATCAGCTCAGATAGATCTGAGCCACCCTGAAAGGGCTATAATGGATTGTAAGGATGGAACAGTCCTGATGTGCTCCGCCAGGGTAATCATTAACCTCTGCAGAGTGTGGTCCAAACTGCCCTTCAAAGCCCTTCCCCTTCCCTTCCTGAGCCAGTCTCCCCACTTCTCACACTCCCTTCCTCAGAACTTGGAGGCTGGCCAGGCTGGCAGGCTGCTCCCCTGTCCCCGTGGGTCTCTTCTCTTCCCCCAGGCTCAGCACATCTCCCACCAAGACCGACTTCATTTCAAAGCTTCTTCCACTTCCAGGCTCGACCACCATTCATTCCGATGCCCAAGCTTGTTCCCATCTGTTTAGTTCTCAGAGGCTTTCTTTAGGGCTTTTGACTCTGTCCCCTTCTCTCTGTTCCTTCTGCCACCAGCTTGGGCTGTATTCTCCACCCTTTCTCCATCTCTGCTAGGCCTGTCATCCTTCTGTCTCTAGGCTGCCCCTAATCCTGTCGTCCGGAGTAACTACATCAGTACCACGCTGAGGGAGCTTCAGACCCCCCAGCCTGAGGGTCACAGGTGCCCTCCTACCAGATGGTACCGCCCCATCTTGCCAGACTCATTCCCATACCTGAAACTCTAGCCAGAGCTCCCCCACGTAGTGATGGACTGTCTCCTTTCCGTGGCCTTGCCCGCCCTTAGGCCCACAGTCCCATACACTCTGCGTGGCAAATTTTCATCCATCCTTAAAAGCCCAGCTCAGACCGCAGGGCCCCTGCACCCCACCAAGGTAATGAACTTGGTCACTTGCATGGCCTTTGGAATCTCACTAGAGCTCTCAGGACTTTTTGTTGAAGTATCCTACCCCCCTGCTAGACTGGAAGCTTCTTGAGGGCTAAGCTATGTTATCCAAACGCACCTGTGTTCCTCCAGCATACCGCTTATGGTGCTGCACAGTCAGAACTTCATACAGCTCAAATCAGATTTAAATATTGTTAAGCTTAAGAACCCTCTGCTCGGCACTCACTCCTTGGCTCTTGGAAGAGGGCTTCCCCCAGTCTTTGATGCTGGAATGTGGAAGGGGCTTTGCTTCCTGTTTTACAGGAGAGGACATTGAGGGGCTGGGGTGGGGGGGGTTGTGGCCTGGCTAGGGCTGTGGCAGCAAGGGGAAGGATGTAACCTGGCTGGGGCCCTGCAGCAGCAAAGGGAGTAATAGGGTCTGGCTAGGGCTGTGGGGCAGCAAGGGCAGGGCAGGGATTTGGGCCCTGGGCCTTAGAGTGCCAAGTGTGCCCTGTACATAGGAGGTGCTTTACAGGTGTCTGTGATTTCACTTAAAAAATCCTTGATTACAAATACTGAATCAAGAACTTTGTCTTGGGATTGGGTTTTTATTTTTAGTTTAAGTTGGGAGAAGACAATTCCTTATAGGCCAAAAGTTAACTTAGCTTTTTCATTATTCTGTAGTTGGGATGGACCCTATTCTGTCTAGGAGTTTCCTTCCAAGATGTGATAAATTAAAAGGTGTGTCAACTGAACCTAACCATCCTCTCACCTGTAGGGTGGCTAAAGCCAAACAGAGCAGACTGGAGACAGGAGAGTCAGGAATCAAACAGTAGTTTAAAGGCAAAAGAGAAAAATGGCTTGCAAGAAAGGAGGCAGGTGAGACATATGTGCTGG
This sequence comes from Sarcophilus harrisii, assembly GCF_902635505.1. Classification (NCBI taxonomy): domain Eukaryota; kingdom Metazoa; phylum Chordata; class Mammalia; order Dasyuromorphia; family Dasyuridae; genus Sarcophilus; species Sarcophilus harrisii. The sequence goes on from NC_045430.1 coordinate 19,160,921, forward strand.
GGTCCTGCCCCTAGGGAAGGGACCTGTTTTGATATGGCTAAACCTTGGTACTTCTACCAGTGGCCATGCAGTAAGCTCTAGTCCTGACAATGAGGGGTAAGAGCAGCAATGAGATAAGTTTGATTGGTAGCAAGGCTTCATGATTAGAACAACACTGAGCTTGTCTGAGCTTCCAGAACACCTGGAGCTGCTCAAAGCAATAGAGTAATTCTGTGATTTTGCCAGAGAGGGAGCGCAAAGGATTGTTGTTATGCCAAACAGCTTGCTTGCTGGGCCTTAACTGTGGGAAACAGGCATCTACTAATACCTTTACAAGTACCTACTGGAGAAGCAGTACTTTCTTTACAAAGTTACCTTTTGAAAGTGGGTAAGAATATTCAGATTGGGAGCTGCTGAATAATTTTAAAGTTTATGACTTATAAAAAAAAGTTTAAAGACAGAAGTCTCCCTTTATTTAGGAATCTTGATGTGTTTAATGAGTAGATCAAAACATATTGTAAGTTCAAAAAATTAAGACAAGAAACTGTATTCAGTAGCTTTCAAAACAAGAGTTCTCTCTAGTCAAGAGATAGCATTGAAAAATATAGTCTAAAGAAGTAATCCATGGGTTACATTCTTATTTTAAAACATTTGTCCATGGCAGATGATTCTGTTTTGGTTTTGCTTTTTGAGGGGAGAGACAACAGTTTGGCAGGCTAATTTTTAGACTGGATTTACTACTTCAACATGTTCTAAAGTCATCTTTGAAATATTAGCACTTTGACACACTGAACAGCTGAAATGAACAAAAAAGGGCTGCCTATTAAAGTACTGTTCTGGATGTGTTTTTATTCCATTTTCTACCTTTTGAATTCTGACTTTCTCTATAAAAACAAATGTAGTGGATCTGTGCCATTTCACTGTAGGGCTAAAGAAACCTTTGTTGTAGCTGGCACATTAAGAACTAGTCATGCTTCAGCCTTAGGAACTGACCACCTCATGAAGTTTGAAATGTTACAAATTTATATTTGAGTTTGAAAAAAAAAATGAGAAAATGGTTTTTTTCTAAAGGACTAGAATAATGGCAAGTTGATGGTTAATGGGAAATGTGAGTAATACCTGCCTGAGGTAAAGTGACTCAGGTCACCACAATTTAGTATGGTAAAGCTAGGAAGGAGAAATTCCTTGTAGCCATTCATAGTAATTGGCTTTGAATTTGACTTTCAGAAGAGACCTGGTGCTACGTGATAATAAAAATACTTTTTAGCAACTAATGGGTGACCATTTCTGTACTACTTATAAGACATTTTGGATACAGCTTTAAACACGATAAAGCTTTCTAAAATACAGTTAGGCAATTTGGGAAATCTTGTTAGAATACTGATTATAAAAAAAGAGCAAGTTATTGATTCTAATAAATGAGATTATTACAAATGGGGACAATCTTTATTTTGTAACAAGAAAAGGTTTTAAAGTTGAATACTGGTAATGTTTAAATGGTATTCCTAACTGTCTTTTTTATCATATATTCTTCCCTTTCCCTCCACAAAATAAATAACATTTCCCTTAAAATATATATCTTCATTAAATCCACTTGTATAATTTTATATCTTTAAATGATGTAAGCTACCAAGTTTACAAAAAACTTTTAAAAATGTATTGCACTTATAAATTTAAATAGGACATGCTAGGAGATATAGTACACTGGACCTCAATGGTTGTTAGCTTGTACTCAGAATTCAATAAAGTTCAATTTCGAGCCAAAGGGTCTGCTCAAATGCTCAAATAGTTTTGGAGGAAAACTATGCAGCAAAAAAAAAAAAAAAAAAAAAAAAGCCAAAATTTACACTAGAGTCAATTGAACCATGAGTTTAAAATACAGTGATTTCTTCTTCCCTAAAACATCCCAAAAAGTCAGCCAGAAGATTCCAGGCATTCAGAAAGCACCCTCCTGCACCTCTCAAGAAAAGCTCACACCTGTGCAGGCAGACAAGCTAGTCACCTCCTCACACAGCCAGAGACAAATCAGGGAAACTATAAGCTTCCAAGTTTTATTTCTGAAGTCAACAAGAGTGTAGGGTTCCCCTGAGTAAGCCCCACTTTAGGGACTGGTTGAAAACCCACAACGGGGACTTAAGTCATCAGGAGTAAGGACTGCCAGTGTAGTCAGGCAGTACAACCTATAGCTGTACCTCGGAGATATGGAAGTCCCAAATTGCTAGAATAAAACAAATTTTCTCAATAAAGCCAGTGTGTACAAAAGTTATGTTTATACTATGCTGTATAGTCTATTAAGTATGCAATACATTATTATGTCTAAAAGAACAAATGTATATACTTTAGTTAAAAAATATCTTATTGCTAAAAATTCTAAACATAATCTGCACCTTCAGTGAATCATTATCTTTTTTATGGTATTGGGGGGGGGGTCTTGCCTTGATATCTTTAGCAGCTGACAAATTGGGGTGGTGGTTGGGGTGGCAATAGCAAGTTCATAAAATAAGACAACAAAAATTTTCTACACTGATTGGTTCTTCCTTTCATAAAAGATTCCTCTATCACATGTGGTACTGTTTGAGAGCATTTTAGCTACAGTAGAACTTCTTTCAGATATGGAGTCAGTCCACTCAAATCCTATCACTGCTTTATCAACTAAATTTATATAATATTCTTTCATATCGTTGTGTCTTAGGGAATAGGGATACCAGAGGAGAGGGAGGAAGATGGGAATGACCAGTGAGTGGGATACTCAGAACATACATAGCATTCATCAACTAAGTTTGACATCATATATGGGTGTGGTTCTGGGGCATCCTAAAACAATTACAGTAGTAACCAAAGATCACTCATCAAAGATCAGTATAACAAAAATAATAATGAAAAAGTTTGAAATATTGTGAGAATTACTAAAATTTGACAAGAGATATTATGTGAGCTCATGCTGTTGGGAGAATGGAAGTGATAGACTTGCTCAACCGAGGGCTGTCACAAACTTCCAATGTGTGTTAAAAAAAAAATCTGCAAAGCATTCATTTTAATGAAGTATGTCTGTAGGCACACAGGAAAGCCTATGTGCCCAGGATATCCAAGAATCTTTGTATTCTATTCATAGACACTATAGAGGGTTCTAAAAGACCTAGCTTTTGGAACCTCAGAAATCCAATAGGTTAGAGGTCAGTGCAGGAAGTAGAGGGGACCTAGCACAAAACCAAGCAGGGCCAACTATGTCCACTCAAAAGCAGAGGTTGGCCTAACTCATTAGTAATTAAAACTGGAAAGATGAATAAGTAAAAGAAATCACTGACTAGCATGCTCAAAAAAAACAGTTTAGAAGAAAGACCCCAAAAGTGCAAGAATTCTACATGGTACGTAGAAGAAATAAAGAGATAAAAGATGAAATCAAAACTATGGAAGAAAGAATTGGAAGAAGAATAAATATTTTAAAAGAGAAAGTAGCATATCCAACCCAAATAATAGCCTCTCAAAAAACTAGAACAGACCTAATAGAAATCAGTGATAGCAGGATAAAGCAAAAAAAAAAAAAAAAAAAAAAAAAAAAAAAAAAAAAAAAAAAAAAAAAAAAAAAAAAAAAAAAAAAAAATTAACAAAATGAAAAGATTCAGAAATTGAACACAATATAGGACAGCTGAAACAAACCCAAAAAAAGCAACTATGGAAACAAATTCAGAGAAAGACAATTTTAACAGAAATCAGTGACACCAGGATAAAGAAAATAAAATGAACAAAAATGAAAAGATTCAGAAATACAACACAATATAGGCTAGCCGAAACAAAAAAACAATACCTTGGAAACAACTTCAGAGAAAGACAATTTAAGAATCCTCAAATTTCCCGGAAAATTCTGTTAAAACAAAAACTAACAAAAAGGTTGAATACTGTATTTCAGAAAATCCCAAGTAAACAATTGCCCAGATATTTTAGATTCAGTTTAAAGTGAAGGTAGAAACATTCTACCAATTACTGCTTCCATTCCTCCTGTACCACCCTTTTCTCCCCCCTACCTTCCTCCCTCCTCAGAAAAAGGAAAAGTATCACTGCCAATACTAGAGCTCCCACATCAAAGGAAAAAATATTGCAGATATTCAGAAACGAGTAAGATTATATCTATGGAATCTCAGTCAAGATTTAGCAGCTTCTACACTAAATGAGAGTAGATCTTGGAATACAGTATACCAAAAAGCAAAAGTTGGAGGCTTACAACCAAGAATATCCTAACATACAAAAAGTATTTTAAAATACTCAAACAAATTTGTTTTTACTTTTGTGATTCATTACAGTATTTAAAAACCTGGAGTAGTTGTATATATTGACATGCTTAACTGTAGAGCACCAGGAAACTCTTTAGGATTTCTCTACTAAGTAATAACCTGGTTATAAACTGTTGGTCTTTCCTGGACAAAATAACAACTTCTTGACAAACCAAAAACTTTAACTCCCTGTACACATGAATATTTGTTTATATTAGTTTCTTTTTTTTTTTAATTAAAATTAAATTTATTTATTTAATATTTTCCCCAGTTACATTTAAAACTTTTTATACAATTGTTTTTCAAAATTTTTGAGTTCCAGCTTCTCTGCCTTATCCCCACTCCCAACTCCCATTAAGAAACTACATGTGAAATTATACAAAACATTTCTGTAAAATAGAAAACATAGATCCCCAACTCTAATTTTAAAAAAGCCTTCAAGAAAATAAAGTTGAGAAAGAGAGAAAATATGCTTCAATCTGTATTCAGAGACAATTAGTTCTTTCTTTGAATATGGTTAGTATTTTTCATCATAAGTTTTTCAGAATAGTCATTGATCATTGTTCTCCTGAGTATAGCAGTCATTGACAGCTGGCCATCTTAGAACATTGCTCTTTAATTGTACATAGTACGTTTCACTTTGCTTGAGTTCATGGAAGACTTTCCAAGTTTTTTTCTGAGAGTATCATCATTTCTTATAAAACAATAATATTCCATGACAATCATGGATTTATTCAGTCATTCCCCAATTGGTAAGCATCTCCTCAATTTCCAATTTTTTGCCCTGAGAAGAAAGATATGTGTGTGTGTGTGTGTGTGTGTGTGTGTGTGTGTGTGTGTGTATGAATTTATAGCCCTTTGGACATAGAGCATATCTTCTGATCATTTATCAATTGAAGCATGGCTCTTATTTTTTATAAATTTGACTCATTTCCTTCTATATTTGAGAAATAAGGCCTTATCAGAGAAACTTCAAAATTATACAGTTACTTTTGCTAATTGTATTTCCCCCCATTTATTCTATTCTCTTTCTTCTTTCACCCTGTTGGTCCTCAAAAGTGTTTTGCTACTGACTACTCCATCTCCCAATATGCCCTCTCTTTTATCACCCTCCCTTCTTTCCGTATCCCATTTCCCTCCTATTTTCCTACAGGATGAGATAAATTTCTATATCCATATTGAGTATGATATTTCCTCTTTGAGACAATTCTGATGGAAAGTAAGATTCGTTCACTCCCTTTCTCCTCCTCCTTTTCCCCTCTCGCTGCAAAAGGTTTTTCTTGCCTTTTTTTTATGGCAAATAATTTGCACCATTCCACTTCTCCCTTTACCATTCTCCCAGTACATTCCTCTCTTACCCTTTAATTTAGTCTTTTTTTTTTAAGATCCTATCCCTTCATACTAACTCACATCTGTGCCTTCTGTCTATATATACTCCTTCTAACTGCCATAACAATGAGAGAGTTCTAATGAGCAACAAGTGTCATCCTCTCATGTAGGAATGTAAACAGATAAACCTTATTAAGTCCCTTATAATATCACTTTCCTGATTACCTCCTTATTCTTCTCCTGATAGCTGTATTTGAAAATCAGATTTCCATTCAGCTCTGGTTTTTTCATCATGAATGCCTGAAAATCCTCTATTTCATTGAATGTCCACCTATTCCCCTGAAGGATTATACTAAATTTTGCTGGGTAGGTGATTCTTGGTTGTAATCCTAGCTCCATTGCTCTCTGGAATATCATATTCCAAGCTTTATGGTCTTTAATATAAAAGCTGCTAATTCTTATGTTTTCCTGACTGTGACTCAATTATACTTGAATTTTGTTGTTGTTGTTGTTGTTGTTTTGTTTTTGTTTTTGTTTTTGTTTTGTGTTTTTCTGGATGCTTGTAATACGTTCTCATTCACCTAGGAGTTCTGGAATTTGGCTATAATATTCCTGTGAGTTTTCATTTTGGATCTCTTTCAGGAGGTGATCAGTGGATTCTTTCAATTTCTATTTTATCTTTGTTCTAGAATACCAGGACAGTTTTCTTTTATAATTTCTTGAAAGATGATATCCAGATTTTTTTTTGGATCATGACTTTCAGGTAGACCACTAAATTTTAAATTATCTCTTCTGGATCTATTTTTCAGGTCTGTTTTTCCCATGAGATACTTCACATTTTAAAATTTTTTTTTGGTTTTGTTTTATTGTATCTTTATTTCTCATAAAGTCATTCGCTTCCATTTGCTCAATTCTAATTTTTAAAGAATTATTTTCCTCAGTGAGCTTTTACACCTCCTTTCTTAATTGGCTAATTTTACTTTTTAAGGCATTTTTCTCCTCATTAGCTTTTTGTATTTCCTTCTGGGCCTCTCTCAATTCTTTTCCTAATTTTTTTCTCCATCTCTATTTTCAAAATCCCTTTTGAGCTCTTCTGGGGTCTGAACCCAGTTCTTGTTTTTCTTGGAGGCTTTGGGTATAAGAGCTTTGACTTTATTATCTTCTGAATGAGTGTTTTGATCTTCCTTGTCACCACAGTAACTTTCAGTAGTCAGAAACTTTTTCTGTTGTCTGCTCGTTTTCCCAGCCTATTACTTGGCTGTTACTCTTTGTTAAAGCAGGGCTGTGTTTCCTGAGTGGAGGGTGCACAGTCCTGAGCTTCAAGGGTTTTGTGCAGCTATTTTCAGAGATCCTAATGGGGACTTGAGCACAAGCACTCTTTTTCTGCCCTGGAGCTGTTCGGAGAGTCACCATCCCATTGTAAGTTGTAATATGCTAAAGTAGCAGAATCCTTCTTTGCTGTCTCTGGGGAAGGGGATGGGACTGCACTGACCAGGACTGCACTGGGATTCCATCCTTGTTCCACAGACCTTTTCTGCTGACCTAAGTTGACTTGGGCAGGAAAATGTTCTACTCTGTCTTTTTAGGTGTTCTGACACTCTAAAATTTGTTTAGAGTCATTGTTTAAAGGAATTTGGAGCAGTTTGGGGGAGAGGTTGGGCAATTCCTGCCTTTATTCTGCCATCTTGGCTTTGCTTGTTATATTGATCTTAATAAAAAACAGATTTCAGAGAAAAATGGGTTAAACAAGTTTTATATTTTAAATCTTCACTGTGTAACAAAGATAATATTAGTGTTCTGAATCACTTGAAATACCATTTAAATATTCTTTTTGTATCCTAGACTTTATAAAATTTAGTAATAGCTTCCAGAGTCTGTTTTTTCTGCTGAATTTTCCCCTGCCAGATTGCATTTTTAAATCTGCATTAAATTATGTCACAACTAAAAAATCTTAATGTAGACAATGATGAGGCCAGAAATGTTCAGCCCAATAGTTCTGCCCACAGCAATTTACAGATGGAAATGTTGGAAAAGAGCTGAAGCTTGTGGTCAGCTCACAGACTTTGAGAAGAAAGAACCATGTGTGACTCTTCATAAGAATGAAGTACAAAGAAGGTCAGGGATGACGATATGCTGGAAGCAATTTAACAGTCAGGTCACTGAATGAATCATGTTGCAAGAATGATGGCTAGAAGGACTTAGATCTTATGGGATCACAAATGGCTAATTAGGTCACTGAGATATGCCAGTGAAAGAGCTACTAAGTGAAAATGGAAGTGACAAGTACAAGATAATCAGTTATGGTTTTCATTATATCTGCATATGTCAAGCAACAATAGATCTGAATGGACCAGTGAAATTATAATTGTTAAAAGCTGAGGGGCACCACGTACAAACAAAGTAGAAATCTCATTTTAGCAACTTGCTTCTCCCTTGGTCAAATTGTTTAAATGCCAATAAGGAAGAAAACCATCTGCCTAGGTGCCTTTTCTGTAGTGTTGCTAAGAAGCAACAAAAAGTTGAGAAATCAGACAGAAGAACAAGAAATATGAATACTTTCTAAATTTTCTAATTATTCCTTTGGATAACTGAGTCATTCTTTCTCCACCAAGTTGTTTAGGATAGTGGAGGAAGAAGGGAATGAGGATGTAAAAAAGATAGCAAAGTGTACTTTCTCACTGGACAGATTGTATGTCAATCAGCATATTTTCTTCATTTTCTTTTCTTACACGATTTTTTTGTGTGTATGAACATTTTGTTTCAAGTTTGATAAAATTACATTTAAGAATGCAGCCAGTTTTTTTAAAAAAGGAACATTTAAATAAAGTTCAGAATATCCAGGCCATATGACTAACAGGAAGACGACAGGGTAGACCTTTTCCTTCAGTCCTTCTCAATCCTCTTCCCCAATTAAAAATAATTTTTCCCTTTTGTTTTGATTTCTCTTTCACAACATAACTAATACGGAAGTATGTTTAAAATGATTATCCAGGTATAACCTATATTGGATTGCTTGCTGTCATGGGGAAGGGGGTGGTGAAGGAGGGAGGGAGAAAAATTTGGAATTCAAAATCTTAGAATAATGAATGTTGAAAACTATCGTCATATGTAATTGGAAAAATAAAATACTATTGAGGGGGGAGAATGGTTTAACAGAGATCCTAAAATTAGAAGGAATAATATCTATTAAGTCCTCAAAGAGAAATACAATATCCTCTTAACTATTTCAAGACAAAGCATATTGAGCTAATACCAAATAAAACAAAAGCATAAAAGGGTAATGGGTAAGAGATCTTATAATGGCCCCAAAGAGAAATGAAATCCATAAAAGAAGAAATTAAGGAGGAACAATGTCAGGATTTAGCAGATTAAGAGAAAAAATTGTGTCCTTGATGGAAAGTTCCTCTAGAGAATGAAAAGAAAAAATTACAGTTGGAATATCAATATGAAGTGGAAGACATCCTGGCAGAAAAGAGAGAAAAAATAACACATCTAAGAGAACACAGAGAAGCCATGTACCTTGAAGGCAGGGTGTGCACAGATGATGTGGGAACCTTGGGTATCCTAGGAGAAACTGACAGATTAAAACCCTTAATTAATTCCAGGAAAGAATTCTGAAAAATGATTCAGAACCTCTGAATACCAAAAACAAGGCACCAATCAAAAGTATCTATACATTGTCTATGAGGGGAAAACAAACAGAACCCTATGCTCCACATCCCAAGCAAGATACATAGTATCTTGAATACTATTGAATAATTCCAATGGCCTACACTACTTCTGCAACTCACTGGGAGAGTGATCCTCCAGTATAAAGGAATGAAAATTTGCATAAGAATGGGTTATTTTGTAGTCACTAGAAACTATAGAAGGGAATAAAATAATAGTTTCCAAGAAGCACAAGATGCAATCAAAATGATCAATCTTGTTCTTCCCTATCCTCCTGTACCCACCAAAAAAGCAGGAGCAGTATATTTGATTGACAAATACCTCTAATAACACAACCACAAAAAAGCTGAATAAGCATAATTACCAGAGACATGTTGAGTAATGATATAAATTACCTAATATGTAGCAGCCTATAGGGGGCAGGGGGGAAGACAACAATAAAGAAAATTAATTGCAATAATGATTATTTCAATGTTTCCTAAAATTTATTTTCTCTTTCAAAAGTATTTTGCCATATTTGACAAGCAGCTACTGTATCTCAATTATACTTAAGTATACCTTTTTTGAAGATATAAATACTATTATTAATTAAGGGAAGGGAAGGAAATAAGCATTTATGTAGCTAAACACTTTACAAAGATTATCTCGTTTAATCCTCATAATGATTCTGGGAGGTAGATGCTATTATCCCCATTTTATATTTGAGGAAACTGAGACAGGTTAAATGACTTACCCAGGATCACGCCATCTATTAAATATCTGAGGCCATATTTGAACTCAGATCTTCCCACTCTAGGATTTACCTACTGTACCACCTCACTGCCTCGCATAACTAGTAAATAGTAACCAGTAAATAATTGGGGAAAATTAAACATGTTTCTGTCTTTTGAACTTGGTTTTGGTCATGCTTTAAAAAGAGATCTTTGATAGTGTGTCTGCATTTTACTGTCTGATTTTATGGGCTATAACTTATCTCTTGAGTCCTGTACTATAATAAAAATCTTAGAACAGCCATACTTCCTATATCTTTTGGTATTTCAGATCCATTCTTGGGCACTTGACACAGAAGTGGCGTACCTTTCAATTTAGTATACTTCCGGTAATAGGAAACGTCATTTTTTTAATTAAATTTTTTTCTCAATTACACATAAACAAAAATTTTTAATGCTCATTTTTTTTAAATTTTGATTTCATACCCTCTCCTTTCTTCCATTCCCCCCTCCTTGAGAAGACAAACAATTTGATATAGATTGTAATGTGCAGTCATGCAAAACATTTCCTATTACACATGTTGCAAAAGAAAACAGACCAATAAAACAAGAATAAAAAAGAAAGCTTTAAAAGTATGCTTCAGTCAGCATTCAGACTCTATCAGTTCTTTCTCTGGAAGTGGCTATCATTTTTCATCATATTTTATATTTGTTTCATGTTTATTGATTGATTTATTTTATATTTATATTCTGTCATATTTGTTGTATGATTTAAGTGATGTGGACCCTGTCTTTTTCCATGTAGACTTGAAAGAGCTTTAGGAATCATTGTCCCTCCTAACATAGGCTTTCTTTTGCAGATTCTCTCACATAGTCTTTCAGCCTCTGATTGACAGGAAACTCATTTCCTTTAGAATTTGTGCACCATTGTCCACTATTCCTCCCTCCTGAAGTACCCAGAACACCCTTCTCCCTCCCAGGATCCTAAGGAAGGAGAATGACTCAGGGAGGAAGGACGTGAGCCTTGCTTGTCCTCTGCCACTTTGCTCAGTCTTTACTGGCAGGCACCCTAAAATCGTCACAGTGAGAGCCTCTCCTCCTGCCTCCAGACCTCGCCCAAGCTTTGCATGGATGTTTCCTTTTGTTTGTTTCCCTCCATGTTGTGGAAACAGGTTAGGTTTTTTTTTTCCCCCCAAGGAACTTCCCTAGCAACCAAAGGAAATAAGGTAAAAGGAAAGACTTACAGAATATAAGTCTGACATAGTTTCCATGTCTAGACCTCTTCCCACCATGAAAGCAACCACTGTTTTGGATGAGATGATTGGTCCATCTTTTTTTAAGTCCATTCTCCTCACCAGCCATTTCCAAGTTGGTGCTCTTTCTGGCCAATTCCCCATTTCAAGATTAGGCCAGATGGATACCAACTGGGCCCAGTTAATATTTTACACTTAATCTAGACATGCTTTTAACTTTGACGGCTTTGCTAGGTTCAGCCCTCATCATGACTCATGTTCTCCTGACAGGGAAGTATTCACCAAAAGCTCTTATAGTTAAGTACCTGAAGCATATTACTGATACAATCTTCCCTTCTGCAGTGGAGTCATCCAAAATTCCCTCCACCATTCTTCATGTGGCATCATTTCTAAAATGCTAAAATCTACAACTTCTAACTCTCAGTCCTCTGCTTTTTTTCTTGCTCATTTTCCAGAATTAAGCTTTAAATAGAAGTTTCTCCTTTTACCCCTTGCCATCTTTATTATTACCTATGTCCACATTTGACAGGTTTGGTCTGTGTTATTCTCATATATCAATATCATTTTTCTTTCTACTGAGTTTTTCTCATTTCAGATGCTTTCTATTCTTTCTCTCTTCTGTGGGTTTCTGCATTCCTGCTATGAATACAGAACTGTTTGTTCTTATGCTATTAAGGATTTGAACAAGTACATATAAATGATCATTACTTGGACATTTTCCTTCCCCAGTATTCCAGAATATTTTCCAGGTTGATTGATCTGCAGTTTTATCTTCTTGTAGTAGCTACTTTTCATTTACACTCCTCTATCTAATAATGACTCCGGATCTATTTTGATTCTTTTTTCTTCATAATATAGAAAAGTACTTCAGATTTCAGAGTTCCCTAAACTCTTAGTCCTTCTAGTTTAGGACCCAGGAGCCCTAATGACTGAGTGAGTGAAAGGATTGGTAGCCATAGGCTCCAGAGAAACCTATACTTGAACCCTGCTGTATATATTGCCTTCCTGTGGCACATCTCTGTATATGGCTGAGAGCTTTCCAAAACTTGTCAGACTTGATGGCTGTGATCCACATGTGATAGCAGATGATACCGCTAGAAGGAAGTTTAAAAGTTTTGCTGGGGATTAGGAGGTATAGGTGGTATAGTCTTTACCATCAGTGCATAAAGAAAGAGATTTGGAAACCAACAGCCATTTCAAAATGTGGTGTTTAAAAAAGGAATGTAAATGAATATAAGAATAAGTACATAAGGAAGGCTAATGAAAATGTATTTACCTGAAGACTTGCAGGGGAAGCTATTTGTCTAAATAGATTAAGCTAGAAACCATATAAGGTAGGTACAACATAAAAAGCAGTAGAGCTATTTCATTTATAGGTGGCGGAATTCAAGAAAAAAGTAATCTCATGTCCTTAAGTATACAAATGCTCAAAGTAGGAGTAAAAATCAATATAAAAATGGGGAACCTGACTCAAGGCAAATTTGACCTCAGAGTTATCAATAGAACTTAGCTGTGGAAGGAACAAAGTAGATAAAGGAGAGTGTGGGATATAGGGTAGCATTCTGTTTTAATTCTTGAGAAGAATTCTAAAGAACTGTGAGAGTTAAGAGCATTTATTTGTTTGTGAATGGTCAAGGAAGAACCAAAGGCAATATTGGGAGTTGACCAGTAGAACACCTGAATAGAAGAAGGAGTTAAATGAGTTTGGTAATCTGATCATAAGATTGGACTAAAGCTATGATACAGTAATGATGGGGGACGAAAGTTATTTAGAAATCTGCTGAAGCTTTCTTGGCTGAAAGCAGCAGAGCTAATAGAATCTAAAAAATGAGAAAATCTGTTCTGGATTTGATTCTCAGCAATAGGAAGACACTCTGAAACAGAAAAAAAGTAAGGATTTCTGAAATTATCTAATCATTATGGAGAGCAATTTGGAACTATGCCCAAAGGGCTATAAAGCTGTGCATATGTACCCTTTGATCAGCAGTGTCTCTACTGGGTCTGGATCCCAAAGAGATCATAAGGAAGGAAAAAGGACCCACATGTGCAAAAATGTTTGTGACAGCCCTCTTTGTAATAGCAAGGAACTAAAAACTGTTTGGATGCCCATCAGTTGGAGAATGGCTGAATAAGTTATGGTATATGAGTGTTATAGAATATTATTGTTCTATAAGAAATGATCAGCAGGATGATTTTAAAGAGTCCTGGAGAGACCTACAGAAACTGATGCTAAGTGAAGTGATCAGAAGTAGGAAAACATTGTACACAGTAATAGTAAGATTATATGATCAATTTTGACGAATGTGGCTCTTTTCAACAGTGAAGTGATTCAGGCAATTTCAATAGAATTGTGATCGAGAGAGCCATCTGCACCCCGATTGTGGGGACAGAGTGTGATCTCAACATAGTATTTTCACCTTTTTTGTTGTTGTTTGCTTGCTTTTTTTTTTTCTTTTTCATTTTTTTTCCTTTTTGATCTGATTTTTCTTGTGCAGCATAATTGTGGAAATATGCATAGAAGAATTGCACATGTTTACACATTGGATTACTTGCTGTCTGAGGGGGTGGAGCGAAGAGAGAGAGAGGAATTTGGAACATGGGGTTTTGCAGGGCCGGATGTTGAAAACCTATCTTTGCATATATTTTGAAAATAAAAAGTTATTTTAAAAAAATAAAATAGAGACAGTGATAGCACCTCCCTCCCAGGATGGTTGTAATGATCACATGAGATAATATATGTAGAGAACTCTTAAGAACTTTAAATAGCTGTATATTACTACTAGCATGGATGCCCAGAGAGCCCGATATCCATCTTAAGACTTTTAAAGACTTAAATGGAGCATCATAGAAATGGGTAGTGTCTCAAGAGCTCATGAGATCTGTGGCTGCCAAAGAATCCTAAGAACAAACAATTTTAAATAAGAAAATTCTGTTTGTGCAAAGATGATGTCAGCAGGGATGGGACTTTTGTCTATGGTGGGGAATTGGCTGAGATGGAGGATGATGGAGAAGATGCAATGAAGGAGACCACCAGCTTCAGTTCTTTGGGCCATACTTTTGGTATGGCAGTGACTTTTTTGGTGTTAGGAAGCCAAAGACTTTTCCCTGAAGAAAGCCACTGTTTTTGGTAGTCAGATACATTTTATCCCGGTTCAAGAAGTGAAACCCCAAAATCTTCAGATTGTTGCAGGGGTTTGATGAGAGGTAAACCATTGTCTGAAAGACGTGAAGGAGCTCCCCATGGCCACCGTGAGTCACAGGACTGCAGCATGTTGTTGTACACGTGTTAGACTGACCTTATTGGATTCCCTATAAATCCTGAGACCTAGAAGTAGATGTTTTATTTGATTTTTAGCCTGGTGGTGTCATAATACAGGGTGCTTCAAAAATAGGGACTCGTAAGAAGGAGAGATTATAAATAAATACCTTTGTGTACTATTGGGATCAGGGAGGCCTAAGTTACACAGAATTCTCCTCCACGGCAGCTCTGGCCGTTACCTGATATGCTGGTAAAGGTCAGGCGTGTTGCACTGCATCCACACACTTGATGAATCTGGAACTTAAACAAGGAGTGATGACAATGTCAATTTTAAAAGATTTCCATAGAGTCTTCTAGAAGAATATGGACCATGAATTCTGAAGTTTTTAAAAGATGGTTTTTAGAACAGAAATAGCCTTCTGGGGATGCTTTTTTTCCCCCCACAGGCATCCAATATGAGTGAGGAAAAGACGAGAGAATTGGGGGGATTCTTTAAACGCCTCCCTAGAGTTTTTCCCATCCCATGATTTCACCGGTGCTTGACACTGGGTCATGTTGTGCTGGGGAAAACAAGAGGACCCGGTCTGATGGAACAGGGGTTAGCAATAGAAAGGACCTGGTGTGTCCCTGAGATGGGAATCCAGTTAATTTTTGACCAGAGGAACTCTTCAAGTCATAAGCAGCTGGGTCCATTTCTGGGGAGAAAGCTGTTGTTTGTTCTTCCCTCTGGAGAAGACCCTGACATCAGGGAGGTGAGACCATGTCATGCTGGGGAGCTGGGGAGCTGGGGGGCCGGGCAAGGTGACCCACCCCACTTTCCCCTCCGGAGTCTCTGGGCCCAGGGACTGGATTGAGGTGGACATGATCCCATGCAATGGGAGAGCTTGGCTTTTCTACACTGAAGTCTCATTTTGACTGAGCTCACCCGTTCGGTGATTAAGGTTTGGTGGCCGCCATCATGGCAAAGAAATTGTTTCTTGTGGGGAAAGTCGTGACAGAAGCTCCTCCATTCCCTCACATCTGCCAGAACTCCTAGACGCCCTCTTCCATGCCAGGCAGCTCTTGATCCCTCTTAGAGAGATTTCTGCTGAACTGAAATGTGCTGGTTTATGGTTTAGTTATCTCTGTTCCCATTTTTAAAGTGCTTAATGTTTGTGGAGTACTTTGCTCACCTAGCCCTTAAAGATGTAATTACCCAGCGACTCCACTAGGATCTGAATCAAGATTGGGCGGTGAAACCTGGTTCTCCCAGGCCAGTGCTCAGAACCCTGCCTAGAAGGTGGAGGCCAGATCTGGGGCCATTGCCCTTTTTTTTTTACTCCTCCTTAGGCCTTCTTGTGACCTTGGAGGAGTACAGCCCTCTGGTAGTCTGTATTCAAAAGTTTCCTTTTATCCCTGTACTTAAGAATTGAGGGGTTTTTTTAACCTATGAGAGGAAGCATGGATAGGTAGTAGCTCTTCTGAGAAAGATCTGACAATTTTATGGGACTTTGAGCTCACTATGAGCTAGTCCTCTGGACTGGAAGTCAAGAAGTACAGCACCATCCTCCATAGAGAATGTGCAAGAAAGAGTCAGCATCCAGGACGTAGGAGGCCATAGTCCCTCTGTCCTGGGCCCTGCTTATCCCTTCATCTGGAACTCTGCATTCAGTTCTAGGTGCCACATGGTAGAGGTATGGAGATATGGTACTGGTGTCCAGAAAAGGCCGGGCTGGGAGTGATGGGAAGGAATGGATGATGGTCTGTTCTGTGAAAGAGGGATTGGGTGGATTCTGCTTAATCCCAGAGCACAACATGGAACAATAAGTAGAAATTGTGGGAATGGAAAATTTCAACTTATAAGGAAAATATTTCTAAGAATTTGAGATAGCCAAAAAGAGGAATTGGCTGCCTTAGAAGTGCTGGGCTCCCACTCTGGAGAGGCATTCAAGCAAAGTCTGGCATACAGGGATGTTGGGGCAGCAGTTCTTGCTCAGGCACAGACATAGCTGGCTCAAAGTGTCTCCCCTCTATGGCCTAGGTCTCTTGGCAGGCAGCCAGCTGAAGCTTAGGATGTTTCTAATTGCTTAAAATAAAATAAAATCATAAAAACAAAAAATAAAATTGCTTTTAAAAATTACAAAGGAGAATGCTTATGCTGAAATACAATTATAATTATCAAGTTTTTGGTTTTGCGCTTTTTTTTTAAACAACCAAGTTTGCAGACTCCAGGTTACAACATCTCAGACTAGATGGCCTAACAATTTTGAGATTCTATAAAAGTTAATAGTATATTATTGTGTATCTAAGTTATATTTTAATATATTTAACATCTACTGGTCATCCTGCCATCTAGGGGAGGGGGTGGGGGGGGGGTAAGAGGTGAAAAATTGGAACAAGAGGTTTGGCAATTGTTAATGCTGTAAAGTTACCCATGTATATATCCTGTAAATTAAAGGCTATTAAATAAAAAAAAAAATAAAAAAAAAAAAAAAAGTTAATAGTATAAAAGACAGGGATTTTGTATAAGACTTGGAAATGGAAAATTGTATTCCTTCTGGACAAGAAAGAAAGAAAACAATCCATTAATACATTGGAAACACATTTAATGCCAAAGTATGTATCTAGTTTTAAAATAAGGTTGACTAAAATATCTCTATACCTAATTGCCCAGAAACATAATTTCTTAATACTTATTTTTTCTCAACTACACATACAAACAATGTTTACCATTTGTTTTGTAAAAGTTTTAAGTTCCAAATCCCTTCCTTCTGTCTTCCTTAAGAAGGCAAGCAATTTGGTAAAGATTATACATGTGCAAGCATTCAAAACATATTTCTGTATTAGCCATATTTGAAAAAAAAAACAGACCAAAGAAGCAAGAAAAATAAAGAAAGGAAAAAAGTCTGCTTTGATCTACATTCAGACTCATTAATCCTTTATCAGGAGATGGATAAGCAGTAGTAAGTCCTTTGGAATTGTCTTGCATCATTGTAATGCTGAGAATAGATAAGTCAATCCCAGTTGATTATTATACATTATAGCTTCCTGTAGAATTCAGTTTTTAAAGGAAAAGTTAACTGAACTGCTAAAGAAAAATTGATAGAAAATCAGTAATAGTACAAGTTTGCATTAACCCTAATAGAATAAATGAGACACTGCAGATTTTAATGTACTGCTAAGTAAATGTTACATTTACAAATCACAATGTAGTAAATAAAAATTTGGGGTTTTTTTTGTTTTGCTTTTTAATAAAAATGTGTAAAGAAAATATTACAACATTCAGATCTATATGGAGACAAAAAAAAAAAAAAAGACTTTCTGAATAATGCCTGAATGAAAAAAATAAATGATGGAAGCAATGGTGGATTCCATATATAGCTGTATACAATTTCTCACCTCTTCTTCCCCCTTTTAAAATGTCAGCATCTTCCATAAAGTAATCTTCCTAAAACTCAGGTCTAACTGGGTCACTTATCCCCCCACCCAGAAGCCTCAGGTGCTCCCTATTATCTCAAAGAGAAAGTACAAATTTAGTTGGGACTTTAGATTCCTCTACAATCTGGCTCCAGACTGCTTTTCCATTGTTATTTCACAATAATTCCCTTCACACCCTCTATATTCTAGCCAAATTCACTAGTCCTTTGATATCTGTGCCTTTTAGAATCCTTCCTTCCAGGTTTAGCTCAAGTGCCTATCTACCTACTTAGCCTTTCCTGACAACTGCTCTCTCCCCAAATTACCTCCTTTTTACTTATTTTTGTATATATTAAGTCATGTCCCTGAAGAATAGAACCACCTCAGAAGATAGTTTAGCACCTTGCTACATAATGAATGCTCAATAAATGTTATTTGAATCGAAAGAAAAACACAAAACAGAAAATAATTAAAATAAGAGGAAAAGAAAATATAAAAATAAACAACTGAACTGAAAAATTTCATGTTGTTGGGTTAAGTCCATCTTCCTTGTCCAAACCATATTCACTGTCTTCCCCAAATTTCTTCCCCTTTTGTTTCTCTAATTTCTGTTAATGGTCCCAAGGTCCTTCTATCCTGTAATGAAACTTGAAAGTCTCTTTTCCCTTCAGGATCCAGACATGGACAAATACTCCCATGTTTAACCATTGTGCTTCCAGGCCCGTTACCACTCCTTAAATACTACAGACCTTTTCTGTCCTTTCTCACCTGTTTACCTCCCTTCTCCAATCTACATTTTGTGGTTGCCAGATTAATCTTAACATTGTATGGCTTGGAGGATGGAGTTCACTTTCTGAGTTCTCTGAGAACACCCTAATAAAGGAGCCATCTTTTCAGCCTTAGCTTCTCCCACTTTTCTTGTGTTTCCTAGATAATTTTTCATTTCCTGAGATTGGCCTGCACTTTCCCATTAACCTGCCTTGCTCTGACTGGCTCTTCTTCTTGGGCCTTGTTGAGGTCCAGCTAGAAACCCTTCCCTTCCTCTTTCCATTTTCATCTCTCATTCATTTTCATCAGCCCTTCATTAGAGCCTTGCTTTTGACACCAGGTACTGTCTGCTTTGTCGTATTTGAGTCCCTGATATATTGCTCCCACGAGACCGCAAATTTATCAAGAGAAAAAACTCTGGTATACGTCCTGAGTATTGATTGTGAATATTTTAAAAATCAGAAACTCGGTATGCCAGAAACGCAGTGGCTGAAGATGTACCGAGCTTTTAGTCCCTGGCGGGACTCCTCTGAATTAACACGTTATTTGCCATTGCTCAGACACCATAGTATAGTGAAAGAGTTGCCCCACAGAGCCTGAGGACTCAAGCAAATGATCATCCATGGGAAGAGATGTGGATCGACAGGCGAATAATAGAAGTGACCTAGTGATAGTGTACATCTTCATAGAGTATAATTGCTGGCCATTATTTCAGAGATTTTACCTTTTTTAGTTTCAATCTTAGGCTGTGAATGGAGACTTTTCTCTAAGTTCCCTTTTTCTTGTGTATTTTTTTTTTTTAAAGATTCCCCACATGGAGAATAATTTAAATTGTCATCCTTCACTTCAGAGAAGATGAGGGAAGAAACATTTTGGGGAAAGATTTTTTACGTGCAGCTCTCTCAAGGTCACCAGTAATTGTTTTGGTTTAGATAACCTAAGTATAGTTTTCATTACTGAATTAATTATAAACTAAAGCATGGGGCCATATGGTTTAATTCTGGTATAATACATGCTTCTTCTTAATACCTTGTTTTTAGCAGTGATAGGATTATGTTGTAACTTGCCATTATCTTTTATTGACTTTTATAGACAGAACTAAAAATTCTAGTTACATAAAGCTGTTCTAGCACAAGGGAGAAAGTAGGTCATTGTGACGGGGAATAAACCAAGCCGCCCACTGGTTGCTAGAGCAACGACCTACTTTAAGAAACTATTTCTGTTGATTCATATTGAAATGTTCTTCTGGAAATTGTATAAGGAAGCCAGCCTCGTGTAGTTTTTTCCTAATAGCAATATTTATGTTGAGGTTGGAAGGGGTGGGGGGCAGTTAGAGAGAAAGGGACTCGGGAATATTGGGGGTATTTTAAGGAAATAGATCAATTTTTTTATCCTGACCTCATCAGACTGCTTTAAAATTGGTACAGTCACACAATATCATTAAGTAGTATGAGAATTGTGCTTCCACAGAAATAGGGCTCTTATGTCAGGCCATGTATTGTAGTGTGTACTATCAAGTGGCCTATTTAAAAACCAGCTCTGTCTCACATGAAGATAACACTCGAACAAACTTTGGGGGAAGATGTGATACCTAAGCGAAATTGGAAGATGTCCAAGTGTGTGCACCCATTTAAAGTAGAGATTTGATCAAGGTTAGATATGCATTGAATTATATAAAAGGTTAACAAAACTGAGCCCTTTTCAGTTCGAGTGAAAAGAAAAACTCATCTCCATTAATGATTAGCTTTTTGTTGAGTGTTGTAATTAACTAACTTTAGAAATACTTCATTTCCAAAAAAAAATTATTTTTGATTTTTAAAAATACCTCATTTCCATTAGTATTTGATTCATACTCTGGTTGAGTGGGAATGTTGTAAGCTTTGGGACTTTAGGGTTGAGATTTTATTAAAATTTACCTGTGATGACTATTGAGAGAGAAAAAAATAGGATTATAGGATAAATTTTGAACCTTAGTTCAAAGACTAACAAGAATCTAAAGATGACACCATATTGTAAAGTAAACTTTGCTATAATGTCGCTACATTGGTAAATGAACTAAACTTAAATATCATGAAATTATAAATTTAAATTATGAGGATCTAATTTATTTTACTTGAAAAATTAAAATAGAATACTAAAGAAAATCTTCATTCTGGTAAAACTCTTACCCACAAACTTCAACATTCATATATATATGAATGGTTTTGAATTAAGAGAGCATTTTTACTCCTTGGTCTCACTGAACCAGGTGTTACATAGGCCTCTCCAACTCCAGAGGTCAAAAGAGAACTGTCTCCTCCACTCTCACCCCTTAATATCACTATCTAATTTCTTTAATACTGTTGCAGCCATTATCATACTTCCAGGCACTCAAGGTTGAGG
Source organism: Sarcophilus harrisii (assembly GCF_902635505.1). NCBI lineage: Eukaryota > Metazoa > Chordata > Mammalia > Dasyuromorphia > Dasyuridae > Sarcophilus > Sarcophilus harrisii. Next base: position 19,181,934 of record NC_045430.1, read on the forward strand.
CATTGGTATCCATCCAAGGCATCTTTGAGGGTCCCCTTTCCTCATACATGTGTCCTCCTCTCATATCCAGTCACAAAGTTTGAGAGTTGTAAGAGACCGCGGCAGCCCCACCCGAAAAGGATAACATACATACCCATCTAGCATTCATCAGTCTCTGCTCGAAGGCCATCCAAGAGTGAGGATCTTAATACCTCCCAGTATCTCTTGATAGGAAAGAACTAAGTTCAATTGCAGCCTCAGATGCTTTCTAGCTCTAAGCAAGTCACTTACCTTGTTTGCCTCAGTTTCCTCAACTGTAAATAGCAATATTCACCTCCCAGTGCTGTTATGAGGATAAAATGAGATGTTTGTAAAAAGTGCTTAGTATGGTGCTAGACACATAGTATGTATTATATAAGTATTTATTCCTTTCCTTTACATGTCAAGACCAAAATGGCTCTGTGGCACTTTTCCTCCACTAATCTTGGAGAGCCAAAATAAGTCCAATCCTTCTTCCAAGCTCTTCCAATACAGAAAGACAGCCAGTGTCTCCCTCTGGATGTTTGTGTCCCTGTTCCCCCCAAAATAGAACATACTAAGCTCCTGGAAGGCAAAGGCTGTTTTCTTACCATCTTTCCATTCCCAGTGCCTGGCATGGTATAGGGAATTAATAAATCTTATTGAGATACGTGTGCATATGTGTGTGTCAGAGAGAGACACACACACACACACACAGAAAAAACAGTGATACTAAGGATTGATGTAAATCTGAGCAGGATGAGAGAGCAACTTTGTCCTCCTCTATCTAACACTTCCTAAATTTACCCATAAGAAGAATACCGTTGAAATCTTTTTGTGCCTTTCTTGGATTTATTGGCCTATCTTGTATCAGAATATGGTGATTATATAATTTGTCCTTTGAAAATCCAGCCCAGGATCATGTTTCCCTGTGAGCAGAGAAGCTAACTAAGGGTATCTGTGTAATCTGTCTGGGAAGAGAAACTCAGTCAAATCCTATTATGTGCTAGGCAGTAGTAGGGATATGATACAAAGCATCCCTACTGTGCAGGATGTTATATTCTAATGGGAGAGTCAGCAGATGTGTAGAGATAAGAAGAATCAATCAGCAGTATTAATTAAGTGCCCCTCAGAGACCAGGCATGGTACTTGGTGCAGGGGTATAAGGATACCAGAAAGCAGGATTTGGGAAGAGACAGTCCTAGTATTTGGGGGGATCAGAACTAGCTTCTTGGGGTGGTGCTTATAGGAATCTAGGAGGCAGATGTGAGAAAGGAGTGAAAAGGTAAGATGAAGATGGAAATGCCTGAGGAACGGGCAGATGGCCAGTTTGGAAAGATAAGTGTAGGAAGAGGGGTCAGTGTCTAGTGAGGCTGGAAAGAGTGATGGGGGCCAGGTGTGAGGTAGGGCTTTGAACACTTAGTGATCTATGGGAAATCCTAGCAGCAATATGGCTGGTGGCTGGAGCTGTTATGAGTAGGAAAACCTAGATGTGTGCTTATAGAAAAAATCACTTTGGCAAAAGTGGGTGAAGAACAGAGTTAACTGGGGAGAAATGAGAGGCAAGGAGACGTCTTAGGAAGCTATTCTACTTCTGAGTGAGAGGGCCTAGGCCTGACTGGCCAATTGTGTAAGTATAGAGAAGGACTCATGCAAAAGATAGGTGTCGGTGGAAAGAACAAGACTTGGCAACTGATCTCATATGTGGGGCGAAGGAGAGATGGGTTAGGATAATTACTGAGATCAGGCACCTGGAGACAGGTACACAGCAGCACCTGACAGTAGCAGAGACATTTGGAAGAGAGAATGATTTAGCCAAGGAAAGAGAGGATAGAGGACATGTTTACAATGTCCATGGAGCATCCACTTAGAGATGCCTGAAATTCTGCCAGAGAAGTGAGACTGGAGGTTGGCAGAAAACTTAGCACTGAATGAGTGGATTTGAGAATCAGAATCAGCCACCCAGAGAGACAGTAGTGAAGTCAGTGAGATCCCTGAGGGAAGGAGGACTCAAGTCAGAGCCCAGGGGGATCCCCCCATCAGTGGGCATGACCTGGAGGAGACTGGGGAGGAGTGGCCTCCCAAAGAGGAGGGGGAGAACCAAGAGAGAGTTAAACTTAGGAGAAGAGGATGATGGAGAAGGTCCAAGACCACAGAGGTCCAGAACAATGAGGATGAGAAAAGGTCACTGGCTTTGGCAGTTAGGGGCTCATTGGCATCTTTGGAGAGAGCAGAAGATCAGAATCCAGATTACCGGACAGGACTTAAGAAGAAAAAGTGGGAAGAGAAAAAGAAGGGTAGTTAGTGGGGGTAGGAAGATCATGTTGGGGATGGAGTGAGTATGCCGAGATAGCTAGAATATATCTAGAATATAGGAATAAATGAGAAGTGAGGATGTTAGAGGAGACAGGGTAGAATGGTGACATCACTTGTTGAGTAGGGCCCCCTTCTTTTTTGAAATTAAATTAGTATTTTATTTTCCCCCGATTACTATAAAAACAATTTTAACATGTTTTTAAACTTTGAGTTCCAAATTCTCTCCCTTCCTCCCCTGCATTGAGAAGGCAAGCAATTTGATACCGTTTATACATGTGTATTCATGCAAACATTTCCATAATAGTCTGTTGTGAAAGAAAATATAGACAAAAAAAACAAAGAAGATTTTTTAAAAGTATGCTTTTGTCTGTATTCAAATACCAGTAGTTCTTTGGAAATGGGGATAGCATTTTTCATCCTAAGTCTTTCAGAGTTGCCTTAGATCATTGTATTGCTGAGAATAGCAAAGTCATTCACAGCCAGCTATCTTACTATTACTTTTTACACAATATATTTCACTTTTCATAAGCTCATATAAGTATTTCCAGAATTTCCTGAGACCGTACTGCTCATCACTTCTTATAGCACAATAGTATTCCATCATAACCATATAATACAATTTTTTTGGTTTTTTCCCCCCTTAAGCAATTGGGTTTGAGTGACTTGTCGAGGGTCACACAGCTAGGAATGTTAAATATCTGAGATCAGATTTGAACTCAGGTCCTCCTGACTTCAGGGCTGGTGCGCTATCTACTGCACCACCTAGCTGCCCCTATCATAAGTATTTTTGTATATATAGGGTGTTCCTTTGAGTTTTTCAGTCTCTTTTGGGAGTAGGAGTAGTAGTAGGGCTATCTTTTTTATTGTAAGACAAGGGTATAAGAGGAGAAAGTAGCAGAAGGTGCCCAATGTGAGATGAAGAAAGGGAGAGAAAAGAACAGATGGCCTCAGTTTTTTGTAAAATGGGAAGCAAGGTGGAAAGTTTGAGGAAGGATGGATAGATTTGGAAGTCATTATGGTGAATGGGATAAGTGAGTTGGTAAGATCGCCAAAACAGAAGTGAGAGCCCACTTGAGGTGGGCTCAAATTTATAGAAGCTGAGGTGGTGGAAATGACCCAAGGCTGAGACTTGGCAGGGCACAATTGATAATATAAAGGTGCCAAACATTCCAGAGAAGAGGGCAGTGTCAAGCTAAACTGATAAACCAAGTGGTCAATGAAAAGAAGAGAAAGTGACTAGAGCAGGGATGGCCTGGGAGAGAACTGAAGGTAAAGGACCTGGAGGTCACCATGTAAATAAAGTTGTATTGTCATTTTTCATTTGTATTCAACTTTCTGTCGCCCCATGTGGGGTTTTCTTGCCAAAAACACTACAGTGTTTGCCATTTCCTTCTAGCTCATTTTACAGATAAGGAAACTGAGGCAGCCAGGGTCAAGTGACTTACCCAGGGTCACAGAGCTAACATGCGAGGTTAGATTTCAACTCAGCAAGATGAATCTTCCTGACTCCCAGGATACCTCACTGTTCACATGGACAAAGAGTAGGTAAAGAGAGGCCAAGATGGAGATGGAAAGGTTCCAGATAAAAGGCTGGTCAAATAAGGGAATTTCAGAGCTTCATGGTGTATTTGTAGATGATCTGTGGGTATGATTTATGACCATTTTTGTGGATCATGAGAAGTGAGTAGGATTTGTGAGGGAATGTGTGTGTGTTGAAGTTCCTCAGGAGGAAGGCAGGCACTGGGAAGGAAAGATCATTGAGCTTGGTGAGGGAAGAAGGGGAAGGAAAGAGAGAGAGAAGAAGGGGGGTATCTCTGAGGTCTATAGAGAGTGGCTTCCAGAATTGTGGTGGGAGACACAGGTACGTGGGTTGCCTGGTCCTCCAAGGACAGGCTATTGAGTGTTGTGGGTAAGGGGAGAACCTAGAAGAGGCTGTGAGAAGCAAGACATGTTCCAAATGCTCCCTCTCCCAGAGATCAGAGAGCAAGTAGGGAAAGTACAGCCTGTGTTGGAAAGGATGGCCAGCAGGGCCGTGTCAGGAGGAGAAGGGCCAGGTCAGAGACTGCAGAAGGTAGAAGGAGCCAAAGAGAAAAGCTGACTCTTGCCCCAAGACTCAGTTTGACCTCAGTGGTGCCCTCTTTAATCGGAGTTCCAGGTGTCTCCTCCCAAGGGCTAACACTGTAGATTTCCACTTCCTGGCCGGCAGTCTAGGCCACGCCTCCACACACTGGGGCTTTGTCCCACCCATCCCTCTCTGAAATGTCTTAACATAACAGTGACATACTTTGGGTTTGGTTTTATTGGGCCAGACCTGGGATTCCACTGGTGTAAAGAACTTGCAGTGAGGAAACTCTCTCTCCTAATACAGATTAGGGCCTGAAACAGAAGCCGAGCTCCACTTAGCCTGACTCCAACAGACCATGCTGCCTGTCCACATATGGCTTCTTAATAGCCTCTTTCTGTGGCCTCTGCTCTGTTCTTTCTGCTGAAATGCTCACCTTCCTCAGCCCACCCTTTTCCTTCCTGATTCTCCCTTCACTTTCCTGACCACGGCATCTCTGTTTCAGTCCTTTGCTGCTTGGACTTCCTTCTCCCTAACTGTGGACATCTCCACACAGCTACCCCAGCCCCCTTTAGTCCAAACTGGCATTTCCCTTCTTTTCTCTCGGTAATGATCTTGCCTGGTTCCGTGTTCATGCAATTGACTTCCAAGCCACTACTCAGGCCTGGTCTTTCCACTGGTGCTCAGCCTCATGTCTCCAACTGCTGAATGGGATAATTCTTGTCATAAAGAAGAGTAATGACCAAATTGATCATTGTAGTTCTCATCTTAGCTCTGTGTTAAAAGTCATAGCTTAAGACAAGATTCAGGACAAGGAGAATGGAGCTTGAGGCTTCATTACTTGCTATAATGAAATTTAAGATGAAAAACTTAACGTTGTTTATTTGCTAAAGGTGCTTTAAAGAAGGAGCATATCTAGTAATAGCTGGCCTGTCTTTGGTTCCCCCAGACAGATCTCGTTCTTGGTACTTCTTCCACTGCTGGGCTTTTCTTCTAGGTAGACACCATGGTTTAGCTGCAGTCCCTCAGGTTTGTGTGGAGTGGGACCAAATACAGAGCCTTCTAAAGCTGTGAAGCTACTTCCATTGTAACCCTTTCTTTCCACCCATTTGCTGTACAGAAGTGCTGAGTATTAAAGTGTTTGTGAAGGTGGTGAGGATCCTGATTTGGCCATTACCAGCAGGAAGCCACAGTGGCTCATTAATCCTGGTCTTTTTCTGTTCCCCTTTGCCTTCTTAAAATTTGCCTTTTTTTAAAAATTACTCTTTCACTATACATTCTTGCCTCTCCCTAAGGATACTAGAACCACCTATTTGTGTGACAACTTTGGTGATAAAAGAAAAGTCAATAATAACCAAAAAGAAGTGCCAGCACTGGCCTACTCTTGCTAGTTAATACTTTAGAGGATAATTCAGCAAGCCAATTTAGTGATCATTCCACTTTTTAACTCTTGGTTTATTTGTTTCAAGGTCATTAAAAATGTTACTACCAAACAAGTAAAAGTTACTCTTCAGTGAGTATTTATTTATTACCATGTTTTACTGCCAGTAGTTAAACTTGAATAATTATATAAATGTAGATGCTTTGATGTTGCTATATTAAAAGCATCCATCCTTTCTCCCAGAAGTGATATAAGGTTCAGGATACCCCCTACATATCCCATGGGAGAAGAGATGAATGAAACATGAGGTCAAAGATATTTTTAAATGCTCTTTTAAGGGGGAAAAAATGCAGAATGAGCAGGATGAAACGATGAGTGTATCTAATATGTTCATTTGTATTTGACATGCCTGCTTCTTGAAAGAGAGATTTCCTGACCCCTCTTAAGACAGCTTCCAAATCAGAATAAGGAAACACATATCCCCAGGCACATATTTATGAAGAACTAAGAGATTATTGTAAGGAATTGGTTTCAAAGGGGACTGGAGAGGACAATCTCCTAATAGCCTTAAGATCAAGTTCAGAGACTAGAGAAAGGAAATGAAATCAATGAAATTGGGGAACTCGATCCCAAGATACATTGGGAGAACTAGGTTGCTAGAAGGAATTTCCTCTTTTGAAAAGTCTATATCCTTGAATTCACGAATTCAATCACAATATAGGAAATAATGCCTTTGCTTTCCTACAGGTTTTGTTGAAAAGGCTTAGAACATTTTTTCATGTAATTGGTGCTAGCTCTTAGTTTGAGAGAGAGTATCATATATAAGGAAAGGTCCATTTATCCTGAACTTTTAAATATTTATCATTTGTTGAATGCCTCATGTCTTCACAAATGCAGATACAGTGAATATGGTCACCATTTTCCATCATTACCTGCAGGCTACAAAGAAACCTTAAGTGTAGCAGCATCAGTAATATTTTGCCTAAGCTCCTACAGACCTGTCTTATATAGGAAGCCTGCTCTGAACTCCTCTTTTGAATAATACTCACTAGTTCTCTACTTAGTTCCTGGGTATTAGGCTTGTTTTTCTAGTTTAGAGGAAACTTTCTCAGTGGAGAGATTGCCATGTCTGGAGTCCAGAAGACCTGAGATCAGATCTAGTGTCAAATATGTATTAGCCATGTCATCTGAGCAAATCACTTACTCTCTTGTTTGCTCCAGTTTCCTCATTTGTAAAATGGGGAATAGTGGTCCCTACCTTGTGAGGTTCCAAGGAGGTCTTAGCACAATGCCTGGCACATAGTAGTCTATAGGTATTAGCTGTTATTAAATTGTAGACCCCTTAAGAATGGGGACTGATTGTGTTTTATGCTTTGCTATTGTCTAGAACACCCAACACTCTGAATAGAATAACCATTAAATACCTACTGAATAAGTAATTGATAAGATTGTGTAATAAGTAATTTTTCTAGAAAAATATATGGGATCTTTTGCATCAATAGGAGGTCACCAGGCTTTTCTCATAGAAATGCTAGACCCATACATAAGTGTCTAAACTGGTTTTATTCTTCCAAAATCTAAGTGGCCATTTATGTTTCAGGGCTTTGTTTTACTGAAGTTTTATCTCAAAAAATTAAACATTTGTGATGCAGTTAAAAGAATCTTCTTTGCTAATATCAGGAAAAGCAAAAGTCAATCTTCACATCTTTGGCTTTTCTAAATGTATACTATCATTAGGACCTTGTTTCTTGGTAACAAAGAAAACTCAAAAGGAGAGTGGCAGATTTAAGTGATATAATCTGAAATTTGATGATATCTAAGATCTCGATAACTTTGAAAATTTTTTTTAAAATTGTGACAATTCTTTAAATGCTGTATTGATAACTTGATCTGTACCTTCCCACTTACATAAAATGTTAGCAGTCCAATATAATTCTGAGATTTTTTTTCTTGTAGTTTTAATGATAATAGCTAACATATATAAGGCATCCAGGTTTGTAAAGCCTTTTACAGGCATCTTATTTGAGTCCCATGATAACCCTAGGAAGAAGCTGTTATCTTCATTTTACAGATGAGGAAACTGAGGCCGGGAGAAATAAAATAACTAACCTAGAGTCACAGCTAGCAAATGCCTGAGGCTAGAGTTGAACTGACCTTTTTGACTCCAAGTCTAGCACACAGTTCACCATAATGTTATTTGTTTCTGTTTTTCAGATTTTTGAGTGAATATGATTTGGAGGAAAATATGTTAGCTTCTGGTATATTTCATATTTCTAGATCTCTTGTAATGCAGCACAACTTTTTTTTTTTTGACTAATTTTTTTACTCCTTCTTTCTAGATTTCTGCTACAGTGTCTTGAGGATCTTGATGCCAATCTAAGAAAATTAAATTCTCGTTTGTTTGTAATTCGTGGCCAGCCAGCAGATGTGTTTCCTCGACTTTTCAAGGTATGTTTTAATATTTGATACTCTCAACTATGAAAATAATATATTTGGTGTATAAATTTTAGCCAAGGACAAAAGTTTAGGGAAATTGTGTAGTTGAATCTTAATTCATAAAATGTTGGGTCATCTAATCCACTTGCTTTACTTTATTCACAAAATAAATCCTGGAGAAGTAGTCAGTTTTATTCAAACTGGCATAATTTGTTATTATTAGAATTGGGTCACATCTTCATTTCACAAATGATGAAACTGATGTTCACAGTTTTCAGCTTCTCTGGGAAACCTCTGCTTCCCTTAATCTTCCTATAACTCCTGGTCATGAAGTCATCGTGGGAGTGGGAGAGAAATAACTTTCTTCTTACTGATGGCAGAGCTATTGTTGTGTGCTAAATGGGGCCACAAGGGCTTTCTGTTGCTTGCCAAGTAGACACTGAAGATGTGATCAGAATTGGTGGTGGTTTTTCTCTCCTATTTGCCTCCCACCATTCTACCTCACTCCCAATCTTTTTCCATGGCCTTCATGAAAGAAATCTGGCTCGATTAAAGTCTGACCATGACTGCATCTATTCATGAGCCCTGCTTTTCTCTCAGTTACATTGAAGAGTTTCATGTAGAAAGTAAGTAAAATACACTTGAGTGTACAAATCTGTTCACGTATACATACATACATATACATATATACATATGCATGCATATGTATGTATGTATACAAATACACATGAGCCAATGTATGCAGTAACATTAGAAGCAAAAACCCGTTTATTTGAACTAAAATCAGACTTTGATTGGATAATTTTTGAATTCACTGTTTTTTTTTTCAAAAATATGATACATTTAATTGTTTTAAACTTTTAAAGTGTTTTGTCAAGTTAGCTCCTGTCTACCAGTTTATAAATTGATTTCTTTCTGTTTATGGATATGTAAATATATACACATATATACACATTCATACGCGTTATTGTATTAAATTCCCTAATAAGAAATTTGATGTGTTCTGTCTAGAATAGTAAAACTAATTCTTTTGTTGATGGCATAGTAGCAAACACTAATAAATATGTAGACATAGATTTTTAGGTTCATGAATCTTTTTATCTCTGATTTGATAATAATATGATTTGACTAGCCTTTGACAGTTTACTAATAGAGTGAAATACCCAATAACAAGCACTTGTTCTCAATAGTCTTTGTTGATTAAACAACAGGAAGTTGGCATTTCCAATCTTAGACCATTTAATACTGCTCTGGAGGCTGCAGATATTCACCTTCCTACTCTAGCATCTTGCTAGAGGGCCTTTCTCTCTTTGGATTGAATCTCATTTTGCATCTGATCCTGTCTACTCCCCATCTACAAAATGAGCTGTGATTTCCCCCAAGTTTAAATTCTCCTGTTTGTCATTTTAATACTTTGTACCCAGATAAGTCATCACCTGGATCCATACCAGAATAAAAGAAAGGATACAGATACTGAAGTTGATTGTGATATTATCTCCAGTCAAAATTATTTAAACAAATTGTTGATTTTCAAAAATGAGAACCAAACAAAAACAAAGACGTAGACTTTTACCCACATTTCTTAAGTGTGTAAAAGCATACACTTAAAGAAGCATAACCATTCTGAAGCATAGTGGTGGCAAGAAAGCTGTGGGGGCATGTGTATACTACTTTGGCGCACCGTGTTTCTTAAGTGGAGAGTGTTGCACTTCAAAAGGCTCCATCCAGATCATAAGGCTCTTACTCATTATATAGAGAATGAACAAAGCTTTCCCTCAAATAAAACAAGAGCAACAATTGAGAGGAAAACAAGTCTGCAGCTGCTTAGCCCAGTTTAAGTTTATTGTTCTGAAAGCATTTGTAGATGAAATTGGAAAGAGAATAACAAATAGACAAGAGGAGGAACAGATCTGCTTGCATTACTCTCGGAATCTCTTTCTGTCGTCAATGATACTGGACTGACCCCATTTGGACTCTAACCTCAGGACTGGCAGCATCAATACCATGGGAGAGTGTAATGATGGCACAAAAGTAGAGGAAGAAGAGTGGACGTGCTGATTTTGAGATTCTAATGGGGTATCTAAGTGAAAATGTCCTGTAGGTCCTTGGTTCCATGGGATTGTAGTTTGAAAAACAGAATAGATTTGGAAATCATCTACATAAAGGTGGGAATTGAGTAATCGTTACTTTATATATCTCATTTGAACCCATGGCAATGATGAAATTTGGAAGTAGTAGTATAGAATGAAATAAAAGACAGAGGCTGTGAGAGCTGGGTTGGAATCAGGACTAGTGGTCTGGGTATGTGAGGATGCTACCATTCCCGGGATTCTTGTCCCTGTCGGTCTTTTGGTGACACTGGGTCAGCAGTTGTTGCTTGTGATTGTTGTGATAAAAATCTGTGATGAGGATCTAAGGTACAAAAGTCCAAGTGTAATGTCCAAAAGTCTAAGTGTAATTTTTCATGAGAGTTAGCAGTGGCTAATGACAGAGGTTGGTGGCCCCTCAGTGACCAGAGAGACAACTTTTTTTTATTATTGTTATAGCTTTTTATTTACAAGATATATGCATGGGTAATTTTTCAGCACTGACAATTGCAAAATCTTTTGTTCCAACTTTTCCCCTCCTTCTGTCCACCCCTTCCCCCAGATGGCAGGTTGATTAATACATGTTAAACATGTTAAAGTATAAGTTAAATACAATATATGTATACGTGTCCATACAGTTATTTTGCTGTACAAAAAGAATTGGACTTTGAAATAGTGTACAATTATCCTGTGAAGGAAATCAAAAATGCAGGCGGACAAAAAGAGAGGGATTGGGAATTCTATGTAGTGGTTCATAGTCATCTCCCAGAGTTCTTTCGCTGGGCGTAGCTGGTTCAATTCATTACTGCTCTATTGGAACTGATTTGGTTCATCTCATTGTTGAAGAGACCCATGACCATCAGAATTGATCCTCATATAGTATTGTTGTTGAAGTATATAATGATCTCCTGGTCCTGCTCATTTCAGTCAGCATCAGTCCATGTAAGTCTCCAGAGAGACAACTTTTTAAACAGTTTGGTGGTTACGTGAGGTCCAGAGATGCAAAGGAATGTATGACTTTGAAGAGTGGGACTACACATCATTTGGGGATTAGCAAGAGGCGCTCTTTAGAATCCAGAACAATGGGGAAAACAGAACTGAGTAACAACTCTGGGAAGTCACTCGGTGCCGGAGAGACTCCTGTGCTGAGCAAAGCCCTCCTGCCCAGGTTGACTCCTCCTGCATTCATCCTCATTATCTCCCTCAAGGGATCATCTTTGGGTCTTACAAGCTCTACTAGTAAAGGCTGATGCAATTAATGTGCTCCATAGTGATTAGTTTCATTGATTAACTAAAACTCTAATCATTCAGTAATCATTCAGTAATCTAAGTCAATAATTAGTAATCTAAACTTCACAAGGTGTAAGGAAAAGGGCCCTTTTCTCCACAGTAATTTCCCCCCTAAATAATAGTTTCAAGAGTAAGACTGGAAGCAGGCCTAATGATATGTAGGCCAATGATAGCACCACAGCTCTTGAGTTCAAGGTCCTGGACTGTCTCCACTGAGATCTGGGAGGAAATGGTAATCAAGGAGGCGGTAATGATTTTCCTGGCTCATGCTGCCTCCCACCTGTCTGTCAGGGGACCTTATTTCACCTCCACCTCATACCATCTTTCATACGTTGCCTCCTCTCTCTACTCATGTAGCCATTTGGCAGACCTGGCTCATGGGTCAAGCCCTTGGCTCATGCTTAGGCTGCCTCTTTAATTAATTACCTCCTCTGGGCCAGTCTGCCCAATCTGACCATTTTCCACTCAACATGCAAAAAGATTTTGTTCTAAATCTGTCACTCATCTACTCAGTAAACCACAGTGATTCCCCATCACCTCCAGGGTCAGATATAAAGTGCTCTGGCATTTCAACCCGTCCTGGCTTCCCATTCTTCTTAAACTTTAGTTCTCTCCATCCTCTCTGTAATTGGACACATTAGCTTACATGAAAACATTTCCTGAAACTATAAGCTCCCTGAGATCAGGGATGATTTCATTCTTATTTCTGGGAGATCATTAAGGAGATAGTACCCACTATGTTTGGCAAATAATAGGTTTAGGAAATATAAGATAAAGGGAGAGATGGATAGCTAAGAAAGTATGATTAGAAAGAGGAATTTCAGAATTTACAGTCATGGAGGTGACATTATCAGTGAGATCTAAACTGTGGCCATTCCTAGGTCTAGAAAGATTTACATGCACTGATGCTGAGCAAAAAAAGCAGAACAGGAATACACTGCACACAATAACAGCAAGAAATGTACAATGATCAACTGTGAAAAACTTAGTTCTTCTCAGTGGTCCAGTGATTCAAAGCAATCTCAATAGACTTTGGACAGAAAATGCCATCTGCCTCCAGAAAAAGAACTAAAGAGCCTGAATGTAAATCAATACATGCTATATTCACTTCTTCTTTCTATGTTTTTTTCCCCCTCTCCCATTGTTTTTCCCTTTTGCTTTGGTTTTTCTCTCATAATTCATAAAGCAATACATATTAAAAATAAATAATGTTTTAAAAAAGAAAATATAAACTCTGGCCATTCTTGAGATGGAATGAAAATGTAAGTCAGGGACCTGAGGTGATTGATGAACTCTTAAGTATTTATTCATCTATCTGAAGTCTCCAAATATAAGAACAATATTGGAGAAGAAAGTAAAACTGAGCCAGCTACTGAACCACAGAAAAAGAAGGGAGATTGCTGGGAGGTTGGTATATTATTGCGACTAGGAGGGAGCAGAACGCTGAAGGCCACAGACCCGAGACTGTGAGCGTGAAATTGGTAGTAAAGAAGCACTCTCGTCCTGGCCCTATATTTGAGAGTGCAGGAAAGGAGGAGTCTCTCACTGGAGGAGCATGTGCTGTGCTGCTCTGCCTTTCTCCACGAGATCCCAGAAAGCCCTTCACTCCCTTCTGCCCTGGACTTTGTGCCTCAGGGGGACTCTCTACCCTTCTCTCCCCCATTGGACAGCTCCTCTTGTCAAATTTGTGAAGGGCCTAGCAGGGCTTGGCACTTAGCAGGTGCTCCCTTCCCAGAATCTCCATCAGTGAGAGTACCTGGGCCAACCATTTTCACTTGACTGCACTTGTCTGGATTCCTCCATCATCCACATCCCCTTGCAGCTTCCTTTTTTGTGTTGATTTCCCCCATTTGAATAAGCATCTTGAGGGTAGGAACTGACTCTTGGCTTGCATTTGTATTCCTAGCACTTGACACAGTAGCTGGCACATAGTGAACATTTAATGAATATACTTATGGAGTAATGGATAGAATCAGCTTTGGGAGTGGGAACCTCTATAGTTTGTCCTTCCATACCCTGGACTCCCAGGGTGAAAGTGAGGGAAGCATCCGAACTACAGTTATTACTTCTACTGTTGTCCAACTGCAAGTGAATGCTGATGTGTATATGAGAAGGTCAGAGATATACATAGAGATGGTCTTAAGCATTAGGAACACTTGGGGATTCACTTGCCCACACCAGATGGAACATTTGCTCCAAAGCCTCACCACGGTGGGCGTACAAGACAGCAGAATATATTCTGCATGTCAGAGAAACACCTAACTCGCAGTCTTTTGAGGAAATAGTTATCCTGGTACCTCTGGCTCCCTGGGACTTAGAATGGATCTGTTTCAGAAAAATCCTGAAGAATGTGATTCTCCTCTCAGAAACTTGGCTGAAAGACTTGTTAATGATTTTATCTGTCCAGAAATTAAATGACCTCTTGGGGCAAGGGGAGTGAATTCCCTGTCATTAGAAATGTTCAATTAGTGCAACAGCCACCATGCAACCATTTATGAGAGATCTTGTAAGTGGACCGCCAACTTCTGATGTCCCCTCAACTCTTAATGCTTCTTGAATTCGTCATGTATATGACGAATGCACACTCTGGTCCCATCATTTCATTCTTGATATAAATGTCTGCCATTGCCCTGGTTGTATAGTTATTCAAATTAAAGTATCAAGTAAGTGATACGTTTGCCATCCTAGGATAAATCATTCTTGAATGGAATAGTAATCCCTCGCCTGTCCTGGGATATAGTTTCTGATTTCACCTTCTTGTGGTCTTCTCCTGCCTCCTGTGGATGTCTGTGGAGGCACCTCTTTTAAGATTTAGACTTTTCAGCCAGCCAGCCCATTTCCCTGTATTCTTTGAGATAAAATGCTTGCAAGGGATAACATAGCCATGAACAACATTAACTCCGTAGATATCATAACTTGTAATACACCTGTTAACTGTTGTGAAGATGGACGTAAGATCATTTTATAAGCTGTAAATATGAGCAGTTTTTAGAGACCTACAGAGTAATTAAAGGGGATGAATCAATACAAATTAATGGTGTTCAAAATGTATCTTTACAGAAGGATCTTGCCTAATTGTATTTCTTTTACTATTATAATGAGGGGAAATAATTTATTAATATCTGTTTGTTTGATCTGCATTCTTTTATTTTAGGAATGGAACATTGCTAAGCTTTCCATCGAATATGATTCTGAACCCTTTGGGAAGGAACGAGATGCAGCTATTAAGAAACTGGCCAGTGAGGCAGGGGTGGAAGTCATCGTACGGATTTCACACACTCTGTATGACCTTGACAAGTAAGTTCTGTGTCAGGATCCTAAAAACGTGCTTTCATATGGGGATTAACAAATAATAAATAAGCATTTAGTGAACACTTACTGTGTTGTGCTAGGTACTGTGTACATGTGGGTATGATTTTAATCTTCCTACCTCATCCTATACCATCCCCCTGTTTGGAATGCTCTGCCCCCTCCTCCATTCATCACCTTCCTTCCCATCCAAAAAAGGCCATCATCAGGAATCAAAATAGACTCTGGGAATTTCTCATCACACAGCTATCCCAGCGATTGTACTCTTCATCTGCTGGACTGAGAGGAAGTAACCAAGGTTGGCTTTCCATGGTGGGCTCATGGTTACCTGTCTGCTGGTAGTCACAGAGCAGTGCTTGACCACTTCATTCTGACTCACGGTGATCAGTCCTTCCTGTCCAGTCAGAGTATTTGTCTATACCTCAGAGGACCCTTGTGTTGTTTTACTCTAATGAATACAAGTGGCCCTTGAGGGACCTTGGCCTTGGGTCATGCAATATGTCTATATCCCCTTATATAACTCATTGCAGTTCGTGTTTGATAATAGTAAGCCCGCCGATATTTCTTGAATTAATAAGTATAGAATAACATAACATGTTGCAGAAATGTTAAAATTCCTCGCAGTCTTTGTAGGCAAATTGGTGTTCCTTTAGTTAGATGCTCATTTTCACAAATTAGTATTATAAATCCTTTGCCTTACCAGTCTACAGTTGGTGTACTTTATACCAAAGTAATTTATTCAGTGCCTTTGCAAAAAATAATTATAGCAGAAAATAATTATGGTCTTGACCTACCAAATGTCTTCATTTGCATCTAAAATTCAAGAGGCCTTTGATAATGAATTTTAAATTTGCTTCCCAGGAGGAAGGCTTTACTCTTGGTTTCAACTCATTCATGTCAGCAGAAAAAGGGAATGTACTGAACATTATTGTATCATTTTGTTCTCATATCTTCTATGTGTAATTGTGTATATATTTAGAGAAAGGTAGACCTTTCTAAATATTACATTTAGATTAGAATCCAAACCATGAATAATGGTGAGATTAACTGACTAATTCAGCTGATAGATGTGGATAATGTACATATTCCAAGAGATTATAAAGGGACAGACAAATTTAAGTCTATGTTTTTGGGGAGAAATTATGGAGACCAGGATAGACTCAGAAGGGAGATTTCCTCACCCATTCCACAAAGGCATCTCTGTCCTGAAGCATCCATTCCCTCTTTGTGTTTCAAATGAGGGAGGGGGGGGGGGGGGGGGGGGGGGGGGGGGGGGGGGGGGAGAGAGTGTGTGTGTGTGTGTGTGAGAGAGAGAGAGAGAGTGAGTGTGTGTGTGTGTGTCTGTGTGAGAGAGAGAGAGAGAGAGAGAGAGAGAGAGAGAGAGAGAGAGAGAGAGAGTATCCCATTTAAGTTTCTTTATAAGGATTTTTATTAACCTACCATAAATGAATTTCATTTTCCTATCTTTGAATAGAGATGTTGCAAAGTTAATTAGGAATTAGTTTCATATTTTTTAATACTAATACTAGATATTGTTTCCCCTTATACAACAGGATCATAGAATTGAATGGTGGACAACCACCTCTGACGTATAAAAGGTTCCAAACTCTGATCAGCAAAATGGAGCCATTAGCAACGCCAGTAGAGACGATAACACCTGAAGTGATGCTCAAGTGTGTTACTCCCCTCTCAGATGAACATGATGAAAAATATGGCGTTCCCTCACTGGAAGAGCTAGGTGTGTTAAAGTAATTTCTTCTCCCCTCCTTCCCTCCCTCCTTTCCTTCCTCCTTCCCTCCCTCCTTCCCTCTCTCCCTCCTTCCTTTCCTCACTCCCTCCCTCCCTCCCTCCCTCCTTTCACTCCCACCCTGCATTGCTTTATTAATCAGTTTGGAAAAGAAAAATCATTGCAAAATGGAAAAACCATGGGAGTGGGGGGGGGGGGAAGAAAAAAGAAATTAACATAGCATGTATTGATTTACATTCTGTCTCCTTAGTTCTTTTTCTGGATGCAGATGGCATTTTCTGTCCAGTCTATTAGGATTGCTTTGGATCACTGAACCATTGAGAAGAACCAAGGCTTTCACAATTGATCATTATTCGTTCTTATTGTTATTATGTACAGTGTATTCCTGGTTCTGCTTGTTTCACTCAGCATCTATTCATGTAAATCTTTCCAGGCTTTTCTAAAATCAGCTTGTTCATCATTTTTATAGAACAATAATATTCCATAATATTCATATATCACAACTTGTTCAATCATTCCCCAATTAATGGGCACCCACTCCATTTTCCAATTCTGTGCCACCACAAAAAAAGGCTGCTGCAAACATTTTGCACGTGTGGGGCCTTTTCTCTCCTTTGTGATTTGTTGAAGGGATTTATAACTTAGAGGTAAAGGCCCCCGGCCTTGGGGGCCAGGATGAGACTATGGTGGTGATTGATTTCACTTGACTGTGTGTTTATTACAAAAGCACAGACACTTGGGAAGTTGAACTTATAAACTTAAAAGGAAAGGCCAACTCTCCAATCAATTAATCAGTATATATTTATTAAGCACCTACTATGTGCTAAGCACTGTCCAGAATAGGGAATTGCATCTCTTTCATATGTGGGAATGCCCATTTCAGTATTAAGTTTAGAATTAAATGTAGAATAAAAATGTTAAAATAAACGATTCTAGCTGGAATTTAAGAGGAACTATAAGTCACAGCACTCAGCTTCTGCCATACCAACGTTTAATCTATCTACTGAGGAAGGAAAATGAAAAGTGCTAAATGAAAGTTGGAAACTAACAGATTAGTCATTAGAGATATCTGCGTTTGTATGCCATGTGACGTTGGAGCCAATCCTACAGCTTTCTGATGCAAGCCTCAAAAACAGGCCTGTCCTTAGTCTCTGTACCAGTGTAACTCAAGTGCCTTCTGTGGGCCAGGCCTGAGGCTGGCCTCCAGAAGCTCGTCTGGGATGAGGAAGGTGCGTAAACAGCCTTGTGCAGATGAGACAGACGCAGGATTGGGGGGCAGGCAGTCCTCTCGGAGGGAACTGGGAATGATTTTCTGTACAAGACGGAGTTTTAGCTGGGACTTGAAGGCAACTCGGAAAGCCGGGAGGTAGTAGCAAGGAGACAGAGCTCTCCAGGCACAGGGGACCATCCGTGAAGGCCCCCAGAGGCAGGGGCAGCATATCAGGTTCCAGGAACAGGTCACAGATCAGGGAGTGAGGAAGGAAGAGCATGGGGGACCAGGGGACAATGAAAGCCAAGCAGAGGATTTCATATCAAATTCTGGAGGTGACAGGGAAGTTGTGGATTTTACTGGCCAGGGGGTCAGACTGGGGCTTGAGGAGAATCAGATTCATGGGGGAGGGAGCGGGTAGACAGATGCGGCCGACAGGTAAGTAGGGTCATGAGGTGGCAGGGGCCGGCCCCTCAGAGACAAGGCAGCTGATTGGATGTGGGGTGAGAGTGAAGGAGGACTCGGTGTGACATCGGTCCTGGCTGACGTAGGCGACAGTGATGCCCTCCACAGGAATAGGGAAATTGGGAAAAGGGAAGGCCCCAGAGGGCAAGACCCATTGGGTCCAGTATTGGAGTGAGTTTGGGGGACTTGGTGCTCATCCAGTAGGCTAAGTTGGAGATGTGAGGCTGGAGCTTAGGAGAGAGGTAAGGGCTGGAAAAGTCGATCTGAGAAATGTCAACCTAGAAATGACCATTGAATCCAAGGGAGATCGTGAGATCACTAAGTGAAATTGGATAGAGGGAAAAGAGAAGAAAGGAATCTTTGGCATTCAGCAACTTCTCAAATAAATACGGTAGAAGACCTGGATTCAGATCCCACATCTGACAGTGTCCGTGTAAGCCCAGACATTTAATCTTAAGCCTCGGTTTCCCCAGATGTCACTAGAGACAATAATCTCTTTTGTTTTATGGTACACGGTGGTAGTGAGAATCATGAGTCAAACATTAAAGTGCTTTAGAAGCATTGCTTTATTCACACTCACATAATTACTGATGTTACATTAGTTCATCTTTTAACACTAGCTAAGCACCTACCGTGTGCCTCTGGCTCTCTCCCTGACTGAAAGCCATCTTTTCTGTTTCCACAGGTTTTGATACTGATGGCTTACCTTCTGCCGTGTGGCCGGGGGGGGAGACGGAAGCCCTCACGCGCTTGGAGAGGCATCTGGAAAGAAAAGTATGCTCATCTCTGCCCCCTTGCCAAGCTAGCACTTTAGAAACAATTTCTCTCCCTCCCTTTAAAAATAACAGTGGCAGGGGCATTGCAGGAACCACATTCCAGGTTCCGATAATTTGAGCAGAGAGCGCCGAGACAGGTTAAACCTGATGGGGCGAGAAGGCACCTGGCTGAGCGATGGGGCTCTGGGCCACTTTGGTTGCTGCTGGGTGGGCGGCCCGTCCCCTTCCCTGAGCTGCATGTCCTTGCACCTCCAAGGTCCCTCCCTGAGAGGGGGTGCATCTCTCTGCTGCCGCTTGGGACCCCGTGCCTGACGTGGGCCAAGTGATGCCTTCTGCACGGAGGAAGCCTGGCCCCCTGCCGGTCTCCTCACCCGGACCTCCTCAGACACGACCGTGTTGTGGAGATATCTCGGCCCCCTGTGACTGGGTCTTCCTTCCCTTGGCTGAGCCCATGGGACGGCCGGAGCAGAGGCCCCAACCTCTGGCTTCCTGATCTCCTTTCTAACACTGTCAGAGGGGCATTGCATGGAATAAGTTCTGTCCATTGTTCACCAAAAAGAGCTGGGTCAGAGAACGTTCAGGAAAAACGACTAACTAGACTTCTCTATGGCTTTAGGCTTGGGTGGCCAATTTTGAAAGGCCAAGAATGAATGCGAATTCCCTTCTCGCGAGCCCTACCGGCCTCAGCCCTTACCTGCGCTTCGGCTGTCTGTCGTGTCGGCTGTTCTACTTCAAGCTGACGGACCTTTACAAGAAGGTAGGACCCTGGTTCCAAGTGCCCCAACCCAGCCGGCCACGGCTCCTGGCCGTCCTGGACCCCCTAACGCTCTGCTTTCTCCTTGTCAGGTAAAGAAGAACAGCTCGCCTCCCCTCTCTCTCTACGGGCAGCTCTTGTGGCGCGAATTTTTCTACACGGCAGCCACAAACAACCCACGCTTTGATAAAATGGAAGGAAACCCCATCTGTGTTCAGATTCCCTGGGATCGAAACCCCGAGGCGCTGGCCAAGTGGGCCGAAGGCAGGACGGGCTTCCCGTGGATCGACGCCATCATGACCCAGCTGCGTCAGGAGGGCTGGATTCACCATTTGGCCAGACACGCGGTCGCCTGCTTCCTGACCCGAGGGGACCTGTGGATCAGCTGGGAGGAAGGCATGAAGGTGGGCACACTCCCCGCACAGCCCGGGCACCCCAGGTTGGAGACCCGGGGCTCTGTGTCCCTCTCTGGACCTTAGTGTCCTCACCTAATGGTGAGCGGATCCGTAAGGTCCTCAGGGCTGAGGTTCTGAGAATCTAAGGTGACTCGGAATCATAGAGACTCGAGAGACAGAGAGCATTGATTAATAAGCACCCACGGGAGGCTGGGCACAGTGTGAAGCACAGGGCTGGAAAGAAAGGCAGAAGCCCAATTGCTGCCCTCAAGGAGCTCCCATTCTGTATACACACAACTGCACGCACTGAATTAGGAACAATCAGGATGGGCTTCCTGTGGGAGGAGGCCTGAAAAAAGCCAGGAGGCAGGAGATGGACGGCGTGCTCCAGAAACGGCTAGGAGGCTGCGTCACTAGACTCCAGAGTGTGTGTGTGTGTGTGTGTGTGTGTGTGTGTGTGTGTGTGTGTGTATGCATGGGTGCACACGTGAGGCCGGTGGAAAGACTAGAAAATTAGAAAAGAACTAGAGGGTGTAGAAGCCACATCAATCATTTTCTGTGGATCCCAGAAATAATAGGGAGCCATCGATATCTGTTAAAGACGGAACATAGTTTAGACAGATCTGGTCTCCTCCTATGGAGGATGGGCTGGAGCAAGAGAGACTCGAGGCCAGAAGACTCAGGCATGAGGGGCCAGGGCCTCCCCATGCAGTGACCATCCAGCCAGCCCTACAGGATGGTTCCCATCCCTCCAGGGGCCTGGTGGCAGTGCCTCTGCTTCAGAGGAAGGACCCGAGTCCCACTGAAGCCCCTTCTCTGTGAAGAACTGCCCCATTTACTCTCCAGTCTCAGGGTCCTGACTGCTGCCATTCAAGGCACAATCAATAGTGGCCCCTTTTATAAACTGCCCAGTCCTAGAAATCTGGGACCTTTGATTGGGAGGAACCTCCAAGTTCAGCTGGCCAGGACCACCCCTCTTCACATCCGTGGGGCAGCTGCCGGGACATCCCTATTTCATGGGGAAGCCCATTCTCCTGAGGGACAGCCCTAAGCGTTCCTTCTGCCCCACTCTTCTGATCACCATTCCACAAAATAGCTCCTTGTGCATGGAAAGGCAAATGTGCCACCCCCTGCTGCTGTCCCAGTTCTCTTCTTCAGGATTAATCCCCTCCCCCCCCCCCAGTCCAGTCCGTTAAACCTGTAAGACCCCAGTATTTTTCATATGAACCCCACCTAAACCCAGCCTCCCCTTCTGTGCCGGTGCAGTAACATTCAGATTGTTTTTGGTCCTAAGTATATGCTGCTGTTTGGATCCTTGTTCAAACCCTCTGTGAGCTCTCATTCCCCAATTCCATCCTATTTCTCGTGGTATTCCTCTCAGTGTTTGCTCACTTAAAAATCTGATAAGTCAGTGACAGAGGTGGGGTTCAGGGTCACATGGCCTGGCTGACTCATTTCTATTATGAGATGGTACTTGGGCAGCAGCGAGCACAGTGGCTGGCAGAGAGAAGGTGCCCGTCAGCCAACACTACTTGTTTTGAAAAAGCAGAGTTCACCAGTATAGAACTGTAACACTCATGAAGTTCCTTCTTTACACCAGTCCTAAGAGGTAGGTGCTGTGGGTTTTCTTTATTTATTTTCATTTTACAGATGAGGAAATTGAGGCTTAAAGGGGTTTTTTCACTCCCAAGGCCTGGGTTGTTCTTGTGGCTGTGTCCTGCCCTCCAGCCCATAGTCTCCCTCTTGTTCCCGTGGGTATCCCAAGAAACGTCCTGTGCCTCCAGTCAGGCTCCTGACACTCCTAGGCCAGAGGAAATCAAATGCATTTGGCAAGACTTCAGGAAACTTAAGTGCCCGCCATTGTGCCAGGCAGACAACCACAGCAAGTGACAGTAACCAAGTTGTCAAGGACTGTGCTTATAAATTCTGCCGCTATAAAGAAGAGCGTGCGTGCGTGCATGCGTGTGTGTGTATCATGTATATTAGTGTAGGTGTGTGAGAGAGACAGGTGGGCAGAAGAGGAAGGAGAGTGCAGAGGTGAAAGGGTCCAAAGGAGGATCCTATGCTTTTCCATGTTCCTGAAGAGCATAGAACTCCTACACTGGTCACCTTCCTTTTGTGTGGAGATAACGAGCAGCAGAGCCAACCAGGGGTGATGGCTGTACCCCAAAGCGCCTCCATTAGGGCAGGGGAGCAGTAGACAGGAGCCGATGTGGAGGGCAGGATGGGTGAGGAGGTGTCAGTCCTGGGGCAGGGATTAGACAGAGGGCCCTGTTACTCCCATGATCATTAGAAATCGCTTTCTAAACAATTTAAAAATCATCCTCCTTGAGACAGTTTCTATCTCCTGAAATCATGGAGACATGACTGGGCCCTGGTGCGGTCACCCTGGGGAGGCCAGTTTTATTTGTGAGTCCCTGGTCACCGGGGCTGCTTTCCCTCCACTTATTGAGGAGTCAGCCTCCCTTCCCCTTTCCCAGGAACAGAGAAAGGACTGATTTTTAGGTTGCTCACTCACCTGCCACATGGGGGTTGCCCAGACTTGCCTCATGGGCTGCTCTTGTTTCTGAAGGTCTTTGAAGAGCTGCTGCTTGATGCTGACTGGAGCATCAACGCGGGGAGCTGGATGTGGCTGTCCTGTAGCTCCTTTTTCCAGCAGTTTTTCCACTGCTACTGTCCTGTCGGCTTTGGTAGGAGAACCGATCCCAATGGAGACTATATCAGGTAACCAGCAGAGCTGACCACAGGAAAACCTTCCTGGCGGAGCTCACCGGCTGCAAGCAGGTCCCTTGTGTGCAGTCAAGCTGGCCCGTGGCCTTGGCCCTCTGGGGAAATAGAGGATTCAGTCTCAGAGCCCTTCATTCACATCCCTTCTCTCCTTTATTCTCACCAAAAGACGCTACCTGCCTGTCCTGAGAGGCTTCCCTGCGAAATATATCTATGATCCCTGGAACGCGCCAGAAGGTATCCAGAAGGTGGCAAAGTGCTTGATAGGCGTCAACTACCCTAAACCGATGGTAAATCATGCCGAGGCGAGTCGTCTGAACATCGAGAGGATGAAGCAGATCTATCAGCAGCTGTCACGCTATCGAGGACTGGGTAATCCATAGTTGTCTGGCACAGTTGGACGTTTGTCCTCGACTCAGATCTGAATCATATTTTAACGGGCATTCTTCCCTTTTCCCCATTCCCTACAGGCCTTCTTGCTTCTGTGCCCTCCAACCCGAATGGGAATGGGGGCCTCATGGGCTACACATCTGGAGAAAACGGTCCTGCTTGTAACAGTGGCGGAGGTATGCACATCTCCCATCATCATGGGCCCCCAGAATTGTGTCTGTCAGAACACTGCCCAAAAGGGAGAATCCATGGGTTAAAAGGGCCTTCTTCAGGCAGGGATCACCTCCCTTAACCCTTAGGGAAAGACCATGGACCTTATAAGGTACTGGTGATGGTCGTCCATGGCTGTTGTTGATCATTGAAATGACCTTCTGGAGTTTAGCTTGGGTGGATGGGATGTGAGTGCAGATAGAAGGTGGAAAGCATTTCCATGATGTGATAAGGTCAATTTCTATTCAATGTACCAAGTGAAAATCAAAGAGCCAGACTGCCTGTGAGGGATGCTCATTTTGCAGAGTTAGAATGTTCAGTTTTGTTATCTGTAATGAACAAAAACAAACGTCTTTTAGAACCTAGTATCGAAATAGAGAATAAACATAGTCTTTGTTTTGTTTTCCAAACAAACGTTCACATGCTATGGTGGTAGAATGGTAGATGCTCCTTTAAAACCTAAATATCTTTCTAAGAATCTGGCGTTTTGGTCCCCAGGAGCCCCAGTGGGTGCCAGCGACGGTCAGATACTTCAATCCTGTGCCCTCCCAGAGCCCCCTGCAGGAGCCAGCTGCATTCAGCAATCAGGTATTTCACAGAACACCTTTGAAAGTGTCAGACTTTCCTGACTTAGACCCAGAGCTTCGGCTCTCTGGGAAGCACACATGAGAATCCCCCGAATAGGGAGGGTAGGGCTGATCAGTCAGCCAGGACCAGAAAAGAGCAAAACCAGAGGTCCGGCACTCTCCCACTGAGCAGGCCGTCTACCTGCCCGCAGCCAGCTCATGTCTTCCAAAGGCCAATGTGTGATTCCCGTGTTGTTTTATTTATGTTATTGTGGTCTTGTGTGTGTGTTCTGATGTTGCATCTGCTCCCTCCCTCCTGCATCATTTTAGTCATTAACATCTGGATAAACTTCTCTGAATTCTTCAGTTCATTGTTTCTCACAATGCAAAATTACGTACTTGGTCAGCTGCTCCCTGACGGACATATTTCTGGCTCTTTGCTATTCCCAAAAGCAGTAGAAACAAAACCATTTCACCCGCCTTTCACCCTCAAGTACGTGCCCACCCAAAGGAGCCCTGGGACCGCTGAGGTGCTACCTGTTCAGCCTCTTCTAGCTGAATTTCCCAGAACGTTCCTTGCTGAGCCCCCAGCGCCTGCCTTTCCAGTGCTTCCTCTCCCAACACGTCTGTGTTGCTGTCGTCTCTGCCGGTTTGAGAGATTGAGAATTGGAACCTTGCTTACTTCCCTGCATTTCTCTTCCATTTGTCATCTGCAGCATTTTTCATACAGCTCAAAGCATTGTGCATTTCTTTTGAAAATTGTGTCTGCTCCTTACCTCCTCCATTAACCACCAGCTCTGGGCCACAGATAGATGTGTCAGTTTGTGGGGTATTTTGGCTATCCAAAATTTGAGGAGATTTTTTTCCCAGCTGATACTTATTTTGGGTTTATTCATGCACAGCCTTCTTAAAGATTCCTCTGTTGTTTGTGTTCTCTTCTGCCCCTCGTTGATAATGGTTTTTCCTAGCAGGCAGATCTTGGTAAAGATTTTCTGCGTTCTTCCTTCTTAGATTTTAATTGACTGTGGAGAATTTCCAGCCTCCATCCCATGTGTTAAATTTGTACAGTTTGCAGATGGCTTATTACTATACATTCTCTTTTTTTCCCTGATTAGAAGAGGAATGTCCAAAACCTTGGGTGTTTTAAGGCACCCTTGTGCCAAAACATCGTGGGCTAAGGAACCTTTTAGCTCAGAACCTTTTCAGAGGTGACGTATGTGTAGAAAACGTTTCTTGTCAGTGTTTACCAGAGGAGGCTATTTGCCTGTATCTGTAAAACTAAGGGGATTGCTTTTTTCAGACAAATAACCAAAATGTTTATAGAGAGAACATTGTGAAGAATTCTTGTATATTGTCTAAAGAAGTTCAGTACATCAAGAAAACTTCCAACATTTCTTCTGAAATCAAATGAATATTATAGGACTGCAGAAGAAAAGTAGACTAAATTGAGGGAAAGAGTGACAGGAAGTATTTTTATACACTTGTCACCCATAAGTGGAGGAAAATGGTTGCCTCACCTCCTCCCACACCGGTGGATTTCTCCTTTCTGTTATTTATCAGATGAGAAAATATGTCCTTCATGTTTCTCTAGTTGAACACTGGTCATGGGCCAAATTGGAATGTTTCCAACATTCGGATAAATAAATTTTATTTGTTCGTTTGGATTTTAATTCTGTCTCATAAGGAACCTGGTAGCCAGGAAGTAAAATGAGTCCTTTAGCTCAAGTAATGTCTCTTGTTTTTCAAATACAACTAGGTTACTCTCAGGGGAGTGGGATTTCACATTATTCTCATGAAGACAGTCAGCAGGCTTACATATTAAAGCAAGGTAAGAAGCAAGCAGAATGAGCGTAATGTTCTCTTTGCCTTTTCTGTCCTAAATTTACATTTCTAAATATATAGGAAGAAGCTCCCTCAGTGGCGGGAAGCGGCCTAGGCAAGAAGAAGAGACTCAAAGCGTTGGCCCCAAAGTGCAGCGACAGAGCGTGAACTAGGAGTCTCTGCCCTAGGACCTCGTCTCTTCTCCTGGTGTGGGGAAAAAAAACAACAAAATAGACCCACAGACTTGTTACTGTGCCTCCACGAAAGGGCAGAGTCACAGACTGAATCACGGAATTGGAGAGGAGAGTGTATGGTCTGATGTTGGACGAAGCAGGGAGCTTGCGGGCCCTAACTTTCTGGCGAAAGTAAATGTCGAAACGATGATCAAACATCCCATTTCCCTGACTGTGTGACTATGTAAAACGGCAGGGCTTCTAGCTCTAGGTGGTTGTCACAGGCTCCCATCTAGAAGCACTTGCCCTCACCTTCGGTTTTTTTCTAGATTGCTTCATTCATTCCACCACTTTAGAGGCAGAGGTCCATTCAGGTTTGGAAATGAATGGGGCTGGGCAAGGAGGTGGGGTACGGCCTTTGTCTGAACAGCAGAGTCCGCCACCCCATGTCCTGCCCCAAAGCTGCCTTCCCCCATGCCCTTTCTCTGAGGCTCCAAGGGGAGTTCAGGTGACTTGAAGAGGCTGGGTAGACTTCTTGTAGCCAACATGTACTTAATTATGTACGATTTGAAGCTAGCTCAGAAGTGCACCGGACTCCTTGAATTTGGTCTCTAAAGCCAAAAGCTTTCTTTCCTTTCTCCCGGCCCCCGGAACTGTCATTGATCTTGTCACTTTTATTTGGTGTCAAGCAGCTTCTTAAGTCTTGCTGTTCTAATTGAGTTTTCCTCTCGTGGCTTCTTTATTCAAATGGATTTTATAAGCCCTCTTGAGGGAAGGGTGATTGCTCAGATTTTGTAGTTGCTGCAAGACCTCGCCAGCAGAGGGCCCAGGTGATAGTTGGAGATGAACAGGAAATATTAATATCTCTGATGGATTTCTCGTAATCAGAATTTTTCCTTTGTGGTTTTGTTCCCCTCCATTCAGAAAGAAATGCTGTTGCAGTGAAATTGGAGTCGAAAGTAATATCCCCTTTCAATAAATTATTTCAAAATGTTCTTTCCTGATGGAAACCAGTTACATTTTTGAGATGCGTTATTTCTAATGGCATTTCTATGATTTTTAAGTTTTTATTGAATTTCACAAAGGACAAACGGTAATTTGTATATAAAGTACTTGGTAATGAAATTGTTTAATGTAAATAGAAAATATTCATGATTAGTGCTAGACTTCTCAATATATTTTTGATAATCTTTCGTGTGTGGAAAAAGTCAAAGCTGTAACTGCTGTAAAATTGAGAGTTTCCAGCAGACGTGGGGAAAAACATGAAGATGTTCTGATTTTCTGATACGATTTTGTTAACATTTTGAGGCACATTTTTCTTGACCTCATTGTACGATCCAACTTTGCATACTTTGATAATATAAAATTTAGAAAATGTATGTAACCATAGTCGTTGGGTAGAGCGCTTCCAAACATAGCTGTGTCTCTTTGAAAACTTCATGGGCTCTGGTATGTAGCCATACTTGTGTGAAACATCATTTATATGTCCCCTTTCCCTTAATATCTCTATTTTTTGTTTACCGCTCAAGTGGCCTTGTCAATAAAGTGTAAATACAAAGCCTTGTGTTTGTGAGTTGTTGTTTTGGGGTTTCTGGAAGAGGTGCCATATGGTGATAATCAATAAGACTAAAGCCCAAGTTCCCCATGAACACTGGTTCCATTGCTTTGTTGTTACAAAAACTCTTCAATTTGGTCTCTAAAGCAGTAAGCTTTTTTTTTCCTTTCTCCCGACCCCTGCAACAGTCATTGGCTGCTGCCCTCATTCATTGATCTTGTCACTTATATTTGGTGAAAAGCAATTTCTTAAATCTTGCTGTTCTAATTGAGTTTTCCACTCATTTGTGGCTTCTTTATTCAAAAGGATTTATAAGCCTTCTTGAGGGAAGGGTGACTGCTCAGTTTTTGGAGTTGCTTACCTGATATGCGCTTGGAGTTTTTCACCAGGGAGCTAGCGTTTGAACAACCGGTGATTTTTATGGCCGCTGCCTTTTTTTGTCCACATTCTGGTTCTCCTTTCTCTGCTCTTCTGGTGGCGGCCCTGTAGCTTGCAAGCTCCAGGAGCCAGGGGAAGTAGAAAGGTGCCGGATCTCTGGGCAGAAGGAATAGGACTTATTGCCAGTTGGGGGGCCTTTATATTATCCTTCAAGAAGCCATTTTTACCTCCTCTGCTGCCAGATCCTTTCAGCAAATGACTTAGAGGATTGAGGACGTCCACCTTGAGCTTCGCTAACTCTCCAACAGACCTCAAAAGCCTTTCTGGAGTCTCTTCCTGGAAAATGAACATTGCCCAACAACAACACTGCAATGGGAACCTTGAGAGACTCTGCTCTTCTCAGCAGCGCAGTAGTCTTGAGACAATTCTAAAAGGCTCATGATGGAAAATGCTATCCACAGGAGAAAGCATTTTAGAGTCTGAATGCAGATCCAAGCAGACGATTTTCACTTTTTTCCCCCTCTTATGTTTTTTCCCTTTTTTATTCTGAATTTCACAGCATGACTAATGTGAAAATAGTCATGTGAAAATAGGGTGGTTTTTTTTTTTTAAAGAAGTTTGTTGCTATTATGACTTACTTCATTCATGTCTCAACAGAGATCAGTAGTTTTTCTTTAAAAAACAAAGAATGAATGAACATCACCCATCTTTTTGACAAACAAAGCTGAGCACTCTATTGTGCCCTACGTACCATTCCCTCCTATCTCCTTCATTCAGGAGTTTGTGGCAGTAATCTTTCCTTCACTGACATCTTTCCTGGCTGCTTCCTTGCAGTTTACAAACATGTTCTGATTTCCCTTTTAGACCTATTCCAGCTCTGCCCTTCCATAGTGTTGTCTGAGTATTCTATGAAGAGAGAGAGAGAGCAGTGCAAGCAGTGCAAAAACTGATTACCAAACCATATTCTTGTCTTTAAGAAATGACAGTGAACAGTGGACAGTGGACAAGGCAAATGTGAGTCAGTTTTTAAAAGGTCTGAAAAGGCGGGTATTTCAAACTATCTGCCCATCAGATTGAGGTCAATTTCCTGCAAAATTTTTAAAAGAATCATTAAAGGGATACTTAGGGAGGAAAATGTTCACCATGAAAATTCATGCCAACTTAAACTTATTTGATTTTTTTTTATAGACTTAAAGAGGGAGTAAAGGGAATAAGCATTTATATAACACCTACTGTATACTAGGCCCTGTGCTAAGCAAATATGTCTTTGATCTTCACAACAACCCTGAGATGGATATGCAATTATTTTCCCCATTTTACAAATGAGGAAAGAGAAGGAAACAGGATTAAGTGACTGCAAATATCTCTTTGATCTTCACAAAAACCTTGAGAGAGCTGTGCAATTATTTTCCCTATTTTACAAATGAGAAAAGAGAGGGAAACAGGATTAAGTGACTGCAAATTTCTCTTTGATTTTCACAACCTTGAGAGAGACGTGCAATTATTTTCCCTATTTTACAAATGAGAAAAGAGAGGGAAACAGGATTGTGACTGCAAATTTCTCTTTGATTTTCACAACCTTGAGAGAGACGTGCAATTATTTTCCCTATTTTACAAATGAGAAAAGAGAGGGAAACAGGATTGTGACTGCAAATTTCTCTTTGATTTTCATGACAACCCTGAAAGAGACATACAATTATTTTCCCTATTTTACTAATGAGAAAAGAGAGGGAAACGGGATTACGTGATTTGCCCAGGGTCACACAGTAAGTGTCTGAGGCTGAATTTGATTCCAGGCTCAGTGCTCTCTCCACTGCACCATTCTCCCCCTATTTGCAAAGGGAAATTTAATAAGTGTAGTATTCAGTGAGGTATTAACAGATTCTTTCAGAATCTCCTTCTCAATAAGATGAAGAGATATGGACAGATAATAGATTAAGGTGGATTCAGAATGATCAACCAGACCCCAGAAGCACTGATCAATGGCAACTTGGAGAGGAAATACAATCCCTTCATCATTCCGACTGGTGGAAACATGGAGAATATATGTAGGACATCATCAGATGACAAAAAATTGGGAAGAACGGCTAATAGGTTGAGCGAAAAACCTGGAGTCCTCAAAGAGTTAGATAAAATGGAATAGAGGGAAAACACAGGGGGCAAAAACCCTAACAAAGCTGTACAAAAACGGAATGTTACTGTGGGAACTTCCTTATCAAGGGAAGTGTTCAAGTGATTTCTGGATGACTTCTTCGAAGGGGATATCAATGAGCTTCATGATTTGGGAAAGCGATAAACACGATCTCCTTCTGCCTTTGCCTCTTTCCCGCTGTCTTTTCTCCCCAACCCCATTCTCTGTCTCAATGGATGGATAAATAGACAGATGCTGATAGAGAGCCAAAGATATAGACAGACAGATAGGTGGATAGAGACAGATGATCCTGAGAGTCCTTTCCAACTCTTTTAAGTATGGTATTATACATTTTGCTAGGTACAGAACCTATTCTAAGTCCCTTGTTGAGCCTTCTTGTTGGAGATTTCTGGAGCACACAGACTTTGATATATTTAAATGAGCAACAAATTTTAACAACACTATCATCTGCACGGAGGCACCCAAACCATACTAGACTAATCTTTATCGATCACCAGTTACCAGCTACCTATTTCTGCTCTCTGCTGTTTGTATTTTGCCAGCCTCGAGTTCTAAAAAATTATGGGAAATAAATCTAGAAAAAAAGTATTTTGTTGTTTTAAAAGTTCTGGTTGGTTATGATTTAACAGGAGCTCGCTGTCTAATGTGTCTTTTCCTTGGTCCTGATCTTTCCGTCAAATTACTAAATGACGCTTAGGGACGGGGAGTCTTGCCTATTTGAAAGATTCCTGTAATAGTTGATAATAGCTAACGTTTATATAGTATCTATCAGGTGCTTTCCGCAAATATATCTCAAGCAGTCCTTAAAGGCAGGTGCTATTATTCTCCCCATTTTACAGTTGGTGAAACTGAGGCAAACAGGGTAAGTGACTTGTCTAGGATCACACAGCTAGTAAGTGACTGAGGCTGGATTTGAATTTGAGTCTTCCAGACTCTGGCCCTGCCTAGTAAATCTTCCTGGAGCTTGATTTTATTTAAATGTTTAAGCATTAAGTTCCTACCGTGGGAAGACAGGGTCCCTGCCCATATAGTACCCATACAGCCCGAGAATGCAACGGGCGGGTAACTATGGCACAACTGCCATGAGCCTCGGGAAGCGAGCGGTGTTGGGGGCGTCCCTCCCACCGGGCGCGCTGCCCCGCGGGGAGCCGCCGCCCGCCCTCGGCTGCCTGCGGCCTCCGGGCCCGCCTGGCTCTGGGGCGGAGAGAGAGGCGGGGGCACAGCCCCAAGGCACGTTGTGCCCGCCCAGCCCCCGGAAGGGGGCCGTCAGACGGCTCACCTGCGAGACGACTGCGCCCTTACTGATGCATCCCGGGGCCGGGGGGCTTTCCGCTGGACCCCCCTCCGCCCTGCCCCCCTGCGGATGCCGGCTCCCGGAGGGCCTCTGAGGCTGGGAGAGCGCGGCAGGCGGAGGAGGGCTCCGTCCGCACGCGCCCCAGGCCGCGCGGGGGCGGCCCGTCCCGTTGTGCCCGGGCCCCTTCCCGGGCAAAGAGCAGGAGCCGAGCGGATGCTTGTCTTTCTCCAGCCCTTAACTCACTGACTGACTGGAACAACCAACGGAAAGCAGCACATTAGGAGAGTTACTGGAAATGTGAGTGACTTGATGGGGTCATGGTGTGGGTAAGTGTCTGAGGCAGCACTTGAACCCGGGGCCCATCTGCGGAGCTGAGCCGCCCTTTAGTTTGTGATTTGGTTGGATGGGATGGGTACGGTCCCGCCCACCTTCCCGAGGCACCCCTCCCCGCCTGGGCAAGTGTTTGGAACAGCCCAGAGAGGCCGCGTTATAGTTCCCGCCCCGAAGGGCACAAGCCCAACGATGATAGGCTGAGATGAGGTTGGGCCAGGTTCTATTCAGCCGTGTGGATAGGCTAGATTAAGGAGGAGGAGGAGGAGTTGTGATAAGAGTCACAATGCTAAATTGTACTAGGCCGGGAAAAGCTCGTCTGGGTTATGATAGGCCGAGAGAAGCGCCGCTGACTGAGCTGTGATAGGCCGAGAGAAGCGCCGCTGACTGAGCTGTGATAGGCCGAGAGAAGCGCCGCTGACTGAGCTGTGATAGGCCGAGAGAAGCGCCGCTGACTGAGCTGTGATAGGCCGAGAGAAGCGCCGCTGACTGAGCTGTGATAGGCCGAGAGAAGCGCCGCTGACTGAGCTGTGATAGGCCGAGAGAAGCGCCGCTGACTGAGCTGTGATAGGCTGAGACGAGGTGATGCTGGGCTCTGATAGGCTGGGACCGGGCTACGTTGAGCCGTGATAGGCTGAGGCGGGACCTCCGTGAAGGCGGGCGAGCTTCCCGGAAGAGAGGAGCCAGTCTCCGCTGATGGAGCTCGGAGCCGGAGGTGTCTCTGGGCCGCTGCCGTCCCGGGCAGGTGAGGTTCTCGGGGAGCGCCGGCCCCTTCTCGCCGCCCGCTCCGGCTCACGCGGGGTGGGCCAGGGCGGGCCCGTGCGCCGGAGCCCTCGGACCCTGCGAGCCTTGTCAGGCGTGAGGGGACCGGGGCACGTTTTAGAGCCTCCGCCACGTCCTGTAAAACTTCGGGGGGCCTCGGGCGGGGTCCCTAGGACCGGAAGGGAGGCTATAGGGAGAGCATTAGCCGGAACCCAGGGAGCTGGGTTCAGATCCTGCTTTGCCCCGTACTCGCGCGTCTCCGAGCAAGTCATCTAACTTCCCAGGTCCTCAGTTTGCTCCTCTGTGAAATGGGGGCTCGGGGACCTTTTACCACGATCCCTGCCAGTCTCAGAGCCACGATCGCAGCCGCGCTCCTTGCTGTGACGCCCGCGGGCCGCCGTTTAACCTCCGCGCGCCTCGGTTTCTGTGCCTGGAGTTTGAACCAGCTGCCCCCGAGGTCCCTGAGTGACCTTGAGCCAGTCCTTTAACCCTTGGGCCTTCGTCGGCCTCGTGCCGTCACACAGGATCCATCCCCTCTGGCCGCTCCCGACTCAGAAACCCACAAAGCAAAACCATGTGGCATCTCTCTGAATTTTCTTTGTTTATTGCTTTATTTATTTCCGTTCTCATCAGGCTTGTCTGGCGCGCAGCGTCGCAGCGGCGGTTCGTCCTCATTGCCATCGATGGCAAGGTCACTGAGAGACCCGGGGTGCCGCCCCCTTCCGCTTCGGGTCCGCCAGGAAGCTTTCCCAGGCATCCCCTTCCTCCTTGCGCTCTTCATCCTTTGCTCTCGGTTCACAGAAAGTTGGAGTGGGAAGCGACCCCATAAATCTCTTGTGCGCCCAATTTTCATACCTACATGTGTCTCTTTGCAGTTTGGGAACAGAAGCGATTGATCTCCACTCTTGCTCTCGTTACAGCCCTGTGGGGCCTGGGAGAAACAAGTGACTGCCCTCCCAAAACTATGTTCCCTTCCCACCTCCTTTGAGGCGTTAAAAGTCCTGTTTGGATTCTGAATTCTGTGTTTGCTTATTATGAGAATTTTTGTTTTTTTCTAAATTTAGCCTTAAATATTACTGGGTTTATTAGCATAACATGAAGACATCTCCCTAGATTTGGAGCAAAATGAGCTGATTTTAATGACTGCTACTTACTGAGTGATGTCACCCGTGTAAAACATCTTCTCCCCCCGGCCTGTTTCATAGTTTATAAAATAGATTGTTTCTAAAGACCCATCTTTAGAACTTACGTTTTGTATGCACCAAAGCACGGCACTCTGTGGGTTGCAAAGAATAAAATAAAAATGGGTTGTAATTATAAGTCCTTTCTGCAGTGATTACTTGACTCTTTGACTGTAATGTATTTATATTAGTGGACTGCCACTGTTTGGAAGCAGACTTTAGACTTTCTCCCTAATTCTGACCACTTTGATTTCATACAAGAGCTTTTCAATCACTTTGTCAAAAGTGGCCACTTTAACTTTCTTGGTTATTCTAATGCCTTCTTTGGGCAAGATGGTCCCTTATCAGTACTTGTGAAAGGTTATCTTCTCTAATTTGTTTTTACTGTTGCTTTTACATTTAGGTCCCCTTTACGTCCATTTGCAGCTTCCTGTGATTTACAAAGTGTGAAATCTAGTCTGGATCTTTCTGCCACGTGTTTTTTTAATTTTCCTGGCAACTAGGGATTTTTCTAAGGGAGAACCAACTGAAGATCAGGCTTTGCATGTTTCTGGCACTGTCTTTATAAGTCTTGCTTCTAGAAAAAAAAATAAATTGTTCTGTTTCTTAGTGGTTTAAATCAGTTTCCTGGCCTAATTTGGGATAATAGGTGGCATGATTAATGGATAGTGGATGGATAGTGGATGGATTGAGGATCAGGAAGACCTGTATTCAGGTCTCTCACATTTGTTCCTAGTAGCCATGTGGCAGGGGCAGACAGATCATTTAACTTTCTGAGCATATTCAGCTGGGAGTGGGAGAGAGATTCTTTGGGAGAGGGAGTTGGAATACCTAACCTAACCGATCTCTGAGCTAACCGATCTCTGAGCTCCTGGCCTAATTTGGGAACTAGGTAGCTAATTCTGCATTTGAGAAGATGAATAATAAGAGGAAGACAAGTTTTTGTCACAAGCTAAGAAAAAAAACAAAGGGGTTCCATTAGGAAGTGGTGAGCTCTTTGTTACTGTGGGCCGGAGGTAGTCTGGCAGATGGTTTACAGACATCGTGACCAGGACAGACTAGAGGCCCTTTGCGGCCCTTGTTCACTGCATCCTTACAATCCAGCTTCCAGTCTGAGCCCCCAGTTCCTGGCATTGCCATCTCCTTTGGCTTTCGTGGCAGTGGGCTCTTGGCTCCCTTCCCGCTGCTGCTGACCCTCCTGGATCCTTCAGTTATTTTATTTTCCCTCCATCTCCCTCACCTGCCCCACATAAAAGGTGACCTTTCTCCTTGCCAGAGCACCCAGTCTCTCCAGCAGATTGCCCCTTTATCATCCCCACCCTCACACTTCTCCCATCCCTCCTTCCCTGCTCAGCCATCCAGGGTGTCTGCTCCCCTGTGGGGATAAGAGGGCCTACATTGGGGGCTTCCTTTCTCTTTCTGCCCACCCTTCTTAATTCTCCCCAAACCTGGCTTCCAGCCCCTCACCCAGAAGAGCACTATCCACTATTAGCCAGCTATAGCTGTGCAGGTGAGGGAGGCTGAAGGAGCAGCAGCAGGAGGCAGGAGAGATCAAGAACAGAGGGCGGGCTTGGTTTTGCAGATGATAAAAGACATAGGGACACTTGGGGCTCCCTAAGAAGAATGCTGAGAACTCGAGGGAAGCAAAGGGAACCACATCTGGTATGGGACCTCCAGGAGAACAAGAGACTGGGTTTAGGACAAAGGAGTGGAAAGAAGGGATCAAAGCCAGGGTAGGGAGGAAAAAACACATTCTGGTAATTATTCTGAGGACAGTTCTGGATGTGTTCTGAATAGTTCTACAAAATAATTCTGGTGATGATTAACGCTCCTATTGCAGTGCCTTTACTTACCACAAACAGGACTGTTTCAGTTCCATGTAGATGTGCTTAAAACCCTAATTCAGAATCACTTTCTTCCTCATATTCCCAGCCTACAAACACTAATCTTGTTTAATTGCATTGTATGGAAGGAACATAACTTTTTTATTTTAGAGACTCATTTCTCAGAACAGTCAAGAACCCCAGGCTTTCTTTCTAACTCTCCTCTTGAGCTTTGCTCAAGGTGGAGAACTCAGGAAGCAGCATTGATGACTGACTAGAAATCCTTTTCATAATGCAAAATGGTTACCCGGCAGTTGCCCAGGTTTTTGCAGTCCAGTAACATTCTATTATCTTCACTTACCACGATTTGTTTAGCCAGGATCCAACCCTTCTTATAATTGCTGATTTTCCTCCACTATGGGTACATGTGCTTCTTCCCTCATCTCCACTCCTACTGCGCCATCTTGGTCCGCCTGCCTCCATCCCATAGTAATCTCACTATGTTGGGGTCTTATTCTCCGCTGACTTCCCAGTGCCGGCCCTCATGGTCCTCCAGGCTCATCACAGACACCTCCTCGTTCCGCCCCTAGTACTCCCTGAGCCCTTCCGTCCCTAGCCGAAGCCTCAGCACTATTGCTCGGGCCATCTATACCCCAGGTATCATCACTCCTTTCCGGGCTCATTTCCTCAGCCCCTTCCCTGCAGGTGACAATTTAGTCTCTGCCCTCTTCTGGGGGAGACAGGAGAGGAAGCCAAAGGCTCTGCCTTCACATTTTAGATGACATTCTATTTGTACGTGAGCCCTGCCCCCTTTATATTCTAAGAGTCAGGACATTTGTCATTTTCCAGAGGCAGGGTGGTCTAATGGATATTGTCAGGAGAACAAGGGCCAGCCTTTGCTTCCGACGCTAGC
This sequence comes from Sarcophilus harrisii, assembly GCF_902635505.1. Lineage (NCBI taxonomy): Eukaryota > Metazoa > Chordata > Mammalia > Dasyuromorphia > Dasyuridae > Sarcophilus > Sarcophilus harrisii. Next base: position 19,218,434 of record NC_045430.1, read on the forward strand.
TGAATCCCAGCTTCCATCCCCCTAAAATGGGGAGCAGAGTAAGTTACAGCCTGTCTTGCAGCCTTTTCTCAAACTAGGAAACATACTTTACAAAATATAAAGTCCTATAATAAATGCCAATTCATTCATTCATCTTTATGCTCCAATGCTTGCACATCACAGGCCCTTTGTTAAAGAGGGTCAAACTGAGGCCTTTTTAGTTCCCTAGAGGAAGCTCCTCTTCTAGTTTCTAAACCAAATAAGGCAAAGGGATTCTATAAAAGCTATTTCAGACCCCATGTGGGATAAGGAGGAGGAAAATTAATTGGCTGCATTGAAAGAATTTAATCTCCTTTTTCTTGTGCAGCATAACATTTGTGGAAACACATATAGAACTGTGCATGTTTAACATATATTGGATTTACTTGCCATCCAAGGGAGGGGGTGGGGAAAAAGAAGGGAAAAAACTGGGAAACACAAGGTTTTGCAAAGGGTAAAGGTTGAAAATTATCCATGCATGTTTTGAAAATAGAAAACTTTAATTAAAAAAAGAAAAAGAATTTAATCTCCCCTCTCTGGATCTCTATTGACAGAGGGATGCTGGACAAGTCTAGCTTTTGGAGAGCCCTCCCAAGCTCCCTGCCCCAACCAGGCACAGGTCTAGCACGAATATCCAGAGCCTGACTTTGGGGGTCTCTGCCTCGTCACTACTTGTCATGTCATGCAGAGGAATGTTTGTTTTCCCTCACAAAAGGCAGCAGGCTTAAATTCTGCCCAGCCTTGATGGAAAGAACAGCTGGGGCTAGCCAGAGGGAAGGAGATGTAGAACACAGGATAGACTGTCCCAAGGGGAATGAGCTTCCGCACCGGAGAAGGGAAACTAGAAAATCAGCTGGTATCTGTTTACCTCCTGCATGGGGACCAGGGCAGGGCTCCAACACTCCCTTATTCCTTCTTCCCCCGACATTAAGACGGGGAAGGACAAGACGAATAACTGGGAACATAAGAGAAAAGAGAGAGACCAAAAATCCAGGGAGAAAACTGAAGTACAAACAAGTTCCCAGACAGGTAAACCAATAGATTCATAATCATCACAAAAGGTATAATGAGGAAAAAAATGCAGCTAGGTGCCACGACAACAGTGTGCAAGTATTATAAAATTAAGGAGAAAGAAACAAAAATACAGAAGTGGAAGTAAATTTGGCAAAAAAAAAAAAAAAAAAAAAAAAAAGCAAAATGTAAACTTTAAAGGAACTGGGACACTAATACATTGTTGGTGGAGTTGTGAACTAATTCAACCATTCTGGAAAGCAATTAGGAACTATGTCCAAAGAGCAATAAACTATAAAACTCAGCTATATCACTACTAGAGTGTAGTTTTCTTTGCTATTTCTAGAAAGTTTCCTCTTACCAACAAATTTTAACCATTTGATATTGCTAGAATGTGCTGGCATTCTGGTTTCTGATTAATTCTATTTTATTTTTTCATATCAAATTCTCTCCCTTCACTCTCCTCCATCCATTACGAAGGCATGAAATACAGTATCATCTGTTATACAAATGAAGTCACGCAAAACATTTCTGTGTCAGGTCTGTATCCCAAAGAGATCAAAGAAAAAAGAACCTTTATGAAAAAAAGTATTTGTAGCAGCTCTTTCTTTGGTTGCAGAAAAATGGAAATAGCATGCCCATCAGTTGGGGAATGACTGGGTAAGTTGTACTCTTATGAATGTGATTGATAGAATAGTGTGCTGTAAGAGGACAAAAGGGATGGTTTGAGGAAAGACTTAGATGAACTGATACAAAGTGGAGTGAGCAGAATCAAGAGTGTTGTACCTGGTAATATTGTAAGGATGATCTAAGTCATTCCAAATGCTGTCCACTAATTTTGATTATATTAAAAAGTTTTTGTATAAACAAAAACAATGTAGCCAAGATTAGAAGGGAAGCAGAAAACTGGGTGAAAAGTTTTACATCCAGGATTTCTGATAAAGGCCTCATTTCTAAAATTCATAGAGAATTGACTCAGAAGAATATAAACCATTCTTCAATTGATAAATGGTCAAAGGATATGAACAATTTTCAGATAAAGAAATGAAAGCCATTTCTAGTCATATGAAAAAATGCTCTAAATCACTATTGATCAAAGAAATGCAAATTAAGACTACTCTGAGGTACCATTTCATACCTCAAGATTGGCTAATAGGAAAAGATGCTGTTATATGTTGGAGGGAATGTGGGAAAAGTAGGATAGTGCTGGTGGAGTTCTGAAAGATCCAACCATTCTGGAGAGCAATTTGGAATTTTGTCCAAAAGGCTATCAAAATGTGCATACCCTGTGATCCAGCAGTGTCTTCACTGGGTCTGTATCCCAAAGAGAGCATAAAAAGGGGGAAAAGGACCCACATGGGCAAAAATGTCTGTGGTAGCCCTTTTTGGTATAGTGGTAAGAAACTGGAAACTGAGTGGATGCCCATCAGTTGGAGAATGGCTGAATAAGCTATGGTATATAAATGTTACGGAATATTATTGTTCTGTTAAGAAGTGATCAACAGGATGATTTCAGAGGGGCTTGGAGAGACTTTCATGAACTGATACCAAATGAAATGTGTTGAACCAAGGGAACTAAGGGAATGAGTTGCAGCAGCAGATTATATGATGATCAATTCTGATGGATGTGGCTCTTTTCAACAATGAGATGATTCAGGACAGTTCTAATAGATTTGTGATGGAGAGAGCCATCTCAACCAGAGAGGAGATTGAATATGTATCACAACATATTATTTTCACCTCTTTGGGGTTTTGCTTGTTGTCTTTTTTTCTCTTTTGATGTGATTTTTCTTGTGCAGCATGATAAAATGGAAATATATTTAGAAGAATCGCACATGTTTAACCTATATTGGAATACTTACTTTCTCGGGTAACAGGGAGGGAGAGAGAAAAATTTGGAACACAAGGTTTTACAAGGGTGGATGTCGAAAACTATCTTTGCATATATCTTGAAAAAGAAAAAGCTATTATAAAAAAAGAAAAAGGAATGTTGTCCACCTCCAGAGATACAAAAATAATGGACTCAGTGCAGATGTTAGATCTTTTTTTCACAACATGAGTGATGCAGAAATGTTTTGCATGACTTCATTTGTATAACAGATGATATTGTATATCATGCCTTCTTCGTTGGGTGGAGGAGGACTCATGAAGGGAGAGAATTTGATATGGAAAAATAAAATAGAATTAATCAGAAACCAGATTGCCAGCACATTCTAGCAACACCAAATGGCCAAATCCTGATGGTAAGAGGAAGCTGGTAGAAATAGCAAAGAAAAACAATGTAATAGAGATTTTACCACATAGAGCCTCTCTCTGTTTCTACCTATGAAGGAAAGAGCAAGAAAGCAGGTACAAAGGGAGAGGGAAAAGGGTAAAATCTAGCAGTCTGCTGTGGTCTAATATGAAAATGCACGAGGCAAGTCAGAGATTGAAAACAAGACAAGATGGGGAGGAGATGGAGCTGAGTATTTGATTGTCACCTTAACCACAGTTGTGGAAAGAAACCTCTAAATCAGCCAGAAGTAGGAAGGGTGTTAGACCCATGTTACACATGAGGAAACAGGCACAAAGTGGAAATGACATTATGTCATTTCTTGTACATCATGTACAAGCAAGCTGATGGAATCTAAAGAGGCAGAAAACCAGTGATTGCTAACCATTAAGTTCTATATGTTTCCTGTGACTATCTTAAGGCTCTAACAGCCTCCTCATCTTAGTGACCAGTTACACCAAAAGTCTGGTTCTTAAACGCCAGTCCTTCACCTCTTGGTCTAGTAATCTTTGCACTATTAAAAGACTGCCTCTTTTAACTTGATCTTAAAATTCTACTGTATGCTTTAATGTACATACTGTGCTGTTTTAATCAGTGATTATGCTTAGAAGCACAGCTGCACGGAGAGGCCCAGCAGCCTACCTTTCCGTTAGTTAGCTACACCAGCAGGAAGGCCGTGCATTCCAGATTGTTAGCCAGGGAACCATTGATAACCTGGTGGCAACTTTCTCTAATTTAAAGTCAAGTGCCTTGGAAGAAACACAACTTCTTAAAGGTTGACCCTTGCAGGTCTTGTTTACAAAGTGACAATTCTACTTCTAAAATGAGAATTGGCATAATTAATAAGAAAATTTATCTATTAAAAAGGAAACATTCCCTTCCTGTATAATTCTGCTGATTCAACATTCTCATTTTGACCAGCCTTCAATTTAAAAAATTAGAAATGCAAGGTCTTAATGGACATTTTCTGGAACTAATTTAATTGAAAATTTATGCTGTTTTGTAATACTGGCTAAGGAATGGTAAAAATGTTCCTAAAATCTCCCACTGACTTGTTAAATCAGGATTCATGTACATTTTATTTTCGTTTATCTTAATGACTTTTTTTTTTTTCCTGCTGAGGCAATTGGAGTTAAGTGACTTGCCCAGAGTCACACAGCTAGGAAGTGTTAAGTGTCCGAGGCCTGACTTCAGAGCTGGTGCTCCATCCACTGCACCACCTAGCTGCCCCATGTTAATGACTTTTAAAAGTATCTGCTTTTGTGAGACTTCATTTGGGTTGATTATAATTTGATATCTGTGCAAATAAGGTACTACTTTATCAAGTGACATGCACATCTTCTAAAAGTGAAGCTTTTATGGAGCTGTACTGTATCAGGCCACAACTGGCCAGGGTTCCCATCTGGTTTTCTCAAGATGAATTTGGCCAAGGTCTCCCAACTTCCCCGGAGGGCTCCATCAGAGAGGATAATGTCCACAGACTCTACCTCTTAGGGCTGTTTTGAGGAAATGGCTTTTTATGCTGGAAGCAGTGCTGAAACGTGAATTGCTAAATAGTGGACAATTAGATTAACCTGGATCTTTGGAAAATGACACAATTTCAGTTGGCTTAGTTTAAAGTTAAACTAATCCTGCCTAGAAGCCCCACTAACTCTACTTTTGCTTTCTTTCAGATATTTAATACACTGCCAGCTCCGCAATGGTGAGAGGCATTGGCCATGGGATTCCAGACATGTTTAGGATGTTACTGATGAGATCCCAGCCATGCCCTCTGTTCTCTTATAAAAAGATCGAAGCATCCAAATATGAACCTTTCTTAAAGTACTTCACCTCTACAACTGACAAACAACAGCCCAAACATGAGAATAACGTGACCGTGGGAAACCTCTGCAGGTTATCAGTTGACATCAGGAAAATCCGAAGGGTAAAGGGATGGGTGCTTTTCAAGGAGGAAACTTTTGTAGAAGAAATTGCCAACATCTTACAGAAAATCGGCACTAATGAAACTGCAATAGCCAGCATCTTGGAACGCTGTCCAGAGGCTATCCTTTGTAGTCCAGCAGCAGTCAATGCTCAGATAGACCTGTGGCAGTCTGTCTGCCGAAATAAAAAAGAGTTAGTGGCATTAATAGAACAATTTCCAGAATCTTTTTTTATTGTTAAAGACCAGGAGAATCAGAAGCTTAATATTAATTTTTTTCAAGAATTGGGACTCAAGAATGTGATCATTAGTAGGTTCTTGACAACCGCACCCAATATTTTTTGTAATTCTGTAGAGAAGAATAAACAAACGATCAAAATGCTACAGGAAAGTTACTTGAATTTAGGGGGCTCCCAAGCCAACATGAGAGTTTGGCTGCTAAAATTGTTGAGTCAAGACCCGTTTATTCTATTAAATTCTTCTACTCCAGTAAAGGAAACACTGGAATTTCTCCAGAAGCAAGGCTTCACAGACTTGGAAGTTCTCCAACTTCTGTCCAAACTCAAAGGATTTCTTTTTCAGCTTTCCCCTACTAGTGTACAAGAAAGCATCTTTTTCACTAAAAACACTTTTAAATGCACAGATCAGGACCTGAAGGAACTGATTTTAAAATGCCCTGCCCTTTTGTACTATACTGTCCCAGTTCTAGAAGAGCGAATTCAGGGTCTCTTGAAAGAAGGGGTTTCTTTATCTCAAATAAGAGAGACACCAATGGTACTTGAGTTAACACCACAAATTGTACAGTTTAGAATTAGAAAACTAAATGCTTTGGGATATAGCATAAGGAATGGAAATCTAGAAAATCTAAATGGAACCAAAAAAGAGTTTGAGTTCAACTTTGGTAAAATACAAGCAAAGAAAGAAAGACCAATATTTAATCCTGTAGCACCCTTAAATGTTGAAGATTAACATAAGGTAATTAGGGTGCCTCTGTACAACCGTATGGAAGAGTAATTAAACATGGCCAACAATGTAGTGGGCTGGGAACACTATCCTCCCAGCACACATTTTGTGGTCCTGATATGGAGCATCTGAGTCGTGAGCCATCACTAAGGCTGTCAGCCATTATCATTTGTTACATATTCTGGACGTTGTGATAAATCATATTTTTGTGATGACATGTAATCATGAAATGTAAATGTGTATAGAAAACCTTTTGAGCCATGTCTCAATAAAAGTTAATATCATTCATCCAGTAGCATGTTAGTTTTTTATTGTTTACTTTGGATAGCAACTAATTAAATTATAAGCAAATCCTTTCAGAGCAACTTGACAAAGATCTCCCATTGATTTCAAGTATATCTCTGTTACTGAACCACATAAATACGATCAGTGAAGAAATTAATGTAAAATGTTGGTAATCTGATATGATTGTTTAAAATTGCATGTAATTATAGAAGCTGTCTTTTTTTAGCCTGAATGTCTTGCTTTTAAATTCAATGATGTTTTGATTGCACTTTACATGAAAATCCCAACTAATACTTGTAAATTAAATTACATTGTAAATATGACCCACTTTAAAGAAACCCAATATACCAAAAACTCCCAACTGTATACAACTATTTTTAGGAAGCACATTTCCTTTTAAAAGAGGTCATATCACATGTGTCCTTAAAATAGAAGCACTCAGATTTAAATCATTCCACTTCCAAAATTGAAATTTGATAAGTCTATTATGCAAAGCAACAAGAAGCTACCCATGTATTTTATATGATTTGCATACCAGGAAATGTGGGTAAAATTATTTTTTCTCCCTTTTCTAGCCCTGCTGATATGGCAGAATCAGAAAACAGTATTATTTACAGATATTCAGCTACTAAAGCAATCATACATCCTCAGTAAAGATTAATACAGCAAAAGTGTTTCAAAGAACATTTTGCCCACAAAATATGTCTGAATTTTTTTCAACACCAGCATTATAATCATGTAACTAGGAGGGAAATGGCACGGCCTGGTCAACTCAAAATCTAGGTAAATGGAGGTTTCCTTCCTTTGAAAACAAGATCCTTACCCAGAAAGATCCTTTAACCAGGAGACACAGACAAAAAAACATGTCTGGATACTTATGTCAAAGTGGAAAAGAGATAATCCCTCAAGGAGCTTATGCTGTGAAAAGGAAGAAAAAGTCCATGGCTAATGTTCCAACTGAAAGATTATGAAAGAAGTCTACACATTCAAAGATAACAGGCAACCAGTACTGCACTGGTATCTCTCCTTTGGAAGAAACTTTTATCAATTCTCTTTCTACTATTCCTGATAACGCACTCTAGATTATAACATCATTAAAGAAGTTTTAAAACAGATAATTGTTTTTTAAAAAATTGTTACAGCAGAAAAGTAATACCAGCCGGTCCTTCCATTCAATCACCAAATGGAAACTGTCTGTTACGCATGGTTTTACCCAATGGGACTGGGAGCTCCTTGAGAACAAAGATAGCCTTAACTCTCTGTGTGTATCCCCCCAGTGCTGAGCAAGATGCTTGCCTGGTATGTAATAAACTTTCACAAACTTTTCATCCATTTTCCACTCCACAAAGTGTCAGATATGAACTAGAAGAGCAATGGCTCCAACAGTTTTGCCTGTTGGGGAATTTGGCCTTCAAAAACAAGTAGTAATTTCACCACATATTTTATATAACTGGACTTTGTTTCTCCGAATCTATGAGATCTGATTCAGCCATCTGGAGCCAACTAAAGAACCTGGGTTAAAAGCTGATTACTCTGATTCAGAGCAGGTATGGGAGAAACCATCCCTCCTTGAGTTGACTCCAGGCCTTCTTGGGTGTAAAGGGACCTACTCTTCCTTAATGGCAATCTTGGGAACCAAAATATTACTATTTTCTTAGAAAATGTTTTACCTTCAAATTGTCTTATCAGCAGAATGAGAACACTTTCTTTAAACCATTTACACTCTGCTAAGCATATCATGCCCAAATTTGCATAGCTTTAATGACCCAAAGGTAATAGAAGACATTTACATACTATGTGGCCACAAAAAGCTCAAATCAGAGAAAAGGAGCCTTCCTTAAAATGTCTTTTTGAAATTCTCTTTATTTTCTTAATGTCTTTATAAAACATTTAATCTTTTGCAGCTCATAGTGCTTTTCCTCATCTACTAATTTGAGTTCTCTTTCCCATCACCTTTTATAGAAAACCTTCATTCCGTTAGCAGTTACCAAGTCCCTCCATATCAGATCCGTGATGTCAACAGTGATGGCACACCACTTGAACATGATTGTCTCAGTCATTTGGGTGAGTCGTATAATTCTACACCTTCATTCTTCCAATGTCCACTCAACAGGTCGGATTATTCGAGCCATCCAATCACAAACGACAGATGCCTCCAGGGATACTGTCCTTAAGTTTCTTGAAATGAGCTCCTCCTGTTTAACGGGTCAAATTGCTAGTCTATGTAAATAAATTGGAATAAAACATCAAGTATGTAGTTGTACATATAATCAACTGGCAAGTTCATGCCGACACAGACGCCTACACTAACCGAACCCTTGCCCTGTTGCTGGAAGCCCTTCCCAAAAATACATGTAAAATGACTTAACACCCTTGAAGGTTAGAACATGAACCAAGTTTTACAATATAGCGTGTAAGATGGGTGGATGATTTTTCCATAAAAGGAAATTTCAACACTTTTACTGCAAGAAAATATTAAGAGACAAGCACAATTAAAAATAAATATGCAAACAAATCCTAAAGTTCTACATGTAAAAGAAATTTAGGTACAAAGCATTGAAGAGTATGACTGCAGAAGATAAATTAGGAATAAAATAAACTACTAGATAAGCAAAAAAGAATTTCCCAAACAGCAGTAAATAAATTCTTCAATAAAAGTTTTCTTTAGCCAATAAAAGTTTTCTTTAGCCACTTCAATAGTGTTCATGTCTCAGTTTCCAAATGCTTTTCAATTAGAGTTGTAACCAGTGAGTACATCCTAATTCTCCGCACAGCAAGTTATTTAAAGCTTGGACTGAACTCTATACTTCAGTCCTAACAATGTCCAATACAAAGTTTTCGTGGAACATTCTAGATTCACTTAAACTGTGATGGTGCCAATGAAAGCTTAAAAAGAAAAAAATAAAGTTTTAAGTATTAAGGAACATAATCCTCAAACTATGTGAGGATGCACACTAAGGTAAACTACTTCACTGTAAACAAACATTTAGCTCCAGATCTTGAAGTGGTTTGGCTCAAGTCCCCTTGGACATCACTTTTAACACACTACATGACCCCCTAAGTAAGCCCAAAGTATAGCTGAGAAGTATAATTTAGACATAGGACCAAAGCACAAAGATTAGAGACAGAATATCAAATTCAAGTGTAAAGATAACTCTTAAAATTTATCTAGATTATCATCTCCTTAGATAACATCTAATAATTTCCTTAGTTTGTTTTCATGAAGCTGAATTTAGTAAGAACACTGAATGCTAAAAATTCATTCTTGGGAGACAAAAGCACTAGTACCAGAAACTAGTACTGTCATTAACAAGAAAATCATTCACTGGCTGAAAATTTAAAAGAAAAAAATGGAAAGAAAAATGATGGAAACCCTCTGTCTATAAAGCTTAGACTCTATCTTATATCCTCTAGGTACAAATCTGAAAGGAAGCATTTATACCCATTTCATGCCTCAGGCTCACCTGGAGAATTGAAAAGCAGTTCTCAAAAACTTACAATGTCCTTAAAAATCGCTGGTAGTGCCACTTGATTTAAACCAGCCCTACAAGATTTTTTTTTTTTGAATAGGAGTGAAGAATTCTGTATCTGGCTTGGCTGCTGCAGCTACTTCTTGAAAAACAACTATAAAAGTTATCTGTCACACGTATAACATCTCTTAATATGAAACTCATCCAACATGACTTTCTAAGTGAACAGCTAAGAAAGGTATCTTTAGGCACTACAAGGTATACTTTACTCCAGAGTTTGTGGAACATGGGCTTAAATGTTGATTTGTCTACTCGTCATGTTTTTGGTAAGTGGCAGACAATAAAAGAGTGAATTCTTATCTGCAAGATAAGATAAGAATTGCCTTTACTTAAATACTCCTGAGATTCTTTTCTTAAATGAAAAAAGTCTTCATTTCACGTATGGACTGAAATAGTCAAAAGCTAGGAACTGCAATGATATTTAGGGCATCAGAAAACATGTCCTCTTGTAAGGCATCAATGATTAAATGAACATAATGCATATCTAACAAAGGATAGCTAGCGCTCAGAGATTATCACACAAAGTTTACTTTTTAACATCTCCAATTCCTATCTTACCAGCTTAAATGAGCAAAATATGCCTCTTAGCCTAAATAAAATACAATTTTTAAAAACTAAGAGACATCCAAAACTATTAGGCACATCAAAGGTACAGTTTTTTAGAGTTTACAGCTCTCTTAAGGGCCATGAGTCCCCTGGCACATTATCAATGGATGAACGGCAAAGATTATCCACTAAATATAATTTTCACATTTTTAACTGAACTGAAAGACCTACAGTAAATATTGAGACATACTATACCTTCAGTTACTACTGAACGAGCGTAACATTTCACCATTTAAAAATCTGGAATCAAAGTCTGAGGAAGCTTCACAAACTGTCTGAGAGTCTTGGCACCTGCTTGACTCAGATCAAAGTCAGTCCCCGACACTTCCCACACAGCGCGTGACAAGAGAAGCGTCCCCAGGAGGTGGCTCCGTCGCAGTCCCAGAGCCACCGGTATCGCGGTGCTGTTCACAGAGAGCCAGAGTCACCTTCTCCATCGCTCTGCTCTCCCTCAGTCAGACTTGTCCTTCTTCTTTCCTGTTAAGGGCACTTTGTTCACCACTGCAGAGCCGACAGCTGTGACCCCGCCAGCCACGGCCGACACCCCTCCTCTGACCAAGCCGATGCCCATGGAGGGCACCGTGGTCACGGCTGTTTTGGTCACCTCCAGACTCTTCCCTCCGATCCAGGCCACGCCCCCAATGGTGGCACCCACGGCTCCCTTGGTCACACTGAAGATGCCACCGGTCACACGGGACAACATGCCAGGCTGCTGCTGGGGGTGGTCCTTCATGGAGCCTACCAAGAGAAGAGGCGCCAGCGCCCGCGTCAGTGTCTTTGAAGGGAACCACGCCCAATCGTTGGGTAGACCCCAAACACCAGTCAACCAGGTGGCTTACCAAGAGAGAGCCACAGTTAAACACTCTCATGCTCTGGCAATAAATCATAGTTAAGAGGTAGACCGGATGCAGTGAGAAAAGAACAACATCCTCCTTTCCCTGGGTCCCAACACTCAGAAAAGAGAAATTTCTGACCAACAGCCCCTCAAGCTGCCTGGGACTCAGAAATTCAATCCAACAAATATTTTTGGTGTACAGAACAGAGCACCATACTGGGGACTGTTACTCAGTTTCACTATATGTAGATTTAAATACTCAAGTTTAAACTGTTAAGTATTAATAGCTTTAAGAAAATGAATAATGCTGAATAAAGCAATCCTATTTTCCATAGTCTCCTAGAGCCATTTCAATCAGGTTTAAGAGCCAAACTCTCAGGTTAATTTTCTCGATTCTACGCACTCTTTTAATGGACATATAAGGCAATGGTAAACTGCTCTAAGGATCAAGTTAAAGGAAGGCAAAGGAACAAAAAAAGAAAAAGGAAAAGGGAAAAAAAAGCATTGATATAAAAAAGCCACTAACTCTATGACATTGGGGCAAAATTCACCAAGACTTCATCCAAACTACCCCCACTGGATAAAAGTCTCCTCATTAAAAAAAAAAAAAAATGAAAAGGTTGGACTAAAACTCTAAGGTCCCTGCCACGCTTAAAGTTTGGTCATTTAAATGTATCTCAAACCTTCTTTCCTTCCAATATAGTCAAATTAGCACGTTCCTTGCCCATAAATAATGGCCTGAAATCTAAAAATAAATTAGGAAATTAAGTAGCCACTTCTCTTCCCAGCTGCCTTTATATGTTATATTTTCAAAGGCTCAGATAAATGAATAGTTTACTTCTGATTATGCTCACATAATCTATAAACATTTTCCATTTTATCTAAGAAAAGATTATATGCTTTAAAAGAGTGAATTCTGTAAAAGTTCCCTTAACCGAATGAGATTAACAGAAAAAAAAGGGGGTGAGAATATCCTGGGAAATTGATACTATACAACAGAGAAAAAGAAAACATTCTGAAAATAATTTCTGATGAACACTAAGAACAAATTCATTCTTTCCCAATCTTTTATTAAAGAATCTTCCTCACTGCTGTGGATAGAAAATCTTAAACAAGCACATATATTAAAACAATTGCTTGTGATCCAACCCATCAAGTTTTCTTGTTAAAACCTATCCCAAGGAAAGTTAATACATATTTTACCAAGTCCAGGATATGTGCAATGAAATAATACTCCAGCACTTGGAATATATTACTGGGGGAGAAGAATGATCACAGCCAAGAAGAGTAACTGGTATCAAGAGACTACAGTCATAGTCTAGATCTCAGGATAAGTGCCCCTTGGGCACTACTTACCAGTGAGAATTTCAAACACGGACTGTTAAAGAGAATTAGGAGATGTGAGAGACTAAAACATTTCTTTTTAATCAAACTAAGTCAATATTCATAACCTCAACATAGTGAATTACAAAAACTCTCTACCATTTACATGTGAGTTACCCACAGTGCACACGTGTTTCTTTCCTCACCCAACAAGATCCCTTGGCCAGGGCTTTTATCTTCCCTTGGTTTCACAAAATCTGTCAGTGTCTCTGAGGAGAAATGCCTGTGCAAACCCTAGTCTTCCCTTCATTACCTTTTATTGTACTGCCATCTGTCCAAATCTAATTTTTAAAAAGCCAAAGAAAGGAAGGCAGGAGCTGAGTCAATGATTTCTCAAGTCTATTTCTCCATGAGCAAGTAGAAGGCAAAATGGCAAGGGGTTCAGATCCTGCCTTTGAGATCTCCTAGCTGTACACCACATCTGTCACTCTATGAACCAAAAGAAAATACCAGTACCTACCTCACAGGATTGTGGAGAAACTTAGATGTGACATGTACCTAAAGTGCTGTGGAGCTGTCCATTATTATTATAAAGAAGAGCAACCAAGTTGGCCAGTCTTCTCTCTCTTAGGTTTGAAAGGAAAAAAATACTTTTTCAAAAAAGACAGTATGTCACAATTGAGACAAAGCTAGTCTCAGAAGCAGAAATCCTTATTTCAGGTCTTGCCTCTGACATCAAACTAAGGGCAGCCCCTAATGCGATGGTGCTTCAGTAACAGCAACTAACATGCTTTAATATAGGGAGTTTCCTATAGGAAATCACAGGTCCTAGTCTTTATCCCTACTCTAACCCTACTCATCTGAAAAACCCAATAAAAGAAAAGTACTATTTATCTTCCTAGCAATCTCATTTTTGCCCCTTATTGCAGTTTAAGGAATGGCTACCAAGGAGCCCTCTAAAAAATGAATTTATATTTTCTCCCTTAACTTTTTCCCTGATTCCTTTTCCAGGAATGAAGACTTTTGAACTAAGCATGAGATTCCCAAGTGGATTATTCAACATTTAACATTATCCACACTTTTGCTCCCTTTCATTAGGGAAAAAAGGACAAGAATTGACATCTTTTCTGGGTATAGCAAAGGCAATTCATGGATAGAATTATATTTTTAGAGATTATTCTACAAGTGAAGGAAGAATTATGCTATTAACTTAGAAAACACTCCGTGACACAAATTTTCATATGGTCAAAAGTAATGGTTAAGTAGCGCCCAAAGGAGTTAATGATGTAATAGACACAGCTACCAGCTGTGATATAATGAATGAAAGAACTCAAGAAAACCCAAGAGGCATTTCTTCTACAAAACCTCTTAAGCTCTGCTTGCCAGATGTTTTTGCAACTACAATATTCTTCAGTAACTTTCTTTACTCATGGGTGGCACCAGAGAAATCAAAGGAACTGGAGAATGTACTGTAAGTAGCAAGACTTTGCAGATGCACACGCCCCTACAACTAACCATTTTCTTCCTCTTAAATTAGCGGTGTTTTCTTATCACAAAGCCAAACATCTCTTTGGTTATAGGAATGAAGCAACTACACTGATCCAAAGTGCTTCTTAAGGATGGTGTAGAGATGGCCAAGAGTTCTAAACGTCAATCCACAAGCAAGGGCCCAGTGACCGACTGCGTCCACCAGCATGACTGGGCTGACCAGGGTCTACAGAGACAGCATTAAAATCATGGAAATCATCTCTTCTGGACATTCTGAAGCAATAGTTACCTTCTGGTGGCTCATCAATTAGGTAGGAAGGAATTTCTTGTTGGTTTTTGTCTGTCTGATTCATGGTCTCCTAGAAAAGATATACAATAAGCATTATTATGATCCTGTATTGTAAAAACAATTGATATGAAAATTACATTTCCAATCCAATCAACTCTATCCATTTATGAAACACTTTAAGACACCTACTAGACTAAAACCCAGTCCCTTTACTTCTCACTTTACATTTTCGTGATTATGAAATGTTTTACATTATACCTGGTGAAAGTCAATGCTTCAGGGCTTATGCAGAAACAGGAATGCTAATGCGATGCTGGTGGAGCTGTGAAATCATATGATTATTGTGGAAAGCAATTTGAAACTATGCAAATAAAATGATGATTTGTTCATACCCAGAGATTCCACTAGGCATTTCACTATAATTGAAGGAGGTAATTGACCTTGACAACAGAAAGGCTCCACATATACTAAAGTTCCCAATACCTTTTTGTACAAGCAAATAATTGGAAACAAAGAAATGGCACACCGTCCAAGGACTACGTGATCTATACAAGCTGTGACACATGAATGTAATAAAATATTACTCTGCTGCAAAAACAATGAACATGCTGAATGCAGACAAGGAAAATGAGCAGAGCTGCTCATCTGTGAGCAGCTGTATTCTAACCAGCAGCCCCTGGCCATCAGCCCCAAAGAACAAGTGTGCAAGACCACACCTGCTCACTGGCAGCCACCAGGATCCAAGAAGTGTCTATGTCACATCATGTATATTGGGTTGATCAGTTTTACTGATTTTTTAAAAAATTATTATACTCGGTGAATAATGAGATGCTTTGATCTGGGGTACAAGACCAGAAAAAACATATGCCCCCAGCCATTCTCTACTGTCACTCCCAGCCCAGGGGCCAAAGAGTCTCCCCTGCTCCCAGCCACAAACGATGCATGGTGCCCAGACCAGTCAGGCCGCATGGCCTGTCAGAATCCTCTCACCACAGCTGTCACCTCCCTCGGGAAGTCTTCCCCGATTCCCTCCTGGTATTACTGTGATGAAGCTCTGACAGCTTCGAACTGCCCTAAGATCCCTGGATACTCTGAAGACGCACATGATGGATAAGGGTTCCTCTGCAGGCCGGGACGTGGGCATTCCGCACCTAACCCGAAGGACCAACCCCTAGCTTCTGTATGATCTCCCCAGGTGGCGTGTCCCTTTGGAACTTTCTGCTACGTGCCCCGTGCTTAACACAATGCTTTATACATGGTGCTTCCCACATTTTATTCACCCTTTTCCATCCAAAGCATCAAGAACAGCACCTAGCACAAACCAGGGCAAGTTAATAAATGGCAAGTGAGTTACTACTGCATTTGAATTGAACAGTGAAGACAGGCTGGTGGGTGAAATCTGTGGTACCTTCTCTGAGGAGGTTAATAATTCTCCTTTGACCAGTGGTCTCCAATGACAATCTACCACAACTCAAACAAGAACAATTCCAAACTCTCACTTGCTAATCCAATGCCCTTTTCTCCCTTCCCATCCACCTGGAGCCCTCCATAGCCTAACAGTTTCTATGATGTTCTTCTCTCCCAGCTTCCCCCCTCCACAACCCCTCCTTTGCTACATCTCCATCCAAACGACACTCACTAGCAGTAGGTGACCCCCGAGGTTCTGGCCTGGCCTACTTCTCCATTCCCTCAACACCATTTCCCTTGGTGATCTCATCAAAAGCCCTGGATTCAATTATCGCTATACAAACGATTCTCTGATCTATCCTGATTCTATCTCCTGCCCACCCGTCTTGCATCTCCAACTGCCCAGCAAACAATCTCAAACTGGACATCCCACAGACATCTCCAACCCAAGAAGTTCAAAGATGAGCTCATTATCTTTCTGAATGCCCTCCCATTGTCGAAGACCCCATCAGCCTCCCCATCTCCCAGGCTCCCAGCCTTGGTGCCATCCTTGATGACTCCTCCTCTCCCATACCCCACTGTCCATCTGCCATGTCGAATCTACCTCTGCAGCATGTGTTAGGATGTGCCCCTCTCTCCCTCCCTGGGGCAGGCGCCCAGACCTTCCAGCCCAGACAACTGAGGCTGATCTCCCGGTCCCAAGGCTCTCGCCATATCACCTACCCACCCCCACCCAATAACTGCCAACAGCTCCTGTTCCCTCCGTTTGGCTTCCGAAGCCCCGGGTAAGCAGGCCCCATCTTGGAGCTTTCCTGTCTGACCCTCCTGCCCTCGCCAGTCCGAGAGCCCACAAACACGTCTCCTTGGCTCTCCTGGCAGCCGACCCTCCCGCTCCCACCAGGGCATCCACACTGCCTGATTCGTATCTAATCCTTATCAGCACAGCCCAAGACAAAGTAAACGCTTCACAAATGCTTGCTGGCTGACGCTCTTTCACACAGAAGTCCAGCTAAGCTCAGAAAGGCTCCTCACTAACGGATGAGCCCTGGCTAAGGAGTTTTTCCAGTCTCAGAGGTTCATGAAGATTGTCTAAGGCAGAGATGTCAAACCTGGGGCCCATGGAACTCCAAAATAAGGCAGAGCCAGATTAACATGTAACTGAGAAATCAAAGTAAATAAATAACAACCTCAATAATGTGTAATTTTCGGTCTTTGGCTTCTAGGTGAGTTTACACCACTGATCTCAGGCACAGGGAAATTTCAATTCACACTTGGAAATGCTTCCCACGTGGAAGAGACACCCTGAGTCAGCAGCGGCCCACCACTGAGGCAGAGACTGTGAGCAGCGGGGCTCTGGCTTTACCCAAGATGGGGGGATGGCAGATGAGGAGTGCTGTCCCCGGCCACAGAATGGAATACTTCTCTCTACTCATGCACCTGAATGGCCCTAAGAGAAACAAGCCTGACCTCCACTCGGTGCAATCCTTGGTGGGACAACTAGCCTTTGCACCTCTGCAAAATGTAAAGCAGAGACCATGAAAATGAACAAAGGACTATGCCCGAGCCAAATGTACAGCGGCCTCCTCCCCAGACCTCGGCTGGGCCAAACAGCCACCTTAACATCCTGCCCCTGCTCACCCATACTTTCTACCTGTTCTATTTTTTTTTTTTTTTTTTTACTACCTTTCTTGCTTCCATCCCAAGTCTTCACTCAGTAAGTTTTCTCTTTCCTACATAACCAAATTAAAGACCTTTGTCTTCCCCCTTTGCACATTTCTGGCCAGGCAAAGTCCAGTAGGCTCCAAGTGATGGAAACCAATGTCCCAGCACCTTGAAGAAGGTCTGAGTGCTGTGTCTGGCCTCCAAAGGAAAGTGGACAGCAGGCTGACAAAACACCTTTGCATTTTTTCTCATATCTCAATCAAATTTCAATAAGCACTTAAGTTTAAAGGAGAACCCGGGATATTTGGCTGTATATACCATTAGCAAGAAATCTGGTGTTTAAAATGTCTGTGAACAGCTTTCTTCAGCTGGGGGGACTAAAATAAGTTGGCATTTGAGTTCATTCCACCATTAATCTTTTATATGTGTGCTTTTAGATAATATGCAAGTCTGGGGGTAAAGAATATAGTTGGGGGGAAGACAGGTGGTACAGTGGATAGAGAGCCCCAGCCCTGAAATCAGGAGGATCTGAGCTCAAATTTGTCCTCAGATACTTAACACTTTCTAGCTGTGTGACCCTAGTTAAGTCAGTAACTCCAACTGCCTCAGCAAAATTATTATATATATATATATATATATATATATATATATATATATATATATATATACAGAGAGAGAGAGAGAGAGAGAGAGAGAGAGAGAGGAGAGAGAGCGCGAGAGCCCCGGGGGTCCCCTATTTGCTACCAACTGTTAAGACCTAAAAAAAGTCCTCTTTTACAGGTGTGTTAACAATGACTTGTCCAAGGTAACACAGCTAATTAAACAGTGGGAGCCACACTTACAGGCCCAATTTCTGCCCCAAATCTAGCTCTCTTTTTACTCTGTCAAATTCAAAAGTGTGACTAATGCTGATTAATAACAACAGAGATAGATTGTATTTTGCTATTCCCATTTTACAGGTGAACAAACTGAGCTCACAGAACTAAGTGACTTGTTTGAGGTCACACTCTAAGCCCCAGAGATGGGACACAAAGCCAAGTTGCTTCTTTCTGCCACGCTAACTCCTCCAAAAACAGGTTTCTAGATCTTTAGCACCTGGCCATTCATGACGAAGAACAGAGAACCTCAAAACTGGAAGGAAATGTAAAGGTTAACAAGAAGTATCACCCCATTTTATGGATGAGGAAACTAAGGTCTCAAAGACCAATTCACAGGCCCTATCCCTAAGTGGCAGTAGAGCTGCACTCTAACACATCCCCAAGATCACTGCTCTCTCCACTACACCAAGCACATATACTGAAGATGCAACCAGAAACGATTAGTTTTGTTTGATACTCAAGTAATGAACCAGTGAGTTTAGATAATGAGAAATTTCTAATAACAGTATCCAAACGCTCTTCTCCAACAGTAGACTGCCTTCTGTCCATTTTTCATCTCATTATTTATATCTTATACACAATTAAAGCACAACTAGAGAGGTTAGTATTCTAATCTGCACAGTTTAGGCTTTGGACATTATCATATCAATTAATGGGAAACTTTAAAAAAAAAAATCTGAAGTTAAATTCCTCTAAGACGCAGGTTTTTAACCTGAGGTCTGTGAATTTGGTTTTTAAAATATATTTCTTGATGACAATTTCAAAAATACTAAGTTTCCTTTGTACTCCTTTGTCTTTCATTTCCTGCATTTAAAAATATGATTCTTTGGAGTAGTTCATACATAGGCTGCAAGCTGACAAAAGCCTCAAACCTAAAGGTTACGTGCTCCTGACCCAAGAAGTTCACTTGGTATGAACTATTCTAAGGGTAGATAAACAACAACCCTTTGGGATACTTTTCTGACCTGAACCACAAAAGGTTTAACAAGTTTAGTTGGTGGTTCAGCAATCATTTCAGATTTGTACTTTTCAAAGAACTTAAATATGAATCTGTTATAAATTTTAATCAATTTTCTCCTAGGCCTAAGCCATGCTCCTGAATTTCTTTCCAACACAGGCATGGGCTTTTGGGTGAGATATGGACTGCCCCCTTTTCTGGAAGATAGTCACAGTCCAAAAGAGGAATCCTTATCACTCTGCCACTCAAGAGCCACATTCTCTGCTTGGAGCTCCATACTTGTGAGCCTGCTGCCTCTCCATTGGATCCAAAAGCTCAGAAGATTCAGAGCCGAGCCTCAACTAAAGAAATGCAAAATCACTCGAATTTACTATTGGCACATGGAAGCTCTCACTCACAATTAGTCTTGTGGATATAAATATAAGCACATTCTTCCCTGTAGCAAAATCAGTTCCAATTGGGGGTTGGATTCTGAACAATCTACTCTTAAGTTCATCTCCTCTAAAAGAATGGACAAGCGATTCCAAGTGCACAGGGACTCCCAGAGTGGAACTCCTACCCACGGCGGTCAGAGCCTGGGAAAAGACGTGGAGAGATGACGTGGACAGTGAGAGATTAAGTGGCCTTGGGCAAAACGCTTAGCAGAAGAGGAGGTGGGCTCACCTAACTTTGACGCTAGTAATTCTAAATGAAAAAAGGAAGGAGCAGGATCCATGGCAGACCAAGGATCAGAACAGAACACAATGAGAAGAAATGAGCAACACTGATGGAGAGACTCCGCACCTCCAAGTCGCTGGTAGTATTACTGGCCGATGGAAATCTTTGTCATACAGGACAGAAAAGCATCTGGCAAATTGAGTGAGCAAGAAAGATAAACAACATGCCCTAGAGGGCAATGTATTCCAAAAATAGGAACACAAAAACAAGAGCTTCTTGGGAGTTGTCTTTTTTGTTGGGGGTTTTGTGATTCCTTTTTGTTCATAGAGAAAAAGATGTCGGTAGAAAACAGTTATGTCTGTTTAAACAGTGTTTTTTAAACTTTACCAAATTCTACTCAATTCATATCAAAAAAGAAACCGTACTTTGGAAAAGTAATTTTGTGAAACAACAACAACAACAACAACAACAACAACAAAAAACAAAACCAGCAGGATGAATCAAAGAAATTCCCCTCCAGGTATCACTTCTCTTCAGAAAAACAAGTATTCGTCAGCAAAGGCAGCATTTCTCAAGTCCAAGGGTCTGAGAACCGAGACTGCTGTTTTCCTGTGCAATACAAAAGGACCCTCAGTCCTGGGTCTGCGGCCCCGCCTCCCCTTCACCCGAAGCCAAACAGCCGCAGAGCTCCCCGGCCCGAGGCACCCCACGGGGCTGGCCCCGGTGCCACCCTGGGGGCACAGCCCTCCCTGGGGGCACAGCCCTCGGAGACTCTGTCTGGGGCCCTGCCCCCTAACTCGCACAAGCGGAGGCAGAGACAAGGAAAAGGCCGCCCCGGGCGCGGGTAGGAGGGAACCCCAGAGCGCGGCCCCAAAGGGGCAGAGGCGCCGCGGGCCCGCACCCTGCTCCGCTTTAGGAAGGCGGCCCGCGGATAACCGGGCGGCCCGCGGATAACCGGGCTGGCCGGGCCCGGTCCGGGGCTCGCTCCCCTGGCCCTGCGGCATGTCCCCGGCAGCGGCTCCCAGCTGACGGGCAACCAGCCCGGGGGGCTCCTCCGCAGCGTCCGGGGGGCTCCTCCGCAGCGTCCGGGGGGCTCCCCCGGGGCCGGGCGCCTCCTGTTTTTCTCGGGGAAAGGGAGTGACGTGGCAGGAGGGCAGAAAGTGACCCGGGCCCGGCGTGGCGCCTCCTCCTCCACCTTGCCCTCCCGCGCCCGGGGGTGTCTCCGGGAGGCACGAGGATGGGGGGGGCTCCCGGGGGCGGGGCGGCACCAGCGCCCTCTCCCAGCCGGCTCTCTCGGGGCCCCCCAATGCCCACCCGCCCCCTCAGTCTGCAAAGGCAACAGAAGGAATACGCGAGAGAGAACGAGGGATGCGGGGGAGCAGGGAAGAAGCAGCCAGGGGGGACCCCCAGAAGGGGCAACAGAGGGGAAGGGGAGACTCACTGAGAAGGAAACGGGGGACCCCCAGGGGGGCGAGAGGGGGAGACTGAGAGAGAGATGGGGGACCCACACAAAGGATAATAGAGGGAGAAAGGACTCACTGAAAGAGAAATGGGGGGCCCAGAAAAGGGGCAAAAGGAGCCCTTCACTGAGAGGGACAGGGGAAGCCCGGGGAGGAAAAGGGGACCCACAGAGGAGTAAATGGGGCACCCACAGAAGCAGTAATTCAGGAAGAAAGGGGGCTCCCCGAAAGGGAGACCCGCAGAAGGGGTAAGGACAAAGGGGGCTCACTGAAAGTCAAGTGGGACCCAGAGAGGAGAAAAGGGGGCCCACGCAGCGGGGGAATAGGGCTGGCTAGCAGGGAAAGGAGCGTGGGGAAGTGGAGGGCCCCCGGAGAGGGCAGGGGGAGGAGGAAAGGCCCAGCGGAGCGTAACCGGGGGCCTGGGGAGAGAAAATGGAGGAATAAAGGGGGGACACGGAGGAACACGCCTTTCCCAGCAGGTTAGAAGAGACGGAGAGGAACGGCAGTTAGGGGGGGAGGGGGGACCCCCAGGCGGGAGGGGGACCGCGGGGAAGGAGGACAAAGCTCCCCGGGCCCCCTCCTCACTCACCGCAGCCCGGGCGGCTCGTGGCGCTCGCTGCTCGGCCTGGGGGCCTGGGGGCCGGGGCGGCGGCGGCAGCGGTTCTGGGGCTCTGGGCTCGGGCTGCGGACGTGGCGCCCGCGCGGCCCGCCCTCCTCCCGGACACACGCGCAGCCTCCCCCCGCCCCGACCCACGCCCACCGGGCCCGCTCCCTCCTCCCAGCCCCGCCGCCGCCGCCGCCAGCTCCCGCGGGCACGCGCACGCGCGCTCCCCAACGCGGCCGGCCCGGCCGCCTCTTCCCCGCGCCTGCGCCCAGGCGTCCGCGAGCGCGCACGCGCGGCCCCCTCCCCCCCCCCACCTTCCCACCAATGGCGGGGCGCAACCTCCGTTTGCCGGTCCCGCCCCCGAGCGCCCCGCGGGGAGGGGCGGGGCGGAGTTGCTGGGCAACGAGCGGGCTCCCCTAACGGTCACCGCCGCCGCCTAACGAAACGTCCCGAGGCTCGCGCATCCGCCGGAGAGGCCCAGGAGGCGGAGCGAGCTAGAGCGCTCCAAGGAGGGTCGTGGGTTCGAATCCCGCCGCCTACGCTTCCCGACCCGGGGGATCCCGGGCAAACCTGTTAATCGTCTAGATCCTACAGCCCTATTACCCATATGTATTTGAATAGTTTGCTTAGGTAACTTAAAAAAAAATTTTATTTCCAAAAAGAAACTTAAAAAAACATTTTTTTCCAAAAAGAAACTTAAAAATATTTTTTTTCAAAAAGAAACTTAAAAATATTTTTTTTCAAAAAGAAACTTAAAAATATTTTTCAAAAAGAAACTTTAAAACATTTTTTTCCAAAAAGAAACTTAAAAATATTTTTTTTCAATCAAAAAGAAACTTAAAAATATTTTTTTCAAAAAAAAAAAAACTTTTAAATAAATTTTTCCAAAAAGAAACTTAAAAAAAATTTTTTTTCCAAAAAGAAACTTTAAAAAAATTTTTTTTCCAAAAAGAAACTTAAAAATATTTTTTTCAAAAAGAAACTTAAAAATATTTTTTTTCAAAAAGAAACTTAAAAATATTTTTTTTCAAAAAGAAACTTACAAATATTTTTTTCAAAAAGAAACTTAAAAATATTTTTTTCCAAAAAGAAACTTAAAAACATTGTTTTCAAAAAGAAACTTAAAAATATTTTTTTTCAACAAGAAACTTAAAAACATTTTTTTCAAAAAGAAACTTAAAAATATTTTTTTCAAAAAGAAACTTAAAAATATTTTTTTCAAAAAGAAACTTAAAAATATTTTTTTTCAAAAAGAAACTGAAAAATATTTTTTTTCAAAAAGAAACTTAAAAACATTTTTCCAAAAAGAAACTTAGAAATATTTTTTCCAAAAAAAAACTTTAAAAAAAATTTTTCCAAAAAGAAACTTAAAAAAAATTTTTTTCCAAAAAGAAACTTTAAAAAATTTTTTTTCCAAAAAGAAACTTTAAAAAAATTTTTTTTCCAAAAAGAAATTTACCGAAATACACGTTGAACCATAAGGATGAGTTGAGGGAGGTTGCAGGAGGCTTACAGTGAAATTGTAGTTAAAATCCTGGAAGATATAAATTCTGAGGCGACTTTTAAAAGTTCCAGAACAATGATTTGCAACATTTGAAGCTCCGTGTGAATTGGATCTTTAGGGGAAACAGACTCACAGTAAAATTCACTTGCTTTTGTTTTCCCTTTTAGTTATGTTATATTGATGTATAGTTATGTTAGCACGGTGCCTGGCATGTAGTAGGTGCTTAATAAATGTATATTGATTGACTGACTTGGTGACCAAACCTTCTGAGAGAATCAGAATACCAGGGTGGTACCTTTGGAAAAGATCTTAAAGATGATCTGGCCCAATCTCCCCGTTTTATAGATGGGGAAACTGAGGCCAAAGAGAAGAAATGATTTGCCCAACATTACATAGGTATTAAGGGGCAGAAACAACATTTTGAAGCCCAAAAGGCAAATCTAATTCCCCAAACAGGGGTTAATGGGGCAAAGAGATTTCCTCAAATATCTGGATTGTTTCTGGGGAGGAAAAGGATTTTTTTCCACCAGAACCTACTGGAGTCCTCCTTCAGTTTCTCCTATATTAGAGAAAAAGACAAAGTTGGCCAATTCAGGCTCCCTGCTTCTCGTCTCTGTCTGTGGTGCCCCTCACCACCCCATGCCCTCCTGGTTTTAGAAAAAAAAAGAATCTGAAACTTCCCTTTTAGTGAATGAGTTTTTAAAATACATTGGCCAACAGCTTCTTCTGTGTGAGTCCCTGTGGTGGGTGCAGGGGCTGCTCAATGTTATCTCTACAGCGTGGGGGTTCTGACATGTTGGCAGAGCCCAGCCTCGCCATGCTGGAAAGGGCAGCTGGGAGTAGTGGAGGGGCCATCCGACACAGAAGGCTGGAAGACCCGTCTTCAGATCCCACCTCAAGCCCAGACCTAGTTGTGGGACTTTGGGCAAGCCACTTCCACATTCTGGGCCTCAGTTTCCCCATCTGTAAAATGAGTCTCTAATGTCTCCTCAGGATCTAAACCTAAGGTCCCATGTCTGCCCACTTTGCGTGCTTTTTGCCCACCCCTTCCCTTAAAGTCCCCAGCGTACTGGAGGACTCTTCAGTTTCCCTTAAAATCAAAGGATCCTTATGGAATATCTGAAGGGTGCCACAGATTTGGCATCTAGTCCAGCCCATACCTTAAGGGAATCTCCTACAGCATGTTCCATAAATGGTCATCCAGCCCCAGCCTCAAGGAAGGAAACTGCCTCCCCATGATGGCAGGGAAGTGGGACTAAGAAAGGAGCCAGCCGTACTTGTGGAGTTAGTAGTTCTTCTTGAAACTGGGACACGTATGCATTGTTGGTGGAATTGTGAACTGATCCAACCGTTCTAGAGAGCAATATGGAACTGTGCCCAAAGGGGCTATCAAACCCTATATATGTAATATTTATATATAGGGTATATAATACCCTATGACCCAACATCTACCAGGCCTGTATCCCGTATCTCTGTATCATAAAAGAGGGAAAAGGACCCACATGTGCAAAAATGTTTGTGGCAACTCTTTGGAAGGAAGGAAGGAAGGAAGGAAGGAAGGAAGGAAGGAAGGAAGGAAGGAAGGAAGGAAGGAAGGAAGGAGAAGGAAGGAAGGAAGGAAGGAGAAGGAAGGAAGGAAGGAAGGAAGGAGAAGGAAGGAAGGAAGGAAGGAGAAGGAAGGAAGGAAGGAAGGAAGGAAGGAAGGGAAGGAAGAGAAGGAAGGAAGGGAAAGAAGGAAAAGAAGAGAAGGAAGAAAGGAAGGGAAGGAAGGAAGGAAGGAAGGAAGGAAGGGGAAAGAAGGAAAAGAAGAGAAGGAAGAAAGGAAGGGAAGGAAGGAGAAGGAAGGAAGGAAGGAAGGAAGGAAGGAAGGAAGGAAGGAAGGGAGGGAGGGAGGGAGGGAAGGAGGGAGGGAAGGAAGAAAGGAAGGAAGGAAGGAAGGAAGGAAGGAAGGAAGGAAGGAAGGAGAAGGAAGGAAGGAGAAGGAAGGAAGGGAAGGAAGGAAGGAAGGAAGGAAGGAAGGAAGGAAGGAAGGAAGGAAGGAAGGAAGGAAGGAGAAGGAAGGAAGGAAGGAAGGAAGGAAGGAAGGAAGGAAGGAAGGAAGGAAGGAAGGAAGGAAGGAAGAAGGAAGGAAGGAAGGAAGGAAGGAAGGAAGGAAGGAAGGAAGGAAGGAAGGAAGGAAGGAAGGAAGGAAGGAATTCTTCCTGGTCTTGTTACGCTGGATTGAACCCTCTGGGGCCATATAGAATAAAACTAATCCTTCTGCTACATTCCTTCTCCTACATGACAACCTCTCCAACCTTTGGATATAATTATCCTTGGTTATGGTTATGTTCTCTCTTCTCCAATCTATCATCTCTTCTTACAACTGGTCCTCACAGGACATAAAACCTTGCTCTTTCCTTATCCTGGCTTCCCTCCTCTGGAGGTTCTCCTTTGCCTTTGCCTAATAACCAGCCCAGGCAATATAATGAAGTCCAGGGACTTTTAACATTTGCTGTGTCATGAATACTTTTGGAAATCAGCTGATGCCTATGGACCACTTCTCAGAATAATGTTTTTAAATGTATAAAACATATAGTATAACAAGGAAACCAGTGCTGTGGTGTTGAAATAAAGTTCAATCAGTTCAGAGACTCTGAAATCTACCCATAGACTCTTTTTTTTTCCCTTGGTGAGGCAATTAGGGTTAAGTGACTTGCCTAGGGTCACACAGCTAGGAAGTATTAAGTGTCTGAGGCCAGATTTGAAGTCAGGTCCTCATGACTTCAGGACTGGTGCTCTATCCACTCCGCCACCTAGTTGCCCCTACCCATAGACTCTTAATGGATACAGGGACCCCAAGTTAAGAACCCCCAATGGAGTTCTTAGGATATTTGGAGTAAGAACCTGAGTTCAAATCCAGCCCCAGACACTTACTAGGTATGTGGTCTGAGCAAGTGAGTTACTCTGTCTCTCTCAGCCTGTTTCTTCATCTGTAAAATGAAGGGGTTAAACTGAAGGGTCCCTTCCAGCTCTGAATCTTTGATCTCTCTCTAGCAGGCAGATCAGCCCTTTCCTGCAACTCTACAGTCATAAAGAATTGTCAGGAACACTTCAAGGAGAATAATTTGCCCAGCCAGCGTTGGAAACCAGAACTTGAAGCCAGTTTTTCTTAGGTTTAAGGCCAGCCGCCTTGCTTGACAGATTGACATGTTTTTAAGAACTTGAAGAACAAAAGAATTGGGATGGAGTAGGAGAGAAGGGCCATCATGGACATTGAGAATCTTCTCACAGAGAGAGGACATTTTGTTGTCTGAAGAGCAGGAAGACTCAGATGACCACAGTTGTCACAGCCACCTCACTTTGTCCATCTCCTGTTGAACTTGACCATTGTTTGGGGATGCTCAGTTCTGGCATATAGTAAGTGCTATATAAAAAATGCTTCTTTCCTTCCTCTATTGTTCTCACTCCTAGAAAAAAGAGGAGAAAAAAAAAAGATGAAAGAGAAAGACAAGGGTGAGATGGAAGAGGAAAAGGAAGAAGAAAAAATAAAAGAAGAAGGGAAAGAAGGGGAAGAGGAGGAGAATCTAGAAGAGAAAGAGGAGAAGAGAAGGAGGAGATGGAAGAGAAAGAGGAAATTGAAGAATAAGAGGAGGAAATGGAGTTCTTATGATCATAATTTTTGATTAATCCTCAGTTAGCATCAAGTCCTAAAACATTGGAGTTTTTGTTTTTAATTTCCCAACCATTATCCAGTAGGTGTATGAATAAGCAAAAGATGTGTGAGCGTCAGGAAACTCCTTGTGTGGGCACCATACCTGCCAACAGCAGTTCTGTTTTCTCTAGGAAATCAGAGCAACTTACTTCAGCCCAGAGACTTGCCAACTTATGGTCTTAGAGAGTTAAGCCCACAAAGCTCGTATTTGTCAGAAGTATGATCTGAACCCAGGTCTTCCAGACTCAAAGTCCATCATGCTATCCAATGCCAAGCTGCCTCTAGCTTGGAGGCATTTTATTTTTGTTTTTATTTTTATCCCTGCCTGTGTTTTTATGGGCATGAAGAGCTACTCGTGTGAGAATTCCTTTCACTCAGGCAAATGAGCAACTCCCCAACAATTTGGGTCACTGAACCAATGATTTGCTCACAGTCCCCTAGATTATATGTATCAGAGATAGGCTTGAACCCAGGTCTTCCTAGCTCCACAACTGCAACTTCTAGTCTTAGACAGTTTCCTAGGGCAGCAAGAAGTGATGTAACTTGTCAGTATATGTCCGAGGGAGGCAGAGCTTGGATCCAGGCCTTCTAAACCCCAAAGCCAGAGCAGACGCCACTTTGTCAAGTGCCTCTCACTTCTGTAATCAGCTGAAAATAAGCAAATTTCAAGATAACTTTTCTGCCTGAGTTTACTCATTTGTAAAATGGGTTGTATTTGGAGACATTTAAGATACATTCCAGCTTTAAGTCATTATCTGGTTTTCTTAAAACCAGAGCAACACTGTTTAAGGATGAAAAGACAGTAATTTGTCCGTTATCCACCATCTTGATTGTAGATCTATGATCCATATGAAAGAACCTTATCTTATTTCCTGCTTTGGATTCAATAGTCTTTTTGGTCCTCTTCTTTCTTTCTTAACTTCCCAATTCCACAATAAATCAATCCCCAATTTGTTGGGGGTTTTTGTTCAATTGTTTCCAACTCTTTGAGATGCTATTTGCGATTTTCTTGGCAATGATACTAAAATGGTTTCCCATTCCCTTCTCCAGCTCATTTTACAAATTAGAAGCTAAGAAAAACAGGGTTAAGTGACTTGTCCAGGTCACACATCTGGAAAGTGTCTGAGGCTGGATTTGAAGTCAGGAATCGGGACCTGATTCCAGGTCTAGTCCTCTCTCCATTTTGACATGTAGAGGCTCTACTTTGATCTATATCGGACTGCCACTACACACTCCAGAGCACAATCTAAGTCAGATTAAGATGTAATTGGGAAATATTTAACAAAACCAGTAAAAACGTCGTAGAACAAGTGGGTTTCTGAGTCAAAGTGATGCCAGCAGGGATGCTTAGGTATGGTTTCCCTTTGAGTTTAACCCCATTGGAAGATGGCACAGGTTCAGGCCAGCCCAGTCCTTTGGTGAGCATCTCCCTGAGGAAGGAACTGCCAGCATCATCATGGTGAGAAGCAGCAGCCACTGCAGCCCCTTTGGCCTGTGCTCGGCAGCTGGGCCACGGCTGGAGAAGCAGGGAGCTTGGGCAGAAGCTCCACCCTGTGGGCTTCCTGATCCCAGCAGAAACCACGCTGCTACGTGGTCAGGAGCAGGGAGGCCAGAAGGTGGGTTGACCAGCCTTCAAGAAGCCTGGAGTTCTTGGCTCCCCTGGCCAGCCCGGGGAATGTTTTTGGAACCTACCTCAGTTTGAGAGAGGCTCCCTGGCTCTTAGGCAGTCCTGCCTCAGCCTGGGGGAGCATTAGTGAAAACCAGCCTGCACTTGGATAAACATCAGTCCTGTGGAAGTGAGCCCTTTGCCCTGCTCCGAACACAGTGATCCTACTATTCCACCAATGTACTGACCTTGGCGGGGTAATTACGGCACCATGGGCCAGCTTCCTCCCACAGCCTGGCGCCCGCACGGGGGCACACAATTCCCAGGGCGGGCTCTAAAGATAACAGAGACAAATCTGGGCCTACATTCTTCTGGTCCCCATACTATGTTCTCCCATATAAATAGAACTGCACGTGAAATAAGACCCAAGTTTTGTTTGAACATATTGGTTTTGTTTTATTTTTTTAAAGATCTTCAATTCTGCAGGACTTATCCACTTCAGAGAGAACGGATAAACTCTGAAGACAAGAGTTTTTGTTTTTACTTTCTATATTCTATATAATTCTGTGTTCACTTTCTATATTTTTTAAAAATTTGCTATATTTTCTTGCTTTTCTAGTCTGCCCCAAAGGATTGGAATGGATGATCT
The DNA here is from genome assembly GCF_902635505.1 of Sarcophilus harrisii. Lineage (NCBI taxonomy): Eukaryota > Metazoa > Chordata > Mammalia > Dasyuromorphia > Dasyuridae > Sarcophilus > Sarcophilus harrisii. The sequence goes on from NC_045430.1 coordinate 19,248,054, forward strand.
TCAAAGGCATTGTGAACTCTAAGAGGCTGTTCTATGTTCTGTGATGAATGACTGGCTCGTGTAAAAATGTTTTGTATGATTTCACATGTATAATTGATATTATTTTACTTGTTTTCTCAGTGGGTGGAGGAGGAGGGGGAGGGACAGAATTTGGAAATCAGAATTTTTTTAAACAAATGTTTAAAATAAAAAAATAATCAATTTGTGATGGGTGTGTGTGTGTTTTAAACCAGTCTTTCTTCAAGAATTCTTCACCTATGCTATGTTCTTAGATCCCTTTGGTAGACAAGCTGCTGAAGCCCCTTCTCAGGGTAATGCTTTTAAATACATAAAATAAAAGATGCAAAATTGCAAAAGAAACTAATGATATTGAAATATAATTATCCAAGTATTTAAAAAAAAAAAAAACAGGTTAAGAGCTTCAGTTCTAAAGGGAAATAAAGAGGATTTTCCATTTTTATTTAACAGATCTTTTTCTTTTTATTCTGAACCTAATATCCCCCCAAAAATGTCATTTCTATATGCAAGTGCAACAAAAAGAATCATGTGTGAAACCAAGAATACCTATTATGCATAATTTGTTTATAAAAGCTTTTGATGTTTAGTCATTTTTTCAGTCCTGTCCAACTCTTCATGACCTCATTTGAGATTTTCTTGGCAAAGATATTGAAGTGATTTGACATTTCTTTCTCCAGCTCATTTTACAGAGAAGGAAGTGAGGCAGACAAGGTAAAATAAGTGACTTGGACGGGGTCACACAGCTAGTAAGGCTGGATTTGAACTCTGGACGATGAGACTTCATGCTTCTAGGCCTAGCACCACCGTGACATCACCTATTAAAGATTAAAACTGTACTGGGCATTTTGGGACACCTTGTATATAATAGATTTAATATAGAATAGATTTCATATCCTCCTTTGAAAGCTGTCCATCCTCTCTGAACTCTCTTTTGTACTCTTAAGGACTTTAATTTTTGGAAAGTGACTGAATTTACAGGGAGGCCAGGAATTAGGGTGAAAGAGCACAGAACTGAGGGACAGAAGTCCAGATGGGCCAAGACCTGAGTTCAAATCCAACTCGGGCACTTCCTAGCTGTCTGACTCTGGACAGGTCATTTCACTTCTGCCTCAGTCTGCTCAACTGTAAAATGAGGATCATAACAGCACCTACCTCCCAAGAATGCTGTGTGGATGAAATGAAATAATATTAATAAAACGCTCTATTTTTTATTAATAAAACAGTGCCTGACACACAGTAGGCACCTTATAAATGCTTGTTTCTTCTCTTCCCCTTCCTTCTTGGTACCTATAGCCCCTAAAAACTAGGAAAAATAAGCTCTCACCTCCTGAGTCCTTGGCGTTAGCAAATAGTTCAAAATCAGAAAGCTCTGTGGTTCACCAGTGACCTTCTCCTTAAGCCATGATGCTCCCCAAATCATGTTGTTTGAAGAGGGTCAAAGACATCATGACTTACCTATGAATTGGATTTAAGTGAGGCAGCCTTGGGCAGAGCCGGCCCCGTGTGTCCTCCCGAAGTCTGTCTGTGGGTTCATGGGTCCTACACAAGGAACGTGTGCACGAAGCACTTTTTGCTAAGTCCCACGCAAAGGCAGAAAAGCAAAGATTGACCCCAACCTCATGGGGTTTCCATTTTAACATAGGAGACAACACACAAATTAGGGTCTGGCCAGGCAGGATGGGGAGGGGCACTTGGGTAACAGAGATGGTCAGTGGGACTGTAGGGAGGAAAGGGACACAACCCTGTAGGGACAGGGACAAAGTTGGTTTGATTGTAGTTCTGGATCTGGAAGGCTGAGTGGTGGCTGGAGAACAGGGAGTCAGATAAAGCTTCCCTGTTCCCTGCCTGGTCACCACCTCCTTTGACCTGCGGCTCCACTTGATGCTTTTGATTCTTTATGGTCAATGACTCCTGTTTAAATAAAGTTCACTTTGTGTTTCTCTCCCTTATCATTGTCATCAAATTTTCTTAAATTGCTTTGCATGCTGAACCATTCATGCAAAACAAATTGTTAGCTTAAGATCTTGCCATTTAAAAATGAATAAAAGTTTTATGGGCCATTAGATACACAGATGGCTGTACCAACCTACAAATAACTTAGTATAGACAAGGGTGTGAGGTAAGTGTTTAACAACAGGCTCTCCTGAAAAAACAAAAGACACATACATGCAACACACTTTTAAAATTAATCTGCAGGAGAGTATTGTACACGGCAACAGCAAGATTACGATAATCAGTTCTGATGGACGTGGCTCTCTTCAACAACGAAATGATTCAAACCAGTTCCAAATGTGCAGTGATGAAAAGAGCCATCTACACCCAGAGAGCAAACTGTGGGAACTGAGTGTGGACCCTAACATGGCATTTTTAGTCTTTCTGTTGATGTTTGCTTGCATTTTGTTTTCTTTCCCAGTTTTTTTCCCTTATTGATCCAATTTTTCTTGTGCAGCAAGATAACTGTATAAATATGTTTACATATATTGGATTTAACATGCATTTTAACATATTTAACATGGGGAGGGGCGAGGGGAAAGAAGGGATAATTTGGAACAGAAGGCTTTGCAAGGGTCAATGTTGGGAAAATTACCCATGCATATATTTTGTAAATAAAAAGCTTTAATAAATAAATATTTTTTAAAAGAAGAAGAAGTGAGAATGCTATGTTGTGATCCACACTCAGTTCCCACAGTTCTCTCTCTGGGTTTTTGAGGGCTTTCTTCATCACTGCACAAGTAGAACTGCTTTGAATCATTTCAATGTTGAAGAGAACCACATCCTTCAGAATTCATCATCATATAATCTTCTTGTTGCCATGTACAATGATCTCCTGGATCTGCTCATTTCATTCAGCATCAGTTCATGTAAGTATCTCCAAGACTCTCTGAAATCATCCTGCTGCTTGTTTCTTACAGAACAATAATATTCCTTAACATTCATATGCCATGCCCTGTTTGTAGTGGCCAGAAGCTGGAAAATGAATGGATGCCCATCAATTGGAGAATGGTTGAGTAAATTGTGGTATATGAATGTTATGGAATATTATTTTTCTGTAAGAAATGACCAGCAGGAAGAACACAGAGAGGATTGATGAGACTTGCATGAACTGATGCTGAGCGAAATGAGCAGAGCCAGGAGATCATTATACATCTCAACAATATTTATGAGGATGTATTCTGATGGAAGTGGATTTCTTCAACAAAGACAAGATCTAACTTAGTTTCAATTGATCAAGGATGGACAGAAGCAGCTACACCCAAAGAAGGAACACTAGGAAATGAATGTAAACTGCTTGCATTTTTGTTCTTCTTCCTGGGTTATTTATACCTTCTAAATCCAATTCTCCCTGAGCAACGAGAGAACTGTTCGGTTCTGCACACATATATTGTATCCAAGATCTACTGCAATCTATTTAACATGTATAGGACTGCTTGCCATCTGGGGGAGGGGGTGGAGGGAGGGAGGGGAAAAATCAGAACAGAAGTGAGTGCAAGGGATAATGTTGTAAAAAATTACCCTGGCATGGGTTCTGTCAATAAAAAGCTATTAAAAAAAACATTCATATGCCATAACTTGTTCAGCCATTCTCCAACTGATGGGCATCCACTCAATTTCCAGTTTCTTGCCACCACAAAGAGGGCTGCTATAAACATTTTTGTACATGTAAAGAAGAATCTTAAGGAATCTTCTTAATGTTTCTGGCCAGAAGCAGGCTCCACTCCTTTTTGGGAAGAGGGAATGATGAGCATTTATGGAGAAGCTTTATACTTGCTGCCCTTCTTCAGAAAATGGATTATTCCTTTCCCTTCTGGGAGGGTTATCATCTTTCTGCTACTCCCACTACATGTTTCCCCCTGAAAATATACAAACATATTCTTCCTCCCTCATCATACATTCCATGTTCAAAAATGGCAGAAAACTCCTCTATGGGGTGTATTGTTTACTATTCAATATATGCATGTGCAATAGTGATTTGGTCAAGTCAGGTCATCGACTCCAACAAGTTTGGGCTGGATTGGCTATTATCTTAAGATTGTGATTTTCTCAAAATCACAAGACTCTTTCTGATTGGCTGAGTCCACCTGGGCCTTCTTGGCTCATAAATTCCTTGTTTGTTCAAGACTTCTATTGATCACGTAATTATTCTGTGGAATCTTAACCTGCCTTAACCTCTCACATTTGAAAATCTCTTGGTCTCTACTATCCTACACTACCTCCAAGTTTACAACACTGTGGAAACCCAGCTTTTCAGCATTTCTCACACAAGGATGAAATTTAACAGTGAATCATATTTCATCTCAATAAGAAAAAGAATTTTCTAATAATTAACTCCTTCCCCCCCTAAAAAAAATGCTATGACAAGGAGCTTTTCATCCTTGAGGGTATTGAAGCTGAATAGATGCTTTTCTAGTTTGGCAAGTAGATTGCTCAGTAGTCAATAAAGTACCGGATCTGAAGTCAGGAAGATCCATCTTCATAATCCTCAGATACTTAACCAGCTGTGTGACCCCTTGGACAAGTCACTTAATCTTTATGCCTCATTTTCTTCATCTGTAAAATGAGTTGTAAAAGGAAATGGCAAATCATTCCAGTCTCTCTGCCAAGAAAATCCCATATGGGGTCCAGAAGAGGCAAAAATGACTCAATAACTACAAAACTTTTCCAGTCTGCTGCAGAAGTGTCTTTGAGATGAGTCTGGAATAGATGATCTTCCAAGGTCTTTGTGAGGCTGCTCTATATTCTGTGATGAATGAACAAGCCATTTATCACAAGCCTACTGCAGGGGGACTTTCACCAGGAAGTCCTTATATTCAGAGACTACAACAACTAGGAGATAAGATGTGCACATACAGAGAAAGATAATGGACAGTTCAAGGCCCTCTTTGCTCATTGCCAAATGGCTTTTAGACAGCAAGAGTTCCAAGATCATTATTTAAGCTAGACTGGTCCAGAAGCTTGGAGAAACTGGCGAAATTCAGTTCTAATGGTCTTGTGATGAAGAGAGCCATCTGCATCCAGAGAGAGGACTGTGGAACTGAGTGTGGATCACAACATAGCATTTTTATTTTTGTTGTTGTTGTTGTTGACTTGCATTTTATTTTCTTTCTCATTTTTTTCTTTTTTGATCTGATTTTTCTTGTGCAGCATGATAATTGTGGAAATATGTATAGAAGAATTGCATGTTTAACCTATATTGGATTACTTGCCGTCTAGGGGAAGGGGGGAAAAATTTGGAACACAAGGCTTTGCAAGGGTGAATGTTGAAAATTATCCATGTATTCTACTGGTCATCCTGTCATCTGGGGGAGGGGGTGTGGGGGGGTAAGAGGTGAAAAATTGGAACAAGAGGTTTGGCAATTGTTAATGCTGTAAAGTTACCCATGCATATATCCTGTAAATAAAAGGCTATTAAATTAAAAAAAGAAAGAAAGAAAAGAAAATTATCCATGTATGTGTTTTGAAAATTAAAAAAAAAAACTTTAATTTAAAAAAGGTGCAGAATTTAGCCTGGTTTTTGAAAAGGTGTAGCCCCTGAGTCAAGGAACCCAAAGGACATAAGATGCTAACAATCTGTGTGACCTTGGCCAAGTCTCTTACCTTTCTATCAAATGAGGAGAGTTGATTAATGGTCTTTAAGGTTCTTTTCTTTTCTCTATCCTGTGGTCCTCCCTATGAGACTTTGGACAAAACACTAACCTCATTGGGACTCATTGTCATCCTCTGTAAAAGAGGGGGTGGGGAGGCTAGGTGACCTCTGAAATCCTTTCCAATTCTGGTTATGGTTATTGGTTGATCATTATCCTTTGTGCTTGAAGAGGACCAAAATGACAAGGTTCAGTGTTTCTAACTGTGGCTGATCCCAGAATGCTCTACCATATATGGACACATAGTCCATTTGGGAGGGAGCTGTTTCTAAATTTGCACATCTCACTTCTAGCTGCCCACATACATATTTACCCTGTGTAGAGACATTAGTAAATTTTGATTTCTACCCATAACCTTCCATGGGTAAAATGTGCAAATAGAAATTGGTAGAGCAACTAGGTGGTACAGGGATGGGGCACTTCCCTTGGAATCAGAAAAACTCATCCTCCTAAGTTCAAATCTAGCCTCAGACATTTCCTAGCTGTGTGGCTGTAAGGGAGAAGGAGGAGGAAGAAGAAGAAGAAGAGGAAGAGGAGGAAGAAGAAAAGGAAAAGGAGGGGAGGAGGGAGAAGAAGAGGAGGAGGAAAAGAAGGAGAAACAGCAGAGCTGGTCACTTAACCCCATTTGCCTCAGTTTTCTCACTTGTAAAGTTTCCTCATCCTCAGCTACAGAAGGAAATGGCAAGCCAGTATCTTTGCCAAGAAAACTTCCAATGGAATCACATAGAGTAGAACAGGACTCAATAACATGTCTACATCCATCCCCTTCTCATCTGAAGAGTGAGGGATTAGACTAAATGATCTCAGATCTTTTGCAGATCTGTGATCCTATGACTCTGGGATTTGGGCCCCCTTGGGCTTCCGCTTCCTTATCTCTAAAATGAAAGGATTTGATCTAGATCACCTGAGGAGTCATTTTGAGCTCTTGGTTCATGCTGTGAGGGTGAGACCTGATCTCGGTTCCTTCATCTTGAAAAATGAAAGGGGTTGGCTCTCCATGGCACACCTACTCACCCTAGTTCCGGATCTCATCACTTTTTGCCCACCTGTTGCAACGAACTGCTTTTTTTCTAGCTCCATCCTCTTGCCTCTCAAATTAATATATTTCACAAGACTGCCAAAACAACTTCCTGATGCACAGACTATGATGAGTCTGCTCTCCTGCTCTAATCTCCTGAGAGATTCTCTTCTCCTAAGGGAACTAATCTCCTGCTCTAAATGCACTGACAAAAAAATAAAATACAGATATTTTTAGCTCCACATCTAAGGTGTTGGTTTTCACCTGGCTTCACTGTATTCCCCTTCATGTAGCTTATGGGACTTAGAACTCAAAGTGATCCCAGAGCTCAATTAAGTAGCTGGAAGGAAAGAGGTCAGAAAATACCTTCTAGGTAATTGTACTTTATATGAATTTCAAGGAAGTTTAGGACTCTAAAGTATCCAAAAGAAAACTCATTAACTTTAGCCCCCAAATCCTTTCTGCTTCTTTCCTTCCCTATCATCGACCATGTTACTCCCTATTCCATAAACTTCAGTGGCTCCCTACTCCCTCCAGGAGCAAATACAAAATGTTCTGTTGTCATTCAAAGTCCCTTTATAAGCTAACTTCTTCCTACCATTCTAATCTTCTTGCACTTTAATTCCTGACCAGCATCCTTCAATCCAGCAACAGTGTTCTATGCTGTTCTGTGAACAAGACACTCCATCTCTTGGCTTTTTTTTCTGACTGTCCCCCATGCTTGGAACAGTCTCCCTCATCTTTGTCTTCTGGCTTCCTTCAAGTTCCAACTAAAATCCCATCTTTTACAGGAAACCAATCCCTCTCCTCTTCATTCCAGGGCCTTCCCTCAGTCAATTATTTCCTGCTTCTCCTGTATAGAGCTTATCTATACATATACATACATATATAATGTTAGCTTCTTGCTTCCTTCATTAGATTGTAAGCTCCTTGAGGACTGGGACTGTCTTTTGCCTCCTTTTGCATCCCTAGTTCTTAGTACAAAATCTTGCAGATACTGAATATTTATTGACTGACCTATTGACTAAGATAGCTAGGTGGTGCTGCAATGGATAGAGCACTGGGCTTGGAATCGGGAAGATTCATTTTCTTGAGTTCAAACCCAGCTTCAGACCCTTATTAGCTGCGTGACTCTGAGCAAAATCACTTCACCTTTTTTGTCTCAGTTTCCTCATCTGCAAAATTAGCTAGAGAAAAAAAAATGGCAAACCGCTCCAGGATCTTTGCCAAGAAAACCCCCAAATGGGGTCATGGAGAGTGGACATGACTGAAAAGAAATAAACAATAAAAGCTGGCTAAAAGGCAGAGGTGAAGAGGAGGTAGAGAAGCTGGAGCCTGGGAGAAAAGAGTTTTAAATGAGGTTAGCCCTGGAGGCAATTGTATCACCTAGTTTTTCTGGAGGAAGGGAGTGGCCTGGTCAAACTGGGCACTTGGGGGTGGAAGGATCATAAAAAAAAGTCTAAGTCAGTGACTAAAGGCAGACTTTACGAGTGTTTCCTTTATTCAAGACTGTGATTTTCTGTTTGGAAAAGAAGGAACAAAAGTTATTTACAAGGAAATGACAACCAAGTGAGCTTGGGTTGTTTAAATGAATTAAAGTCATAAGCCTATCGATTTTAGAATCAGAAGGGGCCAGATCTCTTATTTTACAGATAAGAAAACTGAGACTCAGGGAAGTGAAAAGGCTGCCCAGATATCACCTAGATAATCAATGTCAGAGGTGGAATTTTAATTCAGGTCCTCTGAGGTTAAACCCAGTATGCTTTCCATAGACCACATTGTCTCCTACCTACAGCTCTGAGTAAATTCATCCAAAAGACAGTAAACTTTGACTTCAATGTTCCACTCTCCACTGGTACAGATTAGAATGGGTCTGAGCTCCATGATTCCTAGCATCACACATCTGAAAGTAGACTCTAAAATAGAAGATTTAGAGGTAGACAATTTAAAGAGCTGTAAATTCACCTTGGAATAGGCTCATGGGCTCATAAAGAGCAATTAAGTGAAGTGAAGTTTATAGGATCCCGGATCTGGAGCTGGAAGGATATTACAAGACATTCAGTCCAACCCCTTCCTTTTACAGGTGAGGAATGAGCCCCTGAGAGGTAGTGACTTGCCCAGGTCACCTTGATCACAGTGTCTGAGGCTGGTTCTGAGCTCTGTTCTTCCTGACTCAGGGCACCACTCATTCTGCCACAACTTCCTAAATCCTAATTTGAGGTGTACAGATCAAGAGCCTTAAGATTCCACCTTATCCCCACAAGAATGGCAAAGATATGGATACACATTTATCTATCCATCCATCATCTTTCTATCTGTCATCCATTCATCTACCATCCATCCGTTGATCCACCATCCATCCGTTGATCCACCATCCATCCATTGATCCACCATCCATCATCTATCCATCCATCATCCATCCATCCATTTGCCATTTGATGTTGCTCAGGCATTCAGTCATGTCAGACTCTAGAAGTTTTCTTGGCAAAGACACTGGAGTGGTTTGACATTGCCTTCTCCATTGTGTACTTTTTTTTTTTTTTTTTTTTTTTTTTTTTTACACATAAGGAGTTGAGGTAGAGAGGGGTTAAGTGACTTGCCCGTGGTCACATAGCTAGCGTCTGAAGCCAGATTTGAATTTAGATATTCCTGACACTGCACCCCTTAACTATCCCATATATAATAATTACAATTAAAAATAAATAACATAAATGATATTAAATTTATCAATAAATTTATCAATAAATTAAATATCAAATTCTTTAAATTATTTTTAAATTTTCTCATCAGTTGCAATGCCTATTCCTTTCTGAAATTAAAGCTTAAAATTGTATTGATACTTTTGGGGCATTCTGTATCTACTAATGACAAAATCCAGATATTGACAAAACTTTGGAAAGCTAGTGACCTGAGTACACTAATTCTGTGACTAGGAAGGAGACCCAGGGCAAAAGTAATTTTTGGCTTATTGGTTTGCTAAATAATTTTGTTCTGCCCTGTTAGATGCTAAAAGCTTTGTTTAAGACTCAATTCCTTATTCTGCATATTTAGTCAATTATTTTTGTTGTTGTTGTTGAAGAAAAGGTAATTGATACTGTGGAAAGCTCAGTGATTCGAAAATCTGGATTTGAATCCTACTTCTACTTTTTACTACCAGGACTACTGTGGAGATATCACTTCCCCTCTGTTGTTTTTACTATTACCCAACTATAAAATGATGGAGTTGGATTAGATTAATCAATCAATCAGGAAAGATCTAGTAAGTGTCTAATATGTGGCGTTATACTTGGCAATAGGAACAAAAAGATAAAGAATCAGTCCCTGCCCTCAAGTAGCTTCCATTCTAATATGGAAGACAGCAAATTATATATATATATGTGTGTGTGTGTGTGTGTATGTATATATATATATATATATATATATATATTTGTTGTTGAGTTCTTTTCAGTAGTCTCCAACTCTTCATGACCCTAGATGGAGTTTTCTTAGCAAAAATACTGGAATAGTTTGTGATTTCCTTCTCCAGCTCATTTTGTAGATATATAAAATAAATATAAAGTGAATAAATAAAAATATATACAAAATCATTAAATAAATGGAAGGGAGATTGGGAGGAAGGGCATGAGCAATAGTTGGGGCATAGGGGAGGGTAGAAAAGGCTTCATGTAGAATGAAGTCCGAATCCCTGAGTCCAATTTTAATTGAAAGGAGAGACTCTGAGTCAGAAATAGAGTGAGAGCATTCTAGGCACATAGGACAGTCAGCTTCTTAATGTCCTTATTATTCTAAATCCATGAGGCAGTGATGATCTATGGGTAAATTGATAACAAGTGAAATGTTCTAATTTTCCTTCAAAGTCCAGAATAATTACTTCAAAAATAAAGTGGACACTTAGCTGTCTGTTCCTAATCTCAGTTAAACCAGTAGATGGCAGGCTGATACCATTTCTGTCTTCTGTCACCCCCATGCTCCCCTATATCTATCTTAGCACTAATTACCAGACTGCCTTTCATCAAACCTTCTCTGTCTCCTCCACCCACTTTCCAGAATTAAGAATTCTCTAAGCTAGGAGAAAATCTAGAGGATATTCTTCCTGCCCCAATTTCTTTATTTTCTCAATAGGGGAAATTTAGATGTGAAGGCATTTAGGAATATTGCTGGTAGTGTCTATCTTTTTCAAATTTAATTTGACTTATTCCTACAAAAAGTAAATGAATGACTTGGAGTTTACATTCAGACTTGGAATCTGAAAATAATATTCTAGCTCTCTGTAGCTTCAGCATTTATTTTTATTTTTTCTCTTTTTAATAGTATTTTATTTTTCCAAATACATGTAAAGATAGTTTTCAACATTCATATTTGTAAGACTTTGTGCTCTAAATTTGTCTCCCTCCCTCCTTTACTTCTCCCCTCCCCCAAACATCAAGCAATCAGATATAGATAAATATATACAGTTCTTTTAATCATATTTCTATATTGTCATATTGTGCAAGAAAAATCAGATCAAAATGGGGGGGGTAGTCATGAAAAAAAACAAACAAACAAACAAATAAAAAACAAAGAAAGGTAAAAATACTATTCTTTGATCCACATTCAGTGTCCATAATTCTCTTTCTGGATGTAATTGTAGCTTCAGCATTTAACAGTATTGAGCACATAATAGGTATTTAATAGATACTTAATATAAGAAGGATACTTAATATAAGAAGGTTTTCTTTTTTCAGTGGGATGAAGAGAAAAAATAAATGCTTATTTACTAAAAATATATATATATATTAAAAATACTTGTTGATTGATGATTGAAAATACATGATTTAGCAGTTTAGTGCAATGGGATAAACAAGATATAAGATGTCAAAAGATATTGATCTTTGTCTAGAATTTGCCATTGACTTGATCTATAATGTTGGACAAGTCAGTTTTCTAGGTTCTCTGCTTATAAGATGGAGATAAGTATGTTGGTTACTTTTACTGATCTCTGACTCCTCTTCTTTCTCCTTCTTGTTCTTCTCCTCCCCATCCTCCTTTCTCTGTCTCTCTTTCTCCCTGCTTCTCTTTCTCTGTCTCTCTGTATCTCTGTCTCTGTGTGTGTGTCTCTCTTTCTGTCTCTCTATTTCTCTTTCTGTCTCTGTCTCTGTCTCTCTCTGGCTCTCTGTCTCTGTCTCTCTCTTCCTCTCTGTTTTTCTCTCTTTATGTCTCTCTCTTGTTTGTCTCTCTCAGGGACATACACATACAAGCTTGCAAAGCCTTTGAGCATCACAAAAGCCATATGAGGTAGGACTTATTCGAGATAAGGAGAGGTATTTTCTAGAGGAGGAAACCTGACCCTCTGAGAGGTTGAATGAACTTTCCAAGGATCAATTACAGGGCGACCATCAGAACAAAATGTAGAATTAAATTCTATCTGGAGTGTACGACATTATTTTCCCAACATTTGGATTTTATTTGGAATACTGACAAGCTAGGGATTAGGATTTCAGAAGTCCCTGCTATGAATTCCTCCCAAAGTTCCCATGCAAAGCATCCATCAGTATCATCCTTCGATGTGCCAATAGAGGGCAATAAAGACACATTGGAAGGTCAGAAATGGGACCCATTTTTAGACTTCCACAAATTTGGCTGCTGAAGAAGCCCAGCAAGACCAAGTAGCCCCAACTTATCATTTTTACAGAAGGAGAAACAGAGGCAGATCTTGGGCTCCATTTACTGGGTCATCCCGCGCTAAGATTCTTCCCCTGGGTTTAATTTTTGTTTTTAACTTTCTCAGATAATAGGATTATAGATTTAAAGCTGAAAGAGGCTTTAGAGATCATCTGCCCAACTCTTTTATTTCATAAATTAGGAAACTGAAGCTCAGATGACTTATCCAAAGCCATACAGTAACTGTAAGGGCCAAGATCTGAATACTGATACAGAACAGAGAACTCTACACAAGTAAAGATGGAAATGAATCAAAAGCTTTGCTATTTATTATCTCTGTGACCTTAGGAAGTCACTTCTTCCTTTCTCCGGTTGGTTGGAGAAACCCCTGCCTGCTCTGGGTCTATGATCCTGAATCCCTTCCCTTCTCTGAGCCTCAGTTTCTCCATCTGTAAAATCGGACAGCTAAATGGCACAGAAAGATAAAGCATGGGCTCTGGAGCCTCAAACACTTGATACTGTGTGACTCTGGGCAAGTCACTTAATTCCATTTCTCTCTGTCTCTCTCTCTGTCTCTCTCTCTGTCTCTCTCTCTCTCTCTCTCTCTCTCTCTCTCTCTGTCTCTCTCTCTCTCTGTCTCTCTCTCTCTCTCTCTCACACACACACACACACACACACACACACACACACACACACGCACACTATAAAATGAAGCAGTTACATTAGATGCCTCCATACCTTCTGGCTCCAGATCATCACTACTTCTTCCATGTGTTGTCTTTCCCAATCAGAGTGTGAACTCCTTAAGCACAGAGTTGTTATTTTTCCTATTTGTAATGTCAACCCTCAACACAGCGCTTGAAATACAGTATACTTTTAAGAAATGCTTTTTTTTCATTTATTTATCTATCCATTCCTTTATTCTCTAATTCACAATGTATACTCCTGCCATAATACCTTACAACCTCTTAATATTTTCAGGGAAAATGCCCTATTCATAACATTCACTTTCTGCCACCCACCTTCCTGTCTTTTTATGGTCAAATGGATACGAAACATGAGTGGGATAAAAGGGGGGAAAGAAAATGGGAGAGAAGGGTCACAGAGAAAAATATCTCTTCTTTACCTCTCTACCAGCCCTCTTCTCCCCACAAACTCAAGTATGATCCAGAAGAGTATTTCTCAACTTCTGGGTATTATTTTTTTTTCTTCTTCCCTACATGAGCTAAACAGCTTAATGTTGGCCCCCAAATAAGAGTCTTAGACCAGCCTGCCTTGTTCGCAGGTACAGAGAAGACAGCTGAGCAGTAATGAGATGCATTGAATGAGAAACCCCCTCTTGGTGGTCTGTGGGCGGCACAGGCGTGAAGGAATTGTGTTAGTCCTGGGACAAGAGAACCAAAGGCGGGAGGATAAGCTTTCCAAATCCCTTTCATCACTTTTGGCAGTTCTGGGGGGATTTGTTAGTCAGGAAGTCACCATCAAAAAATGCGAGGGAGTAGAAATCAACACTCTAAGAGACAGTCTGCTTAGAGTAATCAAATCTGGGGATCTGGCTTTGAATACTGACTCTACTGCTTGTCGCCTGTGTGACCCTGGACATGTAATTTGTCCCTTCTGTTCTTATCTTCCCTACCAACCAAATGAGAGTTAGATTAGATATAATAATTCATCAGAGAGAGACAAATATTATGAATAGAACCTCTCCCAATCATTGCTGCTCTCCCCCCTTCTCCCATCCAAGTTGATTTCTCTGTGGGGTAAGAAGATGCTTGTGAAAACAGGGAAGACTAGATGTCAAAAGAGAGATTCTGTACCCAAGGTCCAAGATTTTTTGAGGGATAGGAGATTTATTACTCAGACATTATTGGAGGGTTTTAATATCAGATACTCTCTAGTTGAATGGTGGTCAGTTCTTCTCGCTGAGGATGGCCACTCACTTGACTCCCTGAGTAGTGACTTAAGGATCAGGGAGTAGTCAGAAGTCCCAACCATTAGTGGGACACTGAATGGATGAGCACCAGCTGTGTGTATTCTAGTTCATATCAGGACTTAACTCATTGGTCTATGTCACGGAGACTTAGGTCTGGCCCTGCTCCCTGGTGAGAGTGCTGTGAATGAATCTTTGTTGGAAATTATGTTGTATTGTCTATACCAGAAGATCAAACTCCCTGATCTCAGGGACTTCCATCAGATAAGATGTAATTGGGAAATGTTTAACAAAATAAAAATACAGTGTAACATAGATAATGTCCATGAATGGTTTTCTAAATTAATAGTGAACTGTATTTCAATTTGAGCCATAGCATTGGTCATAGGTCTTTGCCTGTCCAAGAGTGAATTTGGGCATTGTCTGAGGGCTGCCTTCGTCTAAGAAAAGCTGTGTATGGGGACTTCTTATTTGGCAGATTTTTAAAAATATGATTGTTTTATTGTTAAATTAAAGGTGTAAAGTCATGTATAGCCAAGCATGTTATTTTCTTTGGGAAACACTTTCATTACGCCAAGATCACCATCTTCCCGCTTCCCTAGACTTACAATCCAGGACCCATCTTGGATTCCTCATTACTTCTCACTCCTTGAATCCAAGTTGGTGACAACCTCTGCGGATTTTAGCTTTGCAGTATCGCAGGAATATGCCCTCTAGTCTCACCCTAGAGCAGATCCTCACACAGGGCTGCTGGTGGGTCTGCTTGAATCAAGCCTCCATCCTGCATTCAGCCACTAAAATGATTTTTTTAAAACACAGGTTTAACTATATCTTTCCTCCCTCCCCTCCATAAACTCTGGTAGCTCCCTATTGCCTTAGAATCAAATATAAAATGGTCTAGTTGGCATTCAAAATCCTTCATATCCTACTCCCCCCCCCCATCTTTCTAGTCTCCTGACACATCCTCTTTTATCCCATGATGGCTGGTCTCCTGGCTCTTCCAGAAACAAGATGCTACATTTCTTGGCTCGGGACATTCTCTCTGGCCGTCCCCAATCCTGAACTGCTCTCCCTCTGCCAGTCTGACTACTGACCTTCTAAAATTTCTTTGAAAGTCTCAACTATAATTGCATCTTCAACAGGAAGATTTCCCTAACCCCTCTTAGTTCTAGTGTCTTCCTCTTTAAATTATTTCTTATTGATCCCATATATTGCTCACTTTGTATATAATTATTTGCGTGTCATCTCTTACCCCTTTCTCCATTAGATTGTGAGTTCCTTGAGGACAGGGACAATATTTGGCTTCTTTTTGTTCATCTGCCAATTGGCACAATGCTTAGTACATAGTAGGCACTTAATAAATGTTTACTGATTTTCAAAACAAGATCATGTGAATAGGAATCAATGAAATAACAGGCTTAAGGAAGAATTGAAGAAAAGGTCAATTGATGGATGCTCAGAGCTAATCTCATTAGGTAAATTCAGACTGATGAACTAATGCCTTGACCCAGAAGGAGGCTGAGCTAGAGGATCTGTTCTTTGAAAACCATAGAAGGGTTGGCTCTTCTGCCCAGAGGGATGAAGTCTACCAGGGTGAGTGTGGGACTCTCGGAAAGGATGGTTAGTTGTCAATGGTGTCAACTGATGGCTTAGTACACAAGAATACACAAAGACAAAATCAAAGGTGTCAGTCCTCAAGGAGCTTTCATCAGACTAGATAATCTCAAAGGTCTCCAAGTCTGTGATCCTTTGATCTTCTACTCTAAATTCGTGATTTGATAGTGAAAGGAACACTGAACTCAGATACGTGTGAATTAGATAAAGGGAGTTCTAGAGAGGGAGCCAAGATGAATTAGATAAAAGACAGGGCTGGAAATCAAGAAGACTCAAGTTCAAATCCTGCCATCATACTAGTTATGTGAACTCTGGGCATATTACATAACCCTCATGAGCCTCAGTTATCTGCAAAAATGAATGCAATAGCCATTAAGGTCCCTTCTGGCTCTAAATCCATGATGCTATGACCTGGGTTTGAATGGACAAGTGTAACAGTGGTCAAGTCATTTTCCCTCTCTGAGCCTCAGTTTTCCCATTTGCAAAATAAGAATAATCACACTTCCAGGACCTTTCTCACAGGATGATTGTGAATAATGCATTTTTAAAATATTCAGATGTCACAAGAATGGAAATTATGATCTTTATGATTTTATACAGGCACTGGGTAACCTCTACAATGGGTCTCCTCCCTTTCTATGATTTGAAAATTCCCGTCTGACTCCTGCTCATGATGAAGTTGGGCAGTGGAAACAAGATTTGGATTGATAAGCAGAAAACAAGTTCAAGTCCTTACTCTGCCACTTAGTCCCTGTGACACCGAGTGAGAACATTGCCCTCTCGGGTCCCATCATCCTTTCAAAATTGAGAGGAAGATTCCTTCCAGCCCCAAATTTCTGCTCCTACAAACCCCCTTTAGAACTGGCCAGAAGGCTTCTTCCCCCAAAGTGCCAGGCGCTGTTGCTAAGTGGCCACGCTCAACAAGCTTAAACTTTGCATAGCCCATGCTAAACTAATTTGAGTCAATTTGTCTACATCAGCCCAACAATCATTCCCTGCATTTTCATTCCCCCAGGCGAGGCCGGATGATAAAGACTCATCCAGCAGATGCAGGCGGCCCATTCTGTTGGGCCTTGCTGCCCCTAGCTCTTCACCATGGTTTCTTCATATCCTAGTGACAATGTTAGTTTTTCCACTGTGGGGTGAAGGATCGGCTGGCTCATGGAAACTTTCTTTACCAGGGACAGCTCCTGTCTGGCCTCTTACAGTCTAACTTTTTTTTTTTTTTTCCAAGGAAAAAAAGAAGAGGCAAATATTAGCACCAGAGTTTGCTGGTATTTTTCTATAAAGCATTCGATGAAATAGGAAGAATCAAACCATTAAAAAAAAAAAATGAATATCCTCATTCTAGATGAGCAAATGGATTGAAAAGTTCGGTCATGAAATCTACCAAAAGGGGAAGGATAATATTTGAAAATAGAAAAATAGTTAGTATTTCACACAAAAGAAGGAATGAGAAATAGAAAAAAAAAAAGAAAGAAAGAAAGAAAGAAAGAAAGAAATTTGACATTTTGGAGTGTACAAAAAGTAAATTCTCTCAGTTGGAGAATATTTCCATTTCATATTTCCTGATTTATATAATATTGTAGACAAAGGATCATCACATAGGAACAGTTTTTAGAAGTCAACTCATCCAATTCCCTCATTTTGCAGATGAGGAAACTGAGACCCAGAGAGGTCATAGGAGCATAAATTTTTGATCTGGAAGACCATTTAGACCCATCCCTTTGTTTACAGATGAGAAAACTGAGGCTTAGATCATAGAATCATAGATTTAGAAATCATCTAGTGACTAAGGTTGCTTTATCATGCACACCTTTGGTAGTCTGGTGAAACATAAAGACCCTTTCTCAGAATAATCTGTTATTGTTCTGCATTCATAAGAAAAGGAAATGCTAGATTTCAACGAGAGATTAATGGGAACAAAAATCTATATTTTTCTCCATCCAAATTCTCTCATCCAAATTCAATGGGGCTGTGATTCCCAGGCTAAAACTCAATCTACAACAACTGACATCAAAGTTAGGATTTAAAGCTTAATCCTCTCTCTCTCTAAATCCAACACTTTTTCACTGGATTATGATTTTTTTTTTTCAAATAGATTCAATAAATGTTTATTAGAGTGGTACAGTGGAAAGAGAACCAACTTTGGTGGTTGGGGACCAGAATTCAAATCCTGCTTTTGAAATTTATTCTCTGTGTGAACTTGGACATGTCCCTTAACATCCTTGAGAGTGGAACTAGATGGCCTCTGATGTGCCTCTGGCTCTTACTCCCACAATCCCATTATATACATTGTGGGATTGTGGGATATTTTGTTTGGTGGAGCTTTCCAGACTTATGGTTTCATTTGTATGGGGAACTTTTGGCATAGAAATTCTCTCCATGAATGCAGATTGACAATTCCCCTGTACCTTGTAATTGTAGTTTTCTGGAGACAATGATTTAGCCTGTGTGTGTCAGAGGCAAGACCTAAAGCCAATTTTTCCTGACTCTTAAAACCCATGTTTTTCAGTTCACATAGTCTCTCTCTAGGAGATATGAAAATCAAAATGGCACAAAAAACCCAAACAAAAATAAAAAACAAAGACTCTAAAAGCTTAGATCTAGTAGGAGAAAGTGCATATGGATGAGGACACTGAAATGCAGAAAGGAAAAGTTATTTACTGAAGGTCATATAGTCAGTCAGTAAGTGGAATCTTGAATGGACCTAGCTCCTTTGAGATTTCAATTGTCTCAAAGTGCTTCTATTGATCTCATCTTACAGATGTAGCATAATAATGGTGTAAACTTTAAACACTTCATCTTGTCTCCATTGCCAGGAATGGTGCAGAATTTTAATAAAACCCATCCTATTCCCATTCTCATACACAAAGATTGGAGGTGTTCTTGAGGCTGTCCTGTTAGCATATCTAAAAGCAACTCCTCGGGGTCTCATTCAGTTGCCGCTCAATGTAACATAATGTGCTTGGGAGTTGGTTCTCATTTAGGATCCTCACTAACTTCTCCTTAATTCTCTAGATTCCTCCCTTACCTTCCTTCACCTTCTGACCTTTAAAAACCCCCTTCACTCACAGCCAGTTGCTAAAATCATTTTTGATTTTGCCCATAAGCCATTTCACATCAATAAAGGGCACTTGTGAGTATAATAATGTGTAATGGGAATTCTTCACATTCCCAACCGCTCTCCCAGAACCTCATACCTCTTCATTACTATTATCATTAAAGCCTCTGTAAGAGGATGGTTGAGATTATTTCACCAATTTAAATATAGGGAAATATAGGTATGAAGAAATATGATGATGCATTGAGGATCTCCCTTTTTCCCCAAGAAATTCATATGGAAATAGTTGGGATAAATCATTATCTTCCTCTTATTTTTTTTTAATACATTTTATTTACTGTGAACTGTCAAACAAATGTTTTGGAGTGTGTTTTTTTCTAAAAAGCTAATTTTTGTGATGGATTAAATAAATGCATTGAGATGAAAAAAGCTTCTGTAGGCTTCCTGCAAGCATTTGTGAAATAACTCAAAATTGCAGACAAGATGAATGGATGCTTTCACATGGCTTTGATGTCTTCACCTGGCTCTCTCTATTTTGCAAGCCTTTCATTCTGTATAGTTTGGAGGTTGTGTATTTTTACGGATTTACCAATCTAGAACTAGGAGGTACTTTAAAAGCCATAAAGTCTGATCTCATTTCACAGATGAACAAACTGTCCAAAGTCATTTGACTTCTAAGTGTCAGAAGGGTTGTTGCTCAGTCACACCTGACCCTTCATGATCCCATTTGGGCTTTTCTTAGCAAGAATCCCGGAGTGGTCTGCCATTTCCTTCTCCAGCGCTTTTGACAGATGAGGAACCTGAGGCAAACAGGGGTAAGTGACTTACCCAGGACCACTCAGTCTCTGAGGTCAGATTTAAACTCATGAAGATGAGGTTTGTTTATTGTGAGCCCAGATTTCTATTCACTTCATCACCTAGCTGTCCCCTCATGCAATGTGGCAAATTTATAATCACTATTATTGTTGTTATTGATCATTTCTATTACTATCATTAGTAAAAATGATATAATTACTATTAGCAACAATTAATATCATTACTATTAATAATCACTATTATTGTTATTGATCATTTACTATTATTAGTAACAATGATGTCATTACTATCAGCCAAAAGTAATATTACTATTAACAATCACTATTATTATTGTTATTGATCATTTCTATTATTAGTAGTAGTAACAATGATGTCATTACTATTAGCCAAAAGTAATATTATTACTATTAACAAGACAGAGTGAGCCCTGATAGCTGAAGAATCTCAGCTTGGTGTAGCTTCGGTATATGTGAGCGTCTCTAAGATCCTTTCCAAGACTCCTCTGGGGTCAGAGGTTTCCGGCCGGCAGTTGAAGAGGGTCCCTTGTACTCTGGAGAAGGGAGGGGCGCCTGGCTAACAGATGCTCCCTAAGTGGGGATGGGCGGCTGAAGACGAGGGTCCCTTTCTCCACCTACTTGAATGGCCTGGCGCTTCTTGGCCCGTCTCCCCTTTCTTCCAGATGCACCTGCAGGTCACAAAGGTTCTTGGCAGGTGAGGAGGAGGGTGGAGAATACGTCTTTTTCTAGAGCCGTTCCCAGAATAACATCTCTTGACATCTGGGGGAACAAATGGTGGGAAAGGCCTGCCTGTTGCATGTTAATCCCCGGTCCCTGAATGCCCTGCCAGGCGGGAGGCAAGGAGAGGGGCTTAGTGCTGAAGGCTTCCTTGGGGAGCCATCCGCTCGGGGCTGAGCACGTTCCGGGGGCTGTGAATGAGATGGCTGATGCTTTGTATCATTTTAAAGTGGTCTCTTTTCAGATTGTTGGCACCAGGGGCCGATGACCAATCAGGCCAGAGCCCAGAGTCTCTCTGGGATCTTGGCAGGGCCAAACGGGTGGCGGTGAATCGGGGCTCTGTTGCATCAGCTGCGCGCTGGCGGCGGCTGAGGATTCAAGAATCCACTTGTTCTGTGGGCCCAGTCTGGCAAAGGGGCTGACCTGCCGCATCACAGAGCATTGGAGTAGGAAAGGACCCAAGAGGTCATCCAATTGAAGCCCTTCAATTTACAGATTAGGAAACTGAGTCTAGCCAATAGTGGGCAGAGTAATGACCGGCAGGGTAGAAGATCAGCTGTGTGAGAGACAAAGGTAGAATTCAAGCCACCTAGGGATAAAGGAAGCAGAAATCATGGGGGGAAATATAATGGGTTCAGGGACAGAGTTTGCAACAAGAGAGGATAATAGCTGAATTTTATAGAGCAATCTGTGGCTTGTCAAGCCCCTGATGCCATAGATAGGCAGCTAGCTCCGGAATCAGGAAATGCTGGTGCCAGGGGAATGGCTGCTGTGAAAGGTAGTGAGCTCCCCATCACTAGAAGTCTTCAAGCGATGGCTTGATGGCAGTTGATTGGAAACATGCTCAGGGAGAGCCTCGCAGGCTCCCAGGTCAGCCTCCATGACTCTGAGACCCCTGCCAGCTCCAAAGTGCCACGGATCTGTCATTCTGTGAATGGTACAAGCCGGCCCCTCTCATTGCTCCCTCTTCCCTCCCAGGCCCGAGGTTCCCGGGTGCCAAGAAGGAGGCACAAGTGGGAGCTTGGGCGCCAGTTTGTCGGGCAGCTGTTGCCACCGCCAAGCCGTCTCCAGCATGATTAGCGGGGTTCCGGGAAGGGGCTGGAAGAGGCAAGCCCTATCAATTGAGGCAGCAGCCAGGAAAGCTAATGAGAAAGGAAGGGTCCGGATCCATGGAGCTGGAAGCTGCCGTATCCTCTGCATCCCCCTCAGCGCTTGTGGGAGATTGTGCTCAGGTCGGGACCAGCAAACTAGAGCACTTCCAAGGAAAAACAAATCGGGGTGTGGGGGACGGGACACGGTTCTCCCCAAGACAGAAGGGGGCCCCCACAAACTATCTGGGCCAGCTCCACCATCCAGCAAACCATGATTAAACAGCCATTTGGTAAATGTGGCTGTGGTGGAAAAGATCCAAGCTGAGAAGGCTCCCTCAATGTTTAGCCTGGGATAGGATGACAGAGTACTGGACTTCAAGTCAAAAAATCCCTGAATATCCCAGGAGCCTCAGATACTGACTTAGCTACGTGTCTCTGGGCAACTTCCCTCATTATCAGTTTCCCCATCTGTAAAATGGGGATAGTAACAGCATGTGTTGTGCAAAATTGTAGTGGGAAAAGAATGAGATGATATACATATAAAGCAGACAAATATATACAAAGCAAGCTATACGCAGGATAAATGGGAAATAATTAACAGAGGGAAGGCACTGGAATAATGAGGGATTGGGGAAGCCTTTCTGTAGGAAGTGGGTTATTAATCATTATTATTATCTGTCTCTCTGTAATTTCTACCCATTCATTATTCCTAATTTTATTCTCTGGTGTCAATCAAAACAGATCTAGCTCTCATTCAGATGACAGTCCTTTTAAGATTTTGAAACAGCTCTCATGTGTGAGATTTGAAGGGAGCTAAGTGGCTCAGTGGATAGAAAACAGGGACCCAGAATCAGGAAGATCTGAATTCAAATGTGGCCTTAGGTGCTGTGGGACACCGAACAAGTCATTTTACTGAGACTCTCTGCCTCAGTTTTCCCACCTGTAAAATGGGGATAATAATAGCATCTACATACAAGGTTGTTGTGAAAATTATGAGAGATTTTATAAAGAGTGCAGCTCGATATCTGGCATTGTACATTTCTTCTAATAGCTATTATTCTAGCTCTCGAAATTTTTGCAAGGTGCTTTACTTATTTTATCTCACCTGTTGCCCACTATAACCTGTTTTACCATTATTCCCATTTTGCAGATGAGGAAGCTAAGGTTGAGGGAGATTAGGTGATTTGCTCAGACACACATAGCTAGGTAAATATATGATAAAAATCCATCTTTCTCTCCTCCTCCACTTAATTTCGGGGCTCAGATTGTCCAGTGGCAGTATCTAATAGATGAGAACTATAGGCTGTTAATTGATCTACATTTCATCATCTGGATAGTAGGTCTTTTTCATCCACTTGGTTTTTCTTAGATAGATAGTGAAGCCAAATGCTTTAGAGTGATTATGGATCTTTTTGCAGAATCTCTCCAATGGTCTGAGGCTGGATCTATTCAACACAAACTATCGGGGCATCTGGAGGAGCTCATCTTCTTTAGGGAATCCTTTCAACTTGGATTTCCTCCACAAGTGTTCTTTACCATATGATAGAATATTTAAAGATTGCTGAGGGCAGAGATCATGTCTTATCTCTTTCTATCCACTTGAATTTCATCCAGGACCTAGGACAGTGCTAGCAAAAAAATAGGCATTTAACAATTATTGTTAAATAATTAATAAGAAGACCAGAAATTGTTTGTGGAATCTCCATCAGTCTGTGGAGAGCTGCTGCAAAATACTGTTACATAATTAATTCATCTATTAAATATTGAAAGTCCAGGAAAATTCAGCTCTGGAAGACAACAGAGTTTCTTCTAGTCTGGAAGAACTGAGTTCAAATGTAATACACTTATTAGCTGTGTGCCCTGGCTTTTAAAGGATCCTCTGTGAAGGATACTTCTGGGGAAAGCCTTTTTAAAGGATGGTTCTATATGGGTAGATCTGGAAATGTTGGTTGGGGGAAAAGCATTTTCAGTATAGGGCACTAGGGTAAAAATCCTTTGGGGAGCAGGACTGGGGCTATCAGTACGATTAGCAATGAAGAAACTACTTTTTCTTCCACTTCCTCCTGTTTTTCGGTCAAAGCTGAAGACAGTTGTTGTCCCCCTCCCAGTTAGTACTGATTTTTTTTTTTTTTTTTAATGTAGTCAAGGCTCCAGAACACAAGGGAGAAGTTTTTGAGCTACCCAGCCTTCACTCCGCCCCCAAACTCATTGCCATGCACCCTCCCCACCCACCCCAGCCCAGAGGGCTCATTTGCATAGCCTTAAGGGGCTTCCGGCAGCCCCTAGCACTCTTTGTCCCAGCCAACAAAGGACTCTGGGAGGTTATTTAAAAAAAAAAAAAAAAAAAAAAAAAAGCCAAATTTTCAGAAAAAATTCCTCTTGTCTTTCTTTTTTTCTATTTTCCTCCCTCCTTACCTCCTTCCCTTCTCTTTTTCCTTCCTTCCTTCCTTCCTTCCTTCCTTCCTTCCTTCCTTCCTTCCTTCCTTCCTTCCTTCCTTCCTTCCTTCCTTCCTTCCTTCCTTCCTTCCTTCCTTCCTTCCTTCCTTCCTTCCTTCTACCTTACACCATCCTTACACCAACAGCAATGAAACCATTGCTCACAGGAAAATAATCCCATTCCCTCTCTAACTATATTCCCCTTGAAGTGAACTATTGAGTTCACAGACCCACTATACACCATTTCATCTGCTTCCTCCTCACGCTTATGTGGAGCATGTAGCAGCCTCCCTGCCTATTGGAGGCTGAGCCACCTTTACATCAGAGTCCATTAGAAAAGCAGATTTTCACTACTGCCCTTTCCTTTGGCTGAGCTTAGACCCAGAGGAGTGACTGAGGGTGTGTGAACTTCAAACACCATAAGCAGAAATTAAAAAGACTCCTGGGCAAACCTGAAGCTTGAACTTCTATTCTGCCTCTGATTGTTATGACTGGGTTATTCTGGACAAGCCACTTAACTGTTGTCTGCTTCAATTTCCTCATTTGTAAAAGGGGAGATTTTAATCATACCTACTTTTTAGTGCTATTGTGGGAATCAGAGCTAATATCTGTAAAGCATTTTGCAAACCTTATGCACTATGAAAGTGCTAGCTATTATTAAATCTACTCATGCCCTGTGTTCCCAGACTTGAGTATGGATTATTGGGGTAACACAAGCTAATGCCCAATTGTCTTCCTTAAATGAGGTACCATGGCCAGGGTCATATACGATGCCATGAGGGAAGAGAAAAGGAGAAACCCTAGACCACCTTAGCCAAGCCAAGGTGCTGCCAACTTCTTGGAGTCTTAACTCCTCCACGTAGTGCTGGCTCATGTTCCACAAGGGAACCCATGGAAAGGTTGGGCAAATCTAACCATGGGACCCCAACATTGCTGACACTGCAAAATTGCTTACATACTAATTTAATCTGCACTGGCTCCTGGATCCTCACCTCTGGTACATATCCTCATTTAATTTTCTATATTATACTTTAAAATTTTTTTCAGTGAACAAAGATCAATTTCTTTTCTCTAAATCCTTCCCTCCCTGGAGATGGATCGATAGATAAACATGCAATAAACATGGATAGTCAGGTAATACAAGCCCACCTTGGCCATGATGTACATTCTTCATCTTGAATTCTTCACCTCTCTCAGAACAGAAGGTGGGGAACAAGCAGGCTTCATAATCCACCCGAGGCGTCATGGTTGGTCACAAAAATGACCAGAGTTCTTCATACTTTCTAAGATACTATCTATTTCCTTCCTACTTTTGGAGGAATACTAGATACTTCATACTATCTAAAGATAAACTTTACAATGTTGCTTTACAAAATTGCCCTCTTCTTACTTCCCTCTGCATCAGTTCGTACAAGTCTTCCCAAGTTTCACTGAAACCATCCTTTTCATCTTTCTTATGGTACAATTGTCTTCCATTCCATTTATATGCCATATTTTATGTTATATTGTTCATCCCTGTCCTTGTACCTTCTGTAAATCCATGACAAAGAAGCCTAGAACCTAGAGCAAATTCACCTGAGGTGAGGGAGACACAATAGCCAGTACTAGAGATGACAGTTCCATGGGGTTTTCTTGGCAAAGATATCAGAGTGGCTTGCCATTTCCTTCTCCAGTGGATTAAATGGAACCCATTAGTGTCTGAGACTGGATTTGAGCTCAGATCTTCCTGATTATGTACCCAATGCACCATTCAGTGAATTATCTGTCTCTTAATTAACAATAACTGCAATTATAATTAAAGCAGGAGATGGTCTGTTTTTAGGGTGTAGGGAAGCATTTAACAACTGACTCTCAGAAAAGAAAATATATGGAGGATACCCTTTTAAAGCTCCCACTTGTGTCTCCTTCTTGGCACCCCCAAGAACCTCAGGCCTGGGAGGGAAGAGGGAGCAAAGAAAAGGATCAGCTTGTACCATTCACAGAATGGCAGATCTGTGGCACCTTGGAGCCGGCAGGGGCTTTGGAGTCATGCAGGCTGACCTGGGAGCCAGCGAGGCTCTCCCTAAGTGTGTTTCCAATCAACTGCCATCAAGCCATTGCTTGAAGACACAATTAGACAAACTGATGTCATAAGTTTCAGATCTCAGTGAGATGTAGCAGAGCCTAGCTTCTTAGCTGGTTCATAAGAAAAGATGGAGTGCTAGAAGGGACTTTCAAAGTCTCCTAAATCTAGTCCCTTCTTTTGAACTTAGCTATTATATCCCTCTTCCTCCCACCATTCTTCTCTAACCTAACTTCAACCAATGTTCAAATGATATGAATTCAAGACTCTTCACTATTTTAGTTTGTTTTTCTCTGATTTACCCAAGATCATATACCTCATTTTTTTGTGTGGTCATGTCTCTGGTCTTACAGGACACTTTTCCACAGCCCAATTGGTACGTCAGCCACTAGCCTCTATCTATTTCTATCCATCCAACAGACTACCACTATATTGACTTTCCTAAAACCTAGTTTTCTTCATATTACTCCCCTCCCTCCCATTTAGAACCTTTGATGGCTGTCATCTTCTTGCAGTATAAAATCCTCAGACTAACTATAGTTGGTACCTTTGGGCCCCAACCTCTGTCTAGTTCTAGATTTGGCTTTACTTTTTGGCTCATAAGATTATATAATGTATAATTGTAAGGGAGATTATTCAGTCCAACCCTCTTATTTTTTTAATTATAGCTTTTTATTTACAAAACATAAGCATGGGTAATTTTTCAACATTGACTCTTGCAAAGCCTTTTGTTCCAACTTTTCCCCTCCTTCTCCCCACCCCCTCCCCCAGATAGCAGGTAGACCAATACATTTAAATATGTTAAAGTATATGTTAAATCCAATATATGTATATATATTTATACAATTATCTTGCTGCACATGAAAGATCGGATCTAGAGAGAAGGTAAAAAAACCTGAGAAGGAAAACAAAAATTCAAGCAAACAATAACAGAAAGAATGGAAATGCTATCCAACCCTCTTATTTAACAGAAGAGGAAATTAAGTCACTCAGAGGTTGAGTGACTCATCAGATTCACATAGCTAATAGTGTCTGGGGCAGAATTTGAAGTTGGGTCTTCTTGATTCCAACCCAAGAAGTGAATCTACAGCCTTTTCAAAAGTATCTTCAATATCTATCTACTCAATCACCATCTCTCTACTCCATGGAAACCAGTATTCACCTAATTCTAAAAGGCAAGTTCTGTTTTTTGGATTGTTGTTTTTTGCCTTGCCTTGTTGGGGAACAGAACGCCATCACAATTTTCCATTTTCCTCACCACATCTCCCTTCCCTCTTTCCAGTTCCCCTTTATGTATTGTCCATTGTCCCATCCCTCCACCAACTAGTCCAACTTTCTCATTAAACAAAGGAGAAGAATGAGCAACAATTAAATGACTTCCTTGGAGATCTATGGGACTCTATCTGATTGGACAATATTTGAATTTACTCCCAGGGTCCTCAGTGGAAACCAAACCTCATTTTCTGTTCTTTTTTTTTTTTTTTTTTTTTTTTAATGTGTTGGACTTAGCTTTCCTTCAGATCTTATTTTGGGGGAGAGGAAGGTTTTTAGGGTCTTCATAAATCACCCCATTCCTGCTCAGAGCATTTTACACTCCTTTCTTAATGTTCCCAGTTCCAGTACTTAGTAAGTTGCTTGCACATAGTAGGCACTTAATAAATATTTATTGATTGATTGATTATTGATTGACCTAGCGCTCTCTGGGGGGCAACATCAGAGGCCCCCTGGGGTTCTAACAGATATCATCTTATCAGACATACTCCTCCTGCAAGGCTCTCCCAAAGCTCACTTTCCACAAAAGATAGAGGCTCATCAGAAAGCCCACGTTGGAGAAAAACTAGGAGCCCCGAGAGCAGCTGCTGAGCAGCCACATGCATTTCCCCTCTTCCTCTGCTCTCTGTCTCTCCCACCCCCAGCCCCTATTTCTTTAACCCGCAAAGATGCTGGTGGAGTTAGTAGGTGATTAGCATTCAGGGGATTGTCCCTAAGCTCCAGTTCACTGCTCTCTTGTTGGCCCATTGTGACTCCCAGCCCATTTGTCCTCATGAGCCATTCATTCCCCCCTAATTGGATGGGATTGGATTTCACTGCCATTGTGGGAGGCATTCAAAGCCCCCAGGGGGGATCAGACCAAGGTCGGGGAGGTTTCCCTGGAGCCCAAAGTTTAGATTCCTGTCAAAGAAGCTTGTATCTTTTTACAGAAGCCCCTTACTGTTGGACCCACTTAAACCTCATTTGCAAGTCTGTCCTGCGTCTTGAAGATGCTGGGGAGGCTGCTTGGCCCATGTATGGCTGCTCCAATGAAGAGTTTGCCCTTTGCAGACTTCTGGGTAGATGGATGTCTCTGACTGGGTCTGGTTTTACAATAACTCCAGGGTTTATCTGGGTGCCTCTCAACTCTCTGGGAGCCTCTGTCTCTAGGTCTCCTTTAAGATATTCTCTTTTTCCATAGCCACCATTCATTCTCTCAAACAAGCACTTACTGTGCCCCTGGAGTCCACCCAACCGGAGGTGTACCTAAGGCAGGAGACAAGAGCTCGGCACCAGGGTGCCTTTATTTGCAGAACTTTGGTGGGCCGGATTCAATATTTTCCCTGCC
The DNA here is from genome assembly GCF_902635505.1 of Sarcophilus harrisii. Classification (NCBI taxonomy): domain Eukaryota; kingdom Metazoa; phylum Chordata; class Mammalia; order Dasyuromorphia; family Dasyuridae; genus Sarcophilus; species Sarcophilus harrisii. Next base: position 19,276,718 of record NC_045430.1, read on the forward strand.
CAACCCTCTTCTCCTAAAGCCCCGAGGCAGGATCTTAAGGTCTCTGTCTTTCTCTACATGGGGCAAGATTATAGCTGGCACACAGCTGGGGTAGGGCGGGAATTGTGTTGTTTTTCTTCTGAATGATTTATGGTAACAGCACTGGACAAGTCCAATAAAAAGATAGTTATTCAGTTATTGCCCGTAGGTGGGAAGAGTGGTTTCTAAGGCTTTTTCCTATTCTAAATATTTTTTTTAAAGTGGATAAAGAAACATTTATTAAGCACATATTATATGCCAAAGAGTCATGTTGGGTGATGGTAATAAAAACAGAAAAACAAGACAAGTTTCTGCTCTCAAGGACCTCATATTGTATTAGGGCAAAACAGCACACAGAGGAAAGTTCAACTGCAAGGCTGATAATAGCAAAAGCAAATGGGAATACATCTTCTTTTGAGATATTTCCACTGATAAAATCCTACCTATTTTTATGTTGAACTGTTAGAGCTGCTGAGGGTGCAGGTGCTAAAACACTGATAGAAGCAGTTGCCAGGTTCCATTTAGAAGAAACAATTATTTTCTATTATGTTAATAATTAACAAAATAATTTTCATTTTTATAATATTTTACAATATCTATATATTTAATAACAATAAAAGTTAATAAATAATTAAGTTCCAGGCCCCATAGGTCACTCAGTCAATATTTGAAGTACAGGACTGCTAGATAAGACTCTCCTAATCCTAAAAGCACATGCTCTTTAATATAGGAGATTTTACTTCTCTTTAGAGTGTAAACAGAATCTAATGTAGGTAAATTCCTGATCTGAAGCAATGAACTCACTGCCCTGTTAGAGTTTGGGGTGACCCAGTTTATAAAAGGAAAAAAAAAAAAACAACCAGCATGATCTAGGTGGAGATGGATTCCTCTGTCTAGACTGAGGAAGCAGTTTAGTCTCATGATCAAGCCATATTTTCATCAGGAAGAGCTGAAGTCTTTTAGTTCTCCTATTCAAAATATTTAAAAAAATTTTTTTTAAATTAAATTAAATATTATCTTATTTTTTCTCAATTATATGAAAGTTTTTTTGAGTTCCAAATTACTTCCCCCCCTCCTTTGTGAGAAAGCAATTTGATATAGATTATAGAGGTGACATCATGCAAAACACATCTCCATATTAGCCATGCTGTAAAAAGAACACCGACCAAAAAAAGAAAGTAACAAAATTATGCTTTGATCTACATTCAAACTCCATCATTTCTTTCTCTGGAGGTAGAAAGCATTTTTTTCATCATGAGTCCCTTGATACTCCATTGTATTGCTGAGAATAACCAATTATTCACAGTTGATCATTGTACAATGTTGCTGTGACTGTGTACAATATTCTCCTGGTTCCGCTTAATTCACTTTGTATCAGTTCATGTAAGTCTTCTTAGATTTTTCTGAAATCTGCCAGCTCATCTTTTCTTATAGCACAATAGTATTCCATGATAATCATATATTGCAACTTGTTTGGCCATTCCCCTATCCATGGACATCCCTCAGTTTCTTCTTTAAAAAAACATATTTTCATATTTGTTATGATGTGCAAAAAAAATCAGATCAAAAGGAAAAAAATGAGAAAGAAAACAAAGGTCTATGCTTCAATCCACAATTCTCCATAGTTCTCTCTCTGGATGTGGAAGGCATTTTTTTTATGCCAAGTCTATGCATCCCCCTATTTCTCATTCTTTTGCCATCACAAAAAGAGCTACTACACATATTTTCGTACATATAGATCCTTGCTTTTTCCTCTGATCTTTTTGAGATTCCCATTCTAAATCTTAAAATCATGGAATCTATTACAGATTACCTAGTCTATAGATAGATAGATAGATAGATATAAATATAGATATAGATATACCATACTACATCAAGGTCAAATACTCTTCATCTGTGATGCTGGCAGATACTATATATCACCCTCCTCCTCTATCTATATCCCATTTTCTGTATTCTTAGAAAACTTTAATATGTCTATTACTAACCTGCTGTATGAGCCAGGGTTTCTGTTTTCTCATCTGCAACTATGAGGATATTAAGATGAAGAAGCCCTGAAATCTCTTCTATTTCTGATATTTCAGCATTCTAGGATACCAGGCTCATAAGTTACATCTGTCATAATGGCCTCTTATTGCTTTTTTCTCATTAGGGTCTCCCCTCTCTAATGCACCCACCACACAGCTCCCAAAATACTTCCTCAGGCATGGATTTAACTATGTCTTTCTTCTACTCAAAAAACTTCAAGGACTCTTCATTGCCTCCTTGATTTGGCATTTAAAGCCATTCCCAGCTTGGTCTATGTAACCTATCTTGCCAGTCTGACTTCATATTACTATGTTTTAATCACTAAAGGTTTCCATCAAATTGAGCTATCGGTGATTACCCTGATCTTATCCTATATTCTTCATGCATTCACTTAGGATTTCAATGCCTCTAATACATATCTTTTTCATGTCTGCTTAATGAAATCCTTCTCCTTCTGGATTCACTTCAGATTGCCTTCCTTGTTTTCTCTTTTCCATTTCTACTCTAAGCTGGAATTGATCTCTCCTCATATTATCCCACTATATATTTCTCTTTTCTTTGTTCTCATCCCATTCTATTGTAATGGCAGGTAGAAGACCACATTCTGGTTAGCAGGGAGGTTGTTCAAGTTTATTACAGACAATGGAGGATCACTCCTTTTAATACTGAATTTCAAGGCAGTAATGGACACTCTACAGCAAGCTAGATGGCACTGTGGATAGAGTGCCATCTTGGAGTAAGGAGGATCTCTATAATATTATTGTAATATCTTGGCAATATGAAAGCATTGAGGAGTAAATGATTCTAGAGAAATAAGCTCACTAGATTACTAATTTAACCCTTTACCACTTTTTTTCCTCCTTTTTGAGGGTCTTCCCATTTATTTATTTATTTTGTTTAGGCAATTGGGGTTAAGTGACTTGCCCAGGGTCACACAGCCAGAAAGTGTTAGGTGTCTGAGACCGGATTTTTTTTTAATTATTTTTTTTTGTCAGTGATGTTTTATCATGGATTTACATTTTTATTTATTTATTTTATTAAATAACTTTTTATTGACAGAACCCATGCCAGGGTAATTTTTTGCAACATTATCCCTTGCACTCACTTCAGTTCCGATTTTTTCCCCTTCCTCCACCCTCTCCCCAAGATGGCAAGCAGTCCTATACATGTTAAATAGATTACAGTAGATCTTGGATACAATATATGTGTGCAGAACCGAACAGTTTTCTTGTTGCTCAGGGAGAATTGGATTTAGAAGGTATAAATAACCTGGGAAGAAGAACAAAAATGCAAGCAGTTTACATTCATTTCCTAGTGTTCTTTCTTTGGGTGTAGCTGCTTCTGTCCACCCTTGATCAATTGAAACTAAGTTAGATCTTGTCTTTGTTGAAGAAATCCACTTCCATCAGAATACATCCTCATACAGTATCATTGTTGAGGTATAAAATGATTTCCTGGTTCTGCTCATTTCGCTCAGCATCAGTTCGTGTAAGTGAGACTGGATTTGAACTCAGGTCCTCCTGACTTCAGAAATGGATAGAGATCCATTGTGTCACCTAGGTGCCCCTTTCCATTTAATTTTTATTGATATCTCTTGTTTTTACATCACCTACATTTTCCAGTGTATCCCACCTCTTCCCTCTCTCAATGAATTATCTCTGATCACAAAGAATTAAAAAAAAAGAAAAATGATAATGCAGCAGAACTAACCAATATAACAAAAAAGTCCAATATGATAGGCAATGTACTATAGTCATAGTCTACCATCTCTGCAAAAAAGTGGGAGAGAAATTATTCTCATATCTCTTTTTTGGGACAAAATTTGATCAAATCTTTTTTTTATTATTATTATTCCTTATATTTGCATTGACTTCATCATTGTGTCTTCCTGGTTTATAAGCTTCATTCTGGGTCAGTTCATAAGTTTTCTCATGCTTCTCTGTTTTTATCATATTTGTCATTTCTTGCAACATGTAAGATGTCATTGAATCTCATTAGTTAGCCATTACCCAACTGAAAGCCATTCTGCTATTTTAAATTAAAGTTTTATGGGCTAATCACAATCATTTCCCAATAGCTCTCAACTTTGAAACAAAGAAAAACAAGTTAAAAGGCCTGAGCAGCATAGCAATGGATTCTGGGAGGGTATCCATTACACCACCTGCCTCTTGATCAAGAGGAAACAAGTGTATTTCCTCACCTGTTCTTAAGATGACCAAGAGTGGTTATTGTATTTGATTGGAAAGTATCTTTATTTTTCATATAATTTTCATTTCCATTGTTATAATTATTGGTTATATCATTCTTCTGGTTCTCTGTTCTTTAATCTGAATCATTTCGCCTAGTTCTTTCCTTGTCGCTCCAAGTTCATCCTATTCTTATGGGATCATAGGACCATAGACCCAGAGCTGGGAAGCACCTCAGAAGCCAGCTGGTCCAATCTCTGTCTTTTCTAGATGAGAATTTCATCAGTCTAGGGCTTTCCCTCCACCACAAAGAACCCTGTCACAAACTTAGAAGGATCTAAAAGGCTAATTCATTCAACCTACATTTGAATAGGAATCTTTGCACAGTATCCCACATAAATAAACGACCGACCTCTACCTAAAGGCATCCATCAATAGAGACTTTAATACCTTCCCAAAACTAAAAACAAAAAAATGCCTCAACTAGGAGAACAGAATTTGTTTCTTCCTCCATGTTCTGTCTCACTTTCAGGGTGGGGGGAGATGTAGATAGAAAGAGATCATTCACCAACATAACACAGGAGCCTTTAGTGGGGTTCTTTCAGAGGCGATGGGAGAGTGGGTTAATGTTGCCTTTGGCCATTCTGCATTCTCACATAGTCCATTGGTTTCCATTGGGAGGGAAGGGTTACTCCTCAGCCTCCAACTCTAGTTATCTACAACTGGCACTTGCTGAGTCCTGGAAGAAGGAGGCGCTAGCAAGTTCAGCTTGAACATACTTTCCCCTGTTTATTTTCCATCCTTGAACATGTAGTGGACAATCTTCCCTGCTTCCTCTTCCCAGAAGTCAGTTTGCAAAGATGTCACCAAACTGTTGAACTCTTGGACAGAAACTATCCTTCTATTTGATGTCTTTGTGACGAGCAGGATTCTTTAGGCAGAAAACTGGGAGCCAGGGACCACATAGTTATGGGTTATTTTTTAAAAATAGCAAGATTCTTTGTTTACAAAAGTAAAACAGTCCCCACCCTCAAGGAGCTTACATTCTATCAGGGTTCTCTTTCATTCAACAAGCATTTATTAAATACCTACTATATATCAAGCTTACCTCATTTGGGGTTTTCTCTGCAAAGTATTTAGTCATTTCCCAATCAATGGATGGGACCTTGATTTTTACAGAATGCCTCCAAATAATAATGTCACATTTCTATAGGATTTGGGGGTTTATAAGGCACTTCTTCATATCAACTCTGTGAGTAGATAGTACCAGTCTTATTAAGAGGGATAATGGAGTCTCGAAGAGATCTTTGTCCAAGGTCACATGGATTTTAAATGTCAAGGCTGGGATTTGGGCAGAATATGAAGCCTCTGCACCTGTCTTAGAAGCAAGTTTTTAAATGTATAAAAGCAAAGACACAAGATTATAAAGGAAATCATACTGGGGGTGGGGGGATTGCCATTTCTTTCTCTGGCTCATTTTACAGATGAGGAAACTGAGGCAAACAGAAATTAAGTGGCTTGCTAGAGTAAACCAATATCTAAGGTCTAATTTGAACTCAGATCTTCTGATGTCTAAGAAAGTGATGGAAATGGTATCAATAATGCAAATTAAACTTAAAAGTGTTGTATATACATTGGGGATGACATTTGAACTCAAATCTTCCCGACTCCAAATCAGCGCTCTAGCCACTCTGTTACTAGATTGCAAATTCTATTCTGTATCCCTTTACAATTTCTAATACCATGCTATGCACAGAAAGAAAAACTATGATTTCTGACTTCTTGGATGGCATCAAGAATGGTGGCCTTGGAACGAGATGAAATTCTGTTGTCTTCATTTTGAAAACCTTTATTCTTTAAAATATATTTTTACTGTTATCTTTTATTTTTACTTTCTCTTCCAGAAAAGGATGTAATTTTTTCCCTCTCTTAATAATTAATCTAAGAATATAATATTCCAAGACCTCAGGTTAAGAACCTCTAGACTAGTTCTGTATCCCATGAGACCTAGGAAGCCATCCCTTATTTAAAAAAAAAAAAGACTATAAAAAGTAGGGAAGGAACAGCTCAGCAAAACTAACCAACATCAAAAAGTTATTATTTAACATGTATTGGACTACCTGCCAGCCTGGGAAGGGGGTGGGAGGAAGGAGGAGAAAATTTGGAACAGAAGGTTTTGCAAGGGTCAATGTTGGAAAAATTACCCATGCAAATGCTTTGTAAATAAAAAGCTTTAATTAAAAAAAAAAAGTTATATATATTGTTCCATACCCATGACCTCTCACTTCTGCAAAAAAGTGGGTCGAGGAGACTTCCACTGTCTTGTTCATTGAGTCATGGTTGGTCATTGTAATTTCACTTCATTTTAGTGAAGGTCATTCTTTTCATCAACAATGTTGCAGTCATTGCATTGGCAGCCAGATGATACAGAGGACAGAGTGCAGGTTCTGGAGTTAGGAGGACATGGGTTGAAATCCAGCCTCAGACACTTACTACCTGTGTGACCCTGGACTAGTCGCTTTGGCTCACTTTTCTCATCTGCAAAAATGAGTTGGAAAAGGAAATGACAAATCACTCCAGGATCTTTCCCAAGAAAACCCCACATGATGTTGACTTCTTGTCTCTTCTGTTAGATTATTAACTCCTTGAGGGCAAGAATTATCTTTTGCCTCTGAAGCCCTAGTGCTTATCACAATGCTTGCCACATAATAAGCACTTAATAAAGCCAAGAATGCCCTCCCTCCTTTTCTCCATCTCCTGGCTTCCCTAGCTGATCTCTAGTCCCAGATAAAATTCTACATTCTGTAGGGTACCTTTCCTGAGTACCTTCCCTCTGATGATTATCTCAAATTTATCCTGCAGATATTTTGTTTGTACATAATAATTTTCTTTTTTATTTTATTATTATAGTTTTTATTTACAAAACATATGCATGGGTAATTTTCCAACATTGACCTTTGCAAAATCTTCTGATCCAATTTCCCCCCACCTCTTCCCCTAGACAGCAGGTAATCCAATACATGTTAAATACTACATGATTATTTTCATGTCATTTTCCATATTAAATTATGAAATCAATGAAGGGGGGGAAGAAAACCCCAAATGAGTCAGACAAGAGTGAAAAAATGTTTTCTTGGTTCTACTTATTGTACTTTGCAGCAGTTAATAGAAGTCTTCCTTTGCTTTTCTGTATTTAGCATATTATTTCCTATGGCCCAGTAATATTCCATGACATTTGTATGGACCAAAAAGCATTTAGTTATTTCCCAATCAATGGAGGATACCTTGAATTTTACACAATGCCTCCAAATAGTAATAATAAATCACATTTCTATAGGATTGGGGGGTTTATAAGGCACTTTCTTCCTATCAACTCTGTAAGTAGATGGTATCAGCCTTATTATCTCTATTAGAGAGATAATGGAATCTCAAAGAGATCTTCGTCCAAGATTGCATGGATTTTAAATGTCAGGGCTAGAATTTGGGCAGAGTATGAAGCCTCTTAGAAGCAGGTTTTCAAATGTATAAAATCAAAGGCACAAGATTATAAATGAAATCAAAGATTAGTGAAAAGAAGGATGCATTTGTTTCCTTCTCTTAGTAATTAATCTAAGAATATGATATCCCTGGACTTTAGGTTAAGAGCCTCTAGATGAGTTCTTTATCCCATGAGATCTTGGGCAAGATCCTTCTTCTAGGAAAGGTGGATGTTGGATGGAGAGCTTGGGGTGAGCGTGGGTTCAACACCACATATAATTCTCATTATATCTCTGACAATGTTGCAGTCAGAAGGGACCCTGGGTGCCATTTACTTGCCCCACCCTCATTTGATCCCCGATTATGTTAAGATGTGGCCAAGATCACACAGCTATTGGACTCCTGGCTCCCAGCCAAGTGTGACCAGGGCATCTCATCGCTGTCTGCCATTTATCTCTGGTTCCCTCACTGATCACTGATGACTGTCGGGTACAGAGTCGGGACCCTGTATTTGTTGCTTAATCCCCGACCCCTCTGGATTTTAGCTCTTCACTGTAAGATGGAGGGGTCTGCCAGGACCCACAAGGACAGGAAGGGGAGGGGGACAGACCCCCGGCTGGTCGCTGAGGACCAGGGAGCCCGCTCCATCTCTCATGCCCTTTCCCCCAAGGGAAGGGGGCAGGGGGAGGGCCCAGTGCTTGGCCACTGCTCTCCCTCCCCTGGCTGTGAACACCCACCCGCCCCCGCCCCCATCTTGTCTACGGTCACTTTTGCTCATTTCTCTTGGGATCTGTCTGGAAAGAGGAGAAGAAAGGCTTCCCCTGTGGGGCCCATCTCTTTTCAACCAGCCTTTATTGAATTTGACCTCCATTTTCCCCCCCTTCTCCAAACAGGAGAGCGCCATTTATCTTGGCCTCCAAGTTACAGAGGAGGCCATGGAGGGGGTTTCCTTTTCTCTTCCCAGCTGCATCAGTTGACACACGGTCCATCTGCTTTTGGCCTCCGCGCCCGTCTTCTCCCCCAGCAGGCCATAAAGTATCCACAGCTGTGAACTTTATTATCCTTCCCATTCTAAGCTCCACAAGGCAAAGCCTGAAATATATTACAGCCATTACCTTTGTCAAAAAAAGGAGACAATTTTAAAACATTTTAGCTTTTCACTGGGAAAGCTGGCGAAACAAAAGGATGTGCTATCATTTTACTGAAAATGCTTTTAAAATGGGGGTCACTTGGCCGTCATCAGCCAAAGGGAATGGAATTGTTCAGAGCCTGGAAATGGGTTTGGCCAATAGTGGATGTTCTTTTTTCTTTTACAGGAGCCCATCTTTTAAAACATGCTAATTGGTGCAAAAGCAAAAGAGAAACAGCAAACACCCCATCGCCACTCAGTCGGGAAATGGCTATGAAATAGGTACAGCAGAACTGGAACTGGGTGGGGCAACTGGGACTGAGTCCCAAGACATGGAAATTTAGAAGATACTACATTCCTTCAAAAATGGCTGTGACCAGTGTTAAGGTGGGAGGAATATTTAGGTAAAACAGGAAACCGTCAAATGATGCATTTCTTCTTTTGATGGCTATATCCCAAGGGAATTTCTTCTTCTAACTCCCTCATATGGATTTGTGTTTTGTATTTCCCTCCTACTTGCTCAGTCAACCAATAATATTGGTTATTATTAACATATAATTTATATATTATATAGTTTATATATTTATATATAATATAGACATTATATTATTTTTATATATAATATAGATATATAATTTATGTTTGTATGTAATATAGATATTATATGTAAATATATATTATATATAATAATATATAATATTATATATTAAGCATCTATTGTGTATCAGGCATTGTGGGTTAAGCACTAGGATTACAAAGAGATAAAAAAAAAAATCCCTGATCTTAAGAATCTCAAAATCTAATGGAGGAAACATGTCAGGAAATATATACAAAGCAAGTTAGAGACAGAACAAATAGGAAATCATTAACAGAGAGATAAAGCAGGGAAAGGGAAGGGGGCTTTGGGGAAAGCTTCCTATAGAATGTGAGATTTTAGTTGGGATTTAAGAGAATCAAGTGATTTAGTTTTTCTTTTGAAAATAATCAACCCAGAGAGAAGAAATCAAAGGGGGCGGGGGGAGGGTGATTGGGGAAAGCTTCCTGTGGAGGTTGGGATTTTAGCTGGGATTTGGTGAAAGCCAGGGGAGCCAGGAATTGAGGATCAGGAGGAAGAGCATAACAGGCATGGGGGTCAGCCTGGAGCTGACAGAGGGAGTGTGTCGTTCAAGGAATAGCAAGGAGACTAGTATCACTGGATTGAAAAGTATATGGGTGTTGAAAGGTAAGATCAGAAATTAAGGCAGATTGCAGGGGGCTTTGACTGTCAAACATCATATATTTGATTCTAAAGTGATGGAGAGCTATGGGAGTTCCATGAGTAGTGAGATACGCCATGGGCAGACTTTGGCAGATGTATGGAGGTAGACCAGGGAAGGGAGAGACTGTGGCAGATAGACCCACTGACAGGATATTCCCCCCAATTCAGGTGTGAGATGCTGGGGGCTCGAACCAGAAGGGAAATTTGAGAAATGCTATGAAAGTAAAACTAGCACACTTTGGCAATATTATACTTCCTGTAACATCACCACTACCATCTTCCTTATTAGCTGCTTCAAAAGCGATTTTCCTTTGGTGCATATTTAATATTTTTATGCACTTAATCATATTTTATTTTTAAAAATTATATGTAAAGTATTTAACTGCTGTCTACGGGAGAAGATGGGGGGAAGGAGGGGAAAAGTTGGAACAGAACGTTTCACAAGGGTCAGTGATGAAAAATCATCCACGCAAATGTTTTGTAAATAAGAAGCTATAATAAAAAAAAGTAAAAAAAAATTAAAAATTATATTTAAAGATAGTTTTCAGCATTCATTTTTGTGAGATTTTGAGTTCCCAATTTTTCTGCCTTCTCTTCCCCTTTCCCAAGACAGTAAACAATTTGATGTGGCTACACAGATGTGTGTTCAGGGAAGACTAGCATCTCTGGGATGAAGGCTGCTTTCCATCTTTGGTGTCTACTTAGCTGGTCCACCTAACTTTAACCTGTGGCTCCAAGAAACTATAGCATGCACAATGGCCATAGCCTGGTAAATCATCTTGGTGGATGGGCTAAATCAAGTTGGGGATAACCAGTGGTGAGTGAGGGAGTTTTACCCCAAGCATATGAAGACTTTCTTGGTGGGATGGGTGGATGCGAACAGTTTGTTCCAAAGGTCTCGAAGGAGGTGCCTTCGAGCTTGGTGAGATGTCAGAGTCACCAAGGTCATCCGTTGCAGCTTGAGTCTATCTTGGTTCTGTCCGGCAGAACTGGATAGTTGGTGGTTCTCAAAAACAGAGGGAGGTCCAAGACTTCATGCAAATGTCTCACTTAAATCCCATTTATGCACAAATCAAAAGACATCACCAAACCATTTTTTTAAAGCCATTTCTATCTTAAAATCCTGCAGTACTGGGTGAGTGATGAAGCCGCAGGTACAGATCCACCAGGACCTGTAGTTGCAACCAGGTGGCCCAGACCATAGGGCCATTTTCTCACTGGAAACAGCAGAGGGATTCAGCAGCCTTTGAAGGATCACCCTGCTCACCTCCAGTTGTGAGGAAGGGGCTAAAAAAGGTGCCCTAAAAATCCTAGTCTGATCACCACAGTAGGCAGAGATCCCACTCTGTGACTGAAACACTAAAAAATGTACAAAAACTTCTGCAAAAGTGATTCCGCTCATCGTTGATACATGAAATGAAGAAATCTTGTGAGAAAATAAATCCACAGCAGCCCTGAGTGAATCGAGAATGGTGAATGAAGGCCAGCTTACTGAAGTTGTTTTTCTTTTGCAATCGAAAGTAAACTAGCAAACAAGCACACATGCCTTCCAAAAAGAATAAATGACAGATTCATGACAATGGGATTGCCACTTGCAGGAAAAGGCCGTATCCCCATCATCAGTATCCATGTTTCCACCATGACAAACCTGGATGAGGTCAAAGATAAAAATTATGGAGACTGGGAGACCTCCTAAGAGGTCCTAAGGGGACAAACTTATAATTCTCTGTGACTTTAACGCTAGAGTAGCTTCAGAAGGAGTTCTTTACAGGAATGGAGTTGAAAACAGCAAAATCAATGGCCACTTACTACTGAAGACTTGTGTGTCTCATGATTTCCATATTAGCTTTGGTATGAAAGAAAAATTAGAACAAAAGGAGAAAACCATGAGCTTACATCCTAAAACTTTTACTCAACTACAAAAAGCAGTCATCTCAGCGACTTCAGTATAAAAAGAAAAAAGGGATAAATGAGTTTTGTTATGAAAGAAAAATTAGAACAAAAGAGGAAAACCATGAGAAAGAAAAAACAAAAAACAAAGTAAAAAAAGCGAAAATGGTACGCTTTGATCCACACTCAGACTCCATAGTTCTTTCTTTGGATGTGTATGGTAATTTCCATCACAAGTTTTTTGGAATTGTCTTGGATCACTGTACTGTTGAGAAGAGCTAAGTCTATGGTAGTTGATCATTAAACAATGTGTTCAATCAGAACAATATCTGATAGTAAGAAAATACAGCCCCAGTCATCTTCAGGCTATGATTTTCAGGAAGGGTTTCATTGGGTCTCCAGATGAGCTAACATCCTAAAACTTTTACTTAACTACAAAAAGCAGTCATATAAATACAAAAAGAATATTAAATATAATATAAATATATAAATTTAAATATAAAATATAAATATAAAAAGAAAAAGAAAATAACAGGATAAATGGGTCCTGGAATCCAGAACCCATCTCTTTGAAATTCCCCTAAAATAAGAAAATAATAATTGCTGATATAAGATTTACATCTTTTTCCATACTTTGTCTCATTTGTTCCTCCCCCAAACCCAATGAAGTTGGCTCTATCATTTCCATTTTATAGATAAGGAACTTTTGAGGCTCCAAGAAAATGAATAATCCATGGTCACCTAACTAGAAGATGTCTGAAATGAGATTCAATCCTAATCTTCTCCTGAATCCAGTTCTAGCCTTTTACCTTCTCTACCTTTACCATCCATTGCCTTCAATAAAAATGAATTATCCCCTTCCAGTGGTGTTGTGATTGTGCATTGTTTATTAACCCTCCAAGATGAAAGTCCCTTAAGTAAAGAAAGGCAAGAATGGTTTCTTCTCTTTGTCTGTCAAGCACCCAACTCAAGCAAGTCAAGTTGCTTGCTTAGTCAATATTTATCGAACGGTAAACGGTGATGGATTGATCTACTTTCAGTGGCTGTGGAGAAAAGTACATATCAGACTATTTATGGTCCATTCCACATCCAATAAATGCATTTTCTTCCTTTCAGGAGTCTGGTTTAGGGACCACCAAACTCTACTTTTTCTTGGTACAAGAAGAGAAACCAAAGGCCTTAAGAAGTTCTACTAGGCCAGCTGGATTACTGATCTGACCCAGCATGGACTTCCCTTTTTTTTCTTTTAAACATTCACTTAAAAAAAACCTGTTCAGTCCCAAATCCTCTCCCTCCCTCCAGTTTCTCCCCACTTATTGAGAAGGCAAGAAATACGTTAGCCATCATAATGTTAAATCAGGCAAAACATGTCCATGTTACCCATTTCAAAATGGACTTTCTAATGCAGATTGGTGATGATTGACCAATCCATAGGAATATATTAAACACCAATTTTACGGGCAGCTAGATGGCACAGTGGATAGAGTTGCAGGACTGGAGTCAGGAAGCCTTAAACACATACTAGCTGTCTGATTTTGGTTACTTAATCCTTTTGCCTCAGTTTCTTCACCTGTAAAATGAAGGAAACAGCAAATCATTCCAGTGTCTTTGTCAAGAAAACCCCAAATGGGGTCATGATGAATCAGACATGACTGAAAGGATGGAACAACATGATGTTGTTCCAGGTGATGGAAATACAGCAAAAATAACATTTCCTTTCCCCACCAAGCTTTATTTCTCAGAAGTCCTTCCAGTTATAACAGGTTTATCCAGAGACCTCTTGGAATGGAGGCCCTGAATCCTCGGCTCATCAGGTTCAACTTTTTCATCTTGGACGAAGGCATAGAAAATTTGTTCTTCAAACATTGCACATGGTGTTAACAAAATTTTGGACATGGCTCTTTTCAACAGTGACTCAAGGCAATTCCAAGAGACTTGGGATGGAGAGAGCCATCTGTACCCAAAGAGAAGACTGTAGGGACTTGAGTTGGATCACAACATAATATCTGCATTTTTTGGTTGTTTGCTTGCTTTTTTTCCCTCTTTTTCATCTGATTTTTTGGTAAATGTGGAAATGTGTATAGAAGAATTGCACATGTTTGACATATATTGGACTGCTTGCTGTCTTAAGGGAGGGAAGGGGACAAAGGAGGGAGAAAAACTTGGAACACAAGGTTTTGCAAAGGTGAATGTTGAAAACTCTCTTTGCATGCATTTTGAAAATTAAAAGCTATTATTAAAAATATTCTTAAAAGAAAAAAAAAAGAAAATTTACTCATCAAACTAATGAATGACACATAAGGGAGGTACATCTAGGACACTGGATGATGGTTAGAATCTAGAAACATATCTTAGTGGGCAGGAACTAAGTGGTTGAAATTTTATGGGGATAAATAAAAAAATTAATTAATTAATTAATTAATAGCCTCTTAAACTCCTTGATTCCATTCAAGCCTTAATTCAAGTACTACCTTTCCTTATTCACCTTCGTGTTAGTCCCACTACTCCCTTCTATAATTTTATTTATTTGTGGCAAGTCACCACATACTAACTGTGTGATTTTTAATCTATGGAATAGACCACCTGATTTGGAGCCTATTCCCCAAAGGGTCAATATCAGCTAGAAACTATTGTATTATTATATACATCAGGGACACTGTAGTTAAATAGAGTTGGGGCTTAAGTGACTTGTGCAAGGTCACACATCTAGGACTTGTCCAGTGTCTGATGTCACAATGACAGGTCTTCCTGACTCCAAGACTGGTGCTCTACCCATTATACTATCTAGCTGCCCCCCACTTCCTCACCATAACTTTTTAGTTTATTTTGTGTCTGTCTTACATTTGCTTATCTCTGAATATGGTTTATAAGCAATTTGGGGGCAGGAACCACACCATTTCTGAAGCTTTAGCACTTACATCATACTGCCTAGGGCACAGTAGATGCTTAAATGCTTATTTCCTTCCACTTCCATGTTTAAAAAATTAATTGCCCATATACATAGACCCGTGGAGATATGGGTAAAATTCAAGATTTTGGCTGCTAACAGTAAGAGGGAATGATAGGCTGCCATAGAGAAAGAAGGGCTGCTCCATGCTCTTCTGTCATCTCCCTCTAAATAAGAGGGTTGCATTCACAGAACACAGCCTTCAGAACAAAGGATGGGACGGCTCCTCTCTATCCTGTCCAGGTCATGGGCTACAAGGATGTTTACAGGTTAGGGCTCACAGAGAGTGACTAGGATGCTGATGGGTCTTGACAGCCAGATGAGGACCGGGTAAAGAAACTGAGGAGATTTAACCTGAAAAGGAGAATACTCAGGGGGAACACAAAGGCTTTTTCAAATCTTTGAAACTGTGGAGGAGGATTATAGATTGATATTGAATCAGAACTGGAAGCCACAGGTAGAGCAGGAACAAAATTTCACTTTGGTAGAAGCCTATGGTCTCTAAACATTTTGGATAACTTAATAATCCCTTTGGTAATCCTTTTCAGTAAACAAAAGGATTTTTGTTTAAAAAAAATAATAAAAAAAAAATCCTTTCTATTTTAGAGGATACGTTGGCTGATATGTATACAGTTGCTTATTTGTAAATTATATCTGTGACACTATTGTACTAATAATTGATGTAATTTAGGATTAGGGTTAGGATATTGCAAAAAAAAAATGAAATTAAAAAGGGATGATATAAATGTGAATCCTAGAAGCAATAGAGAGACCTTGGAGTTTATTAAGCATGAGAAGATCTTTTAGGAAAATCACTTTGGCAGCTAAATGGGTAGATTGGAATGGTGAGGAACCAGAAACTGGGAGATGAGTTAGAACATGACTGCAGTAGTCTAGGAGAAGGGGGGATCAGACCCTGAACTCAGAAGTAATACAGAAGTAGTAAGACAAAGTCTGGGAGCTGACCCGGATGTTGAGGTTAGGAACCTAGTGACTGGTGACTAGAGGCACTGGGGGTAAATGGGGAATTCTGGAAGAGGGGTGGTTTGGTGGGGGATGGATAATGTAAAGAAACCTGCGAGCCAGACCCTGATCCATCCACTCTATGCACATCATTCTGTCCTAACCAAAATTAAAAGGAAAAGTCAGGCTCTGGTACTGGTTGCTGTCCCCAAATACGGAGCCGATTGTGAGCGGTGTCCACTGTTGGTAGGAGATGATTTAGGGATGTAGGACGGCGGCTGAATTTTCCTATTGGTACTCTGCACAACTATTTAGGTTTTAATTGCCCCCAGGGATCAATATCCGGCTTAGAAAAAAACGAGGAGGGGAGTTTGTCCATCAAAGGGAGAAAATGGGGGACACTGTAGGGTTACGGTAGATGTGGGTGTGCTGGCTCTACACTTGGTCAGCGGAAAAAGGGGGGGGGGGGATGCAAGTTGGGATCATGCTAAGGCGCTCCCCCCTTCCCCCCAACTCACGGAATTCCTGACTGACTCCACTTCCTCACCAAAACATCATCCTGAGAACAAAACATATTATGCTATAAAGTGGGAAGTCTTTCTCTCATAGGAAGAGGTCAAGCTGGGACCCAAGATCCTCTGTCAGCATCCTGTAGATGTGATCGCTGGAGAGGCAGGGGATTGGACTACATGACCCAAGACCCCTCCCAAATTTAAGAACTTTTGATTCGACCGCACTAGCATTTACTATACCCACCCATAAAAAAACCACACCATGACCAAGCTGAATCAACCCCAATATTTTATTTAATTTAAAGTTTTAAAAGGCAGTGGTTAAGCACATTATCTATATATGTATAAAAAGGAAACCAAATTCCTTCTGACTTGATCTAGTAGGTCCCTCTTTCTATGACATGATTCATTTTTCTACCCTTCAGTCCTAAAATCCTGACACTCTAAAAATAAAAATGAACATCCCTAACAAAATTAGCAGAAACCAATAATTTTGTGGTCTTAATCTTTGTTTTTTTTAAATATATAAAGTTACCATTAACAACCTGGTTATGTACGGTAATGAATGGATCTCTAGAGACACATAGACACAGAGAGGCAGCCTCCAACTGACCAAGACCCCATGTAGGCCCAAGCCCTGGGCTTTCGCAGCCCCCAAAGCCGGTCTCCCCTATCCTTCCCACCCCCAAGCAGCTCTCGCTGCCAGAGACCCCAGTCCCGCGGCCGCTGCTGGGGCGATGGGCCGGTATCCTAGACCACCCGATTTGGAACTCAGAATGCCTATTCCCCATAGGGGCAATATCAGCTAGAGACTATCCTATTATTATATACAACACATCAGGGACACTGTAGGTTAAATAGAGTTGGGGAATTAAATAGGGTTGTTTTTTGTTGTTTTTTTTTAGGCTGATCTAGGAACCTAACCACCATGCATAATGACCGGTCTATGGGAAATTGCATTCTGAGTTACAAACAATGAGCTTAGAGAAGAAATGCTAGTTGGGGGCAGCCTCTGTGCAATCGCGTGCATGTGTGTGTATACATATATATTCATATGATAGCTTTAAATATAATTGAGACGTGATAAGTGGTGAGATGATACCGGGGCCACGAAGCAGCTGCTCTGGCTTCCCCTAATCAGGTAGGACACATCATCCGTCACGTGATTCGGTCTTCGTCTAACGCCATCTTTCCGAGGAGCGTGGGAGGGGGCGCTTGTCCATCTGGGCCGATGGACGGCGCCGTCCTTTCTGACCAGGGGCCCCGGCAGACCAAATGTCCCGTCCCATCCTCATGAAATGCAATAATTTTTTTTGTCCCTACACATCAACCCCCCCCCCCCCCCGTTTCCCTCCCTCACCTCCCCCCTCCCCCCCAGCCCTTAGGTAAACGGCACCCCACTGACATTCTGTACCGTTCCGTGCCTCAGTTTCAATATTGCAAATCCCACAGAATCACCCCTTTCGGTATCCCGGACGCTGAAGAAGTAAACCAGTTAATGTGCTTCCAGCCAAAAAGCAAGGGCCTAGATGTTGGAGAGAAAAGATTTCCCCCTGGGGCTACAGAGAAAGATGCTGATGAAAGCGATATTGAGAGTGGAGCAGGTGATTCGTTCAGTCGGAGTCGGAGCTGTTCTCCTTGGTGACTTGGTACTGGCAGAGAGTTTCCTCCAAAGGAGCCATTGTTCCATCCGGCCTCACACCCATGGGCTTAATCACCTCCTCTCTGGAAAAAGGAAGAAAAGAAAGAGGGGGAAAAAGTATTCACCAGCATCTCCTGTTTGCTTTTGCGTGGGCGCAGGCGCATGCACACACAGGGCCGCCCCCTCCCCTCCAGATCCACATCCTTTAAAAAAAAAAAAAAAAAGTCCTCAAAACCAAAGTGTTTTCCTGAAGCTCTCTCAGTGTGTTTGGAACAAGAAAGATGAAAGGGGTTCTGGAAGGGGGAAAAAGGGAGGGAGATAAAAGCCTCATTCACAGAGGCCAAACCTACTAAGCCAATTAAAAGGCATGAAAAGTCAGGATCTAAATGGGCTCCGGACGAGGGGCAGGTCCCTTCTCTTTTAAGTAAAAAGCCATCTCCATTTTCCCTTTTGTGAATCTGCTTTGTTCTGGGGTGGGGGAAAGAGCTGGGGGAGCTGTTCAAGTTTCACCTGTCCCCATGAACCAGGCACACCATTAAGTGGGAGCAATGGAAACGCTCAAATCATTTAGTGAAATACACCAGCCTTTCCCTCTGTCCAGTCTCTTGTGGTGCTGAAGTACCTGTTGCTCCATGTTGAATTAGCCCCTTCCCCCTGCTTGCTGGGTCTTTTCACCCTCCACCCCCCCTTCCTTTTTTTTTTTTTTTTTTTTAAAACAAGATTGCTTTTATTTGTGGCAGTTTAATTATGGGATTGACAGCCATTTTAATCTCTTCAAAGCTCCCCAGTGGCCTCTCCATGGCTAATCCAATTATATCTACTCCACAAGTTACAGCCTCATCTAAAGATGATTAATTATTGATTAAGCCAATCAAAAAGTATTAGGAAAGATTTATTTAATCCTTTCATATGCTCTTATTTATTACACGGAGATTATGGCAAAGAGAGTGCTGAGCTAACCAATTCAGAGTCTTTCCCTACTTAGATAATCACCAGCAATTTCTACATTTCCCTCAAAATGCTTGAAAGCTGCTGAACTCCCAGCCCCAAACCCCCAAACAAAACAAAACTGTCCCAAGCCCTCAAAAGCAACCCCAAAAAGCAACCAAAGAAGCAACAAACAAAAACCCAGGCCTAAAACCAGAAACTATGTGGCAGTGGCTGAAATGAGGGGGAAAGACTTGGAATGAGAGGGGATGAAGAACCTTGCTCAGAAACCTCGCTCGGTCCAATTGGGCCGTCTTGAGATGGGATAAGAGGAGGGTTCTGACTTAGCTAAGCGATGGATGGTGGAGTGGTGGATTGCAAGAACAGCAGGAACGCGATCCACCCGTACACCAGGAGAAAGGTCACGAGGCAGCTGCCCAGTCAGCCTGGAGGCCGATGGCGATGGCAAGAACTCCAGTTGGGTTAAAGGCTCCAACCAGGTTTCCCTCAAAACAAGATTCCTGGGTTAGGGAAAAGGAATTAGGCAGGAGATGGGGCCCAAAACTGGAGGACGTGGCCTCTGCCAGATGTTGGGGTTCTTATTTAGGGATGGATTTGGGGAGTCTGAAAGCTGCCCTCCCTTGAGGAGTCACGATCATATTTGGTCTGTCATGATCACATCCCTGGGGACGCCGTCCATGTCTGCCACCATGTTCCACGGCCTCTCTTCAGCATCCGGCTGTGCGCCTCCTTCCTCTTCTGGATGTATTCTCTCCCCTAGGTCTTCACGTCCCTGTTCTGCTGCTCCCTTCCAGACCCATCGATCCTTCTGCCTTCTGTGCACAAGTGGGCCTGAGCACTCCGCCACGGGCCGGCTTTTCTCATCCTCTGCTCTCTCAGTGATCTTTCCAGCTTCTATTACCATGGCTCTCCTCTACTCATTTCTCTCCTGAATTCCACTCCTTTACCTCCAACAATCTGTGGGACATTTCCACTCGAAAGTCCCCTCAACATCTCAAACCCAACACACCCCAAACAGAATTCATCATCCACCCCAGACCCCCTTTCCATCGAGGGCACCCCTATTCTTCATCCGCACTTGCGGCGTCCCCTCCACCAAATCCACTCAATTGCCAGACACTGTCTGTTCTGTCTCTCTCCACATTCCTCACATTTCCCTTCTCACACCGTGAGCACCCTGTTCACTCATGGCTGCAACAGACTTCCAGCGGAAGTCTCTCCCTATTCCATTTTACACTCTATGCCTTGATCCGAGTGACAGACATTGAGCTAGTGTTGGACCCGGAATATGGAAGACCCCGAATCAAATCATACCTGAGACGCTAGATGTGAGATCTTGAATCCATCACTTCATCTCTACCTGCCTCAGTTTCCCATCTAGAAAACAGGGACAAAAATAGTCCTCGATTCTAAGGGTTACCGTGAGGTAAAAACGAGATATTTGTAAAGTGTGTCACAAACCCTAGGCTACTACACAAACGCTAACTGTTATCATTTTCCTAAAGCACGTGAATAACTTGTCTGACTGTCACTCCATCACTGAAGAAGATTGGATGGCTTCCTCTGGCCTCCAGCACCGGGCAACCTTTCCAATATGGCTCAGCCAACATGGCTTCCAACCTTCCAGACACACTTCCCACGACTCTCCTGCCCTCATTCTACATTCCAATCAAATACCTCAGAGGAAGCAAGCCCTACCTGTTCCCTCTCCTGTACCACACATGGGTGCTTTTTAATTTTTTTTGGGGGGGGTTCTGAGGCAATTGAGGGTTAGTGACTTGCCCAGGGTCACACAGCTAGAAGGATTAAGTGTCTGAGGCTGGCTTTGAACTCAGGCCCTCCTAAATTCAGAGTCGGTGCTCTATTCACTGTGTCATCTAGCTGCCCCCCGCCCCACGCACTATGCTTTTGCTCGGGCTCTGCCCTGTGCTGGCGTGCCCTCCTTCTCTTGGCTCCTCTTCAAAGGGCTGCTCAGGGGCCATCTCCTTGGAGAGGCCTTATGTTGTAGCACCCATCCTTCGATGAATCCTCTGGGGTTACTTTATGTAGATTCTGCACCCAAGGGCCCAGGCAGTTTGGTGGAGGGATGGAAGGGCTCACCTCTGATCCATCCTGGCTATGACCCTGAGAGAAGGCCATTTCCCTTCTCATTGCTAGAGGCAAGTAGGACTCAGAGCTGCAGAGAAGGTACCAAACCTGCATCGGTAGAGGAAGGTTCCTCCCTTGGGATTTCCCACTGAAATCATAAATTTAGCCTCTCCCTCTCCTATGTTTCTTCACTTGTGAACACATGTGCTTCCCAGAAGCTTCTAGAGGGCAGGAACTGAGTCACTTGAGTACTTAGAGCCCTAAAGCCCTAGCACATAGAAGGCACTTAATATTCACTGGATGGTCACTAACAGGATTGCGTGGTTATTGTGTGGTATACGCCTTCATGGCACATGAAAAACTCCAGCCATCAAGTCCGATCTCCTTCATCAGAACGCACACCCCCAGAAACCAAAAAATTCTGCCTATATTTCAATAGTCAATAAAGAACAAAATCACGTTTTGCAAAACGGTCAGCGGATGACTAAAGCCCATATGGATCCATGCTAAAGCTCCAGCGAGCGACTGAGAGCTACTCTACTCACAGCTGAAGAGTGCCAGACTCCCTAGAGAGACCTCTTCCTCCTCCTGGTCAAGCACATATAACAGGTTCTGGATGAGCTTTTAATTACTGGGAAGGGGCATCTGACAAGGGTAATCGGCTAGTGCTATCAGGAAGATTTTCACACGTTAACAATTCTGTCCTACCAAATTCATCTTAACCAAAAGTTAAGGGGAGAGTCCCCCTCTTGTTTATTCATTAACCAGGGTGCCTTCATGGAGAATCCCAGGCCAAGGAAGCAAGGGACCACAGAATTAAGCTAGAAAAGCTTAATTCTTCAGGTAATTATTTTGACTATACAATTGGGAAGACATCCTTTACTGGCCCCAGAAGTATGGTGACCACCTTGTCCATCTAGTCTTGGAGGTCACCTGGACCCTTAATGATAGATGAGGAAACTGAGGCAGAGTAGTTATAGCTCTTGCCCAAAGCTTCTGGGTACTAAGTAGTAAAGCCAGGGATCCAACTTACTTGTTCCAAAATGCTCCCTCCCTCTCAGAAAAGCCCACTAAATGCTTCTCTAGTGATCTAGGGGCAGGGAGAAAGGGGACCTTGTCCCATGCTTTTTAATTTAATTTTATACCCTCAGATTTCAACAGATACATTTCCTCGAGCCACTTTTCCCTGGACTCCATGGCCACTAAGGTCCCTCAAGTTCAGAATCTACATCCCTATAATGCTTCAGTATGGTCTGTCCCCAAACTTCTGCAAATCTTGGGGGCTTCTGGTCTCCTCTGACCTGCATGCTTAAGAGCACCAATGGAAGAGGAGAATGGCAAGGGGTCATTAACTTTCAGAATCTCCCTAGAAACCTGGGTGGGCGCTCTGCTGCGGCTGGCGCAGTCTGAGGCCTCCGGGACAAAGAGCCCGACTTGGTTCCCCCCAGAGCCGTGCTTATCTGACACCTTCCCTGACCCAGGTGCCAGAGAAGGCCCTCGGCGGCAGGCCACGGCCTCCAGGCCCCCAACAAAACACTTGCTTCCAGCGCACTTGTTAGGAAACAGGACACAATGAAGTGGCTGGTAAAACGCATTCCTGGTCCCTGCTCGGGGGTCTCCTGAGAGTCGCCTTCAAATTTACCTAGGTGGAGTCTCCGGCTCTCGCTTGCCATTTAGTCGGTAACGACTCTAAGCCCACTCCCTCGCTCTCGGGGGGGGCTTCTTTCTTGTCTGTGCCGCCGTGGACACTGGGGCAGGATTGACACACGCGGACTTAATGACGGGGGCCGTAACGAGCCGGCAGTCATGCAAACACCAGCCTGCTCTTCGGACAAAGAAGCATGTTAGGGACCTATTCACCTCCCTCTAATTGAGTGCTGAAGAATAGTTCCGATCCTTTTATGTAACATGATTTTGTTCTATGATTAGAAAAGAAGAAAAGAAGGGGGGGGGTGGTAGGAGAAAACTCTACCGTTGCCACTGCTTCCTTCAATCAGCCCCTGATTAATTCTGGGTTTTTAATGAGCGTGGCTGCTATTTAGCCAGGTTCAGTTACATACTTGTTTTGTTGACTTCTCTTCAATGTCTAACAAAACCTGAGCTGGGGTAATTGGGAATCATTTCATTGGCAATGGGATTCTTGCTATTAATATAAGGTTGGCTTGGAAAAAGAGGTCTGACATTTTTAAATGAGACATTTAATATTTAATTCTTCCTAACATTTGTGTGACAGGAGGGAGAAGTTCAGATATAAATAAAACATTTTAATTAATACCAAGCTTCTTTTCAATAGCGCTCCATAAAGAAAGAGCCTGCCATTGAATCCAAGAGGCCCGGAGCTAGAGATGCTGTAGGTGAAATTCCAAGTTTGAAAATAATGATCTGGTTTGGTTTTAAAGCACCCACCTCAAATACCCACATTTACCGAATCATGGAAAACGCTCAGCCTGCTCTGAGGCTTGAGGCAGTCGGTAACGACTGGGGCCCGGCTTTTCTTGTCCTTTCCCCATGGAGAAATAAAGAGGCCTCTCTGGCTACTTCAGGTTCCTAACGTCCAGCAGTCTGTGGGGTAGTATTAGGATGGCTACTTGGGGCTGGATGCCACAACTTGGTCTTCCAACCAAAACTAATGTGTATTTATTAAATACCTATTTTGTGCTACTGCTTGTGAGTAAGTATTAAGTGCCCAATATGTGCTAGGAACACAAAACCAAAATCAATACGGTCTCTACCCTCAAGAAGCTGATTTTCTCCTACAAGGAAAATCCCACCTCAGACACTTAGTGGCTAGGGGACACTGAGCAAGTTACTGGCTCCCTGTGAACCTCGCAGAAAATCAAAGTGCTGCCACAAGGTCCTTGGGGTTCCCTGGGTTCTAGATTCAGGAGCTGGAGGGATTAGGAAAGACTTCTCATGATTGTAATCCCCAAGCACGGACGGCAAGGGCCTTAGAGAGAGAGAGAGAGAGAGAGAGAGAAAGAGACACAGGCAGGGAGGGAGAAAGTGGAAGAAAAAGGGACACAGAGAGAGCAAGAAACAGGAAGGGAAAGAGGGAGGGAGATAGAGAGAGAGAAGAGAAAGATAGAAACAGAGGGGGAGAGAGAAAGAAAGGGGGAGAGAGAGAGAGAGAGAGACAGAGAGAGACAGAGAGAGGGGAGGCCCCGGCACGTGCTGTATAGGGAGACTTTCCACAGAAGACTCAACGTCCCAGCCTGGCTGCTGTCTGAGGCCGCGGGTCTTTCCCCTGACCACATGTGTGCACCAGGAATACCTCTTTTCCAACATGAGCCTTTTCCTTCTTCTTCCATCTGCTCAGGGGGAATCATCCCCCCACAAACCAAGACCGCCATTCTTCCCCTTGGGGAGCTGCTGCCGCTGGGACCCTCCAGATGCAGCCGGCCTGGTCCTCAGTGGCAGACCCACCAGCTCTTTCCTGGCTGCCATCTGAGAGCGCCCCAGCCAGACAGGGCACCTGTCCCTCACACACCAGCCATTGTGGTTCCCAGGCCCAGAATCACTGCCACGTGAAGCCTCCATTTTCCCAGTCTGGGTCCTCCTTGGAGCGTGGTTCTGCACACTGGGAAGTGAGCAGAGAGATGCAAATACGTGCTTGGGGAAAATGGGTCACCTGGAGGGAGGTGGGGATACAGAAATGACTGGGATGTGACGACATTCATAAAACACATGGTAAAAGAAAAGGGAGGAAAGAAATACCGGCACACCCAGTGGCACCTGGGAACAACATGGCAATGGCAGTACTGACCGACCACGCTCTTACCCTGAGTGGGGAGGCTCAGGAGCTGAAGAAGGAGGGAGCCCAGGGAGCAAACATCCAGCGAAGAGCGTCCTCGGGGAAGGTTCTCTCTGGCCGGGCGAGCTCGGGGCTCCCGGCAGCCCACAGGGCCCAACTTACCGACAGCCCTGGGCTTGGTGGAGACCTTCCAGGTCGTCCCAGCCAAAGTCCTGTTACTGGGCTTGCAGACGAGGGAAGCCTAACGCCCTAGAGGAGGGTAGCGGCGGGGCCGGGGACAGAGAGCCCCAGCTTCCCTTCTCATTCCAGTGCCCTTTCCACCACACACACCGTCTCAGGGACTGTGAGCAAGTCCAGTCCGATCCCCGCATTTCGTCGAGGAGGCAATTTAGAGATCACTGGTTGGCAGAAATCAATCGCTAAACCAACAAGTCTTTATTAAGGGCCTACTAGGTGCCAGGCGCTGTGTAGGTGGTGGGGATGCGGAGACAGAGAATGAGACAGGCCCTATTCTCCAAGGAGCTCACATTCTAAGGGGAGATTACATAGTTCCAACTAATGGCATGCAAAGACCAATGTCCCCCAATCTAATTCCCTTTTCCAATCACCTATGTGTCTCTCCCAAACAGAATAAAATTCCTTAGAGTCTAACTAACCTTCTCTTTAGAATCTAGTTTTAAATTAAAAAAAAAAAGTTGCTATAAATATTGTAATAATTTCTATCATTTTACATTTAAATAAAAGTTTTTAGCCTGAACTTTACAGCCGATTAACACGACTGTTTCCATAAACAGAAGAGAAACAGAAGCTTGCCTAGGAAACCACAAAATCTACCATCGAGTCTAACGTGCTAGCGCCGTCTGACCTGTCCCCTCCTGACCGCTACCAAGGCTCCTTTCTCCTGGCCTGCTTTGACCTCAGTGGCCCTGAATAGCCCTGCACGGGGTTCCCTGCAGTCAAGGACACTGACCACGACCGGGGGAGGGAGGGGAGGAGCGGGCGTTTCTACATGCACCTGAGAAGTGGCTGCCGCCCCAGCTTTGAGTCTGAACATATTCCCTGCTTTTTCCCAGAGATGGAAGCTGAACCTCAGAAAGATGGAAAAACTTGCCCAAAGTTCCCACAGCTAGTCAGTGTCAGAGCTGGGATACGAACCCAGGCCGTCAGAGTCCAGCGTGATATAGTGCAGAGAGCATCTGTTTTCAACAGAAAGGATAGATTTTACTGAGAGAATCAAATGCTGAAGATTTACCCATACAACCCTCCATAAGCGTGGGACCCAGTGGAAGGAGGAGGGCATCCTGGGGGGCGGGGGACGTTGGGGACGCAGGCACGGTCGAGGGAGGAAGCTAAAGGCGCCTGGCCCAAGAGCTCCAGGAGCTGAGGGAGCCTCGGGAGAAGGGGGAGAGTGTTCTGGGACAGAGATGTTGACGGAATAGCACGTCAGCAGGCCCACCTCAACTGACCTCTGTAGCTCCTCCAGTCCCGGGACAGAGCTCTGCACCCAGAAGGTGCCCGATAAATGTCTGTCCTTTTGAAAATTGGGTTCACTTTAATCCAATGATTGAAGCATTTATTAAGTGCCTGCTGTGTTCCAGGCACTGTGCCAGCTACTAGGACTACAAAGGCCAAATTAAAACAGTCCCTGCCTTTGAGGAGCCTACATCCTACCGGGGTAAGTATTTACATGTGAGGCCCTGGGATCGCCATCCCCGATCGGGATGGACAACATTCACTCGCTCAGAACGAATGCGGAAATAGAAGGGTTCGGGGAGTGTTGCTGTTGCTTTGTGACTGGGCCCACGGACTGGTGGAGGGCTTTTGAGACAAAAAAGAAAGGGGGTAAAAAGAAAGCACTTAAGAAACCCCCAGAAAGGCCACTGGGCCTGCCCTCTTGGTCCGTTTACTCTGGAAGCCCATAAGTCTCGCCATTTTTTTTTCTGCAGGGGGCAGGCAGTAAGAGGTATTAGGGGCTGTAGTCAAGGCAAATGCAATTGGATTAGCCACAGCGGCTCGGCCGTCACCCACACAGACCCTGCGCCTGCTAGAGTCACGGGGGACCCTTTCATCTCCTCGAATTGGGGAAGGGCAAGAAGGGTGAGGGGAAGAGACAGAAGGCCTCCCCTCCCTTTTCCACCTGGGCCCCCTGACTGGGAGAGAAAGCATCGAGGGACCTGACTGCCTGCTGCCTTCTATCTAGGACCTGGAGACGTAAGGAGAGCGGCTGCAAGTCCGTCTAGTAAGAGACATGCACGGCAAGGATCAAAGGAGCCATTCATTGGATAAGAGTCTGTAGGCAAAGAGTTCCCCCTCCCCTCCGCAAAGCAGGCCTGTGAGGGCACTTACATCTCCAACCCGGCCAGCACGCTTCCCTGGGGAACAGTGTGTGTGCAGAGTGGGGAATCAGCCAGTCTTAGGACTTCCACCACCAAATACCATGAAATCCTCAGGGCATGCGGCACTGCTGGGGTGCTGAGATTTAGAGAACTTGGGCTCGACCACCGGCTCTCAGGCTTGGCCGGCCCCCTCTGGGAGCCAGAAAGTTTTAAGAGTGGCTAATTGCACGGCACTTGGGACAAGGTGAGGAGGGTAAGCACAGGCCTTGATTCCTGCAAAACCCTGGAGACTCACTGGAGACGGGGAGGCGAAATTATCAACTTCATTGGACCTAGGAAGAAAAGCGCCCTCGCCTATAGCCAATTCTTGTTCTCCCCATTTGGAGTCCCAGATCTTTAAGCAAGAGGCAGGATCAATCGCTCTCTTTGTGCAGAGACCACAGGGGTTAATCATAATCATCTCGGCCATTTCTTTGATCAGTGCTTTAGCAAATGCTCGGGTCCCCAGAAGGCACAACATCACAGTGGAATCCAACCTTTCTGTTTCCCTTTCCCATCTGCAAAATCAAGATGGCGGCAGCTACAACTGGCTAAAAGGGATGATCTGCTCTACCAGTCCCATCAGAGTGATGATGATGTACTCAGAGCACCTTGGGAGAGACACCAGAGTGAATGAAACAGTCAGGGGGGCTGATGATTAGCTAAGTATAAACTCCATTCCACTCCAGCTTTAGCTCTTTCTGCCTTCAATTTCTCTTCTCCTAGCACCAACATTGAAGACCTTTAAACTTCAGGAACACAGCAGAGACACCTATTTCATGAGGAATGATTTCCACCTTTGTGGTCCTTCCATATAACATCCCCTGCAGCTGG
Organism: Sarcophilus harrisii; assembly: GCF_902635505.1. NCBI lineage: Eukaryota > Metazoa > Chordata > Mammalia > Dasyuromorphia > Dasyuridae > Sarcophilus > Sarcophilus harrisii. Next base: position 19,304,764 of record NC_045430.1, read on the forward strand.
ACCCACTGGGAATGATCATTCCTGTTTTTCCTCCCACAGTCCATCTTTTAGTTCTGAGGGCACCTGATGGAAAACTATTCAAAGCAGACCAAATACAGACTCCACAACGAGCCAGCAGAGGGTCACCAGTAGTACTAAGCTCTAACTCCCCTTTAATCTAGCGTCCCCAACTTTACAGGGCCCACTAAGTCATGGCCCGTGGCCTGGTACCTGCGGGGTCTGCGCTCTCAGGACCACTTAGTCCACAGAAAGCCTCATCCAAGGTCTTGCCTCATGGTAACTCTGGATCCTCCGAGGCGAGGCTCCCCAAGCCTCGCCTCTGCAAGGTCCTATGCTAAGGTGGAAGAAGGGTGACTGTGTGACTAACGTGGGAGAGGCTCATCATCAGAAAGCTGCCCACCAGGGCGCAAATTTCTTTGGCCACAGCAACTCTCAGAAGCTATTTACTAAAGCACAGACCAGCGACAACCTTCATCACTGAAGAGAGTGCCCCTAAAACCTGAGATCCCTCAAGGATCAGAGTAAGCAGCCCTGAGTAAGATCCTCCACCGGTCAGAGCTTCAATGTCAGATGTCAAAAATGAAAATTAAACATTATGATTGGAGGGGGGAGGGGAACTACAAAAGCATTGGTTCCAACACATGGCCCCTACTGAAGACTGACAGGCTCAAATCAGTGAATGCTCCATTAAGCCAGTGGCCACCTTCACACACCAAATAAAAATGGCAAGAAGGTACATCCACCACGGGCAGAGAATGGGAAGCCTTATCCGATCTTCCTTATTAATTTATGCTCGCTCCCTCTTTTTCCGATGGTCATTTAAATCAGGAGTTTCTAACTTGGAGGCAAAAGGGAGGGTGGTAGAGGAAATCTGTGAGCATGAACAGGGGAAAAGGACATCTTTCTTTCAATATCATTGGCTTCCTTTGCATTCCTATGTGTTTTTATTTTATATATTTAAAAACATGATTTTGAGAAGCCTTGGGACTGACAGCCCAAAGGGTCCAGGACACAAAAGAGGTGAAAGACTTTTTATGTATGTGCTTGTCTATTTTACATAGGTGGTATCCACAATGTAGAATGTAAGCACCTTGAGGACAGGGGCTGTTTTTTGTTTTTTTTTCTTTATAAAACCAATGCACACAGCAGGGGCTTAATAAATGCTTGTTGGATTAGCTCGGATCTGGCAATAATGAGTTTGAGAAGCCACGAGGGCCATGACAGATGTGTCCCCACTCATCATGGAAGACTTTTGGAATCCTAAGGGCACTCTCAAGGAGAGACAAAGAAATAGACGAATTAAAAAAAAAACAAAAAACCCAAAACAAAAAATCACCCCGAGCAAACCCAGATGGGAATACAATACCTGGAAAGTTTATCAAGCATGTTGACAAGTTTCATGGCCTCGTATTCCTTTTGTTCTTCTGTCATTTCATCTATGGGATTTGGCATGGGTTCCTCTAAATGACCAGTGATAAGATTAATGCTATGAAAAGAAAAAAAGGTTATGCTGTATGTTTTAAAAGCATCCTCTTTCATCATTTTCTCTGGTCCATGTGGCGAAAGTCAGTTTGTGTAAGAAAGAGACTAATAGCCAAAGAATATGGAAATAATTCCCATTTATTCATTTCAAGAGTCATTTTATGATGACTCAAGTTAAGGCCATGGTATTTCAAGGAAAGCTTTTTTTAAAAAAAATCTCCTTTGCGGGATTTAGTAAGTGATTTTTTATTAATCGGAGGAGAAAAATTAAGAGTGATTGGTCTATTGGGGGAAAATGGTGTGGCTATTTGTTAGGCACACATTTTGATGGAACTGGAGCCAATGTAAGCTATTATCCTGGATACACAAATCTCAATTTATAAGGAGACAACTCATCTCCCAGAAAGGAGGAAAGAGGGTCAATTTTGTGATATAACATAAAACATAAACATTAAAAAAGCACACTGGGAAATGATGACAGAAAGGGTCCATAATCAATAAAGGATAGCATGCCAGTTAGTAATCCCAGAAGATGAATTCATTAACTTTATCACTTCAAAGTAAAGCAGAGTCAGCAGTATTTAGTACAAAAAAAAGTAAAAAGCAGAATGGGTTTTAGCGTGTTTGACTTAAATTAGGGGTAAGGAAATAGCATAAGGCAAGAAAAAGACTCATTTTATATGGTATTGAATCCCAGAGGTCTAACTTTTTTAATCCCTTTCTATTATCAGGTCTTCTTATTTCTCAACACAGGGAATAAGGAGCAGAATCAAGAGCTGAATGAGGAGGATCCTAACTCTGACACAGGATGACTGTGACCCAAACTGCTCCATCTCTCTAAGGCCTTCTAACTTCTGGTCATCATATTCTCAGGCTGTGGCCAGCAGGTAGAGAATGAAGGAATCAGGCCCCGGGGAGGTAAAGAAGGTTAGTAGCACTGTATTAAATACATAAGATTTGTTCAGAAAGCGGCTGACTCCAAGCCTGGTTTTGGTTTCCAAGGAATGAAGAACATCTCACCTCAAGAAAGGAAAACCCTGACTTTCCAATCAGAAAAGCAGTGGATGTTTCGCCCCCAGTGGAACACAATTATCCCAACGGGGAATGGTGTCCCAGGTAGTCTGACTCATGAAAAACAAGGGATGTGTCATCCACCTTAATTACTAGGAACTACTAAATCACAGAAAACAGACAATGATGATGACGATGGAACCTCATTACTGGATGAACCTTGAGTCAGGACCTAGTTGGGGGTTCTTAAGAATCAAGAATGTGGTAGGAATAATGCGATCCTGGAGGGGATCCTGTGAATATTAAAATGAATGTAATTTCTAGCAACTGACTCATCTAGAGAATTTATAGTCTTGAAGGGGAGTTCTTAACAGCTACCTTATAAAGAAGATGGCTGTGGTTTAGGAGAGAAGCCAGAAATGAATTCCTGGGAAGTGGGGGTTTATTCTCCAATCTCTGCTCCAGTGAATAACGGCAGAAGAAAGGTGTGATACTGATAAATGTCTAGAAGAGGAGAAATCTGAGGAAGGAGCCACATGTAAACACCATGCCCAGTGCAAGACTGAGAAAGCACGCGAGAATTCCTGACAGCTTGGGAAGCAGAAAAAGACTTTTTTTTTCCCCCTGAGGCAAATGGAGTTAAGTGACTTGCCCAAGATCATAGAGCTAGAAGTGTTAAGTGTCTGAGAGTGGATTCAAAGTCAGGTCCTTCATCTACTGCACATTCTTTATTTCACAAGGGTGCTGCAAAGTAGACACTTTATAAGTCTTAAAACATTATATAAATGCAAATTATCATCATAGTGATTATTATGGCCAATGCTAACTCAGCCAGAGGATAGTCAATAGGAACATGCCAAATGTGAAAAGAAAACTGTAGGCCCTTTTTTTATAGATGGCCACAAAACATAAAGAATTGTCTGTTCAAAAATCTTATTTAAATTTTGTTCAAAATGTCTCGTATAAGGGTCACTGGCCCCTTTAAAAAAGCAGCTCTGCACAGGATCCAGGTTACATATTCACTGTGCAGCAGTAAGGGAAGAAGGGTCATTCTAAGGGAGATCCTACAATTGGCAAGGGTTCATCACAAGGCCTTTTGTGGTCCCAAGAGTCGCATTGGATTTTCTCTTTTCCCATTTTACTACATGGGAGAAGGCAGACAAATGCTCCAAGAGCAATGAAGTTAAAAAGGCAAACTAGTGCCTTCTTTAACATTCTCACAAAGGACAAACTGCCCCAAAGGACTTTCTACCTAAGCACCTGGGACTTGCAAAAGACCCAGAACCCATGCAGTGGTACTCTTGGGGTTATGACTGAAGGCTCAGTTCTCCCATAAGGCCCTATAAAGTAGCTAATATCTGATGTAGTACTCTCAGGTCTGAAAGAACCAGAGGTAATATGAAAAAGAATCCTGTGGGCCTATTCAGTAGCCTGCTCCATAGGAGAATGAGGATGTTATTAAAGCTTATTTTAATAAGTCTTTTTAAATTATCTTAAAAAAAAAGAAATAAAAAGTTTTACGACTAATCAGAAGGTACTTAATTGTACCAAGATTTGGATTCTACCTCTGACACTGTGTGACTATGGCCAGATCTCTCCATCACTCTGAGCCTCAATTTCCTCCTCTGTAAAATGGGACTTATGAAATGTTTTTAAAAAAAATCTCTATAATTATGATGAATGATAAATATTTCCCATGTTTCATTAAAGAATAATACTCTGGATAAATGAAATTATGGAAAACTCAATAGTTATCAATCTTATCAATCTGGGGTAAAAAAAATCTCAAATCTAATGCAGAACACCTCCCATGGCGCAAGGCATGCAAGACACCAATGGTGACACAATGCCTAAATTGTAGGCCCAAGTACTTGATGAGGGGGAATAGGGTAGGAGGAAGAGGGTGGGGAGGAGAACACTGCCAAATAAAACATCTCACGAACGAGTTAGAGGTTGTTTGGAGACCCTGGATAATATTCCACTCCAATTTTGGGCTGCTGGGGTTAGGAACCTCAAAAATACATTATAATAGTTTACCACGCTAAATTACTAGGTTCCTGTAATACAAATTAAATCCCATAACAACATGTATCATCACAACCCAAATTGTATACAACAGAAAGGATTCTAAACCTCAGTAGTTGTTATTTTTGTTTTTTTAAAGCAAAAAAATACAGAATTGAGGATGGCTGGCTCCTGGGAATTTTCTTAATGTCCTAATTAAAGGGGGAAGAATGCTCTTATTCTAGTCAGACAGCATAGTGTAGGAGAGAGAGCAGATCCTGAAGCTAAGAAGGTTCATGTCCCATCTCAGACATCTGTGTGACTGAGGACACTTTCCCCCCCACCAGACAATGCTTTAAGACTACAAATTGCAAAGGGGGTGCTAACCAGTGTTGGCAGATAGGCTTCTCTCTTCTGGGACGATTCCTATACTGCAAAATTATTGGCCCAGTCCCTATCCCTGTCCTAAAGCATGTCCAGAGGAGAACAACAGAGTCATCTGCAGAATATCCTCAAGTTAGAGTAAAACAAGCAAATAAGAATAAGAAACAAGCCTAATGAGGTATAGAATTGAGTGCGAGGGCAGTGTTATAACTGATCTCCGCCACAGCAAGGGCCAGGTCCTCTTGGGAGCCTAGAACCCCTGGGTTCAGCTAGAATTCAGAACTGGTTGTTTCTCTCCAATACTCAACCCAAGGCTTTGGGGGAAAGTTGAACTGGCCAGAGAGACACACACACACACACACACACACACACACACACACAGACACACACACATACACACTCCCCAAAAACCCTGTGTGGCGTGTTGCTTCAACTTGATTTTAAGTCTGTGAGTTCTGCAAGTGAGCCAACAGCAGAAGGCTGGCTTCCAGTCCATTAAATACATTTATTTTGACACAAAAAGGATTGGTGCAATATTAACTGTCCCCCGTAGCATGAATGTAAGCTTCATACAATCTGGGGCCTCAGATTCCTCTGAAGGATTACGGGTTACCTTGGTGCACTAATCAGAATCCACTTACATTTTTGACAACTGGGCTAGGGCCCACTGGATGGATGGACAGCTTCCCTACCTCTGCGTACACTAGCAACTGTGGGGAATAAATGTACAGTGTAAGGAAATCAGCAATGTTTGCTCTGGGGAGCTGGGAGGGAGGAGGGGACAAGGGCTACCTTGTGGGTAGAGGGATCATCGATTCTCCCCGAGACTGACTTCATAAGCTTAATTAGGTTGGCAAAGCTCCATGGGGCATCAACCAAGTTTTCATTTTGCCTGTTGGGGAGAAAGTTCTTGAGGTCCAGTGGGATCATTTCCCAGAGTCTAGTGGGTCTGTTTCCTGGCCAAGCAAACTTTCACTTAGCAGCTTTTCCAAAAATGAGCCTAGCTTAAGAAGTTGTTCAAATTTGAGACAATAAATGAGCTATCTAACCAGCTATTTTTTCTCTCCAATAAGGGAAGGAGAGAATTTAAGATAAAAAACAAAGACCTATTTGAAGAGAAAGGCGATGAATAGGCTTGAGAAATGTAGCCTTGCTCCGAGACCCCTTTTTAACAGTATTGGACTGCGAAGATTATTTGGTTTAGACAAGACCTGAGTTCTAGAAAACAGAGTCAAGATAGGGCAGAAAGCTGAAGGCGGTTTCTATTTGGGATGGGAAAGCTGAATGTTCTGGTCCCAAGTAGGACCCGAGAGACAATACAAGCTCCATCGACATCCCGCTTCCTGTTGTAAATAGGCTATCTGAGAAAGCCGATGTGCTACGAGCCACGTTCGGATGCCTTCTGCAGATGTGGCGGGGACCCTGGACACAGGCCAGTTCTGACCTCAGTTCTTTTTCAATCCCTGCTTCCCATTTGGTGGTGGGACACCCTGGACCCTTCTCTGACACTGCCACACAAGAGGTCCTGCACAAGATGTTCGTTTCATTTCTAAGAGCGCACAGATTTGGATGCAAGATCATTCACTAGTTCTGATCACTACACTGCCACAGGAGACACTGAGAGCCTTTCCATCCTGGTTCACAGAACATACGCATCCTCCTGAAGCACAAGCCACCTGCCATTTCTCCTTCATTTTAAATCCTCAAAATTCTCAATTGGTGGATTCCAAGGCCTTATATTCCAATAAAGAATGTTGGAGGACTTTTGGCCTTTCCTATGCGGACTGACTGATGGAATTCAGGGAACAAAGACTAATAAGAACTGCGACTTGTACGTGTCCAGGAGAAACGAATCAGGATGCCCTTGCTTGGGGTACTTGATCCCTGAAGGGGAATATACTTGGGAACTACTCTGTGAGCCAAAGACTGGCTGATGGCCTCCCCTGAGCGAGCTCTGTCTTTGAGTACACACGGCCTAGGAGCCAGCTGGGACCGACTGCATCCAAACTCTGCCAACAGCCCTTCAATCAAGTCCCTCTTCCATAAGAAGCTACCATGAGAATCCCACACAATTAGAAGCTTAGACACAATGTTGTAGCCCACTTCCACTGTGATGACTGGGGAGTTTGGGCTGGAAGGATTCAAAAGAAGATAAACACATTTGTTTTAGTTTTGTTCTTCTTTTTTTAATAAGAGGGGAAAGAAACCCGTTCTTCCTGGGCAGATATCAATTTAACACCTCCAGGTTCTCACTGCGGGTCTCCAGCAGGGTCTGAAAGGAGGGGACCAGGGAATCCGGGCACCACTGAGCATGGCCAAAAGGAAGAGTTTCGCTCTCCAACATTATCTGGGTCAGCAAATCCAAAAGACAAGAGTGGAGGTCATTCCTCAGTGGTAGGAGCCAAGAACACCAGTGAGAAAGGCATTTTGACTTGGGATAAAATATCACCACTGGGTAGAGCCTCTAAATTTTATCCTCTGACGCCAGTGAGGCTCCCTGCGAGCTCCGGTTTTCTTACCCGAGGCACCAATGTCATTGAGGGCATTTGGCAAAGATGATTTCCCAAGTACTAATCTGATTAAAGTCCCTTCCACGGTGACCAGTCGTCAATACCTCATGAGCCTGCTCATTCATAAAGACTTTCCATGGGAGGGTCAAGAAAGACCAGAATTGGGGGATTCACCAAAGAGAGAGTTAAACCTGAAATAATCCAATAACTAGACTATCTAGTTGGCCTTTGGGCTTAACAGATTGGAAGGAAATCACAGTGAGAAGAAACAGGTCTGAGTAGGAGTTAATGGCATCTAAAATCCTAAGAGTAGTTAGTATCTGGACCCTCTAGGAAAGAATGAAGTCACTTATTGGAAAGACCATAGCGCAGGAGAGCCCACTCCTTGTAATGTTGCCCTTCCCATATCACCTAAAACCACTACTCCGGTGGAAGACTGGGAAAGTTCTTAGAAAATCTATCAGAGCAAAGCCTGGACCACTGCCTTCCAGCCCACACGAGAAAGGGAACCTTTGGGAGATGCAGGATAAAGCGAGACAGAAAGACAGATAACCGATGGGACAGGGAAGGGGGGGGTCAAGACAATGGTTAATACCGTACTTGGGCTTTGCAGACTTGTATTCTTCAGTGTCCGTGTCTTCATCATCAGAGTACCAATGGTCTCCTCTTCCTCCCGCCAAGAGGCCCCTCGCCGCCAACAGTCCTGCCGCGTTGCCATAACCAGTGTATTTCAGGAGGCTGTCCACTGCAAAGTCACAGAGAGCAGGATGGCCGTCACGGTCAAGCCAACCCAAGGGAGCCCCCGTGCCCACAAACATCTCTAGCCCTACCCCTTCTGGGAGATGCAACAGTGTGGCAAAGGAAGGGGATGGAGATGAGCATTTATTAAGCACCTACTATGTGCCAGGTGTAAACTAGAGCACTTTACAAACATGATCTCATTTGAACCTTGCAAAAACCTTCGGACATAGGTACTGTTATCATCCCTTTTTTATTGCCTTCTGGGGCCAGAGAGAACAAGTCAATTCTCTCTTCCACAGCCCTATATGGGAGGGAAGCATCCTTAAATAAGGTGCCAAGGACATTCTGGGAGCTTTGGTAGGCAGAGGCAGAGTCACTAAGAGGGAGGGAGCAAGCAGAAAACAGTTATAAAGACCTCTCAATAATGCAAAGAAGGCTGAGGGAAAATGGGCTGACTCTTTTGTCAAGAGTAGATGGGAAAGGAGCTAAGAGGAGAAAGGGCAGGTGGGGCTAAGGAGCCCTTCTCTGACTGAGACTGTCTCAGAAGCAGTGTTCTCTAGGAAATGGGGCTTGAGATGGGCCTTAGTCATCACTTTTTATAAATAATCTGGGACAGGGAGCTGGGAGTAAAATGTGTGATCCTGCAGACATCTACTGTGAGCCCCGTGAAAGCAGGGACTGCTTAGGTTTTCCGTCAGCACAGGGCTTAGGACACAGCAAGCACTTCATGTGCTTTTAGATTCATTCAGCTGTTATGACAGTGCTAAGTTCTAAAGTAAGAAAGGACAAACTGGTGTCACTGTACAGAAAGTTGGCAGCTCACCATCGCTCTGTGCACGAAGGAGAACAAATTCAAATCACGCTTAGGAGACGGGCCCTTGAGTGACTTTAAAAAGTCACTTTAATAAGTCACAAAAGATGAAATCAGGGCATGTTCTTCCTGAAGATGTCAATCCAGTAAGTTCCCATGAGTAGAATTTGGGAGACAACCAGTGAGGGCTGGAAATGCTGAACCAGATCTTAAAAGCAATGGGGATTCACCATGTGAATCCTTCTGGATAAAAAAAGTTGAACTGGATTTTTAAATTTAATTATTTTTTGGAGGAAAGCATTCATATCCAGTAAATTCCTCCATTCCCAGGCCCTTGGAAGACTAAATAATGACCAGAGTTATGATCAAAAAAGGAGACTGGCTATTCCACGAAGTTGGCAGTCTGGTCATAAAATACTTAGGCCATAATAGCCACAAAAGAGCATCTTTAAAAAAATTTTAATCTGTAGTGTTAAATCTTTTGAGTTTTTAAAATGTATTTTTGTTTGTTTGGAGGCAATTAGGGTTAAGGGACTTGCCTGGGGTCACACAGCTGGTAAGTCTCCAAGGCTGGATTTGAACTGGGTCCTCCTGATGACAGAGCTGCCGCTAAAATCTTTTATTTTTACGTCACCTGCACTGCCCTCAGGTCCCCTTCTTTAAATTGAATGAAAAGAATAAAAGAGAGAGGGGCTAGATCTCTGAGTTCATGGAAAGAGACAATTTCCAGGTGATGAAACTCTCTCTCCTGCTAGGTATGGCACCTTCTCTCCCTCTCACATAGCCTTAGAGTAGGGGTTCCTAATTTGGGGTCCATGGAGATTTCATGGAGGCTGTAAACTTGGGACTTTTCATATTTTGCTTGTTGTATTTCAATATGATTGGCTTCCCTGGCAATCCTGTGACTCCAATTTCATGCATTTAAAAACCTAATTCTGAGGCGAGGTCCCCAGCAGGAAGTCCTAGGACCCCACCCCACTTGCTGTGACGTGGAGGTCCCAGGATACACACATGCTCACGTTTTTCTGATGGAGCGATCAGTTGTGCTGACTCGCCTGTTGTCAACCGCCAAAGCTCAGGTAAGGGCGAGCCTTCCACCTACCTCGCTCTTTGCAAAGGACAAAGAGGAATTCGGCAGCGATCTGCTTGACCCCGAGGTCGACGTGTGTCATGAGGCGCACCAGCTTGTTCCGCACGGTGCTGCCGACTTCGGGGCGGTTGGTCACGTCTCTCAGAGGAGGCAGGACCTGGGGGCACAAACAACACTGACTTGGCCCAGGGTGCCACGGGCACTTCCGGGCTCTCCCTTTTCCATGCCTCCTGTGGAACTATCACAGCAGTATCAACTTAAGAATACAAGGGACCTTAAGAACCCAACTCCCCCTCTCTGTTTTGCAGATGAAGAAATTGAGGTCTAGAGTGGTTAGATCCCTGTCTAAGGTCACACAACTAGTAAGCATCTGAGACAGGATTTGAACACAGAACTTACTGATTCCAGATCCAATGTCAAATTGACTAACCCTTGCTTCCTCTCCAATGAAAGAGTCACTTTCTCTCCTGTCTTCTCAGGAGACCTTGTTAAGTAACTTTATTTCTCTTCTCCCATTAGAATGTAAGCTCCTCGAGCCAGAGGCTGTCTTTCACCTCTTTTTGTATTCCCAGTGCTTAGCCCAGTGTCCGGCACACATTAGGTAGATGCTTAATAAGTGTTTATTGATTTATTGCTGCCTCTCTCATTAGATGATAGGCCCCTTGAATGGTTATGAATTAACTGATCCTGCCCAAACACCAAATACTAATGTGTTTTTTTTCTGCACTTTCTGATTCTGACCCAGTACCTTGTGGGTCATATCAATAAATATTGGAGGCTTCATTTGTTTCTTTTATTAGATGCATCAGCACCCCAAAATGCTGGCTGAGCTTGGCTCCTCATGTGAAATGCAAAACATGGAAGCTCATACATATGGTCATGCACTAATGGCCACTAATCATCTCAAAGTAAATGGAAAAAGTTTCTGCTCACGAATTTACCAGTCTCTCTCCTTAGCAATTCCACATGCAAAGATGCGGCACATTTTCCCCACTAGATTAGAGGTCACTTTGATGTATCAATGGACCTGTGACGTTGCTCTGAATGGCTCCTTTCTCTCATCTGGATTCTGCATAAATCCTCCAAATTTAGATTCACTCAAAGCCTAGAAGCCTTCTCTTTTCCCCAGCTCCTTAAATTGCAATATATACTCTGTGCTTTCTGCTCCCGATTTTTCTAGATTATCTACTATAGATGGCTGGGTAGCATAGTGCCAGACTTAAAGTTAAAAAGACCTGAGTTTAAATCCAGCCTCAGATGCATGAACTGTGTGACTTTGGGTAAGTCATGTAACTGTTCTCTGCCTCAGTTTCCTCATCTGTAAAATGAGGTAATAATAATACTTCTTTATCAAGGTGGGGTGTAAGGATCCCTAGCAGTGTCTGCTAAATGTTTTATAACACAGCTTGTTAAACTTTTTCCACTCAGAACCTCTTTTTGGCTGAGAAATTTTTATGTGATCCCCAAGTATGTAAGTATATAAAACAGGTATACAAATCAAACACTGATAACAAAGCATAATTTCACAATCCCCCCATTCAGTCATGAGAGCTATTTGGGATTGTGAGTCAGAGTTTTAAGAAGCTGGGTTGCATAACATTACTATTATTATTTATTATTATTACAGAGCTCTATGTATAATAGAATGCTCAATCTTTTTTTGTTTGTTTGTTTGTTTGTTTGTTTTTTAATCTGGGAGATCTAGATTTCACTAACCTTCACTAAAATTTTTTAAAAAATAAAATAAAACGAACCCTAAAAGAAGAAGTAAAAGGTTTATTTGATTCCCAAGTTGGATGAATTCCAAATGACTCAAGGTGCCAACACCTTAATTGAGAGGGTGGCAAGAGAGGGAAAGAATGTTCTGTGGTGTTTTTTGAGTTAGAAATAGGAATCAGACACAAAGAGAAGACAAAGATGGTAGCTCCAAGGCAGTGGCTTTCTGAGTTGATGTGCACCCTGCAGTTACCTGGTCTTTAATGAATTTCCGGATGTTTCGGTGAGCTCGGGAACATTCAGTTAATAGACTGAGTACTGGAGTCAGGCCCTCCCGGTAGCAGCTTCCCTACAAGAGAACCAAAGAAAATGGGCTGGCTCGCAGGGCTCCACAGACACACACACACAAACCTGATCTTGGTGTGAGTTTACGACCTTAAAAAACTCGGAGAGGTGAGGTCGGCTTATGGGGAACACTGATGACAAGGCCCCGGCGAGAGCCCACACGGCTTGTGGGGACCAGCTAGTCCAGCCTTCCCATTCGACACGAGGCCCGTGACCTGCCAGTGACCACAACGTCACATTCTCCGACTTCAAATCCAGGTTTCTCTCCAAGACTCCCCAGAGTCTCATTCTCCTCCAGCATTTAACATTACTCTATTCCCATCTGCCCACAACGATTTCCATTCTCAGTGTCTTTGTCTTAAAGTATCCTATGCCCCTTGTCTGGGGTGACTGGAAGTTTGGCAACAACACGGTGGCCTGGGGTCCACGGCCATGGCCTGCTGGCTGCCCTCTGCTCCGCTCTCAATCTGGCTGACCCTGATGGGAGATGACGCTCCAACGGGGGCCGAGGAAGTAACTCCATGCACCAGAAAAATTTCACAGCAGGAAGCTAACAAAACAGGAGATTTTCTGGGACAACCCACCAAAGGGGGGGAAGAAGGGAAATGGAGGACAATTCATTTCCTTATTGCCTCATGTGTATTTTTCAAGGTGCTTATTTTGAGGGGGAAAATAGTAGGAGCAGTAACTATACATATACTGTGCTTTGTAGTGTACAATTAGCTTCAATCAACAGCTCTATGAGGCAGGGTACCAGTATTATTGTTTCCATTTGAGAGATGAAGAAACTGAAGATCAAAAAAGCCTGGTGGTTTTGCTCACTATTACCTGGATAAATGTTACACTCAAACCCGTATGTTTTGACCCCAAGTACAGGGCTCTTTGTTTAAAAAATCCATCTTTCTTTCCTTCCTTCCTTCCTTCCTTCCTTCCTCCCTCCTTCTGTCTCTCCCTTCCTTCCTTTCTTATTACTTCTAGATATAGCACCAGCCCTGACCTGAACCACCTCTTGTCAGAAAAATAATAAAACAATCAATAGAATGTCTACACCTAACAATATTTGCCACTTTCTGTCTGCCCTATGTTCCTCTGCCTTGTTAATGGATAGAGGATAAATCCCGGGATCAATATTGATGAATGTTTACTCAAGTTTCTTTTAAATGAGTATGTTTCCATTTAAACGATGGCAGCCACTGTAAATACTGTCCCCTCTCCATAAATTCAAACAAATCTCCCCATGTCTCTCCAAATTCCTATTTGCCATTTCTGCTCTAAAATACCATCTTACATTTAAGTTTTTCTATTCCATAAATAACAGTCACCTACTTTGCTCTCAATTATCTGCTGCACAAAAAAATGTAGCTTTGAATATTCAGATAGATACATTTCTGTTCTTGTCTTTTATTTTGCTCAGTATGAGATGACTTGGTCAAAAGTTATGAACGATTCAATCATTTTTCTTGTGTGACTCCAAACAGTACTCCTGTACTTCAGACCAAATTTACTGCTCTTCCAATTATACATCATCAAGATTCCCAACTCTCCAACACTGCTTCTATTGTTTTAAACCATCTTTGCCAATTTGTATAATGTGAGGTAAAACCTTAGAACGTATTTCGTTTTTTTTCATTTGATCAAATGTTGCTAGTTAGCCATTTTCCTTCTGAAAACTATTTCTCTTGATCCAACCATTCTGGAGAACAATTTGGAACTATGCCCAAAAGGCTATAAAACTGTATGTAGCCTTTGATCCAGTAGTGCCCCTATTGGGTCTGTATCCCAAAGAGATAAGAGAGAAAAAGGACCCACATGTGCAAAAATGTTTGGGGCAGCCCTTTTTGTAGTGGCAAGGAACTGGATATTGAGTTGGGGGGTGGCTGAATAAGTTACGGTATATGGATGTTATGGAATATTATTGTACAGTGACTTCAGAGAAGCCTGGGAAGACTTACATGAACTGATGCTAAGAGAAGTGAACAGAACCAAAAGAATTTTGTATGTTCACATATAAGAATATGTGAAGATCACCTGTGATGGACTGGGTTGCTCTCAGCAATTTGATGATTCAAGGTAATTCCAAGAGACTTGGGATGGAAAATGCCAAATGCATCTAGAGAGATGTGTGAAAACTGACTATGGGTGGAAACAATATTTTCACCTTTTCCACTTGTTTTTTTTTTTTTTTTTTCCTTTCTCATGGTTTTTCCCTCTTGTCTTATTTTTCTTGTACAACATGACAAATACAGAAATATGTTTAAAAGAATCACATATAATTAATCTATATCAAATTAATTGATATCTTGGGAAGGGGGGAAGTAAGGGAAGAAGGGAGAAAAATTTGGGACGCAAAGTCTTCCAAAAATGAATATTGAAATCTATACATGTGGTGGGGTTCAGTCATGTGAAGAATTCACAATGGCCATTCTCTTTGGCAAAACATAGATTTATTTAAGGAAGAGGAATCTGCCATTTACCAGGAGAAAGAAAACACCCCATGAAACTGGGACATGTCCTTAGCTGGCAGGCTAAATCCTGAAAGGAACTAAGCACCCTAAAAGCGTTAGTCAGCTGTAAGAAGAAGTGGGGTTGGGAAGCATAATGTAATTAGGAGGGACACCATGGGGCACGGGGGAAGGGGAAGGGGAAAGCACCAAGAGGCAGAGTGCTGACCCACAGGAAGGCAGCAGCCATGGGACGGCTCATAGGGAGATATTATAGGGAAAATTTAACCTCAGGGATGTGACTGGGATTTCTGTCAGGGTGTGGCGAGGTGAGACTGCTGGAGACTTCTACAGAGGGTGAGGCTCAGGGGTTTGACTTGGATTTCAGACTGGAGGACCCCACCCCAGAGGTGGAACCATGGAGCTAAACTGATCTCTATCAGAGCTTTCTCCCTGCCTGCCTCAGGGATCAATTCTTTAGTTTCTCTCTATCCAGCACACCATCCAGGACTCATCACTTGTATTTGGGGGAAAAAAAAATTATTGAAAATTGGAAAAAAGGGGCAGCTAGGTGGTACAGTGGATAGAGTACCAGCCCTGAAGTCAGGAGGACCTGAGTTCAAATTTGACCTCAGACACTTAATACTTTCAATTGCCTCAGGAAAAAAAAAAGAAAGAAAACTATTTCTCATATCCTTAAGCCACTTATATTCAATTAAATAATCATCTACTAAGTATCAGGCACAGTATTAAATGCAAAGGCAAAGACAAGACACAAGGCAGTTCCCAATTCCATGAGCTTACAATCTATTAAAAACATCTATTGACAAATGACTCTGACCCACCATTTTGGGTCATAACTCACACATGGTAAATATTAGATTTTTATCAGGAATATTATCAGAAAAATTCTTCCCCCATTGTTACCATTTGATAATTTCTTTTATTAGTCTATATGCATTGGGTTTGTTCTTGCAGAAGCCTTTTAATTTTATGTAACTGAAATTGAGTCTTGCTCCCTTTCTTTAGTCAAGAGTTCCCCCTCCAATCACAGACATGAAAGGCAATTCTTTTAATTTTATGCTGTGGTGGCAATCAATTACTACAGCATATGGTCTAAGAGACTGGCCTAAACCTAATTTCTTCCCAAAAGCTTTCTAGGAGCTCTTCTTAGATAAAGATAAAAGTCACAGAAAATGATGGTGTTGAGTTTATCAAACACTGTGACCTAATTGTCTATTGTTTTTATTTCTTTTTCTTCTTCTCCTTTTTTTTGCTGAGGCAGTTGGGATTAAGTGACTTTCCCAGGGTCCCATAGCCAGCAAGTATTAAATGTCTGAGGCCAGATTTGGATTCAGGTCCTTCTGACTTCAGGGCTAGTGCTTTATTCACTACACCAATTAGCTGCCCCTGCTTACATACCTAGTCTGTTTTGCATTTTATTTTTAGGCAAATAGATGTTTTTTGTTTTGTTTTTTAAATTTAAGATTATACATGTACATTCATTTTTTAAAAAACATTTTCTCATCTGTCATATTGGAAGAGAAAAATCAGAACAAAAGGGAAAAACTACAAAAAAGAAAAAAAAATCAGAAGGAAAAACAAAAAGATGAAAATAATATGCTTCAATGTGCATTCAGTCTCCATAATTTTTTCCCTGAATATGTATGCTATTTTTCATCCAAAGTTTAAAGGAATCTAGGCAAATAGTTTTGATGGTCACCACATTATAATTTATAACAAGGTTAGGTAGTGCTATGCCTTTTTTATTTTTATTTTCTTTCATCATTTCTATTTCCATTCAGATTCTAGACCTTTTGTTCCACCATATGAATTTTATTATTCATTTGATTTTACAAAGTCTCTCTCCCTGTTTCCTAGTATTATTGGTATAGCAGTAAATCTAAAATTAACTTAGGAAATATTATCTTTATGATACTGGCACCTTCTATTTATACCTGGACCACTGCCAAAAATCTCCCCCCACTGCAGTTGTCAAAGTACTCTTCTTGAAGCACACATCTGCCCATGTCACTCCTTCATGTTCAATCAATGCCAGCGGCTCCCTATCACCTCCCAAATCGACCAAAAAATCCTGTTTGCATTCAGAGCCCTTCACAACTTGGCCCCCTCCCATTTTCCAGTCTTCTTATATTTAATTACCTCTGTGCTCCCAACAACTTTCTCTCTCTCCCCTTTCTTTGTCTTCTTCCTCCTCTCTGACTCTTTCTCCTTCTCTCTTCTTCTTTCTCCCCTCCCTTCCCTCTTCTCTTTTCTTCTTTCTTCTCCTCCTCTTTCCTTTTCTCCTTCACTCCCTCCCCACTCATTACCCCCTGAGTTGGCTGGCTTGCTTCAAGCCTCAGCTAAAATTCTGTTTTTTAGTATGAGCCTTTTCTGAATCCCCCTTAATGCTAGTGCTTTCGCTCTGTCCATCTGTTGATTATCTCCGATTTATCCTGCCAATATCTGGTTAATTGTTTCTCCATTAGACTGGGCAAGGACTGGCTTTTACCTTTCTTGGTATCCTCAAATGCCTAGCACACAGTAGTAGCTTAATAAAGGTTTATTAACTGACTAACCATCCAACATGAGTATCTCTCCAGTTATTTAAATCTTTATTTTTGTTAAAATAAATAAATAAATGAATAAAAGTTTTGCAGTTGTATTTGTGCAAATACTATGTGTCTTGGTATGTTAACTCCCAGATAGCTTGCATATTTTGTAGTTTTTTTTTTTTTAATCAAACTTCTCATTTCCTTCTGATTTTGTTAGTACTCTAGAGAAATGCTGGCAATCTTGTGACTGTTTTGTTACTAAAGCTATTAATCACCTCAATTAGTTTCTTGGCTGATGCTTTTAGGTTTTTAAGCAAATCATCATCTTTGCAATTTTTTTCCTCTCAATATTTATGCTTTTAATCTCTTTTCCATGTCATACTGCTACAAAGAGCATTTTAGAACTTTGCTCGATTCCTTATAAAGGAGAGAGAGGGAATCCTCGTATGTCTTTGTATGTGGAAAGCTTGTTGTTTTGCTTTTTCCTTCTCTCACTGCAAACAATGCTTCTACTTGGCTCCAGACATGATTTTATCTAAATATGATCCTTCCATACCTATGGATTTTTTTTTTTTTTTTAGGTTTTTAACACAAATGAATGCTGTTTTTTTTGTCAAAAGGCTTTGTTTGCACCTATGGATATAATGATGAGATTTGGTTAATATGGATAACTGTTCTCATTGTTTTTCTTAATGCTAAATCCTTCTTGCATTCCTGGCATAGATCTGAATCATTTTCTGGATATCTTGCTGGTGATTTATATTCCTTAATAAGCAGCTTATTTGGGGACACCTCCCAAAGCCACCCCACCAGTGTTACCTTGTCTATTCTCTTCTCCATAAAGTCAAGGAGAACTCGAATGGCTTCCATGTTCATGCCATTGTACACCATGGTATTGTATTTCAAATTGGTTTCTTCTTCTCTTGTTTCATCCTGGCCCGTTTCAGTTTCTTGAGTTGATTCATCCAGTGTTGTTGCCTCCTGGGCAATTTCGTCCTGGGCTAATGGACTTATGAGGACATCCAAGCAAGAGACTGGAACGTTGCTTAAAAGATTGACTGCATTGCTGGGGGAAAAAAAAGAATTTTATTTATTTTAAGTAGTTGCAAATAGCACTTATTAAAAAAAAAAAAAAGCACAATGAACAGTCTGTAAGTGACTTTAAGAAAGCAACTAAAAACAAACAAAAAAACCTTTTTTAAAAGGTGCCATAATATATGATAATAAGTTTCACAAGAGAAAGGGAATAAAGAATTTATCAGCCCAATACATAACCCAAAAGATAAATAAAGAGGATAAATGAACACCCACAATCAGATGGGCCACTTGTTGAAAGGAGAAAATGCTGGGTTTTCGTTTGTACTTTATCTGACCCTTTATGAGTAAAACACGTTTCTAAATGAATGGACGTTGCTCCCTTTTCCTTCCCCCAATCTGTGAGAGAAGCTGACGTGGCTGACCTCTTTCCCATCATCTCTCCTTTCAAGCAGATGAGCTTGGGCCATACACCAGCAGGGGGAACTCATACACAGTTTTTGAGCCATCACAGACATGCTGTGGATGATTCACTGGACAACAAATTTACTGTAAGGACAGTGTAAACTTCTTTTAAATTTGGCCTGCTCTCCAATCCCAGAGTATCCTTCCCACCAGGAAAGGAAGATATTCTAGATGTTAATCTGCAGGAACTTCAGAACTGATTAAAAAAAGAACTTGGTTCCAAAATAAATCACATATCTAGCTTTAATGCTTCAGGCAGTATTTTCAAAATCTTAAATTCTGATTAAAAATTGTCCTTTCCTGTCCCTTAGTTTGATTTAAAGCTCAGAAAATACAGTGGAGTTCAGAACATGGTCCTAAATAAAGTGACCAGTGGGATTTTAATTAAGATAATAGTAACTTTGCAGACCATTTCCTCCCCCCATCAAAAAAAAAAAAAAAAAAAGCCAACGTATTTTTTGGGGGGGGGGGTTTAAATAAATGCCTTTCTGAAACCTGATTTTTCTATTTTTTCCAAAGATGAACCTTGCTTTTCTTCACCATTGGATAAGATTTCACTTCTTAGTGGGAGTATTTTATGAAGAAGGAAAAAAAATCCTAATTTGATGCATCAGAGAAGCAGGCTGGGAAACAACACAAGGCAGTAGTACGTAGGGGCCTGTAACCTCCCCCAAATGAGCAAACAAGTGCTGCTCTCATTTTGATCTGCCTGCTATAGACCTGCCAGATGAAAAGATCTAACTCTGGCTATTTATAAGGAAAGAAAATCCATTAAGAAGGAATGAATCCTTTTCCCACCCTTTACTTTTACAAATGCCTTTCTTTCAAATAAATGTTTCTTTGAAATCTTCCCTAATTTAGAAAGTTTTTTTTTTTTGGACTCTGACAAGCATTTCCATACACAAGAGGGAATAAAGGACTGCATGCAAAACTGTGAATCTCTATTATGTTCAGCTTGTTTTTTTAAGTACACAATGTAAACAACATTGCCTGGTCGGCCGTGTCTTGTTCCAAATTTCTTTCTGCTCTTTTCTGTGAATTTTCTGAATATTTCATTGTTCCTTTTTTTTTTTTTTTCCAAAATATATAAACAAAATGATCATTGCTCCTTGAATCCCTCCCTCCAAAAAATCCTTGTCTCGTAACAACTACCTATGGTTAAGTAGGATGAATTCAGACACTGCCATATCCCAGGATGATAGGAACTGCCGCTCTGGCCCTGTTTTCCCTCCTGGATTCAACAGGTAGCAGTGAGACTGAGCTTCTCCTGGAGGGGAGAATCCCCTTCCCTACTAGGCAAACTCGCCTTCTGGCTCAGAAGTCTCACTTCTGCTGCCTCTGCCCTTCCAAGCCCAGGGCGCTGCTAGGTTACGGGGAGGGTGGCTAAGATCCCAGGACTCCGATCAAGAAGCTAAGATCCCTGAGAAATGGAAGACTTTCAAATTGGCTTCTTCTTTGACACCATTTTAAAGGACAATCTCCCTTCTTAAATGATGTTAAGTAACCAGTTTCCAGGAACTGAACAATTGTAAAAAACCAAATTTGGCATTGGATTCAACAAATATTTGGTGCTTTTTTGGCTTTTCAAGGAAAAGTTCTCCGTTTGCTGGTTTCTTATTAAAGCCCCGAGTTCCCAAACAACTACAAAATTAATTTTCTGGATCACTGTGTCCGAGCTATTCTTTTCAAGTCATGAAGTGTGGCTTTCTGATCTCGTCACTTAGCTGACGGTTTCATTTGTGGTCAGAGGGTGTACGAAATTCTCCGGCTACCAGGAAGTCGGCGAGGGTGCAGGGACGGGCACAATGGGGCTGGAATGCTGGCTCCAGGGGGGAGAGATCCTGGGTAGCTGACTCTCCCTTTCTGGCGGCTGGGAGATCATCAATCACTGGGACAGCACATCCTCCCCCTCGGCTCCCAGGCCCCTCCTGATCCGCAGATTCCAAAGCAGTCCCGGGGCTGCCTTAAGCCAGCCTTGCTTGGGAAGGGCCGAGAAGGGCCTTCTCACATAGCCCGGCACTCTGGGTCGGCTTGGGAAACCACTCAGGAACAGGGCCCTCGGGAGGGGAGGCTGAATACTGCCACGAGAAAGCAGAGGGGCTCGCTCTTCTGCTGACTCTGTACCGTTTGGGCGTATTTTTTTAAAACTTGTGGCTAACAGGTCTTTTCTCCTTCACTACTATCCCCGCTTCCTCCCTCAGATCCTCCTGGTTCTGAGCTCTCACGGCCGGCTGCTTCTGCCAACTGGGGACAGCTGTAGCCCTGCAGCAAGACCTGACTCACACCAGCGCCCTCCACTGAACGTGACCGAGCCCAGAATGCACCTGGAGCTTTGGTCACGATGATTTTGTTCACTGCGCCATCCTCTCCCCTTACAAATCAATGACTGTCCATCCAGTGGAAAAACTGCTCTGAAAGCCCAGATGAGTGGGCTGAAGCTGTGCCCTCTATTCGTTGGGTGAAAGGGTCAGTTTCCTCATGTAAAAAGACTCCTTAAATTCTATTCAATTTGACAACTTTTCTGTGTGCAGAACACCAGGTGCGAGAAGCTGATGATCAAATCTGAAGAAGCCAGCTTTTCATTAGTGCCTACTGTGTGCAGGACATTGGGTACTGGAAGCTGAGATTATAAAATCTGCAGATGCTAGCTTTTCATTAAGCACCTACTGTGTGCAGAACATTGGGTGCTAGAAGATGAGATGATCAAATCTGCAGAAGCCAGCTTTTCATTAAGTACCTACTGTGTGCAGAACACTAAGTGCCAGAAGCTGAGATTATAGAATCTGCAGAAGCCAGATTTTCATTAAGCACCTTCTGTGTGCAGAACACTGGATGGAATAAACTGAGATGATCAAATCTTTTGAAGCCAGCTTTTCATTAAGTGTCTATTGTGTGCAGAACCCCGGGTGCAGGAAGCTGAGATTATCAAATCTGAGAAGCCAGTTTTTCATTAAGCACCTACTATGTGCAGAACCCTGGGTGCAGGAAGCTGAGATTATCGAATCTGCAGAAGCCACAGCCATGGTGTTGCTCTCATGGAGTTTAGAGTCATGTATGTATTGTTTGTGTTTGTGTGTATGTGTGTGTTGCACAGATGAGGATAATGCACAATCATTTGATGGTTTATATACATGTGCATGTGTGTGTATGTATATGTACATAAATATATATGCCCCCCACACAGACATATATATACTTTATAAATATCAATACTCACTGGGATGATGGGAGGCACACTAACAAAATTTACCAATTTATGACAAATTCCTCCTCAGAAGCCTTGCTGGGGGCATGGAAGCTATCATAGGCAATATTAAGAGAACCCACACACAGGCAGATCTAAGCCAGTGTCTGCTGACCCAGGCCCAGTCCCACTCAGTCCAGAGAGGGTCATCACCAGTGGGGATGTAAGGGGGTCCCAAAGACCTACAAAAGTTTAGAGGGGCTGCTGACTTCTTTGGGGGAGTGAAGGGGAGGGAAAGACCTGCCCACAGATAAGAGAAGAAATATTGTTATCTAAACTAGTACCTCAGTAAGGATGAAGTAGGCCTCTGTTTCAATCCTACAGCAATTACTGTCTGTGCCTTCTCTCACCAGAGAATTTGAATTGTCACATCAATCTATGTTCTTTCTTTTCTATTTTTTTAGTTTTCTTTTTAAAAATTTAATCATTCTTATTCAAATTTTTAATTCTTTAATTTTAATTGTTTTACATTTAACTTAATAAACACCAAAAAAAAAAATACTTTCCTATACTTAAAGCAGAATAAAAAAAATTGGATATGTGATCCTATGAATCTTTATTGCATAATTATGTTTTTTTTTAAAAAATTAGTGTATTTCATAAATTCAACCTGTAACTGTCAAAGATTGTTTTCTTCTGAATTTCTTTCAGTTTCCTTAAACAAAATGCTGATGACATTTTTTCTTTTCTTTTTTTGGCAACCTTCTGACCAGCTCCCCTTTACTCCTGATTCATTCCCCAAAATGAGAAAAGTACAATCCTATCACAAATAAGTAGACAAGCCAACCTCGTATTGCCATATAACTCTGGATCTCTCTCCTGTCACTCCCCAGGAGACCAGCTCCTTATTCCTTCTTGCATTACTGTTCCGCCTGAGGGTTTTTTTCACAGTGCTGTGATGCAGGAAAGGGAAACACTATTAGTCCTTTTTTTTAGAGCTGAGAAAACGGAGGCTCAGGGACCCTTGGCTTGGCCCAAGGTCATCCATGTGGGCCACAAATGCAGATCCTTCTACAACATACTGACCTTCTCTGTAAAACAATGACACTAAATTTAAACTGCACGTGTGTGTGTGTGTGTGTAGAATCAGCAGAGACCCAAACCCAAAGAGGACTCCACCACACACACTAGATGCATCCCAGCACTGGTTGACCCCCTTCTCTGAAGGCGGCCCCCATTCCCCTTTGGGACCCCTCTGATTGCTGGGAAGTTTCTCCTTGTACCGGCCCAAACCTGCCTCTTTGGAACACAGAGTGCTGCTACTTTTGGCCCCTGGGGACAAGGAAAATAAGTCTGTTCTGTCTCCTGCGGGTCAGCCCTGCAAATACGGTGGCTGTCTCCATCCCACCTCCCACGAGTCCTCTCTTCTCTAGCAGATATCCTCTTTCCCCTTAACGGAACAGTCACTCCGACTCCTGGCCTCAGGACGTGCTCTGGCTCAGCAATCCCCTGCCTAAAACGGGGTACCCAGAACCAAACCCAACACCCTCGCTATGATCCGACAGGACCTCAGCTCCCTGAACTTCCCCAAAATGAGAACTGCTACTTCCATCACAGACCTCGTAGGGTCGTTGCTACCAAAGCTGAAACCACCACTTGGGGGCTGGGCTCCCATTACCATCACCGCTGTGCTTTCCCCGTTGGGATGGAGATGGGCCCCAAGGGCCGCAGGGCAAACCTGAGGGCTCAGCAGACCCAAACTTCACAGTGAAACAACAGCTAGCCCTGATAGATACTGATATGTTGCTTTCAGGTGCGCAAAGTGCCTAACGCAGATCATCTCACTGATCCTCCCAAACCCTGGGAGGGGGGCCCCACTGTTGTCCTTCAACTCTCTGTGAGCCCATTTCTTGGCAAATACTGGAGAGGTTGGCCATTTCCTTCTCCAGCCCATTTTACAGATGGCGAAACCGAGGCCAACAATATAAAGTGACCTGTCCAGGGTCACCCAGCTAGTAAGTATCTGAGGTGGGATTTGAAGTTAGGTCTCCCTGACTTCAGGCTTTACATTGCATTTACTGTGCCATATCATCCCCATATTACAGATGAAGAAACTGAGGAAACAGGGGAAAGTGACTTGCCCAGAATCACGTAGCTAGTGAGTGTCTGAAGCTGGATTTGAACTCGGGATGAAGAGTCCTCCCGATTCCAGGCCCAGTGCTCTCTCCATCATGGCGGCCCTAGATGCTATTACTCTCCCTATTTTACAGATAGTGAACTGAGGTGCACAGGGTCACACTAAGTGTCCGAGGCAGTGTTCAAGCACGGGTCTTGCTGGCTCCAAGTCCAGTCAGATCTGATGGAAGTTTGGGGACCCAGAAGCAGGATTCATTTAAATCTGTGTAACTCTCTGGTGCTGATAAGTTTCACTACACTCCATCAAAAAAATTCTGAGGAATAACTAACAGAAGATTAATGTGTGTCTAATGGTGACCTACTCTTTTTTAAAGTATTTTTTAAACCACTGATGCTAAAACCCACAGGTAAATAATTCTTTTTTAGAGAAAGAAGAATTCTTGGGCTGACATCAGTCATGTCTGTTTCTGTCTGTCCCTCTCTCCCCCCTTCTTCTCCCTTTGCCTGTCTGTGTCTTTCTCTGTGTCCCTGTCTCTGTCTGTCTGTCTGTCTCTCTCCTACTTCTGTTCTCTGGGCAAAGAAGAATTCTTGGGCTGACATCAGTTCAGCGCTTCTGGATGGTCATTTTCGAAGCAGCAAACAAACTCATCCCTCCCTCCATGGTGGTCACCATGGTTACTGATCAGGGAGTGTGGGTGAAGCAGCCCTCGTCCATCTTCCATCGGACCACAGTAATGACTTCTGGTCTGCTGGTGACTTTGTGCTTACTCACAAGGCTGGGGATTAACTCCTTGTTGTTAGATTTACTTAAAAAAAAGGAGAGAAATCGGGATGTGCTTGAGCTGCCCCCCAGGGAGGACGCCCACGCCGCCCGGCGCTCACCCACCTGTGAAGCTCCTCCGTCTTGTCTTCAGTTGGGCCCATGGTGAGTAAGCAGTGGCGCAGGACCGCGGCCATGACACGGAACTGGTGAGAGTCGCTCTGCAGAAAACACAAGAGAGGAGGGACAAAGTCACGTTTTAGTTTGGAAGGTCTGAAGGAGGGCTTCAAGGCAGCTGGGCAGAAGTGAGCCACGTGGTCAGCACGTCTGCCCTCTGCCCCTAAGGCACGCAGAAGCGGCTTCTGTGGTACACCTGGTGAAGCCAGTGGTGTGGGTCTCACGCCTTCCGGCCTGGTTATGGGCCAGTAGCCAAGACGGTCAACTCCAGGGGAAGGAAGAGCTAGAAGAGACCGGTACAAGCCCCCCCTGCTACATAAGGCTTACAGAGAATTCCTACTAGACTTGGGGGGAGAGAGGGAGAGTCAGAAAAGGGGGGAGGAGAAGGTAGGGAGCCCCATATCTGTTAATTGTCACAACACTTATAAACATTTCAGGCAAACAATGATTTCCCAATACTGAAAGGGCTGTCTTGTGAAACAGGGAATAGACCTGTCCTGCTTTGACCCAGAGAACAAAAGTGGGGGGGGGAGAGAGAGAGAGAGAGAGAAAGAGAGAGAGAGAGAGAGTTTGTGTGTGTGTGTCTGCACGCTGGTAAGAAGAGGACTTAGGGCTGGTGTAAGGAGTAACTAACTTCCTCATAATCAGAGCTAGCTAGAAAGTGAAAGGCTGCCCTGACAATCAGAGGAGGTTCCTTCTTTCTTCAACAAAAGGCTCATCCACCCAGTACTTGTTGGGGACATTCACAATCAGGGATGGACTGAAATAAAGGAAGTCTGAGCACCTTCTGAGGGAGATCTGGCAGTTCAGGGTCATTTCCGGAATTGGGATGACTCAAGCCCTTCTGAGAGATGTTCCATCACCACATCACCAACTTCCAATGACTAAGAGTGGCAACAAAAAGGGCCAGCCTAAAGCACCAAAAGGCATGCAAATCCTCCAGACTCACTGTGACCAGCATCCTTAACCTACTTTGCTTGTCCAGAGCCGGGGGCCCAAGGTATTTCTTGATCCCCAGCTCTGGGGGAAGCCAAAGGTCTGACAAGTAAGCTTAGCTTTTCTTTCTGGGTCTGCTTGCTTTTTAACAAGCTATCAAAGGGCCCCAAACTCCTGGTCTGGGTTTTAAAGAAGACCTGCCTTGGGCCATCATTCTCATTCATCTCTTGGAATACCACAATGGCTTTTGTGATCGAGGTACAGACACTGCCTCTGCTGCTTTGCGGCTCAAAGCTTGTGAATGGCGGCCATGGTCTGACACGATGTTTCAGAGCTGGGAGTACTGCTGGGGTCATCTAGGGGAGGGAGCTGAGGCCAGGAAGGCAGAATATCCAGCCTAATGTCATTAGGCCTTGTGTGGCAGGGCGGTTCTCCCATTTTTGTGTCTAGATTTCCCAAACAATCTAGGAAAGTCCTTGGGCCCCTCTCAGAATCCCGTTTCTAATAACTGAAGGAAATGCTAACTATCAGTCAGAGGCCAGTGGAGGGAAAAAACCTGAAACAGACTCCCTCCCCTCAAAATCATGAACCCCAAGTTAAGGACTCCTGCACTAAACAGGAACCTGGAGGTCAGAGCAGGAACACAGAGGGGGAGAAGACAAAACTGACTGAGCAGAAATGATCAGGGAGTCTCTTCTTTTTATTATGTGCCTGGTAGTTCTTAACGAAAACTCCTTAAGTAACTGATGCATGGTGTAAAGAACATGTGGAAATCCTTCTCCACCTTGGTCTAGAACTGCCTATGACCCAGTGAACCTTCCAAGTGGCCCGAAGCACTCACAGACCCACAGTCTAGTGCTCTTTGGCTTCATTTTGATAGACCAACCAGGGAATACATTTCCCTTAAACCAGATGACCCTTTACTCTTGGAAACTACCAGGAAAAGAGTAATCTTTCCCTGTCCCTTTGCCTGATTCTATAAATTTACAAAACACAGCAATCTGGCTTCCCTTCCCTTGGCAAAGTGGATCTGACATCTAATCTTCCCCTCCTCCACTCCCTCTCTATTCCAGTCTATTTCCAACATGGCAGAGCTGCTCCTTATTACTTACTCATCAAGGCTTCCCCTTGTTTAAAGCAGCTCTTGAAAGTCCCCCCCAACCACTCTGTAAATATGGTGATGACTCCCCAGGAAATCACGTGGCTTGTGGGCTGACTCTTCGTTCACATTCCAGGAAGCTGAATGGATCTGTGCTTTTGTTAGTGTCAGAAAGACAGCCCTGGCCCGGGTAGTGTTAGACCACGCGGTAGAGCTGAGCCCAAACAAGCAGGTACGCTGTCCAGCGGCACAGTGCTGGCAGCGTGGCAATATGGCAACATGGGCTGGCTGGCTCACAGATGCTGTATCTTTCCAGCCCACTCCCAGACACCATCCACTAAAGTCTCTGAAGATGCTGGGCAAATGAAGGAACCGATTCGATTAGTTCTTCCTGGTCTCAAGAGTAATTTCTTAAATATTTAAAAGTTACGGCTTCAGCTTGCTAAAGAATGAATTTCCTAATAATTAAAATCAACTGTGGAATGGGCTGTCTCAAAACGTAGTGAACCCCCCCACTGGACGTCCTGAGGCAGAGGCTCAATGAGCAATTGTCGGAGAAATATTAACAAAAAGTCTTTTTTATTCAAGGTCAGGTGGAAATAAATGACCTCTAAGATGTTGGAAGAATATGATGGTGCATAGAGGAAGATTAAGTTTTTTATGATGATGATAATGGGGACATAATGGGGTTCCTGCTTACATTTCTTAAATTATATCCAAAATTCTGGTCTCTTTCAGGCCATTCGAGTTAGGAGTCAAGAGTCTCTCTAGAATTTTGTGTCCTTGTTTATAGGCAGCACAGCATGGCATGATGAAAAGTTCAGTTCCTTAGAGAGACTGAGAATGGGAGTTTAAATTCCGATCTTACCCACGTCCCCTTTCTCCTTTGAACTTGAGTTTTCTCATATGTAAAATGAGGAACCTGGTTGGGCAAAACTTTGTGTCAGCAAACTTTCAAACATTGTGTAACAAAAGTTTTTGGAGTAAGCAAGATTTCCATGTGACAGATAGTTGTGTTTTTTATCTTCTCCACCCTTTTGTTTTCCATTTTTTATAGGGGGCCATCCCTTTGAAAGATCGGAGGATCATTTTATTCATTATTGAAATATACTTGCCCATTCAAAGACACACAAAGTTAATTAGGCAAAGCACTGAAATAAAGAGGAATAAAATGTCCAAATAAAACTTGGGCAAAAATATCTGTTTCTGAAGTTCCCACCAATAAGGGCCTTAAGAACCTGCATTTCATTCTTTATCTGTACTGATAGAATCTCATTTCAAATAAGAAAAAGGCACAATTAGAAGCCAGCCATTACAAGAGAGAAAACAGTACATACATTCACATAATGTCCTTGTAAGTCAGTAAACAGAAAGCTAAAAGCCCCAAACAGGGAACAATCCCAGAATTTATGGGACAAGTTTAGAAAAAAAAGTCATCCTCTGAAGCTAAGATGAGTCAACATAAAATCAAGGGTATTAGCGAACTGATGTTTGATTTTTAATATCTTTGGGGTGGGGGTGATCTCAGAGAACCTCCCAAATGAAATAGCTGAAACTCCCCTCATATGTGGGAGTTGGTCATTCCTAAACATCTTCCTTGGACCAAAATCCTCACCTCTTTTATCTCATCTAAATCCTGTCCTTAAACCTCTGCCATTATTTGTCTCTCTTTGTGTTCTGGAGTTGGTGATTGGCTTGGAAAGCCTATTTGGTTCCCATGTTTTCCCTATTTTAATTTTCATCTTCCAGCTGCAATCATCCCGAGAAGCCCTCCAAGTTTGCATGCTGGGCAAAGACCATTCGCATTTTGAGCCATTAACACAAAGAGCTTTAGTAAAGAGTTAAAAGAAGGGTAGATAGTACTTGGTAGGATGATTCTCCTAGAAACGACGGAGAGCTGCTATTGAAGGAAGGATGTTATGTTCTTTCTACATGACTCATGGGGAAAAAAACCCAACAACCAGATCCTTAGGGAAAGCAGGTTATGTTTACCACAGAAGGGAATCTCCAAACTTTGATTCACCCATGGCAGATGCTGAAAAACCAAGAGTCAGAATGAAACACCTTGGCCAAGCACAGAAGAGAGGAGAAGAGAGGAGAGGAGAGAAAAAAGAAAAAGGAGGAGGAGGAGGATGAGAAGGAGGAAAAGGAAAAAGAGGAGAAGGAGGAATGAGCATTAAGTCCTCTCCTGGATTATTATCTTTGGCCCCTCTTACAGTACCAAACTAGGGATAGGTCAACTATCTATTTGCATCCAGGGCCATTTCCAGTCATAGTGATCTATATCTGGCCCCTGGACCCAGATGGTTCTGGAGGGGAGAGTGAAGCAGGTGACCTTGTCCCAGCCCTCCCCCATTTAAATCTCATTCACTTACATGTCACAGCTTCATCCCCGAGAATGGACAAACAGCAACAACAACAAAACTTTAAGAAACGAAGACTGCTGAAATTTAAAGGTTTCATCCTCTCTCCCATAAGATTCTCTTCAGCCAAAACAAATGGCTATTTTTTTTTTACATAGTTCTATCCTTCTTTGGCCCTTAAGATTCCATCAAGAGCTTTCTCATTTTAAGCCTGTGAGGAGGTAGGTAGTGGAGATGATCAGCTGAAGGAAAAAACTTCTGTTAATCTCACAATCAGTGAGGAGAAGATCTGATCCCAGTGGATGGATGGGAAGAGAATTCAGCTATGAAGTTTCTCTGCTGTGATTACTACTAGTATTAGGGAATCTTTTGAAATGAAGCTGAAACACTGAATGAAATAAATGAATAATCTGAAAAATAATGAGGCTAAATTAAGTTGGATAATAAAGTTGGTTCCCAATATTGGAATAACTAGGAGTCTGCTCTAACACAGGAGGGAATCAGAAGAAATCAAGGAAAGCAAAATGTATGTGAAGGATGGAGATACCTAATATTGCTAAATTTGAAGTATTATCTACACAAAAAAGGTGTAGTGACACAAAAAATTTCAAAATAAATTGCATTTGGATTGAGAATATACTTTATATGCAATAATAGCTAGCACTGATTTGATTGTGTATGTGTATATATATGTATATATGTATGCATATAATATAAGTAGATGTCAGTTGCAACCTCTGTGGAGAGGAAAAAGAGGAAGGGAAGGGAGGAGAGGGGAAAGGAAAGGAGAAAAAAAGGAGAAGAGAGAGAGGAGGAGGAGGAAAAAGGAGAGAGAGATCACCTGACAACTTGCTTCCCTTTCCAATTCATCCTTTACAAGGCTACAAGATGCACAGATCTGATTACTCGCGGCTGTCATTTCAACTCTTTAAAAATCTCCCTTCTGCCCAACTAACAAAGTCCCGACTCCCTCGTCTGGCACTTAAGATCTTATGTGATATGGTTCCAACCTCCTTTCCTGGCCTCATCCCGTACTGGTCCGTCTGTACTCCTTTCTCCAGCCAAATCCGGCCACTTGCTGCTCCCCCAAATGTGTTCTCCTCCTTGCCTCTGTTGACACTAACGCTTGCTTTCAGAGCACACCCCGGCGCCCCATAATGTTGAATTCCTTCCTATCCATCCCCCCAAACCCAACTCAAACATCACCTCATCCCCAGCAGGTAAGAATGAACTCACACACCACATGTACCCATACGGCATCATTTTGTATCCTGGTAGTTTACGTTCCTGTTATATTCTCCCTCTAGGAAAACTTTGTTCCTTGTGCCGTGCAACCACAGGTGCCTAATAAATGCTTTTCCAAGTACTGGTATCTCAGTCATCAGAAGGATGTGAATACAGGGAGACGACCCCTCTCAATCTCAACAAAACAAAGAAAGGACACTAGTGCTACAAAACTCCAAAGAATTGGAAGTAACCAGTAAGAGCTAATAGTTCTTTGGTCAGTGCTTTTGGATTTGTGATGCACTTTACATAAGATTGTCTCATCTGATTTTCATAATAACCCTGAGAAGTGGGTGCTATTATTACCACCCCCATTTTACAGATGAGGAAACTGGGGCCGAGAGGCCAAGTGACTTGCCTAGGGTGTGACGGAGCAGGGAAACGTCTGGAGCAGGACTGGAACCCGGGGCTTCCTGGCTCTAGGCCCAGCATGCTATCCTCTGCCCCACCAAGCTGCTGTCCAGGATGACAAGCCCCGAGGCCCACCTTCACCAGCCGCGTCCCAAGCAGACTGACTTTTCTGCACGCATAATGTGCAATGGCAATCCCAGGACTCCCAGGGGGTGCTGAGGAACAAACAGAAAGTCTGCTGCAACCCCGAGACACCCTCCCCAGCCCAGCCCCTGCCTCAGGCCCAGAGACACCCTCCCAGCCTTTCTCGATGGGCCATGACCAGGATCCCTTGGGGTTGGGTCTGTTCCCAGGCCCAGCCTAGACAGCCCTTCCCACTCTGGCAATGACTGACATACAGACAGCACAGGACAGGTTACCAAAGGCTGATGCCTTGACCCCGGCCTCCAGCTTCCCTGGCTATAAAATGAGGAGAGGAGACCCCAAAGTCCAGGGAAGCTCTAAGCCTGACCCCCACAAGGCTGCCCGTGTGGCCGAAGATGGGCGGAAACTCACGCAATGTCCCTTATGGGAATGCAGTGAGAGGGGAGTCCCCGATCCCCACATTCCCTGTGCTTGGCTCTGGGGCCCAGGAGAAGGCCTCGGCCAGACCCTCTGCACCCACCCGCGGCCTGCCGGGGGATGGACTACTCCTTGAAGCAGAAGTGACCTCTCCCAGACCATCAGGAGCCTGTGAACAAGCCTGCACCAACCCCATCCATCTCCCAGACTTAGCAAAGGTCAGAGGAGATGAGAGCAATCTCCTAAGCTGATCATAGATCAACCACCCACCAGTTACTTCTGGGGCACCAAAGTGCCAGGACTGTGTTAGATTATACTCATGATTGTACTGAGGATGGAAACTCGAAGCATGCTGAATAAGAAATGATGTGGGTCATAGGACGTAATGCAGACTGACACTAGAAAGCAACCAGGAAGGGAGAAGTAGCTTTTTAAAAAATATATTAAAAAGGGACAGCTCGGTGGTGCAGTGGTTAGAGTACCCACCCCCCCCCCCCCCGAAGTCAGGAGGACCAGAGTTCAAATCTGACCTTAGACACAACACTTCCTGGCTGTGTGACCCTGGGCAAGTCACTTAACTCCAATTGTCTCAGCCAAAAAAAAAAAAAAAAAAAAAAGAAGAAAAGAAAGAAAAGAATATGAAAGAAAGAATAAAAAATAAAAGAAATGTTTTTTAAAAATCACAATGAGGAAGGTTTATGGACACCACAACTATGATGAGAATTTTTCATCTTTTTCCATAAACGACAATCATTTAAAAAAAAAAAAAATCCTCCTAACTGGGGTAATTTTCAGTCGTTCAAAGGGCAGCTATTTCATGCTGTAACGCAAACCCAGGAGGACAGACGTTTGCATGAGGAATAAGAAGGGCTCTGCCAGCTGAGGGAAAAGGGTACCTGGAGATTTTCAGTCCCACTGGAGAAGAAACGTACTAACAACATTGCTGGCAACATGTTCTCTCAGACTCTTCCTCACTGCTGACACAGATGGAGGGGGCCAATGGCAAAGAAGGGGGATGCCAGTCAGAGCGATGTGCCCTGAGGCAGGTATGGTGGCTGTGAGGGCAAGGCAGGGACCCTGAAGTTTTGGCTGCTGGGACTTCGGGAACACCCCCGATGGGGCTCCGAGAGCATTGCCAGCAGGGTTGGCAGTCATTGTGATCGGTGTGATGGCTTTTCTCATAAGGGTCAAACGAACAGAAGGAAAGGCAGAGGTTCCGAGCTGGGCCTGTGAGAGATCACCAGGAGGATCAGCCTGGAAAGCACGCAGCAAGAGGAGCTCCTTCATGTTCCGGTACGCAAGAGGACAAAACAGAAATGCAGCTCCACCACCTGCTGGAAACGGCTTGGAGCAGATGGCACTGCTGAAGCGGGCAAGCCATGAGACGGCCCAAAGACACCGACCGGCGTCAGCGAGCAGAACACAAGGAAACGGTCTCCCCAGCCAGAATGGGCTTCGGCGTGGTGTGTCAAAGACTCTCACCTCCCAGTCACACAGTACTTACTGTCTTGTGAGCAACGCAATCATAAAAATGAACTGCAGTCCTTAGAAAGAGATGAAATGGAGGAGACACAAAAATACAAAGGAGAAAATGTTGAAGAATTTCAGGTCCCTGAAATTTTTTTCCAATGGAATCCTTAGAAATTGTATCTAATAATGAAAGAAATGGCAAAAAGAGAGGACGCTTTAAATGATTTTGAAAAAGAAAAAGGGATTCTTAAAACGGAATTCCCAAAAATCCCTTTAGAGTTTGATTCTATGAACCCAACTAGAAGCCGAGTTACAATAAAAGAGAGTAATTTCAAGAAGCCGCTGTCTCTGCTCCCACCTCAGTAAAGTTCACCGCATCTAGACACTTTTACCCAAATCAAACTGCACTCTGGCCATCTCCCTGCCATGCTACTACTGGGTAGATGTGCCTTTTCCTCTTCTTGCACCCAGAACCCGGTGTTCTAGCTCTCCCTCCCTCCCCTCTAGGGCCTCCAGGACAAACTCTATCAGTGCCATGCATAAACCCCGTGCCATTCCCCATTTAAAACACACCCGCCAACGCAATAATGTCAAGAACAACTAATATAAAGGAATTTAACATGGCTTCCACCAAATGGAAGGAGATGAGCCAGAACACTGTATTAACCATATGATGTATATATGTGGTTCCACCCAAAACAGATTAAATGGCTCTTGTATCTTCTGAAATTTCTTTCTAATGATAGTAAAATGGCATTTGGATTTGATAAGTACAAAAACTCTGAATTTATTTCAAGGAAAGAGAAGAGACTGAAGCCTCGAATCTGGAGGTCACTGTGAACCAATGGATGTAGGTGATACCTACAAAATACTCGGGTCTTTTTCAGGCAGAACTAATCAAGGATAAAACTATCCAGAAGAGAGTGACTGAACATGTTAAGAGACTTACTGGCATCCTGAAATCAAAGCAGAATAAATGAACAAAGGTAAAAGCAATTCACATCTATGTATTATCAGTCTTAATGTAAATCTCTGGAATTTTAAGATGGAACTGGAATGTATCATAACAAAAACTCATAATAGTAACAAAATATACACCACTCTAAGGCAGTTATAAAGAAGATTGGTATTTCTACTTCTAAAAAAGAGAAAAATGGGGCAGCTAGATGGCATAGTGGATAGTGCACTGGTCCAGAAGTCAGAAGGAACTGAGTTCAAATCTGGTCTCAGACACTTAGCACATGCTAGCTGTGTGACTGTGCGCAAGTCATTTAACCCCAATTGCCACAACAACAACAACAAAATGATCAAAAGATATTAATGGAGTAAGAGAAGCTCCTCTGAGTTCTGATACCAAAAGAAGAAAAGACACTCAGAAAAAATCAGTAATACCAAATATGTTACCTGTTGGAAATTCTTCAGAGGAGAACATAAGTCCACAATTAGGAGGTTAAAAAAAATACAAAAATACTTTTGGAACAAGCATTTACCCTTTCACAAGGCAACCACAAAGGATGATAACAGGTTTACATCATTGGATTCGTCAAATGTTAACTACAGTGATTTCATCTCAATGCGCTCTATGAAACAACCAAGATCCAAGATTGGTATTAAAAAGCCTGTGGGGGGGAGCTGCACAGACTCAGCCAATACTACGGTGACAAAGAAACTTTGAATAAATGGCTGAATCAAGCAGGTCTGTCTATGGAAACAGACAGCAATTTAGGACCAAGGTACGGTCATTATATGCTACAGAAGCTCCGACTCCATGATTGAGTTTTCAAATTTTTTTGGGAACTTAATCAATAGCTCCACAGTAGAAAGAAAGCACTGAACAGGAAATTACAAATTTCCACCATATGCAGGCTTTAATGTAAATTATGCAAAGAAACAATGTAAACAGTAGCACACATCACTGCGGATGATGAAAATTTGGGAAAAAATGGTGAAAAATTTAGAACCTACTGAATACTTATGAAAAGTTGGCCTGGTAGTTAGACTTATATATCAGGGGATCAGGATATTTCATGGGCTGACATTTTTAAAATCCCCATTATAAAAACTTATACCTCAAAACACCAGCTAGAGTTATCAATAAAATAATAAACCAACCAATAAACTGTATTGGAACCAAACCATCATCACAGACTGTTGTCTACAATCAGTCAGATATAACAGATTCATAAAAATTTAAGAACAATGTTTTGGAAAAGATGAAATGAAACAAGAAATGTGACATAGCCAAGGTTTGTTTCAACTCTCTCCTCCTGTTGACTCTGGAGTCGTACAGAGATACTTTCAGTGATGCTACAGAAGATGAGCATGGGTCCAAACAAGAGCTGACATCTGAACCCAGAGAGAGGCCTGTGGGAACTGAGTGTGGATCACAACATAACATTTTCACTCTTTTTGTTGTTTGCTTGCATTTTGTTTTCTTTCTTTTCTTTTTGATCTGATTTTTCTTGTGCAGCAAGAGAATTGTATAATATGTATACATATATTGGACTTAACATATATTTTAACATGTTTAACATGTATTGGATTATTTGCCATCTAGAGGAGCGAGTGGGGGGGGGGGATGAGAGGAGAATTTGCAGCACAGGGTTTTGCAAAGGTCAATGTTGAGGGATTGTCCAAGTGTATGTTTTGAAAATAAAAAGCTTTAATTGAAAAACAAAACAAAACTATAAAATGAGAATAGAAGTAGCATCTATCTCAAAAACAAAACACAAATCACAAAAAACCAAGAGCTGAATCTTATGAACAAGGCTGTTCCTGAGCCCTAAATGGCAGCGGCCTTCCTCTCAAACTACTTCAGGTTTATTAAACTACCTCCTACATATGGGTATTTAATCATTTTGTGTTTATGCTGGATTTCCTTACATAAGTGCTAGTCTCCCCCATTAAAGTGAAAGTTTCTTGTGAAGAGGGATCACTTTGTTCTTTGCCCTTCCGTCCTCAGTGCCCGGCACAGAGCAGATGCAGAACAAACACTTGCCTCTGTATCAGCTAGAGAGGCAGTGTGCTATAATGGATAGAACTGACCTTAAAATCACGGGTTCAAGACCCACCTCTGACACATTCTGGCTGGGGAGCCCCGGACAAATCATTCACCTCCTAGTGTTCTAGGAGCTTCTCTGTTTTAGACCAGGGCCAGTTCCACCCGACACTTCTATCGGGTTCTTGATGGCTCCCAGTCCCGGGTCACACAGGCCCTAGCACGCCTCTAGGATGCACCTGCGTGTCCTGGCAAACCACAGGGGCCTTCCTGCTTTGCATGCCAAGCTAGAACAGCGGTCCCAGAGGGTACTACGTGACTGCAAAGAGTCAATGACAATCATCACAATCCCACGATCAATGATGCACAAAGAGAATAACGGCAGGAAGCCCCGAATACACATGGATGCTCAATACTGCAAATGCTCCTCAGTGTCTGAGCTCCTCCCAGCCAAGGCCAGTCACCACGGCCATGCCATGGCCATCCCCAGAGGTGCTGGGAGGCACCCTCAAGTGTGTGGCTGCAAAATGCGAATGTGCTTCAAAACCCAGCCATTTACCTACTCTGAGATCCTCCTGAGCCGAGCTGTTCCTCTCAAAAGTCACCTCTGGGCAGACGCAGCCCCTTAATCGTGAGCACGACTCCCACGGCTCTGGATGAGAAGAGCCGATATGTGGTTGTGGATAAACTGACCCAGGTCATTTAAGCCAAGATTCACAGGGCTGGCTCCAGGGACTGGGGGACAAGGGGAAATGGGGGTAGAGAGGGTCTAAGAAATGACTCTGAATGAAGTGAACGAGAGAAACAAGAAGAGTCTAATACTTACAGGGGAATATTATAAGGGCTATATTAATTATATATTAATATAATTACATAACAGAATTCTTTGTAAGGAATATGACAGTACAACAATAATACGACAAGCCACTTAAGCAGAGCCGCCTGCTTGGCAATGTCTTCCAGTGATCACATCCAGTGTCTGGAACACCGCACAACGTCCATTCTGAAATGTCAGCCTGAGCTGCCTGGAGCTGATGGGATCTGAGAATACGAGAAGGGTTCCTTGGCTTATGGCGGAAAGGAGCTAAGGCCGAGTGGAATCAGGACATGATCACGCTCCTGACTCGTGGCTATGAATCAGAGACCAGTGTCCAGCCAGTTCCAGTTCAACCTGCAAGATAACTAACTGGATACGATCACAAGAGACTGGAGAGACTGGCAGGATACATATATATATACACACAAAATGTACAATCTACGTTAGCTCTTCTGCAGATAAAAAGCCTAAGTCTGGAAAGAATGCTCTCAGAAGTCCTAGAAGCGAGCTCAACAACAACCAGGAATCCTCAAGTGGCCCCCCGGGATCTGTTTGAGGGCCAGGGAGGGGAGCTTCCTACAGCAGCCACCCCACCTTGGGACTGCCCAAAGTAGCAAGGTAGAGAGCTTCCCTTACACTCAGATGAAATGAACCCCAAGGTGAATTGTGCTCTTTCCTCCTCGTTCTGGATTCTAGTGAAAGCTCCATCCCAGCCACCTTAATGATTCCAGTTCTCACCAACCCTGACCTCCTTTGTTGCTCCAGCCTCCCACTGGCCTCCCTGCCTCCGGTCCTCGCTCCAGTACAGGCTGCTGCCAAAATGGTTGTCCTGAAGCAGTGATCTGTGTCCCTTCTCTTCCCAATTAACTCCCATGGCTTCCAGAATCCAAATAGCAAGTCCCCCGTTTAGTTTTTGCTCCCTACAGCCACCACAATCCTGCTTCCCAGCTTCATTGACACCTCCCTAACACATCCGAGGATCCAGCCAAACCAGCCTTCTTTCTCTGTTCTCACCCAGGAACATGTGGCAGCCTTCACCTCTGTGCCTTTGCACTGGCACATGCTCTGCCTGGAACACCTGCCTCCTTGTCCTGCCTCCCAGAATCCTTCTCTTGCAGATGCAGCCGGGCACCTCTTCCACATCACCCCCTCCCAAGAGAGCTTGTATTTAGCTACAGCGTCTGTACCTGTATTCAGTCATTTGACACTGATGCTGTGTGGATGTACTGCTGCCTCTCCCATTAAACATAAGTTCCCTGGGAGTTTCATTTCACTTATATTCTCAGCAACTAGCGGAGAGCCCAGCACACAGCAGGGGCTTAATAAATACCTGCTGGTTGGTTGGCCCAGTGTGTTCCTGTCTATCTTCTCTTTTTAAGGCTAAGCGTACCCTCTCCCTCCGACCAAGCTCCACCTGGTCATCCCAGTGGCTCGCCCAGTTTGGCAGATGCTCTTCCTCCACACTTGTAAATGATTCGGCTTTTTTTTTTTTTTTTTTAAAAGACAACGTACCCTCAGCACCTCATAACTGAATCCTCAGGTTGATGGGATTTTCAGCCCATAATTAAATCACTTTTTTCAAGAGATTCAAGAGACAAACTATATTTAAAGGGGGATAAAGCATGCTGGGGGAAAGGTAATAAAACAAGCCGCACGGTGCAGCTCACTGAGTTAGTGGCTCTCGGAATACCCAAGGGGCCAAAGCCGGCCCCTGAGCCACCCACCACCCGCCAGCCCACCGGTGATCGCCAGCCTCCCTCCCAGCGGCCTACCTCGCTGTGGACGTTCCAGCTGTCCACCGTGACGTTGAAGAGGGCCTTGAGTGCCTCGATGGCACAATCCGTCTCCTGCGGGGACAGGGGCGGCCCGTTGTGGTCGATGGCCGCCTCATACTCATCAGTCCACTTGATGCTGAAGGCGCTCTCCAGGGCCTGGGTGAGCAGAGGCAGCCCCTGGAGCTCGTACCGGAGCTGGGACCTGATGTCGGTGTGCAGGAGGGACAGGAGGAAGAGCAGCCGCAGGTCGAAGCACTTAATGTCGCTGATGACCTGCTGGTCCTTACACTTGCGCAGCAAGTTGCACAGCATGGCGGCCAGATTGAGCTCCAGGCTGAGCTTCTGAGCCATCTGGCTGTTGAACACTATGTTGCACAGGCATTTCAGCGACTCCACGATGACCGGGAAGTGGGCCGCCTCCTCCAGGGAGGCCTCCGAATCATCCAGCTTGGCCAGCCGCATCAGGATCTGCATGTTCTCCTTGGTGGTGACAGGAACGAGGACCTTCTTGTCTCGGGAAAGGATGCGGAGGACTTCCAGGCAGGTGACTTGGCAGGACGTCGAGATGTCCTTCTCCAGGACCTTGAAGACTCCTTCACAAAGTTTCTGAATCAAACGAGAGGAAACAAAAACGAAACCAGAATTTCAGACAAAGGGTTCTGAAACGTAACTTTAACTTGCTGAAGTTAGTGGCCACAGCCAAGGGCTCTCATTGTCAAAGTACACCCTCACAGACTTGCTTCCCTTTACTACAGACCCATTTCTCTTGATTTTAACCCAAGAAGGAAAATTATCCATAGAATAAGTGAGATCGCTGTAAAGCACAGGGTCCCCGCTTTTCTCCCAAGCCTCACTGGGGAAGATGGACATGTCTTTAGTGATAAATCAAGAATTTCTATACACAGACCACTGAACCAACCCACCCCTCTTCACAATACAGCCATTCCTGCATTATGATCAATGCCAACCTTACCAGCCGGTGGCTCATCACCCATTTATAACATTGTTGTCATAAGTAACTTCACTTTGTAAATTTGTCTTATCTTGCGCCATGTTTCCATGGGCCAGTAAGAAGGTTAGGTTGTCTATATCTATACAGAGACAAAACTTCCTAAAACCAGAGCTCAAAGGAACCTCAATCAACTTCTTTTTACAGAGAAGGAAATCTAGGCCCATGGAAGTCAGAGTCAGCCAGCATCAAATTGGGGATTTGAACCTGGATCCTCTCATTCCAGAGTCAATATTCAAAGTATTAGCTCAGGAAACAGGATTATTCTTGGCCACCTGAAGACATTTCCAGAATCAAGGGCTGCAGGAGCCCCAAGAGGCCCTATCCTCCAACCCCTCCTATTCCTACAAAGGAGAAATCCAGGGCTCACCGGGTGACACAGATGGTGAGGGTCTCTGATATGAGAAGCATTAAAAAAAAATCTGTGGTGTTCTTTTGGTATGTGTGGCGGGGAGGGGAGGATGTGTTGTGGAGAGATGGAGACAAGGAGAGGGAGAGAGACAGAAAGAGAGAAAGGAGAAACAGAGACAGAGACAGAGAGAGAGAGAGACAGACAGAGAGAGAAGCACAAGTGGAGGCGGAGATAGGGACTTGTCCGGGTCATACAGCCAGTACCAAGTATCCCAGGTCATATTTGAACTCAGATCCTCCTGCCTCCAGAGTTGGTGCTTTATCCACTGTAGCACACCTAGCTGCCCCTATTCATATATAGCCCTTTCCTCTGGTACAGTGGAAAACCATCATCGATAAAAAGGTGTGTAAGGGGAAAGGGAACTCCATATACATAACAGCACATCTATTACCTCTTTCTTCTCCAAGTTAAAAAAAAAAATTTGCAGACGCCATATTCTCTTTCCCCCTTTGTTGCCAGAGCCCTGAAGAAAGGAAGATCAGATCAAGTGCAAAGGCAGGATGGCAGCCCTTTTACAAGGAAGAGATCCCTTCCTTGGGACTCTCAGGACACCCCTAAAAGTGCCGGCCAAAGGCCAGCCCCGCCTCAGAGCTCCTGCTCAGAGGTCACCCAGCAACCAAAGGGGGGGGCCCTCTGTGCCAGCAGCTGCTAACACCGGTCTTACTTTAACCCACAACCTCACAGGACTTATCAAAGTATTTGACTTCAGAACCCCATAGGTTGGCATCTTCCAATGATGAATTCCAAGAGAGGGAAAAAACCCAAGAGAAGACCTTTTAAAAAAATGTTTCCTTTGTAGCCTAAGGTCCACCGAGGTTCCTGCCTTTCAGTAAAAAAGAGCTACTTTCTGCTGGACGCCTGGAGAGGTCCCCATCAGACACTAGCGATGAGCCCTGGTAACCCATCATGGAGGAGGCCCTTTTGGGGGGGGTGAGGATGGGGCAGGAAAGGGGAAAGAGAAGTTCTACTCGGAGGGAGGGATTTCTGGCTACCTTATTTTCCCCAAACCTAAAAGTATCATCATCATCACAGCTAATATTTATGTATTCTGTGCTAAGACTTTACCACTATTACCTCATTTGTTCCTCTCAGATAGATGCTGTTATCATCCTCAATTTACAGATGAGGAAACTGAGGCAGACAGAAACTAAACACACAGCTAGAAAGTGTCGGAGGCCAAATTTGAACTCAGGGCCCCCTGACTCAGGGCTTAGAGCTCTCTCCTCTGCAGGTAGGCACACTCCTGTAACCAACCGGGCCAGACTGCAAGAGACCCATGAAACCTGATGGACTGGAACCAGACGGGAATTCTGGCCTTGAGGAGCATGTTCCAAGCTCTGGAAAGGTGGGAGGAGGTCAGACTTCTAAGCTAATAATGATAACAGCTCCTATCTTGTGACATGTGCCTCAGCTTGTGATGCAGCTAGGGACACACAGCTGGGGGGCTAGGAGTCAGGAAGTGCTGAACGCAACCGTTGGCAAGACACTTAAACTCCAACTGCCTCAGTTTGCTAAGGCTTGCACTTTATTTTACTTTATTTTTTGGCCAGGCAATTGGGGTTAAGTGACTCACCCAGAGTCACACAGCTAGTGTTACGTATCAGAGGCTGCATTTGAATGGGCCTCCTGACTTTGGAGCCGATGTTCTATCCACTGTGCCATCCCGCTGTCCCCAAGCATTTTATTTATGTAAGTTCAACCAAACCTTGTAATAACCTTGTGAGGTAGGTTGCTATTATTATCACCCCCATTTCACAGGTGAACAAACTGAGGCAAACAGCTTAGGAGACTTGCCCAGAATCACACAGCTAGAGGGCCTGATGGCCAGAAATCCAGCTTTGCTCCATGTACAAATTGCCCAACCCAGCAGTTTGGGGGGAGAAGGGAGGGCCAGCGCTCACCCACATGAGACAAGAGACAATACAGAACCATTGATAAATTGTGCGGCAAACCTACACCAAGCTTGTTCTTGATCAAGCAGAAGGACGGGAAACTGAGGGGTGAGGAGGATGGGGACTGGGAGGGGGCCAGGGAGAGGGAAGGAAGGTGGGCTCTGCTGCAGAGAGAAGTCAGCGGAGGCAGCTGCCCCTGGCTCTGGGCGCTCATCTGCATGACAATCCACGGGGACTGGCTCCGGTCACTTTTCGAGAAGCGAGCCTTCTGTCTACCCCGGCAGCATACCAATGCGGCTCAGGCGCCCAGGCGCCTCCCGTTTGCTTCTAGTTCCTCACTGATGCGGCTCAGAAAGTTATGGGAGTTGAGCAGAGATTGCTGGGTGCCCAACAAAACCTGGGCTGAAGAGGGAATTGCGACTGTTCTAGCACAGATCATCATCAGCAATCCCCAGTGGGCCCAGGCAGCGCACCCCCGGTCAGGCAGAAAGGGCCCGGACAGAGGCCGAAGACCGGGGCTGGTCCTGGGCGGGCCACTCGCTGTATGCTCCTGCCCAAGTCACTTGCCTTTGCTCTGCCTGCTGCAAAACGCACCACAACACTGGTGTCACCAACCGCAGAGGGCCACAAGAATAGCACGGGGTAATAATACAGAAAAACAATAATAATAATACGGAATAATAACGGGAAAAGTCCTATTATGTTTGTTATATGTTATATATAAAATCTACAATATGATAATCATAGGATAATAAGTCCTGAGAAATCACTGGCACCTCCTCTTGATGCCTTCCCTGTGCCCTTACAGGAAGGAAACTCTATTCCCCTCAGTAAGACGTGACAAGGAGAGGCACCAGCTGTGTGTCACAAACACAAACACAATCACGGTGCAGGCAAAAGGGCTCAGCAGCTCGGCGGGGTGACTGGGGACCCAGCCCTTCTCCTTTCCCAGTCTCTCTTTTTTCATTTAGGAAAAGGAGGCCGCGGGACTGGATCACCTGCCCGAAGGTTGGCGCTAAGTAAATGCTTCTCAAAATGTTTACTGACTTGTAGCGTTCTCTGCCGATCCCCTGGTCTGATGACTCTGGGGATCTGAGTTGCTTTGAGGGATTTGTCCCATCAGCACCAACAACGAGAACTAAGGGATGGGAATGATTTTCATTCATTCATTTTGTTGTGGAGTCGTCTCATTCATGACCTTATTTGGAGTTTTCATGGCAAAGATACTGGCGTGGTTTGACCTTCTCTAGCTTATTTTACAAAGGGAGAAACTGAGGCCTAGGAAAGGGAAATGGTTTGCTCAAGGTCACCCAAGAAGTAAGAATCAAATAAAATACTATTGGGGCAGCTAGACGGCACAATAGAGTGGGTAGAGCACCAGTCCTAGAGTCAGAAGGCCCCGAGTTCAAATGTGGCCTCAGACACTTAACACTTCCTATCTTTGTGACCCTGAACAAGTCATTTACCCCAATTGTCTTGCAACAAATAAATAAATAAATAAATATACTGGGGGAGGTTAGAACGACGACAACTATGGTGTCTGAGAACAGACATTTTTTTCCTTTCTTGTGGTTTTTCCCTTTTGTTCTGATTCTTCTTTCACAACATAACTAATGGGAAAATATGTTTAATATGATTATACATGTGTAACTTACATCGGATTGCTTGCCATCTTGGGGGGGGGGGAGAGAAGGGAGAGAGAAAAAATGTATATCAAAATTTTATAAAAGTAAATGCTGAAAACAATCTTTACATGTAATTGGAAAAACTAAAATATTATAAAGTGGGGGGAGAATGAAGTAAGAATCAGTGTTCTTTCCCTTGTCCTATTTCGTTTTACTATAAAAAAGTGAGAAAGGAATTTAGACAAAGCTCACCTAACTCTCAATGTACAGATGAGAAACTGAGGCCCACAGAGGATACAAGTGCCGAAGATCGTACAATTCTGATAGAAGCAGAGACTGAACCTGTGGCTCTTTCCATAAGACCAGAGTGACTTGGGAGTGATGTGACTGCTCCCCAAGGCTCACCCACCCTCACTCGGCATGGGAAGGGGATTGGGAGACTTTTCCATAGAGTAATCAGAAATCACTATTATTTACAAGTGCAGTATTTGCAGCGTAAAAGTATAA
Source organism: Sarcophilus harrisii (assembly GCF_902635505.1). Lineage (NCBI taxonomy): Eukaryota > Metazoa > Chordata > Mammalia > Dasyuromorphia > Dasyuridae > Sarcophilus > Sarcophilus harrisii. The sequence continues at coordinate 19,348,710 of NC_045430.1, forward strand.
CACACACTTGATAATCCCAAAATATCATTTCAATGACGGGTCTCCCTCTATTTCTTCTCCAAATGGCTTTGATCAGCTAGCATTGATTAAGCCTCTACCATGTACCAGGCACAGAAACAAAAAAGATGTCCTTGACTTCAAGGAGCTACCCAAAGCTGATGGGCCAAGGAGGGTGGGAGGAGATGGGGACTTTAGGAATTCTTTGTATTCATTTTCCCCCAGCCCCATGTCTTACTAATACACAGGCTTTTAAAAATATTGACTGAATTGACAGTGGAGTCGGGGATTGATCCATTCATTCTCTACAACAGTTTGGAACTATGTCTTAAAGGCTATGAACTCTGATCCAGCAGTGTCAAATGGCTGGGTCTGTATCCCAAAGAAATTAAAAAAAAGGTGGGGGGAAGGACCCACATGTGCAAAAAGATTTGTAGCTGCCCTTTGTGGTGGCAAGAAACTGGAAACTGAGTGGCTGCCCATCAGGTGAGGAATGACCAAACGTGAGTGTAATGGAATATTACTGTTCTGTAAGAAAACGATAGTCAGGCTGATTTTAGAAAAGCCTAGAAAAACTTACATGAACTGATGCTGAGTGAATGAGCAGAACCGGGAGAACATTGTACACAGTAACAGCAACACTGTAAAATGATCAACTACAATAGACTTAGCTCTTCTCAGCAACACAGTGATCTAAGCCAATTCCAATGGATTTAGGAGAGAAAATGACATCTGTATCCAAAGAAAGAATTACGGCAACTGAATGTAGATTGAAGCATACTAGTTCTATTTTTTCTTTGTTTTTGTTTTTTCATTTTTCCCTTTTGTTCTGATTCTTCTTTTCCAACACGACTGATGTGGAATATGTTTAACACTGCTTAGTGTGCAAGTGGGGAAAGTGGAGGAAAGGAAGGAAGAAAAATATTATAAAAATGATTGTTGAAAACGATAGTTATATGTAATTGATTAAAATAAAATACTATAAAGTGCAAAAAATGTTTGATGAGTTAAAAATGAAGAAATTCTCAGACTGAGAATACTAATGACACATTTGTTTAAAAAGAAAAAAAAAAATGAGAAAAGCTTAGATAATTCCAGAGTCAAGTTCTTCCATTCCCCTCCCAGACACACATCTGAAAAGTCCCCATTTGAATCACAACTGATTGGCCAAGACATTGGGCCTTGTTCATGGGGCTGGGGGAAAATGAATACAAAGAATTCCTAACAGCCCAGAAGGCTTTTTTCTTGAGGAAAACAAAATTAAAGTGCCCATATGTTCCTTGACCTAGAAGGAAGAGAGGGGTGGAGATTGCCGCTAATATCCCATTAGCAATTGGGGAGGAATTCTTAGCTGGTTATCAGTTTGGAATACAGAATACAGAAGGAACAAGACCCAGTGGGAATCTTAACGGTTCTTAAAGTTTAATTCTAGATTAGTAGTTCTCAAATTTTATGATCTTGCAATTCTCCTCCCAGAACAGCTTCTGTTTGGGTGGGTTATACTTCTTTTTACTGGATTAGAAATTAAAACATGTTTCAAACCTGGAAGGATCTTGGATCACATTTGGAGAACTGTTTGTTAGTTTAGTCCAACCTGTACACTTACTGACTAGAAACTGAGGTCGTCCAAGGGGGTGAAATGACTTGCTCAATGTCACCAAATAACAGAGTTGAGTCTAGCGAGTATCTCAATGCCCCAGACCAGTGCCCTTTCCTTTCGTCCGGGGATGTTTCAGAGGAAGGCACACTTTCATTATATGTGGGAGCAAACAATGACAGGTCCCAGAGAACCCCTGGAGATGGAGCAAAGAGGCCGGGGGAGTCCCAAGGGCGAAAGGGGGTCCCAGGTATACAAAGGATCACGTTGCTAGGGGTAGACTTGGCCAGTCCTGGGAAACCAAGGCTGCACAGTAAGAGAGCCCACGTGACAGGCAAATGCTCTACCCTGAGTCAAATGCTGTGTGGCTATTTGTTTTCTAAAAATACACTGAAAATTGGGTTTTGCATATGGAGGAAGTTACTTTGCTTAAAAAGGCTGAAACTGCGAGTGAATCGGACCATTACTGGACACTCCTTGGAATCTCCCTATGAGAGCTTCAGAGCTGGAACTGCCTGTGGATGTCAACTAAACAGACCCCTCACTTTTCAGAGGGAGCTCAGGCCCAGGGGGATTGGGACAAAGTCTTGGGAATCCCTTCCATTGCCCTCTGTGGATCAGAAACTCAATGAAGGAGAGCTCTGGCCTGTTCTCTATGCCCACCCCACTACTATCCTAGTCAAGTGTCCCTGCTCGGACAGGACAGGCTGATGATGTCAAAAACCTTTGGGGATTGGACCCTCTCTCAAGGCCCTGCCCACTTTGTTGGGCGGTAGAAAGAACCTCCAGTTCTAAGCTTGACTGCCATTTTTTTTTTTAACAGCAAATGTGAGCCCTTCATTTTAAAGATGAGGAAATTTAGGGCTTGAAGGGAGAAATCATCCTGCACAGAATCACACACCCCACAAGTGTCTGAAGTGTGATTTATACGCAAATTCTGGTTTCAAATCCAGGCTCCTAACCACTACTCTGCAGTGCCTTTCATGGTACTGCCTTTGTGGGATTTGGGCCCAAATGGCCCAACTTATTGATTTGATCATTGATATTGATTAGTTATTAATCATATTGATTAGAGACTGGTTTCACAGCAAAGACTCCCAAGCCTAACTCCATCTGTTTCAAATATATATATGGCTGATCATAAGGTCACTAAACAAAGCATGAATAGATGGGAAATTCCATCTTAATAATTAGAAAAATTAAGCCCAGTGCACATCTCCCTAAGACTGCAATGACAGTATCTATGTCTATTAAAAAAAAAAAAAAAGCAGATTTCAAAACCCAAACATTACAGATAGAAATTTCCCTAAATCAGAAATTAAGAAGAAATTACAGGGCTAATTTCTAAAAGGTTCTGTTACAGGGGCAGCCTGTTCTATAAAAAGAACAAAGGAGAAGTAGAGAGAATTGAATGACTTAAGTGATTTATGCTTCAAGTTTCCTTATCTGCCCCTAAATGTTACCTTCCATAAATGTTGGGACTGGATTCAAGGGCTTTAGAAAAGCAATAGGTGCACAGTTGAGTGGGGAATGGCTGGATGAATAGGGGGTCTACAATTGATTGTATTCTCAGGAATGACCAAAGCAACACTTTCTGAGACACCTGGGAAGACTTGTATGACCTGATGCAAAGTGAAGTGAGCAGAACCAGGAGGATAATTTCTAAACTAATAATGTTGCAAAGACAGGCAACGAGAGACTTGAGATCTCTGTGAATACAGTGAACGGCCCTGATCCTAGAGCACTGGAGAGATAACCAGCCCCCCATTTCCAGACAGAGAGGAGAAGGCTTTGGGGGCAGACACCCCCATGGAGGGAATTTATTATTCCCACGTTGTGGGAATTTATTTTTGCTTGACTACGTACACTTACTATGTAAACTTTTTCTTTTTTCCAGTGGAGACAAGAGGCAGGAGGAGGAAAAAAAAAAAAAAAAAAAAAGCCTCTTTACTGAAAAAAGAATAGGCTGAAATTTGTGATTGCAAATGAAGCACTGCTTGTCTAAATATCAGCTAAGAGTTTTATAGCCACTGCTTCATTTGGGTCTCATAACAAGCCTATTTAGATACATTCTACAGGGCTTATTCTCCTCATCAAACAGAAGGGGAACAGGCTCAGCAAGGCAGTGGTCACACTGCTAGTGAGGAGAGAAACAGAATTTGAACCTGGGCCACTCCAAGGCTAGCTTTCTTTGCACTCTACCACACCACTTTTCTGTTACAAAATACACAATGACATCTATCTAAAGGGGACATATTCTATGATCTCACTTATCAGGTAAAAGAAGGGGGAAAAAAGCTTCCTGAGCAGACCAAAGAGACAGGTCAAAGTCCTTCACTAAAGCTCTCATCCAGAGTCTGTCTATTCTTATTTACACACAATTCTAACCAACTGCACCATGTGGCTTTGGAGGGTGGAGGGGCTTCAGATCAAAGGCAGCTCAGAAAACACAGTAGCCTGGGGCTATTGAGCATTGATTTTTACATGTCAAGAGTTCATAGCATGAAGTATGGTTTTCCTTCAGGTCCTCTCTCTTCTCAGTAACTGGGCCTATCCAGCACATTAATGACAGTGGGTTCAGAAGCTGATCTGAACACAAGTCTAGGACTGTGGAATTTTTTTTTCTCCTTTCTTATTTATTTAATAATTTATTCTTTTGTGACAAGCAGGCTAATTTCAGAAAAGCCTGGGCAGGCTTACATGAAGTGAGAGTAAGCAGAACTAAGACAACACTGTACACAGTAACAAAATTATGAAATGACCAACTATGATGGACTTGGCGCTTTTCAACAATGAAATGATTTGGGCCAATCCCTACATACTTGTGATGGAAAGAGCCGTCTGAATCCGGAGAGAGGAATGGAGGCTGAATGTGGATCAAAGCATAGTATTTGCACCTTTTGTTACTATTGTTTGTTTGCTTGTTTTATTTTTCTCCTTTGATCTGATTTTTTCTCTTTTTTACCCAGCATGAATACTGGAAATATGTTTAGAACTGTACATATTTATCCTATATTGTCTAAGGGAGGGGGAAGGTAGGGAGAGAAGGAGAAAAATGTGGAACACAAGATTTTGAAGAGGTGAATGTTGAAAACTTTCTTCTTTCCCAATTATATATAAAAACTCTTTTTACATTCAGGGTTTTTTTAAACTTTGAGTTCTAAATTCTCTCCTTCCCTTCCTCATTGAAAAGGCAAGCAATTTGATATAGGTTATAAGCTGTGATGCAAAACAGTCATGAAAAAAGTTATGTGCACTCATGGAAAACATTTACATAATAGTCAAGTTATGAAAGAAAACATAGATTAAAAAAAAAAAAAAAGATCGCTTTGAGAACCAAGAGATCATTATATACTTTAACAACAACACTGTATGAGGATATATTGTGACGGAAGTGGATTTCTTTGACAAAGAGAAGATCTAATTCAGTTCCAATTGATCAATGATGGACAGAAGCAGCTACACCCAGAGAAAGAACACTGGGAAATGAGTGTAAACTGTTTGCATTTTTGTTTTCCTTCCTGGTTATTTTTACCTTCTGAATCCAATTCTCCCTGTGCAACAAGAGAACTGTTCGGTTCTGCACACATATATTGTTGTATCTAGGATATACTGTGACCTATTTAAAATGTATAGGGAACTGCTTGCCATCTAGGGGAGGGGGTGGAGGGAGGGAGAAAGGGAGGGAAAAAGTCGGAACAAAAGTGAGTGCAAGGGATTATGTTGTAAAAAATTACCCAGGCATATGTTCTGTCAATAAAAAAGTTATAATTAAAAAATAAAATAAAATAAAAAGAATACTTTGATTTGCATTTAGACTCTATCCGTTCTTTCTCTGAAAATGCAGAGCATTTTCATAAGTCTTTCAGAATTGTCTTGGATCTCTGTCTTGCTGAGAATAGCTAAGTCATTCACAGTTGATCATTGGACCATGTTGCTGTTGCTGTTACTGTATACGATGCTCTCTTGATTCTGCTCACTTTGCTTTGCATCAGTTCATGTAAGTCTCACCAGATCTTTCTGAGAGCATCCTGCTGGTCATTTCTTACAGTACACTAGTATTCTATCACAATCGTACACTACAACTTGTTCAGCTGTTCCCCGTTGATGGGGGATTTCCACATTTCTAATTTTTTGCCACCACAAAAAGATCTGCTAGAAAGGCTTTTGTACAATCTTTTTTGTTGGTTCTGTTTCTCTACTTTCATTTTCATCCCAAATCCCACAAAAATCTCACATATTATTGTTGACTCTAGCTCTCAACTGAGAAAGCTTTTTTTTCTCTTCCAGAGCCATCCAGGGCCAGTGGCCGGACAACTAGAGATGACCCCAGATGACCTCTGTATGTTCAAACCTTGACTAGAAGGCTCCTCGGACGCTTTATCACTGGAGAGATGACCCTGGGTTTTCCAAGGCTGGGTGGGTCGGGAGGTCCTTCCCCAAGCTCGTTTCCAACAACGTCCCTGTGCGTGCGGTCTGAGGACCCGTGGAGCACAGGCTGATGGCAAAGGAGACATTATCGTGCTCAGGCCTCGCAGTTCTGGCCTCCCCCTCCCCCGGCTGGGTCACAGGCTGCCCAGTGACTTCCTGGGCCAGAGCTCTTTCCTCCCTGGCCACCTGCAGATGCTGTCTTTCCTACAGGAGGGTAAGGCATTCCCTGGCTTCACGTCTGCACCTCCAGGGCTTGGCCAGTACTGACACACAGCAAGCACCAAACAAACGCCATTTCCACTCATTCCCAAAAACAACCCCCTAAGGCACAGAAGGTAGATTTCTGCTTTGTCAGTTGGCACATGGAACCGCAGTTCTTTGAAATACCGAAGGAAGGACTCTGCTTGAGAGCAAGGTAAAGAGTCAAAAAGTTCAGACAACGCAGAATTTGGGGGCTTAAAGAGGGGAGCTGTAGGCGTCTTGAAAGGCTGCAACCTGAGCACACTGACTGAAGGAGTCCCCAGAACGTGGTAGGGGCCAACAACCTCTCTAGATGCTGCTGCGTGGTGGGTCGTGTTAGGAAACCCACCAGACTATCCCACCACCCGGTAACTGGAGCGCTCATGAGATCCACAGCACAGTAACACGGTTCTCAGGAGGTCCATAACCCTGCAGATGGACAGCTCTCTGCCAAACACAACATGCGGGCGGCCTATTTCCCAATTCAAACGATCTGAACAGCCTTGTTGTCCATCTTTATGTTCTGGATCCCAGGTGTTCCCTGAACCTTTTAACGACCTGGGGCTCTTTCCCTCCCCTTGTAAGACACGGCTGTAAAGGATGACAGCAGAACAAAGCGGGCCCAGGGTCAGATAAACCCTCCCCACAGTGGCCGAGGAAGGGGAACCAGGCCAAGGAGGCCAGGGAGGAGGTGGGCTTTACCCACGCCTGGGAGAGAAGTCTGCTCTTTTCGCACTCAGGGCAGAGACAACAGCGGGGGCCCAGCAATGACACGTGGTGACAACCATTCAGCACCGAGTCCCCAACCAGGCGCCTGGCCCAGGAGAGAGAAGACCCAAGTGTCTCTGGCTCAGGGAGCTTGTGAAGCACCCCGAGGATGGAAACATCCCACCCCTGCAGCCGCAAAGAAGCCCATTCAGCCCCTGGGTCTGTTGTCAGGAAGGCCCATGTTTGGAGAACTAGTTGTGTGGCCTCTGGCAGCCACTTCCCCTCCCTCGGCTTCCTTATCTGTGAAATGGGGAAGGGAATGAGGGGCAAATGAGCTAACATGCTAAAGCCTTAAGTGCCAAGTAGAGCTGACTTGCTATTACATGTTGGGCACCTGTGTGGGGGCAAAGAGTCTCATGCTCAAAAACACGTCTGGAGACCGATACTTCCTGAAGGCCCCACAAAGGCCGAGCCCTCAGAAAATACCCACCATGGCCGCCAGCCTCTGCAGCCTTCTAAGTTGCAGCCAGGCTGCAGATCTGCTTTGCGGCAGGGTTTAATCCCTCCTCTGAGAGGCCAAAATCTGTTTAGTGGTCACTGCCCTGAGACAGGCCGAGAGCAAAGTCAAGAGGAACAAGGATGGGCCGAGCACAGTGGCAACAGCCCAGAAGCAGGGGCTTCTGCCAGCATAGAAACCTGAACAGCAGGTCCAAAGCCAAGTTAGGGAAGAGCCCAGAACATGTCACAGAAGCCTGTAGGGAACCTCACCTTCAAGGGCCCTGCCCAGGAGAGAGCAAGAACATGAGAGCAAGGGGGAGTGGGAAAGGGAGAGAGATGGGGGGGAGAGAAAGAGACAGAAAGGTGGGAGGGGAAGGGAGGACAGAAAGAGAGAGAGAGAGACAGACAGAGAGACAGAGAAAGACAGATAGACAAGGAGAGATGGAGGGGAGAGACTGGGGGGAGAGAGAGAGACCAAGAGATGGATAGAAAAATTGGGGGAGGGGGGGGATGAGAGGAGAGAGACAGAGAGAGCTGACAGAGAAAGACAGACAAACAAGGAGAGATGGAGGGGAAAGACAGACAGACTGGGGGGGAGACAGATAGAAAAATGGGAGAGGGAAGAGAAAGTGACAGAGACTGGGAGGTGGGAGACTGGGGAAGAGAGGCAAAGACAGAGAGAGACAGAGAGAAACAGGGGGGAGTGTGGGAAGAAATGGGGAGAGAGAGAGAGATAAGAGATAGATGGGAAAAGAAAAATAAGGAGAGGGAGAAAGAGATGAAAAGCAATCCACTAGTCCACATCTTTTAAAAAAATGCCCCAAAATCTCATGGATACAATGAGATTAGGATATAAATCTCTCAGTCCATCGTTGGGGGTGCCCCATCTTTACCCCTGGCCAGGCAACTGTCTCCTGAAAGGCTCAGCTTGGGGATTTTCTTCCTCTTGTGGTCACAGTGCTAACCACCTGTTCCTCCTTATTCTGTTCTAGGAATCATTTGTCTCCATCATAAGACAAGACTTGGATCCTCTCCAGGAGACAGAGAGCAGGAAGGGAGAGCAAGAGAAGGAGAGAAGGGGAGGGAGAAAGAGCAAGAGGGAGATGGCGAGAACAGCAATCCTTTTTTTATCATAAAGTTTGTGTGAGCTCTCTCTTAAATTAGGAATTGAAAGACATGTTACATCAACAAATGCCCCTTAAACAGATGGGAGATATGCAGCTTACATGGAAATGAATTAGAAAATAAACACATACACCCGTGCCACAGACATAGATACACATACACACCCTCAGCTCTTTTCCCCCTCTCTTAGAAATGGGCAGGTCCCTTTGGTTCCCCGTTCCCCCCCCCCCCCCCCCCCCCCCCCCCCCCCCCCCCCCCCCCCCCCCCCCCCCCCCCCCCCCCCCCCCCCCCCCGCTTCTGCCCCAACTCAGCTTCTCCTGCTTCAGCTATCCTTGGCTGCAAAATAGCCAGAAGCACCTGGACTTCCGAGGGCCCCTCTAACTCAGGCTGAAGCTTTCAAAGATCCAAGATTACTAACAAGGGACTGTTCTGCACTGGTGAAGGGGCTCCCTCCTGCCCCACACTGGGAGTTCCTCATCCCACCCTGGTCCTCGTCCTTCACCTCTCCATCTAGAACCAGCAGAAAAGATGCCAGCGGCCATCGCAGTCAGGGTTTCATCCACTTTTGTAAGTCCTGGGGTCCTCTGGTCACTGGTGAAGCCTACAAACTCCATGTTTTTAGAGGCAAAGGATTGTAAAAAGAACCAAATCTGTGATATTTTTGTTATTGTATTACTAATATTAAAAGTTATTTTAAACTTGAATACGAAACAAGTAAAGAAAAAACTTCGAGTAAGGAAAAAACATTGTCATGTTCACAGCAGAGCATGAGTAAGGATTCATTTCAAGAAAACCTAGATGATAAATTCTATACACTGTCTCCAAGCTGTCCAGCTTCTCCTTGCTTCCTACAGATTTCCTTTTGTTCTCTGTTGTGTGCTTTTTACTTGATCTTATTTCTTGGTGGCAGGAGTAAAGAGGTCCTGGGTCCAAATGTATTACATTAAGAAAACGAGCAGACCACGGTCATGGACATCAAGTTAAGAACTTCTTATAGTCTGACTTCCTTATTCACACAGGAGGAAGAAGACCCAGAAAGGGGAATCATTTATTTTAAGTTGCACAGGCCGTGACGTTTTCTGACATCAAGGCAGGCGCCCCATCTCCCGGCTGCCCCGCCAGTCCCGAAGCCTGGGGACTGCTGGAGACCCGAAGGGCCCTTCCTCAGGAGCAGCCACATCTTGTTTGTTTCTGCAGGGGATGATGGGGGTTGAGACCAGGATTTGGAAGCAGTAAACTTCAGAGTATATGGGACTGAGATGGCCATAAGAGCTGGGGTGGCCCTAAGCAGCCAAACAAAACCAGGTTATCTGGGCCACATGGAGGAGAGGCGTGAGCGGGTTTTCAAATGGGCCCAGGAATATGTGTGTTGAGGGAAAATGCCAGGTCGAGAGCTCTGAACCCGCCTGATCCCACTGGCTATATGGCCTGCGGGCCTTGGCCAAGCTCTTCATTTCCCTGGGACTCAGCTTCCTGGTCTGCAAGGTGAGGGAGCCGGATGGTCCCTACAAAGTTCCTTCCCCTCTGGCACACACCTCACTTTGGATATGTCACTGAATCTATCTGAACACAATAATAAGGAATAAATAATAGTGGCAGGTAGGCAGCCGCAGTGGGTAGAGCACCAGCCCTGAAGTCAGGAGGACCCGAGTTCAAATCTGGCCTCAGATACTTAACATTTCCTGGCTATGTGACCCTGGGCAAGTCACTTAAACTCCAACTGTCTCAGGAAAAATAAAAGTAATAATAAAAATAAATAGGGATCCAAGGTAATCCCAATAGACTTTGGATAGAAAATGCCATCTGCATCCAGAAAAAGAGCTATGGAGACTGAAGGTAAATCAACACATGCTGAGCTCACTTCTTTTTTCTGTTTCTCTCCCATGATTTTTCCATTTTGTTTTGCTGTTTCTCTCCCAACAGGATCCATAAAGCAATGCTCATTAAAAATATATAAACAGAGAATAATATTTGCACTGCTCATCTCAAGTGTGACTGGGAAGTACTTTGTACATCTTAAAATGCCACATAAAAATGTGATGTTATTATTGTTGTGAACTGTTACAAAAACATCTCCGAGGCCTCCTGGAAGGTTTCCCCAGGACATCTGTCCCATCCTGGGCCTCCTCCTCCGGAGAGAAGCTGGATCTCCCAGGAGCCCCCGTCCTGCAGAGCTGGTCTGGCCAGGCAGGGCAGCACAGTTCTGTGGGTTGCTCTCACACCTCTGACCGGGAGGCTAGGGGTAAGTGCAACAAAAGGTCCAAGCACGGCCCATGAGAGAGAGTCCTCATGGCACTTCCCAATGCCAGTGCCGTTCCCCGAAGTTCTACAAAGTGAAGCAAGGGACAAGCTCCCACTCTACCACTGACGCCCTCGGGAGTTGCTTGGGGCTCAAAAAAGAAGGGTGACTTGTTCAAGTTCCCCCCAGCTAGGATCTATCCGAGGGAAGTTAGCCCTCCATATTAGCTTTTTAAGCAGCTGAGGTCCACTCCTCAGGCTAGAACTGAACTTGGAATTAACAAAATCATTCCAAATATTTTCAAAATGAATTTCAATAAACATGAAAAAAGCCAAAAATAAATAAATAAATAAATAAAATAAAAAGGAACTTGATTCAACAGTCAATCCCCAAGTTGTCCATGGCAGTTGATATTAAAAAAAATTCAACTGTAAAGTTACCCATGTATATAGCCTGTAAATAAAAGGCTATTAAATTTAAAAAAAAAATTCAAAATTTGATATCTATCGATAATATCTCTGGAACCTGGCCCATCGTTCCAATCCAGCAAAATCTCTTTGAATCTTGACTGTCTTTTGATGTTTTAGCCAGCCCTGGGAGTTTTGTGTCACCGAATGTTCTCTTTTCATCCCATTCACAGATAAAAACATTCAATGCCAAAGGGCCAAAGGTCAAACCCTGGGGTGTCCACCTGAGAACGTCCTTCAGAATGGCACCCATCTATTAGTTTCTTTGGGCAAAGTTGTCCAACTCCCCACCAAACCAACAGTTTGGTAAATCATACATTCTGATTTTTTAACTTTCATCCATAAGGATTTTATGAAAGACTGTATCAAATAAAATTTTTAAATCCAAGTGTAACATGACTTTGACACTGGAAGAATGTACCAATCCTAGCTTGTTTTAAAAAATATGTATATTAGCTTTTAATTTTCAAAATATATGCAAAGGTAATTTTCAACATTCACCCTTGCTAAAGCTTCTAAATTTTTCTTCCTCCTTCTTCTCCTAGACAGCAAGTAATCCATTATAGGATAAACATATGCAATTTTTAAAAACATATTTCCACATTATATTGTGTGAGGAAAATCAGACCAAAAAGGGGAAAAAATCTACAAAAAAAACAAAAAAAAAACAAGCAAACAAATGAAAACAATAACAAAAAATGTTAAAGTACTCTGCTTTGATCTACACTCAGTCTCTATAGTTCTCTCTGGATATGGATGGCTCTATTGGAGCCATCCCCAAGTCTACTGGAATTGCCTTGAATCACCTCATTTTAAGGTTTAGAGTTTAGACTTGTTTTAACCATATAATCTCATCTGTTTAGGGAACTCCCAGTAAAGGAATTCTCTTTACCAGTACAGATCACCATTCTTTCTGCAACTTGCAGTCTTAAAGAGTATCTTGGGGCATTGAAAGGATAAGGGATTTGCCCAGTCACCCAGCCCGGATGAGTTAGAGGTTGAACTTGAACCCAAATCCCCAGATTCTGAGGTCAGCTTTCTCTCCATTATACCACTATAATCTATTAATCTTATTTAAAAAGGAAATGAGATTAATTTGGTATGACTTCTCATTAAGTCCTTTCTGGGCTCTAGTAACTGGATTTAATTTCTGAGGACTCCCAAGCAAACAGTTTGATAATCTGCTTGGGGATTTTCCTAGTGAGAAACAGCGTGCTCACTGGTCATCACGTTCCAGAATTTACTTTTAGCCTCATTTAGAATCACAGAATCATAAACCTCAAAGTAGGAAGAGATTTCTGAGGCCGGCCAGCACAGTCCGAGCCGACAAACACCATGGCATCCCCAGGTGGGCATCCAGCCTTGACCTAAAGGCTCTGGCTTGGGGGACGCCATGGGCTCCTGAAGCAGCAGTGCACTGTGGGGCAGCTCCAATGACCAAGGATTTCTTGAAATCAGGCTGAAGTCTGCCTCTCTGCTCAACACTCACTCAACACATCTGGTTCTGCTCTTTGGAAACAAGTAAATTCCTTTGAAACACGTGAGGAGAGGGCTCCTATATTAGCAGCCCTGATTCCTTCACCCCATTCTCATACAGCATGATCTGGGTTTTTTGTTTTTTCCACTAACAAACTCTCCTTCTCTCTCTCTCCTTTCTTCCCTCCCTCCCAATTTCTGTCTCTGTTTGTCTCTCTCCTCCTTCCTTTCTTTCTCTCCCTCTCCCCATCTCTCTCTATGTGTGTCTCCCTCTCCTTTCCTCTGTTGTCTCTTTCTCTTCCCCTCCCTTTCCTCCTTCCTCTCTTTCTTTTTCCCTGCCTCTTGCCATTCTTTGTATGTCTTTCTCCCTTCCTTTCTATTGTCTCTCTCTTTTCCCCTCCCTCCCCTCCTCATCTCTCTGTCTCTCTCCTTCCTTTCTCCTTTTCCTCCCTCCCTCGCTCCACCATCTCTCCATCTCTGCCTCTCTCTCTTTCTGAATAACAACAAAAAAGAGACAATGTTTTGTCCTGTGCCATGAGCTGAAGGCCCTTCACCACCCTGGCAGTCCTGCTCTTGGAACAAGGATAAGTGGGTCCATCTGATCTCTGACAACTCCCCCACAGAGCTTCCCTGACCACAGCCACAAGTCACTTGAGCATCCTTAGGGAGATGGGGGAAGAGGGGGCTGTCTTCAGGACACTTAAGCTCAAGGAGGAGAAGTGCTTTCTTGGGATCTCCTCACCTGGCTGAGCCTTTAAGCCGCTCTTAATGCTGTTTGTTCTACTCAGTTCTTTTTGAAGATGAAGACAGAAGGTAAACAATCTGATTGCTCAGCCAGCTCGGTCCTCTTCAACATGACATCACTTCCCCTAAACAATGGCCCTCTTCTTCCTTTGTGGATCATCTTGCACCAAGCAGAGCATTTAAAAGTCTTTTTGTAGCTGTCCCCTTCCCCCCTCTCCTTTTTCTTTTTTTTTGAAACAAGGTCTGGCTTCTCCAGGGCTTAGCCTTACAATATTCTTACAGGTCCTGGACCACTTTTCTGTATTCATCCTTTCATCTCTCATCCACATTTTTGACAATTTGACCTCAAAAAAGCTTCCGATAAAATTACATTAGTTCCTTGGGGAAAACACCCAAATTTGCCCATCACGCCTATTTACTACTAGTTAGAAATACTTTCATGCTTCTCACCCATCTTCAGTAATTTTCCTAAATATAACCCTCTAGGTCACTTTATGACCTTTCTTCTGAAGTTGTGGAAATCTTTTCTGAAATCTAGGTACACATCTGCCTACGATTGAAATTTCTCTATGCTATTTATTACAAATTCATGACAAAAAAAATTCATGACAAGATAAGACATTTTCTGTATTTCTATAAAAATTTCAAAATTCCTGTCATTCCTACAACATTAACTAGGTTTTTCCTGTTGGTAAAAATTAAACCCTAATTCATATGCCTCGCTCTTTAATCATTAGTCAGTTAATTAGTAATTACCAAATGAATTAATAATTTAGTCAATAATTACTACTCTTAATTATTAAATTTAAAAGATTGCTGCTATTACTTACTATGAAACATGTTATAAGACGTGTCAAGACTTTATAAATTGCTCTGCTTGAGAAAATAAGACTTCTACCAGATATCAAGGCAGCTGAAAATTTTTGAGTTACTATTATGTAACATTTTCATAATCCACACTTTGTATTGAGAAAACAGCATCTATATCTTCCCTCTGACCAATGGGCTAGAAAATATCCATGATTATACCCTAAAGCTTAACACTGTGCTTCCACCCTTGGGTCTGTGGATTTCTGTGATAGCATGTACCATTCAGTATGTCTCTCTTCTGTATACCCCATTCAGTATGAATCTCTCCTTTGCATCTACATTCAATATGACTCTCTTCCCTTCTACTAGATCTGCTTCTACTGAACAAAGAAAGCCCTCCCATGATTTTATTTAAGCCATGAGTCCATGTCTCAACAAGTCCTAGGAAACTATAGTTACCTTTTTGTATGAAAATCCCAAGTTTACATTCCCCATATTACACTATGCATTGTCCTTTAGGTAGCTGAGGTCACAGGTATTGATCCTAACTGTGTTTCTGTGTATTCCCAGTAACTGCTTAGCACTTCCTCAATCCCACACCTTTAAGATATTACATAGTGGTACCTCTGTCTATTTCCTGTCCTTCCCAAATTTTATGAGGGTGGTAATTTGTCTGAACAATTATACATTTCTTATGAGGTTCCTGATAACATGCAAAGAGTTCTGAAAATGTCAAAATTCTCCTTTTGTTAGGAGGATATATTTTCAAAGTTGATTAAAAAAAAAAAAAAAAGCTGAACCAATTATAGGAAAAAAGATACCTGATCTTAATTGGGAAGGGGAGGGAGGGGGGAAATCCTCAAAGAATCATCAGTCTGATTCAAGAGGTATTCAGCATCCTCGGGTCTTAGAGACCACACACTGTGCCCCCGCAGGGAGAATTAAAATCCGACCTTGGGAGTTGTTCCCCTGATAATTTATTGAACAGCTCCCTCCGTCCCTTCCATTGGAGAACAGATCATCTGCGTCACTCTGTCTGGCATCTGAGCTTCTCTTTCTGCTCTGCATCAAAAGGCTGAAAAGCTTTGATGTCTAAAACCGGAACCTGCCTGGATTCCCTGAACTCTCCAGATCAATCCAATTACTCCACATGAATATTCTATTTAAAAAGTCAGCTTGGGCCTCTGAGATTCCCAAAGCACTGGCATTTAAGCAGATGTCACAGCAAAGCAACATGGGCCTTCTGAGGACAGAACGGGGGGCTGAGGAGAGCATCAAGCTTCCCTCTGGGCCCATCCATGACACGAAGTCATCCCAAGCCAAGGAATTAAGTCTCTGGACATGAGGGTTTAAGAAAAACGACATTATGGGACATAACCAGGCAGTTAGCTTGCAAGCCTGAAATCCTGTCAGAAAATGACGAGGCACCTGCCACTGTGTGAAAAGTACAGGGGCACTGAAAGGAGCGGCAAATCCCAGACGAACAACCAAACCCGGGCTTCCCCTAATGTGAATCACAAAAGTTGCCCTCCCTCCTCTGTCATACAGCTTCTCCACTGATGAAAGGTGCTGCTCTGGAGAGAACCATCCTGGCCGTCTCCTATATAACTCGTCTCTGGGCTGGGTCAGCGGGAGATTGATGGAGAAGAGGGCGCACCTCCTGCAGGAGCCCTCTGAACCCACCAAACAGGATGTGTTGGGGACCAAGAACAGCCAACCCTGGCAGTACAAGCGGCTCCCCCTCGGTCACCTCCCTGCATCCCAACACAAGCCCCGAGAAAGGAGGAGGTAAGCGGGCCCACGTACGGACCAGGAGGCTCAGAGAGACAGCGTGAGTGCCCAAGGTCATGCAGGAGCCAGGCCCAAGCCCAGTCTCCCAAGCCTGGATCTGGGCTTTCTACTCTATGACCTGCATTACAGCAGAGGGAAAGGAGGCTTTGCTGATGAAGAAATTAGAAGCCACTTAGAAGGAAAAACGCTTTAGAACAATGACAGAGCAATATGACAGCATGATAACCAGTGTAATTATAATGAATACAAACTGAATACTTAAGCAGGCTAGCTGCTGCAGCCGCAAAAAACAACCAGGTATGCTTCTGCTTCAGCTGCAAGAGAAAGGTGCTTCAGGAAAGGGAAGAACGTCTTCGTGCAAGCTCTCTCACCAAGGCCTTGCATCTTCTGGAGAGAACAGACCCAGAACGCTGGATTGGGAATCCGAATCCCGACTCCCAGCCGACTCTCCAGCCGCCCAAAGCAACCCACTGCCCATCTCCTCCGGTGTGAGGGAGACTGCAGGGACGGTCCTGTCCGGCCCCAAGTCCTGGGGCCCTAGGGAGCTTTAGATAAGGGGAGGTCCCGGCAGCTGCCCCACGGTCTCATGAGGGTCTGCTGCACAACTGCAGGCTACCTTGCACCTTGGGGAGCTCATGACTAGGTACCTCAGAGCCTGGACTTTTTCAAAGCAACTTCTCCCTACTTGTTATCCAAAACCAGCAGGCCTTTAAAGACTTCGTCAAAGAGATTTTGGGGAACACAGATGGAGTGGTTTGTACCAATTAAGATGGGGAAACTGACATCAGGGAATTCAGAGGCTTCCTCTAAAAGAAAATGTACTGACACAAAGCAATTTGAGGCTCGTCTCTAGGAAATCTCCAGAAATCTGGATGAGGATGATGGTTGACAAGGAGACAGTGCCCAAGGGTTCCGTTGGCTACCCAAATGGATCTTCACAAAACTCTGGGATTTGGGACCTAATTGGACCTTCACAAAACTCTGGGAGATAAGTGCTTTTAGTAGTTCTCATTAATCTCCTTGGGCCTCAATTTCCTTTTCTATAAAATAATGGGTTTGAAGCTCTTGACCCATAATCCTACCTGGATGACTTTGAACAAGTCACTTAATATCCCAAGGAATCTGTAAAACATGGGCCTCTGAGGGACCTTGCAGCTCAGTCTATGATCCTATGAGCTTTGAGGAAGTTTGCCCAGTGTCACAAAGAATCTGACATAGGATTCTAAACCAGGTCCTCCAGATCCCCAGGCTAATGCTCTACACTGGGCCACATTGCTTCTCAGTCCAAAAGGACCTTAGAAGTCATCTAGATGAAACTCTTTTATGAGAAAGAAAAGAGAGACAGAGACAGACAGACGGACAGGGAGAAAGATAAAAGAACTAGCTTGAGGTCACAAAGGTGGTTAAGGGCTAGAACCCAGACCTTCTCATCTCTCACCCCAACAGCTTTTCAGTTCCACCATCTACAAAAAGTGGAGTCTAGTTAAAGCTCCTATATTCTGGGATCATGTTCTTGTGGCTCACCAACATTTCTACATAAGAACAAAATCACAGAATGCAGTGTCTACAGAATAAGAAACCATATGACTTCAATGGTACCTAGAAATGAGAGAAAATCAGGCCCAAGACTCTTTCAAATGCTCCAGAACCATGCCTTGGAGACTGTCTTTCATTTAGCGTTCTACTCAGGAACATTATTTAATAAGAGAAACAAAATCTTCTCCAGTTCCTTCTGGCTTTCTCTAACTAACCCAGCAGTCACCAAATAGGTGCCAAGAATCTGACCGATAAGGACTTAATGGCCTTTGAAAGCTTTTAGGGCTTAATGGAATAAAGAGCTCTCCACTAGTGGAATGGGCTGGATGAATGAAAGGTGGACTCCTCATTCCTGGAAGTTTTCAAACAGGCTGATGACTCCTTGTCAGAGACACTGGAGTTGTGAATTCAGTTCAGCCAGGAGTCAAATAAGATGGCCCCAGAGTCTCCTGATGGCTTGGGGTGGGATGCGATTTTATCCAGAGGGCAGCTCATTTCAATTCAATTACTTTTCTTGATGAAGCCTAAAGAAATATCTAAATTCTTCCACTGAACTGGCAGTACAGCTGGTCAGCTGCCATTTCTATAACCCTTTATGGCCTATAAAGTACTTTACAGAAAGTCATTTCAAGCTTACAACAATCATATAAGTTAAGGAATATGACTATTCTCTCCATTTTCTAGTCAAAGAAATTTGGCTCACTGTTGGGTGCCTTGACCAAGGCTAGCAGTTACTGAAGATCCTCCAGTTACAAACCTGGGGCTCTTCGTAGCACCTCACCTGGGGAGTTAGTGGGTTGCCCCTCAATGGACATCTTCAAGGGCCACTTATCAGTGGTACCACAGAGGAAATTGCTTTCAAGTAAAGTTAGTACCAGAGAGTATGTGCCATTTCTACCAACAGAGAGAGAAAAAAAAAGGGGGGGGGGAAGGAGAGAGAGAGAGAAAGAGAGAGACTGAGAGAGATACAGAGACAGAGAGAGAGACAGACAGACAGAGAGAGACAGAGAGAAAGAGAGAGAGAGAGAGAAAGACAAAGAGACAGAGAGAGAGGGAGGGAGAAAGAGAGAGACAGAAACAGAGAGAGAGACTGAGAGACAGAGCTCTCATGTGCTGATGTGAGTACATGTAGGTAGCATTGGAACCAGCCTGAAATGATACAGATTGAGTGGAGGACAAAGTTCCTGGTATCACACATACACCTTGGAATCCCCCGGTGAATATCTTTTTGATCCAGTATCAACAACTGAAAAATTTCCAAGTCTTGGATAATTCCGCCCTTTCTATTCCCCAAGAATGAATCTTCTGCCCTGCTTCTCTTTTCCTGCCTTGATAATGTATATAACAGAGCAGATATGTAAACTCCCAGCCCTTGGGTGGTTCAGACAGCTGGTGGGAGCCAGATTAAAGGCATTGGGTAAATGTTTAACAAAATAAATCCAAATACAATACAACATAGATAATGTTAGTCTGTGGCTCTCTCTGATCTGTTTCTGTGTCAGAGAAAGATTAGCCAGCGCTCCTACTTATTCTCCCCCACAAATGGCCCCTCAGCCCTCCTCGCCACAGACTTCACACATCCAGTAGAATGGAGGCTTTATGAGGGCAGGACTGCTTTTAATTTAGTCTTTGTGACCAGAGCTCCTTGCACAGAGCAGGGGTTTCATGATGCTTTTTGAATTCAGTGGCTCAATCTACCACCAAAGCAAATGCTGCCTTCGATGCCCACCCAGGGAGATCCTTTCCTGCCTAACACACCCTTTCCTGCCGACTTGGAAGCCCCACCGCCTCTTTAACACTGCCGTGGGCTCCTAGAGAAGACACCCGTGCACAATCCTGCCCTGCTCTTTCCTGCTCTGTCTTCTTCCCCCCTTCCTTCCTTCTCTCTGCCTACCTCTCTCTCTCTCCGTATCTCCCCCCTCTCCCCCTCTTCTCCCCGCCATCTCTCTCACACAGAACCCCCAGATAACAGCAGCAGGCTGGGATCTCTGGAAGTCTGCTCTTCTGAAGAAAACTAAGAAGTTCCCAAACAAATGCCGGCTGGCCCAGCCAGGAAAGTGCTCCCTGCAGTGCTCAGAGCCTATTGGGGGGGGGGGGGGAGGGGAGGGGGAAGGGAGCTCGCCCTCCCTCCTCTTCTGAATGACTTCCCCATTCTCAGACTCTTCATGATGTTGCCCGAGTCCAACTGGGACTCTGGACAGCTCAGTGGCTGTTGGGGACCAGTAATAATCTCTGGGTTCCCACGTCTTTGCTTCAACTTTCAGCTGGGCTTTTTTAAGAGCTCTCCTTGCTGTGTGTCCCGTTCCCCCCACCCCCCCCACCCCAGTCCCTCCCTCAGTATCAATCATCCTGGGAGCTCCAATGGGAGCCAGCAGAGCTGGACAAGCACAGGTGCAGGGAACCAAAGGCCCTGTGGGCCCCGGAGGGATCAGCGTTCAATGCCTTCGCCCCTTCGGACCCTCAAATACCCAGAGGGACAGAGACAGAGATACAGAGAGATAGTGAGAGAGACAGAAGGACAGAGACAGAGAGATAAAGAGAGAGAGAGAGGGAGAGAAGGAAGAGAGAGGAAGGGGGAGAGAGAGAGACAGAGCAGAGACAGAGAGGGAGGAGGGAGAACCAGAGCCACCCACAGGGGCAGGTGGCCGTTACTAGGGAGTCAGGCTCCAGGGGACTCTGGAGAACAAGGAGGGCAGCAGGAGCCTGGACATTGCTCTGCATTGCTAACAGGCTGCTGGCTCTGGCTGACCGCTGGCCTGCCCAGCACTCCCCAGGGTTGCTGCACTCCCCTGGAGAAGGGGGCGATGGGTGCGGAGCTTTTTCCGGGAGGTTGGTGCCCGAGGGAACATCTGGGGCCGGCAAAGGCTTTGAAGAATGGGGCACACTGGGGTCACCCCTGTCAGGATTGTTCCAGGAGAGGGTACTTTATTCAGAGGCTGGAGCACACGTGGCTCCCTCTACCCCGATTTCTGTGCATCAAGTCCCCTTTGGGGAACACAGCTAGCAAAGGTGAGGTGCTCACCACATCCCCCCTCCCCCCCCACCCCGAGCCAGGCTCACACTTACCTTTCTCTTCTCTTCATCTGCAAGATCGAATTTGAAAGTCGCTCTGTGCTGTGGGGAAAAAAGGGGAAGAAACCGTTACCCAAAGGACACAAAATTCACTTCTGGAGAGACCAAAAAGCTCTGTGATGCAAACTCCTGGCTATGGGACTTCTCTTTCCTACTTAGGAAAAGGAGAGAAAACTCCAGAGTTTTTCCTATTTCTTTTTTTTGGAAAATAATTCTTTCTCTCTGAGGTTTACAAAAGTCTTCTTAAGTAGGGAGGGCACAGGACTGGAAGGCCCCAGGGATTTCAAGCTGGATCTTGCCCAAACACACCCTCATCATACAAAAGGGTAAACTGACACTGGAGAAGGTGAGGTCTGTGCAAGGCCACAGGTCTCAAGAAGCAGAAATATGACAGAACCCAGGGCTTCTCACTCCAAATCCAGCCCTACTCTACTATGCACACTTTAAATAAGATAGGGAAACTGAGGGAGGCTCAGTGAGAGAGCCTAGTTCTAGTCTGCAAAGCAAGCTGGGACAGAAGCAAAGACCTCTAGGTCGGTGCTTTCCCCACTACATTACACTGCTTCTTCTTAAGTACCCACTGTGCCCTCAGCACTCTCCCCAAGGAGATACAGAAGCTGCAAAAAGACATGGTTTCTGCCTTCAAGATTCTAAAACTGAGAAACAAAATCTTACGTCTGAGACCACTTCCATTTTCTTGCCCTTTGTAGGTTGTTCTCCTCAAAGGACATGAAATAAGTTAAGGAAAATCTGTCCTTCTCAACTTCATGGTTGCACACGGGGAATTCCACAGCTCAACAAGAAGGTGGGAAGGGGAGAGCTGGGGAGCACCAGGAAACCATGTTGGATCTGAAGTCAAGAGCCGAGTTGGAATACTGGCTCCAATGACCAACATAACCATGGATATGGGCCTCAAATGCCTTATCCACAAAACAAGGGAGCTACACTGGGGGTCTCCCAAGGGCCTTCACAGCTCTAAACCTCTGGTTCTTTCATTTTCTGGATGCTCCTAGAGCTTCCTCTCCATTCTACAGTTGGAGGAACATGAAGAACCAGTGATAGGTACAGGTGCTCACTGGATGTCACAGTGTGTGGTTGAACATGGCACTCCAAAAGCCTTGCCAAGGGCTTTTCCCACTAGGAAATCTCAAGCACTTCAGGCTTTCAACCGAAATTTCCATTGGTTCAATTTCTATCTTTCGGTTGTGTTTTGTCAGTTAGTTCAAAAACAAATATTTGCTGGCGCCATCTTGGATGTTAGGAACATGGCCCTAGGTATTGTCAAGTCAAATTAAGAAGCCTTTTGTCATCCTTACTACAGGCACTATGCCAAGTGTGGGGGATACAAAGAAAGGCAAAAAAAAAAAAAAAAAAAAAAACCAACATGGTTCCTGCCCTTAGGGAGCTCACATTCTGAGACAGAACCCAAACAATCTACAAGCTATACACATATGCAAGAGAAAAATTGGAGATAACCAACAGAGGGAAGGCCCTCACAGCAAGATGGCTGGGGAAAGGTATCAGAAGAGAAGTATCCTGGAGTTGTGCGGGTGCGGTTGTAACAACTCCTCGGAACACTGCCTTTGGAATAGATGATCCCAATTCACACCCCCGCTCCAAGACTGAACAGTGTGGGACCCTGCATTGGTCACTTCCCACCTTTTAATTTCTTCACTTGTACAATAAGAGAACTCCATCATTGCCTTCCAGCTCCACATCTGTGATGAGTGATGGAACGCTAACTCGGGACAAACAGGCTGGTTCTGGGATGAGAAGGAACCAGGAGGTGGGAGATAGAACAGATTTAAAGGATCTGGGATTTGGGGGACGTGGGTGCCCTTGCATCGGCAAAATCAAGCACAACCCCCCTCCCCCAGCTTAATTTGTGAGTTGTCAAAGGGGAGAAGGAAGGGGAAGGAGATTAAGAAGGATTAGAAAAGCAAGAAGCAGCAGCTGTCTGACTTTCTGGTCTGTCCGAGCTTGGATGGGCTGTCTCGGCCAACAGTCACCCACCTGCCATCTCCAAGTCGCTCCCCCTGGTTTAGGAGCTATCACAGCTTGTACCTTCTTGGCTATACCCTGAGAGCCACAAGGAGGCAGCGGATATGGACTTCAGTAGAAGCAGAAGAACATGGCGGAAACGGGCCTGGTCAACTGGTAGAAGAAGGGGCAGAATGTTTTCCCCGCTTCCCAGCTGCCGACAACCAAGGAAGGCCCACAAGAGAAAAGGCGAAGGTGGGATGCTCCGGGGACGAGCCCCAGCAGCATCACTCCGGCTGGACCAGAGGGAAGAGGGGCTGGAGAAAAAAAGGCAGCCGGGGAGGAGAGGGAGGGTTCCCACGAGCACAAAGAAGAGGCGAGCCGGGAGTACGAGTCATTACACGGCCTAGAAGTGGGAGGGCCGGAGGGGAGGCCCAGGACCACCCCAGGAAGGCAAGCGGGGCCAAGGGCCACGTAAAGCTCAGCTTCTTGGAAGCCAGGCCCGTCCCATGTATCGCTTACCACAGGGTTCGTCTTATTACCACTAACCGACTCTCAGTCTGAGCCATGAGCCATGAACATGCTCAAATGCCCAGTGAATGCTTTCTTATGGAACCTTTCGGCATTTGGAGAGAAGGGACGGAGAAATATAAGCCTTCTGGGAAAGGAAGACACTTGCTGAGCTAGACAAACACAACTCCCATGCATTCACTCTACACTGTCGATCTCTTGCCATGATCAATTTGATCAAGACATAAAGAAGACTCATTTCCTTCAGTTGCTTTTTTAAAAATGAGGATCTTCCTTTCACATCTTCAATATGAACTACTGAAAAGGCAGGAGGTGACATAATGCCTCTGGGAAAATACAGAGTATTTTCTAACCTAGGATCAGATGAAAATCAAAGGAGGCTCCCCTGCGGCCTTGGTTCTTCTACAAGATTGACCCCTGGGTTCACTCCTGTCCAACTATCTTTTAAGCCCCTGCTCCCATGGATGAGACAGCCCTTCCTCCTTCTCCTCACTTGGAACTTTATAGAATATAAAACAAATATGGAAACTGTATATTGAAGGAATTAATCCATTTATTTGCCGAGACTGGACCCAATGCAATAATTCTTTGCTTCTAATAATCTGGGTTTTGGGGCCTGAAGAGAATTTAGACTCCCAGGTCTGTCTTTGGACCATCCTCTACCTTTTCTCTCTTCAGTGGCTTCCGTTCTCCATTCCCTGCCCACATCCAGGGAGAGAAGAGGAGGGGAGGGGAGGGTGAAGGAGGAAATCCCCAAGGGCTCTCTCTGCCCAGGTGAGGCGCTTCAGCCGGTAACCAACAATCACATCTCCTTCATACATCAAAGTGTTAGGTTTTGAGATGAAACCTAGAGAAAAAAGCAGGGGCTTGGGACCTAATCATTGCTCAACCAGAGTACTGCAAGATGAGCTGGAGGCTGCCCAGAGGGAGACCTCACTGCAGTGATCTCCACCAACTGCCCCAGGATTTCCCACCAAGACTAAAATGAAGTCGTTTCTGGGCCCTGCAGCTCCCCAATGGACTCTGCCACCTAAGAAGCTGCTTCTTTTACTTTTACAGAAAGCACACAAGTCAGAGATGTCTGTTTTTGCTCCTTCCCCAATGTTCTGAATAAGCAGCCAGTTTAAAGATGTGCTTTCGTCACTGTATGCATCCACCTTCCCCAGTGGATTTTCTTCCATGCAGCAGAGACCCAGGTGACACTGATAAACACCAACCAATCCACCTGGGCCATGTGGGGAAGGAGGAGTCATGCTCACCCGTTCCCCAAATGGAGGTGGAGTTCTAGGCCCAGAAAGGAGATGAGCCCCTGAGTTTCTGCGGCCCCCAAAAGATGTAGGAACAGGACAAGCAGAATCAGTGGTCCACTAAGACTGTGCTGCATGGCAACCTTTTAACTCCCACTAAAGCTTTCCCCGCCTTTGGTAACAAGCAGGAAAGCAGGTGCCCTGGGATAAAGTTACCTGTATCCAGGCTGTTCTCGCCTAAGTCTGTGGCTCTGTTTCCAGGGCTAACTCCCAGATTAGTATTTTCCAAAGGATCAGATGAAAACCCCTGTGACCTCGGTTCTTTTACAAGCCTGACCCCTAGACTCCCTCCTGCTCAAATATCTTTTAAGCCCTTGCTCCCCCAGACTAGACGGTCCTTCCTCCTCCTTCTCACCTGGAACCCTTGGGGAGCAGAAAGAGCAGAAAACTAGGTTTTAAATCCTGATCCTGACGCTTACTACTAGCACGCCTGGCGTGGGTGAGTCACCACTTTCATGGATCAGGTTCTGACTCTATAAGGAGAAAGCTGAAATAGGACCCTTCAGACACCAAATCAATGATGCTAGGATACCTGCTGGGGAAATCCATGGGCAATCAACAACATCCCTCGGATGCTGGTCTCCCGGGAGACGGGGATTAATGAATAAATGAATAAAAATATATGCATTAAGCTCCTTCCAGGTGCCAAGCCCTGTGCTGAGCATTAAGGATACATGAGGGGGAGGGGGGGGGGGAAGAGGAAGAAAAAAGATGGTCTCTTCCTTCTAGGAACTCATGTTCTAATTGAGGGAGACAGCAATAGTAGCAGGTTCTCCCACAGAGCCCAGAGATCCCAAGTATATAGCTTGCAGGCAGATGGCAAGGCCTAAGAGAGCCGGGGGTCCACAATGGCACAAACTCCTTTCTAAAGGTTTTTGTTCTTCTTTCCTGCTGCACTAGAACCTATCCAGTTTCTGAGATAACAAATTTCCCTCCTTACTCATAGCCTGGATTGAAGAAAGTCCTTTCCTTTATTTCAACAAACATACTCTCAGAGTTTAAAAAAAACAAAAAAACAACTACTCATTTTACTAGATAATGGTGGGGGGAGTTGAGAGGGGAGAAGATAAAATAAGATAAATTATTGTTACCTTCAGAAAAGCACACAGAGAGTTTGAGTTTAGTTCCAGTTAACCTTGGGCCTCGGGATCAATTCAATACAAGATGACCAAGGAACTATTATAGCAGCCCATGGACTTCCCCAATTGTAGAGCCAGAGGCTCAGACCTCTCCACAGCCTGGACATATCGTACCCCCCAGTTTGGGCTTCTGTTTCTTCATCAATAAAATGAAGGGGGGGGGGGAGAGAGTATGGACTGAAAGATCTCTTGGGTCCCACTGAGCTACAAATCTATGATCTGTTATTTCTCACTTTGTCTGTACCCAAGCATTTTTCTCAAAGGTCTATGGAAATCCCTGTGTTTTGCCTCAGTACCACCCACCCCTGCAGGATTCTACGTGAGAAGGGAACATTAAGAACATTCTCTGGCATATAAGAAACCCCGAAATGTGCTACTGGATGGAAAAGACTGAGGGAGAGCTCACTGTAAGCTTTCTAAGGGGAGAAGCTAGCTGTAACCAGACACAGACAAACCCATCAGCATCCACCAAGTTCCCACAAAGCTGACGGGGCCCTAATTAATAGCGCTTGTTGATAGTAACTATAAGGCTATCACTAAGCATCCTTTATTGGGTCTGTTTTCTCAAGAGGCTCAAAGAGAAGGAAAAGGAGGATTCCTGATGATTTGGAGCAAAAGGCTCTTGTCAATGGGATGCCATGCTTTGTATCATCAATGCGAGGGATCTGGGCCACCCAAAGCTGAAGAATGTATCTGAATCTTCCTGGAAAACTCATCTCTTCTCCCTCTCCCCTCCCCCCAATCACTAAAAAGGGCAAAATTCACAGGAATCATAAGAACTTAGTGTTTCCACTTTACTGGAATGGAGCGGATGCCCCCAGGGGTTTATCATGTCTTATAAATTAGTGGGGAGCTTAGCCCTTTCTATTATGTGGCATTTTTTTTCCCCTTAACAAAAATTCACAGGGAATGGTGAACAATCAGTATTTAATAAATGCTTGTGGATTGACTGGATTACAGATTTAGAACCAGAAATGAGCTTAGAGATCATTTTACAGAAGAGGAAGTTCAAAAAGGTTTAGTGACTGCTCCAATATCCCTCAGATTATTGCTGCAGTCATTTCTGCAGTAAACTCTCCAATCAGGAATCCAGGGCCTTCAAAGCCAAACCCAGTCCTTCCTTGCACTTTAACCAGCTTCTCTGCCATATTTTGCTGCTCCCAGTGAGCAAGAGAAACATAAAAACTGGCTAAAGAAAATGGGAAATTTTGTCCTGGAGAAGGGAGGACTATAGGAGACTCAACAGCTATCTGTTAGTATGTAAAGAGCTGTCTTGTGAAATTAGAAATTATAACTGCAAGGGCAGGCCTCAGACCTGTGGATCCAAGTTCCAGGGAGACAGATTTCAACTAAAAATTGGAGCTTTCCAAAAGAGGAATGGGCCATCTCGTGCTCAAATGGCTTCCCAGAACCGGGGCTCAGAGAATCCATGTTAAAGGTTGGGAAATAACACAGAGATGCTCTAGTCCAGTCCATTCATTTTCCCCTCACAGGGGAGGGAAATGATTACTAGTGGAGGACATCATAAAACGATTTTCACAGAGTAATGTGGGGGCTAAGCCGGGGGACTTCTATGAGCCCTTCCAATGGAACTAGACCTGAAAATATCACCAAGAAGGTTCCACTCCTAGAACATCCCTGTTTCATCCAGAGACAGGAACATACCCATGGCCAAAGAATAAAGTCAGGTGATTTGGAAACTAATCAATGACGCAGCCTCCAAAGCCTACAGCTTCCATTCCCCAAACCCCCCACTGGCAGGCAATTCTGCCTGCGGTTCAAAGCTCATCCAGGAGGCTGGGAGTGGGGGCGGGGACAAACACGTATATTCATTAATTTAATTACAAAGGTTTGGGGAGATAATGCTATTCAATGCACACACACAAGCAAACTAAAACACTAGAACATCAACCTCCAAGAAGTCAAAAGTCAAAAAGTCGGTGCTCATTAGAACTAACACTAACCTTGCCCACAGATGAATCCAATTGACCCTTCCCTAAATCATTACCCTGATCATTACCAGGGACTGTTTCTGCTCTGCCTCAAGCCTCCACATCTCAGAGCCACGGGACAGCACGATAAGTATACAGGTTTTCTCCCCCAACAGAACATTAGCAAGAGGTGTTCACACACACACACACACACACACACACACACACACACACACACACACACACACACACACACACACACACACACACACATCACTGCACACAACAAACACTTAATAAATGCTCCATGAAGGACTGGTGGACCAGTAGTTAGCTCCCACTGCAACCAATACTAAATATGGTAGGAGACGCTGGGCATCTCATAGCTACTCAATCAGCGGTACCACCTGAACGCGAACCGAGGAATTGCAGGAAGACCAGGGAAGAGGGGAAGCTGGAGGGGAAGCTGAAGGAGGAGCAGAAAGGAGGTAGATATTCTATTCATCATAGCCATCATTCCAACCACCTTCATGTTAAACTTCCAGAATGATTCTAAAGGTGGGAAAGGGCTAGAGATGACCTGGAAAAACATCATCTGCTTAGAGTTAAAGCTTTAAGAAGAGCCCAGTTTCTCTGAGAAGGAATAAAAGAATCAAACTGGAGGGATACTGAAAATAGGAAATGCAAGTGTAGCCATGAAGGATCATGGGAACTTAGATGGAAAGGGGAGAAAATGTTAATGGTTCTATTTGTTTGCTTTTTCTTTCTTGTGGTTCTCCCCCCCCCCACCCCTCCCGGTCTGATTTTTCTTGCACATGACAAATAGGGAAATAATTTTTAAAAGAACTGCACATATTTAACCTACATCCAATTACTTGCTGTCTTTGAGAGGGGGAAGGTAAAGGGAGGAACAAAAAATCTGCAACCCAAATTCTTATAAAAATGAATACTGAAAACTATCTTTACATGTATTTGGAAAAATAAAACACTATTGAGAACCAAAGGCAGGACCACAATAGAGAATTTCTCTCTTTCCTAACCCAAGCTCCATAGTCTTAAAAAGCTGAAATATTATTATGCTAGAAAACATCCCTTTTAGATTGCTCTAAAATGATAGATGCTAAGAGCTGGAAGGGGCCTTGGAGGTCCCCTGATCCAAATTCCTCACTTGACCATAAGGAGACTAAGGCCCAGAGGTGAAATGGGTTCTAAGCTAGGAAGTGGAAGGGCAGGAATCTAAAGCTACCTTTCTGACGCCAAACCAGCCTTTTAATAAAGAGCATTTCCACTGTAAATAGACTTATGAGATAGACTCTTTAGTGAAGGAAGGTTCCATCCTCCCATGAACCTCACTATGATCTCACTGACACAGTATTCATTGCAAGGACACCAATCCCAGTTCAACTAGGCCCGCATCCTTTGGGTGACCCTTATTCATGTTCCTCTCGCCTTTCTCAGGGTTGGTTCCCCTTCTGCTCCTTGACCTTGCTTCTGTGGACTTCTATGCTTATGAAGCGCCATAGCCTTCTCAAGCCTGCTATGACTATTTCCAATGGCTTTTAGAAGACCTTCAATATGATTCTTTCCAGGCTGTCAGTTGCCATGACTTGTAGCCACAAAATGGCACTGGAAGATCTCGGTGTTAAACAAAAATGGGCCACCATTCCAGGGAGAAATTCTGGGGTCATTAAAAGGACGATTGTAGACAATCCAGAAAGGAAGTCAGGGCAGCTCCAGCTCCTATTCGTGTTCATTAGGGGCCCCAATCACTGTCCATCTGCAGGGTCTGTCCAAGATGGATGCACCCATGGACAAGTTCTAAAGGGTGTCTAGCCACTGCACATTATAGTTCAAACTAGAAAAATCAAACTCGTGGCTTATACCAGATTAAAATGGAATTAGGAAATATTTAACAAAATGAATAAAAACATAATACAACACAGATGACATTAATTTGTGTTTTTCTAAGTTAATATGTCGTTCCCAGGGATCATTTCTATTTGAATTTGCCACCAATGGCCTTAACATAAAGCTTGATTAATCTGGAATCCACAGACCTTCAAGGATTCTAAGGACAGATTTCAGAGGTTCTTTTATCTTGGTTGAAAAAAAAAAAGTTTTACATTTTTATCTCTTTCTATTGTTTTCCTTTGTAATCTTGCATACATTATGCCGAAAAGGGGTCCTTAAGCTTCACCCAACAGCCAAAGAGATTCAGGACACAAAAAAAGTTCACAACCCCTATACTAGACAATAATCATCCTTCAACCACTTGATTTTTTCAGTTATCGGAAAGAAAGCCAAACTCTTGACTGATTCTAGATCTCAGTGCACCAAACCATTGGCCCAAATTCACCCAATTTCACCCTCACCCTCAGGAGGGCCTGGTGCTGGATCTTTCCCACTACACCAGCAAACACATTTCTGGCAAGCATCCGTCTCCCCATTTTATGGCTCGATTGGTACTAAGGACAAGAAGGATGTGAAACAAAGTTATTAACTCTGGGGTGAAGGCTTTCAAAGACTACTGCTCACATATGCAGGATACCTTCCTCCTTGGAGGATATGGTGCTTTACTTTATCAACTCTTTTAATTTTTTTTGAAATCAAGCAACAATGTGCTTACATTGGGACCTTGAATTGCTACATTCTCCAGTTGAGTGTACAACAGTAAAAATGGGGCTGCAGTACATGGTTTGTCTGTTCTAAAGCCTTCATTAAAGTGCCCTCAACATCTGTAGAGCTTATTCTCCTATGGAGGTGTGCCTGTCTATGTGTGTGCCCCATGCTCCAAAAGGAGTGGAAATAAAGTGAAGATGGATACTCAAAAAGCAAAGCTCAGCGACGGACTATAAAGGGCATCACCATTTAACCAATCCAAGAACTCAAGATTTGACATTCAAGGTGTGGGAGGATATGTTTTCACACAAAATCAGATATAAGTCTAATAAAGAAAAACAATAAGCTCCTGAAATTACCCCAGGCAATCCGGTTCCTGGAGAATGCTGGGTTGGAGTCGGAGAACCTAAGTTCAAATCCCAGTTCTCCACCTCTTATTACCCGCGTGACCTTGACCAAGTGCCTTTCCTGGAATTCACCTTCCTTTTTTGTAAAGACGATCTTTAGGGTCCCTCTCAGCTCTAAATGTGAGTTCTGAGCGGTGATCCGACACCTACTAGCCAACCCTTCTTCACGTTATTTGGCCTTGCTGATTATTAATTTCAACTGGAAAATGACTTTGCTTTATTTTAATGGATACCCGCCCCACCTAGAAACTTCCTATGGTTCCCTGAATTTCAAAGGAAAGAAGGAAGAAAACCATAAAGTTAAGATCCGGATAATTACTGCTAATGTGTTTTCTGGGTGTCAAAGGTCCAATTTCAATTCTGTTGAATCAATATTCCCTTGGTACCTGCTCCACAGAAGGCCCAGGACAAAGTAGCCCTGCGGACATAGAGATAACGTCTAAAAACCCCTTCATGAAGGTTCAGTAGGAGGGGAAAACCCAGGATATAACTGCTTCAGGAAGCTCTAGATAATAGGGCAAAGGACAAGATGCAAACAAAATCCTGGGAGGTTCCAGGAAGATACTCAATCTCGGAAGGGGATAAGGGAAAATCTTGCAAAACGCAGTGGGACCAGAAGGGTGGGATTCTCCTACTTGGTACTGAGGGGTACTGAAGGACATCCCCAGGGGGAAAATTTACTCTTTGCAGTCAGAAAATAGGAAAGGCCGGGTCTAAAACTACAGGGCTGACTGGAAGCAAGGGTCCCGTAGGGCCTCCCCTTTCATTGCTTTTCATCTTATCTCACACATCTCTTGATATTTTTCTCCGGGAGAATGTGCTCCCGGTGAGAAGGAATGTTTGTACACAGCAAGTGGTTAATAAATGCTCGTTAGCGGCTATCGTCCCTCTGCCTCTCGCTTAAGGGGGCAGGGACAAGACCCGAGTTCGGACCCTCTGCTCCTCATCATTTGTAACTTTCCTGGCTCTCACGGCGCTTTCATAAGCAAGAGGCCCTGGACCCTCACGATTGCCACGGGCGATCTCGGCGGTTTCACGCCTCACGGTTCCGGGAAGAGGCCCACAGACCCCGACACCCCGGGACCACTCACGCCCCAGACCCTGAGGCGCTGACCGGCCCTTCTCCCCCGGGGGGTCGGCGGGCGGGTCCGGGCCAGGCAGGAGGCGTCGGCGGCCCGCGTCGGGCCCTCCCGGCCGGAGTGACCTTGGTCGAGTCCCGCTACGGGCGGCCTCGGTGACCCGGCCTGTAGAGCCGGGGGGCGGGCGGAGGATCCCCGGCGGCGAGTCCCTCGGGGCGTGGGGGGCTGTTTCGCGGGGCGGCGGCGGGGGGGCTCGGAGCAGGGCAGCCGCTCCCCGGAGCCGGGGAAGCAGGGGAGGGGGCGCGGGGCGAGCCGGGGGGCGGGGAGGGGGAGCTGCCGTTCTGGCTGCGAGAGGCGAAGGCGCCCGCACTGGGGGAGCGGGGGGGGGGGGGGATGGAAGGGCCGGAGCGTGCAACATGCACCCAGGTAACGGGGAGGAGAGCTTCCGCGGGGCGCGCACGGCGGGGGCAGGGGAGGAGGGCCCCGCGTGCAGGAGGGAGGCCACCTGCACGGGGGCGGGGGGGCGCCTCGGGTCCGCAGGGGGCGATGCGCCACGGGCCCGGCCCGCGCGGGGAGGGGGCCCGCGCGGGGAGGGGGCCCGCGCGGGGAGGGGGCCCGCGCCGGCTTTACCTCTTCGCTGTACTCCCGCAGGACCTTCTCGATGGCGCCCGCGTCGCCCCCCCGCAAAGTGTTCAGCGCCCCCTCCGCATCCATGGCCGCAGGTGCGGGGCGCCGCGTGCTGCTCGGGCTCCGGGTCAACGCCTCGCGCCCCCTCCCTCCCTCTCGGGCCGCTCTCTCGCCCGCTCTCTCCCCCTCCCTCCCACCAGCCAGCCTCCGCCTGGCTCGGACTGACGTCACCGCTCTCACCTCTCACCCCGGTGACGTCAAAGTCCCCATGGCAACCGCCGCGCTGCGCCGCGCCCGCCCGCCGAGGGAGAAGGAGGGCGGCGTTCGCTACGGGGATTGGCTGCGCGCCGGGGGTGGAGCCCCGGGCGAGGCATCTCCCTTGGCTGGGCAGGAGCAAAACGGGTCGCGGACAGAACGCAGAAGGCGGAGTCTCCGCCTCAGCGCCTCTTCCCCGCTGTTCCGCTCTTCCTACCTGGGCCGGCAGGCCCCGAACAGTTTTTACCCGTTGCCGCGGCTTCGCTGGACTACTTCTCCCAGCATGCCGCGGGGCAGACCTGTCGCGTTCTTCCGCCTCTGCCCCGCCTCCCTATCAGCTGTTAGGGCCGAACTACATGCTGGGAGCGGTAGTCGCCTCGCTCCTCGAAGAAGCTTAGCTTTCTCTCCGCCGGGCATGCTGGGAATTGTAGTCTTGCTGGGGGCTTGGTGACCACCTGGGCAGAGGGCGGAGTCCGTGGCATCTTCGGGGTTAGAGAGGCCCGGGAAAACAGCCCCAGAAGGCTTTGGGGACCTCCTTCCCAAACCACTCCAGTCCGCACCGGGGATGGGGCTTTGAGCCAGGGGACAAGCTTCGGGCTGAACTTGTTAGGCCCGGGGTGTTATCAGGACTGATAGCAGGAACTGAGAGCTGGGCAGTACGGGCTGGTCTGAACCGGTTTCTTCCCTTTTTTTTTTTTTTTTTTTTTTTTTTTTTTTAAGCGGCTTCGTTGTCGGAGCAGAACCTTGGATTTGGGGCCCCCGCCACAACCTCTGTAAACCCTAAGGCTCTTGGGCTCCGAGCTGCCTCATCTCCTGCTGGGCCTGTTTCTTCCTTTATAAAACGGGCGAGACTGGAATAGGGGATCTCTGTGGTCGCTTTCAAACGCACCCCAGCCACCCCCTGCTCTAGAAGCTTCAGTGGCTCCCCATTATTCTAGATTAAACTACAAACCCCTGTTTCGCACTCAGAGTCCTTCCCCCCGCCGGGAATCCTGCCCCATCTTTCCAGACCCCGTAACGCGACGGAGCCACGCTGGTCCATCCCCGCTTCTCCATTCTGCGTCCAGGGCCGCCTCCCTTACCCGCCCCTGGAGTCCCCAGCTGCCTTCCAGCTTCTACATCACAATCTCCCTCAGACCTGCATGCACCTCCCTTGGGAATATCCCGGTCTCCCCGGAGAGATACTTTGTATATGCGTGTCTACTTTGTATCCACTTATTTCCGCATTTGCTCTCTCCCTCTTCCAGAGAGGTCAGAGGAGCCGGATGGGAGCTTCTCAGGAGTTATTTCGCTCCTTTGGGCTTCAGTTTCTTCTTCTGTAAAATGAGGAAACTGGACTAGAGTCCGCCCCGCCCTCCATCAAGAACCCACGATGATACCTTAGTATCATCTTAGTATCTTCTTAACAGCCAATATTGTTTTCAGTTTTCACTTTGTGCTCCCAGGGCATCTACAATATCTTAATAAAGCACTTGTTAGTAGAAATCCTCAGTCCTATAGTTTGCCCTCTCAGATAACAAGTCTCCATCGATGGACGTTTTCAAACAGAACCGTGACAGTAACTGGTTTGGGTTGTAGTCCGCATTCATTCTCCAGAGATCCATGGGCCAGGGAGTGCAAAGGGGTCTTGAGATCACAAAATCCGAGTTCTACTCTTCTACACTTTAAGTAATTTTTGTGGTCCAGACTTTTGTCAGCTGGTGGGAAATGCCCAGGGATCCACTTCTCCAAATTTACCTTCTCTTTGCATGCACAAAATTGCCAGATTCATTTTTGACACCTTTCTAGCATGGCAGGATCTACAATAGTTTTGTGCTTTACTGGCATGGCCCCGGAAGGATCCAATCGCCTCCTTGTGAAGAAAGACTTAAATGAAAGCCGCGTCAATGATAAGATTAATTTGTTCAGAACATCAAAGTTTTAAAATAAGCAGCCTCTTGAAAAACCTACTCCTTAGGAAGAAAATGGATAACTCAAGCTACATCACAAATCTATAATGCAAATGTAGAAACACTTCATATGAAATTACTCAAGAATATTACCATAATAACATAATCCAAGCCTCAGAGTTTATTGCTAAGGGACTCTCCTCATACCAAGGAAATGAATAGACTAAGACCTGACTTCTTTACTCCATCTAAATTACTCTTTGGAAAGAGCCACCTAGAGACAGTGTTCCCAGGATGTTTTCTAGAAGTAGACTGCAATTCTTGGAGTCCAATAATTGCACTTTTTAAAGAGCTTTTAAAAATGCAAAACAAATGATTAATTGTTACCTTATAAAATGACTATTCACTTAAAATTATTTTAATTTTAGTTTATAGAACAAAACAAGCATTTACATAACAGTGGGAAAAAACCAAAAGATGATTGTACCTGAAATTGAAAATCTAATATGCGCAACTTGCTATTAATTTCAAATATACAAAATTGTCATGTAAATTTCCTTTTTTAAATTTCCTTCCCCTTGTCCCTATCCTAGAGATGACTACCATTACACACACAAAAAAAGGTGTGTGTATAAATG
This sequence comes from Sarcophilus harrisii, assembly GCF_902635505.1. NCBI lineage: Eukaryota > Metazoa > Chordata > Mammalia > Dasyuromorphia > Dasyuridae > Sarcophilus > Sarcophilus harrisii. The sequence goes on from NC_045430.1 coordinate 19,383,843, forward strand.
CATATATAAAAAATTGTTCTATTTTCTATTCTATTTTAATAATCAGTTCTTTCTCTGGATGGAGATAACTTCTTTCTTCATGTGTCCTTTAGAGTTAATTTAGGCATTCACTCAAAGTGAAACAATATTGCTGTATATAATGTTCTCTTGGTTCTGTTTATTTTGTTCGTCATTATTTTGTGTTCACTTTAAAAAAGATTTATAGTATTATGGACCTAGAACTGGAAGAGATCTAAAGGTCAAGTTCCCCAACATCCTCATTTTACAAATGAGGAAATGAGGGGCCTAGAGTGAATGTCTCTACAAAATCTCTTATGTATTCCACTCTCCTTTTTTCCCCTCAGCAATCACATTGCTATTATGATGATTCATCCCTCTCACCTGGACTGCGGAAATAATCAACTATTTGGTTGATAACAACCAACATATGATAATCAACAAATAGTTGATTATTTGGTTATCTTGCCTCAAATTTTCCCCATTCCATTTTGTTCTTCATAAAGCCAATAAAATGATTTTCCTAAGTGTAGGTCATCTCCAGCAGTAACTCCTTCCTCCCATAAATTTCAGTGGCTCTCTATTGCCAGTAGTCCTGTCAGACATTTAAAGCCTTTTATAACCTGAATCCACCCTACCTTTCCAGGCTTATTATACATCATTATCATCCATAGACTTGATAGTTATTCCAAAATGACCACACTGTTCCCATATGCAGTGGAAAACGGCTCAGGCTAGAATACATTCCCTTCTCACCTCTACTTTTTGGTTTTAAGATTCAATTCAAATGTCATCTTCTACTTGAGGCTTGTCCCCACCCCAGCTGCTGATGGATCCCCCACCCTACCTATCTCATGTCTAGTGGATATGTTTTTTGTATTCATCTACATATGTATGTGCTTGTGTCTCCCCTTTTGGAATGGAAGTACCTTGAAAGCCAGGCCTTAATCACCTTGAGTTTAGTATTATCTGTTGCTCCACCTACCACAATGTCTGGCACAAAGTAGGGGTTTAATAAATGCTTGTTGATTGTTTGAAGCCAAATAGTAACAGAGAGGCTCCTCCTGGACTCTTGGGCTGATAACATTTACAAGCATTCATACTGTATCCTTCAGACCCATTTCAATGACTATTGTTTTAAATGTAAAAAGAGAGAGAAGGGAAAGGAAAGGGGGGGTTGAGATGAAGGAAAGAGGGAAGGAGGGAATGATGGGGAGAGGGAAGAGAGAGGAGAGAGACAGGCAAAGAGAGACAGAGAGGAGAGAGACACATACACAGAGGGACAAAGAGACAGGCAGAGAGACAGAAGGGAGAGAGGAAACAGGAAGGAGAGGGGAGAGACAGAAGATAAAGAGAGATACAGGGGTGGGGGAGGAGGAGAAGGAGAGAGGGAGGGAGACTGAGGGAGATCGACAGAGACACAGAGAGGCAGAGGATGTGTGTTTGTGTGTATCAGGGTGGTTCAGCTCAAGCTGGTGGCAAGCACTAAACGCCACCTGGGATTTAAATTCTTTGTAATCAAACCTAATCAGCAACTATTGTGTGAACACTCTCCAAGTGCCAGTCACTGCCCCAGTGGTAGGATGGGAAACACCAATAAGGAGGGACCAACTACACCAACTTTGGTAGGAGACACATGCTGAAGATTTCTACTGGATTGTTAAGTGACTGAGGCAATAACTCCATCTACTTCATTTTTATACACATCCCCCCACCCCCACCAATATCCATCTGTTTCTTCCTCTTTCTCCCCCTCTCTTTGTCTTTATACACATATTCATGCATTCATACATGGGTAATTACCTTAGTCAAATTGAGATCTGTTAAAGACCTTAGCTTAAAAAGGCCAAAGTCTCCCTCCCACTGCATCTGGGGCCAAGTCCAATCGTTCTGATCTATATCCTGCTATTGGACCCAGGTGGTTCTGGAGGAGAAAGTAAGGCTGGTGCCTTTGCATAGCCTTCCCTCATTCAAATCCAATTCACCTGCAAATCAAGACATCACCTTCCTGAAGTCATTGGTCCTCTTCCAGAATAAAATACAAATAACACAATACATGTACAAAACATATGTGCATACAATTATTTTATGTGTTTACTGAAATTCTTCGATTATATGCAAATGCCTCTTTTTAATCTAATTTTAAAAAATATTAAACATTAATGAAAACAACTACATTTACTAAATAATCGTTCACATTTTAACTAACGAATTCCAACATAAAATATCATGAATGAATAATAGAATGTGTTAAATGCTTGCTAGGTGGTAACCATTGGGGATGTGAATAAAAAAACAGAATGGCCTCTGCCCTCAAGGAGCTCTAACTGGGCACAAAACATTTCCAGGAGGGTGATGGGAAGATCTGGGAGTCTCAGTGGCAAGTAATGCAGTTTGGCTGAAGAACAGAAGGGGACTTGAGGCTGATGTAAGGACAGACACACTTACCGTAGTGTTATTTGCACTAACAGAACCATAGCAATCATGCTCTTAAAAACCCATACCAAGCCATTCCAATAGACTTGGGAATGGAAAAAGCCATCTGCATCCAGAGAAAGAACTATGGAGACTGAATATGGATTGAAGCATAGAATTTTCAACTTTTATTATTTGTTTTATTTTTCTTTCCTTCATTTTTTCCCTTTTTGATCGTATTTTTCTTGTACAATATGAAAAATATGGAAATATTAAAAGAATTCTACATATTTAACCTGTATCAGATTGCTTGCTGTCCTAGGGAAGGGGAAGATAAGGGAAGGAGGGAGAAAAATTTGGAACACAAAAAGGAGATTGAAAATTTTCTTTACATGTTTTTGGAAAAATAAAATGCTATTGAAAGAGAGAAAAAATTAACCATGCCAAAAACTTTGCTGAAGAGATGGCCTTTTCTTTTTCTTTTTAAATTCAAGTCTTTTATTTTCAAAATATATGCATGGATAATTTTCAACATTCACCCTTGCAAAACTTTGTGTTCCAAATTTTTTCCCTCTTGTCCCCCTATCCTTCCTCTAGATGGCAAGTAATCCAATATAAATTAAACATGTGCAATTCTTCTATACATATTTCCACAGTTATCCTGCTGCACAAGAAAAATCAGATCAAAAAGGAAAAAAAAATGAGAAAGCAAACAAAATGCAAGCAAACAACAACAAAAAAGGTGAAAATACTATGTTGTGATCCACACTCAGTTCCCACAGCTCTCTTTCTTAAATGTAGATGGCTCTTTTCATCACAAGACCATTGGAACTGGCCTGAATCACCTCACTTTTGCAAAGAGCCACATCCATCATGAGCGATCATTGTTTAATCTTCTTGTTGCCGTGTACCATGATCTCCTGGTTCTGCTCACTTTGCTCAGCATCACTTCATGTCAGTCTCTCCAGGCCTTTCTGAAATCATACTGCTGAACGTTTCTTATAGAACAATAATAGTCTGGCAGCTCCAGACTATGGTGGTGACTAGAAACGCTAGAGGGCCTTTAGCATTGGTGCTCTTGGCTTCTGAGTCCCAGGCCAGGGTCTCAGGTATACCCTCTGAGATTTCTTGCTGGTGGAAGGTATTGTGGGCAGTGACAGTAATGGTGGTTAAGGTTTATTTTCTCTTGGAGTTACTTTCACCAGCCCCAACAACATCTTCAGCCTGACAACAGACTGATGTAAGTACAGACACAGTCATTTTAGTGTTATTTGCACTCACAGAACCACAGGAATCATGCTCTTATAAACTCATACCAAGCAATTCCAATAGGCTTGGGATGGAAAAAGTCATCTGCATCCAGAGAGAGAGTTATGGAGACTGAATATGGGTCAAAGCATAGAATTTTCACCTTTTGATGTTATTTCCATGGGGGCCTTTCTTGGCTCTGCTAGCTTCTTTCTATTGGAGGAGGAAAGAGTTCTCAGGAAGCAAAACTGGAGCAAACCAGAAGCTATTGAGACTGCTTGATGCTCATCTTTCTCTTCAGTCTCTTGACCTGGCTGTGTAGACCTTCCCTTTCCCAGGTCCAGAGGCTCCAGAACAGATAGGAGCAGCCTGATGTTCCTGAGGATTATGGGTAAGTACTCTGGGAAGAATGGGCATAGTGTGTGTGTGTGTGTGTGTGTGTGTGTGTGTGTGCTTGGGGCCCAACCAGGGAACATAAGAAGTGGGACAGGGAGAGGAGAGAGGGTCTTTAGCACATGACAAAAGGGCCTCAGTTTCTCCCAGTTGATCAGATGGAGAAGTACTAGCCCTTACACTATTATGTATAATTGCAAAAACTTAGAAGCAACCTAAATTTCCAACAATAGGAAAATGGCTAAATGGTTACAGTAATGGGTAAGCTACTGGCACTCACCTATCCCTGCCCCTTTGAAACTTCATTGTGAGTGGTATTGGGGGTGAATGGGTTCTGAATGTTTGGGACTATGCCCTCACCTCTCCCCCAGCACTTTCTAAATGAGCTTCACATAAAAAACACCCATGTCCAGTCATGTCCAGCCCACATTTTCCCTCTTCCTAGAAGCCCAGTACTCCTTCACTGACCAATGTTTGGTTAAAGTCATGAGGCTGCAACAAAGAGCAGTGATCTTTCCAGCCAGAGAGAACCTGTTAGAAAAGGGATTTCATTGGAATAAAGGTGCTGCCCACTGCTCCCTCCTATGGACTCTTTTTCTACCTGCTAATAAAAAAAAATCTTCAAGTGATCTAATTATTCTCTCTGTTTCTGTCTTTCTGTCTGTCTCTATCTCGCTGTGTGTGTCTCTTTCTCTCTATCTCTCTCTGTCTGTGTGTGTGTGTGTGTGTCTGTATCTGTCCCTGCCTCTTTCTCTCTGTCTCTTTCTCTCTCTCTCTCTCTCACACACAATAAATGTATATCTATAGAAAGTGACTGATAGAGATAAGAGACAAAGAGGCAGAGAGCATTTTGCTATTATATCATATTATATTACCTTATATTTATTATATCATATATTCTATTCTATTTTATTGCTATTCTTTTGTTCCTTTTCTGTATGAATGATGGTTGAATTTCATTCTTAAATAAGAAATTTGTTTGTAGCATTCTCTGGGCAGTGATAAATGAGCCCAAGAAAGGTAGTTTAAGGCAGTTATTTCAGAAAGTTGTCCAATTCCAGACCTGGAGGAGGAGAGTGTAGCGTGTTCAGCATGGAAATGGACTCTCTCCAGCAAACGACATTTCCCTGAATTTCTACATGTCTTTAAGTTCCTCATTTGTTTCTGTCAAGGGTGATTCTTGGGAGGTGTGAGGCAATTGGGGTTAAATGACTTATCCAGGCTCACACAGTTAGTAAATGTCAAGTATATGAAGCTGGATTCAAATTCAAGTCCTCCTGAATCAAGGGCTCGTGCGCTATCCACTATAGCACCACCTAGGTAACCCAGTCAAGGATGATTTTGAAGTGGAAAAATAGCCTAGAAGAGTAGGACGGAGGGGAGAGGTAAAGAGGAAGACTTCAGGTAGCATAAAGGGAAGAATACCAGACTTGGAGGAAGAAAGACCTGGGTGTGAATCCTGCCTCAGATGCTTTATACCTATGTGATCCTGAGTGGGTTATCTATCTCCATGAGCCTCAGTTTTCTCGTCTGTAAAATGAAGACACTGGATTTGCGCACCTCTTGAAATCCCTTTCTGTTCTAAATCTGTGATCCTAAGATTGGGGATGGGGTGAATAATACCATGTGAGTCAAGTCTATGTCTCCAGGGTGTCTGGTTCAAGTCAGAGCCAGGACCTTTGGGGCAGGAGGCATATGAGTCAAAGATTTTTCCATTTGGCTTTAATAAGTTTCAATTCTGTCAAAAGAAATCTTGCATTTTGGCACTTGCTTCTACAGAGGTTCACTTTATCCTAGTATTCTTTGGACCTCATTCTCATTCTCATGGGCACAGCTTGGCAGCTCCCTCAGGATTTGTTTTACCAACCCCCCACAGGGCAGCCTTTCTTTTTCATTGGAGGAATGTCCTAAAATCAAAGAGTCATCCAGGGAGTTTAAGCTCCTTTTCTTACAACTGAGGAAATCAAGACCCAGAGAGAGGATCATTGTTCATGGATCACAGTACCAATGTGGATTCTAAACTTTTATGACTTCCGTTACTATCTATATACTCAGAGTCAGAACCCACTTATCATTCGTGTAATCCTCATATCACTAGGGCCCTACATTCATTTTGAAGAACTTTTAGAGTCCTCTGGTTTACTTTTCCCCTTCCCCCAAACAATCCAGGAACATTATCATTTGACTTCACCCAGTGGATTGTCAACAAATCCCCTTGTAAGCACAAGAGACACAAAGATTAGCAGATGAACAGGTTTGTTTATAGATCAAACAGGGCTCACAATATTGCTTATGGAAAATAACCATAATTCCCTTGTGAATGTCCTCCCCAGAGGCTTGCTTAAAGCCTTGATCAATTGTAGTCATTCTCTTAGAAGGTTCCCATCAGGCACTACCTCTTGTGTAGCTTCTTAGTACATGTCTCTGATTGAGGCCCTCAAGGTTATTCCTTGTTGATGTCCTCAGGTTCACTTGCTCTAAATCTTTGCTTGGTACTGGACCTACATGTTCCTATATCCTATAGTTCTCAGCTCTGAGTACCTGGAAGTATCACCATTATCTTCTCTGTCCTGATACAGTTTGTCCATTGTCCTAAGTGGCATTTGATTGGTCCATAATTCTCCAGTAGATGGCATTAGTCTTCCTCTACCCCTTGTGGTCAGAAGCATCCCAGACAGAAGTCATTAAAAAAAAAAAAAAATCAGAGTTCCCTTTTCCTGATGGTTTCCTTGCAAACAGCTTTGAACATAGGACTGTAAGGGGCCTGGCTCCTAATTTTTCCTTTTGCTTTGGTTCTGCTAATCTCTGATCCCAGGGGAATATGCCTTTTAGATACCCATCAGACCTTCCAAGTAGATTTCCATCTCTGGTATCAGAGATACACCCTTAGTGTAGTCAGCTTCCGGCCTACTTCACTATCTTTTCCAGGTCAAGATATTAGCAAATCTTCTAATTCAGTATGTTTCCTGGTTGTCCCTTCTGGGCATCAAGATTTACTGGAATAAATCAGCAATTGATTCACATGAATCTAGGGTATCTCCCTTACCATTCAGGGAAAGGGAGGGATTGTGAGAAGCTAAGAAGCTCCCCAGCATGGTCACATAGACAAGGGGGAAAATAATTGTAAAATAAGACCATAGTCTCATTAGCTCTTTAAGTGTTTAAAATAATGAAGGGAAGAAAAAACTGGGGAGCCTTAATTCTGTCATAAAGACTCATGTTTTTCCCTTAACAGCTACCAAGTTCTCACTCTCCTCTGTCCAAGTCTTCCTTTCCACCCATATCACCAACAACACAATCTGACAACTATTAAGTGGAATGCAATTGAAGAGGAGCTTCGAGAGAAGAGGTGCTCAGTGAGCAAAGCACAAGAGGTGCTTAGGAAAAAATATAAGCCCTGGGGACCTCAGCCAAGCTGCCTGTTTTAAAGTGAAAGCAAAGAACTGGAGCAGAGGAGACAGATTAGAGGGGCAGAACAATTCAAGAAAATCCATGATGGAAGGAAGAATAGAGTAAAATGCACATGGGAAGATGAAGGAAGTTGAAAAACAAATGAAACAGTTTTATTGGTTCTAGAAAAGGAGAAAGAGTCTTCAGGGAGGAAGCTTCTTAAAAAAGCAATGTGTTTGTGTGTGTGTGTGTGTGTGTGCACACACATGAATTTATACACAAGAATATATATATACATGTACATATATACCTATATAATCACACCTATATATGTGTATCTATTCACCTTTTATGCATCTATTTATCCTCCTAGCCATCTATCTATTTATCTATTTATCCTTTTATCCATCTATCTATCTACATACATACCTATATGCCTAAAAATACCTACATATGTACATATCAATGTTTCTGTGCAAGTATACATCTAGAAATGTTCATATCAATACACATATTTATGTATGAATATACAGATGTCAAAAAAGTTAAATGAATAACTGAGTCAAAAGGATTTCTTTATGAATGGAGCAAGGTCCATGATGGCAATTCAGGATCAAGCCACCAGAAGTAACAAGTTATCGTTAAGGACTTTGGACTTGGAGATTGAGCTTGATTAATGAAGGAAAAGTATGAAATGAGCTATATATGACACTTTAGGCAAGATAGAAAAAAAAAAAAAACTTTTACTTACCCAATACTTAGATAACCACAATCTGGTGGCTAAAAGCTACAACACTATAAATATAGACATCAAAATATCCTGGAGAATTCAATCAATAAGTTCTATTGAACTAGAGAATTATCATAATCCAAATTATTGCATTTGATCTACAAACTGATTTAGATAGTATTTTTTTTTATTATTATTTTAGCCCAATCCTGAACACTGGATTCTCTTCCAAAATTTATCTTCCTTTATTTTTTTATTTTATTTTTTTTGCTGAGGCAATTGGGATTAAGTGACTTGCCCAGGGTCATACAATTAGGAAGTGTTAAGTGTCTGAGGTTAGATTTGAACTCAGGTCCTCCTGACTTCAGAACTAGTGCTCTATCCACTGTGCCACCTAACTGCCCCATCTTCCTTTATTTTTGTAAAGATTTATTAGTAGACCAATCAAGATGCCAAAAAATTATTTTGTAGAGTGGGGAAAATAATAACAAAATCTGAAGAAAAAAAAGATTAAGAATAACAAGGGAATCAATGAAAAAAATGCAAAGAAAGGTGGCTTAGACATATCAGACCTAAAACTATATTACAAAAATGTAATCATCAAAACCATTTGGTACTGGCTAAGAAATGGAGTCATAAATCAATGGAATAGTTAGGCACACAAGACAGAATAGTCGATGACTATAATAATCTATTGTTGATAAAACAGTTTGACTCCAGCTTTTGGGATAAGAACTCACTATTTGGCAAAAATTGCTGGGAAAACTGGAAAATTGTATGGCAGAAACTAGGCATTGACTAATATCTCACACCCTATATGAAGATCAGATCAATACAGGTTCATGATCTAGACATAAAAAGGATTTTATTATAAGCAAATTAGGAGAGCAAGGAATTGTCTACTTGGCAGGTCTTTGGAGAAGGGAGGAATTCATGACCAAAGAAGAAATAGAGAACATCATGAAAAACAAAATGGATAATTTTGATTACGTTAAATTAAAAAGGTTTTGCACAAAGCCAATGCAGCCATGATTAGAAGGGAAGCAGAAATCTGGGAAACAATTTTTACAGGGAGTGTCTCTGATAAAGGCTTTATTTCTAGAATATATAGAAAACTGAGTCAAATTTATAAGAATACAAATTATTCCTCAATTGATAATTGGTCAAAGGATGTGAACAGACAATTTTCAGGTGAAGAAATTAAAGCCATTTACAGTCACATAAAATGCTTAAATCACTATTAATTAGAAAAATGAAAATTAAAACAACTCTGAGGTACCACCTCACACCTATCATACTGGCTTAGATGACAAGAAAAGACAGTGATAAACACTGGAGGGGATGTGGTAAAACTGGGACACTAATGCATTGTTGGTGGAATTGTGAACTGATGCAACCATTCCAGAGAGCAATTCTATAATTAAAGGGCTATCAAACTGTGCAGAGTCTTTGATCCAGCAGTACCACTACTGGATCTGTATCTGAAAGAATGATTAATAGTTATAGCTATTTACTTTCTCTGTGTGTATTTTTTTGGTAAGTGAACTCCCAGATAGCTTAAACATTCTGTAAAAATTTTGAATGAAATTTCTTTGTCTATATCTGTTGGGTTAAACAGATAGAGACAAATGAATGTTTGGTTTTATTGGGTTTTATTGGTCATGTACAGAAAGACTGCTGATTTTGTGAGCTTAATAGCTCCCCACTTGCCTGAAGTTTTTAGTTGTTTCAACTGATATTTAATTCAGTCTCTATGATTCTCTAAGTGAACCATCTCCTCTTATTTGAATATGATTTTCTTGATTGCAGAGACTGTCTTGTCTTGTTTGTTTGTTTTTTTCTCTTACCTCCACTGCCAACATTTTGTTTTGTATATAATAGGTCAGAAAGTCAAACCAAGCATTTATTGCACACTTATTATGTGTCAGACTTTATGCTGAGTATTGGGAGTTTTGCACTTTTTTGCAAGTTATATTCAGAATGGATGGATATTAATATCAGAGAGAAGACATTGGGAGTTGAAGTGGGGTGGGAAATCCTCCTGTAGAAAGTAAGATTTGAGCTGAGTCTTGAAATATCGAAAGAAGGTAAGAGGGAGGGAGAGGAGAGAACACTCCAGCTATGAGGAATGCCTTGGAAAAAGGCACAGATTGGGAGATGATTGAATCACTGAGTGTGTGGAGAGGAGTAAAATATAAAAATGTTGGAAAGATGAGAAGGGGCCAGCAGTGAAGGGCTTCAAATGCCCAGACAAGGACTTTGTATTTGATCCTATTAGTAACAGGGAGCAACTGAAGTTTGTAGAGTATGGTCAGAACTTCATTCTAGGAAAATCACGTTGGCAAACAATTCTCATATGCTTGGAGTGAAAAGAAACTTGGAGTAGAGAAATCAGTTATCAATAATGCAACAAAAATCTGTTAAGACTGGACTAGGCGATGGCCATGTGAGTGGAAAGAAGGGAGTGTTTAAGATAGTATGAAGACAGAAGTAACAAGATTGGTTATGTGTGTGTTGTGAGTACAAATGAGGGAGCAGAGTTGCAAGCCTGAGTGAGACTGGGGAAATGATGGTATTAGGAATATTATGAAGAAGGAAGGTTTGGGGGAAAGATAATGAGTTCTGTTTTGGACGTGTGTTTGAGATGCCTGAAGAACATTCGGTTCAAGATGTCCAAAAGGCAGATGGTGATATGAGTCTGGAGCTCAAGAGGGATCTTTAGGCTGAATAAATAGACTTGGTAATCAAATGCATACAAATAATCAGGGGACACGATGAAACAGTCACACAAGGAAGTATAAAGAGAGAAGAGAAAATAATCTAGGTCAGAGCTTTGGAAGAATTGGGGGGGATTGTGATGCATATTTAGTGGGCACAACATGGATGAAGATCCAGCAAAAGAGATTGAGAAGTTGTGGTCAGACAAATGGGAGAACCAGGAGAGAACGATGTCAGGAAGGGTAACCAGGAAGGGATGATTCTCAGCTACATCAAAGGTTTCACAGAGATCAAGAGGAATGAGGACTGATAAGCCATTATATTTGGCATTTAAGAGATAATGGTATAAAAATTATAAAATTTATATACATAACTATATATAATATGTATATTATACATATGCACATACATATATACACATATGTGTGTATACACCACATATACATATATATATATATATACACATATATTCACCAGTAACTTTAGAAAAGGCAGTATCAATAGAAATGATTGGAAACCAGATTGCAGATCATTTAGAAGGAAATGAGAGGGGCAGCTAGATCGCACAGTGGATAGAGCACCAGTCCTGAAGTCAGGAGGACATGAATTCAAATTTGACCTCAGACACAACATTTCCCAGATGTGTGACCCTGGGCAAGTCACTTAACCCCAACTGCAAAAAAATAAAAAGAAGGAAATGAGAGAGGATGAAGTACAAATAACCAGTATAATGTTCTCAAGGAGTTTAGAAGAGAAAGGGAAGAGAGATATGGGATAGTGGTTATTGTTAATAAATGAGTCAAGTGAAGCTGGTTTTTTATTTTGCTTTTTAAAAAAAAATTAAAAAGTAAAAAAAATTTTTTTAATTAAAATTAATTAATTAATTTAAAAAAAAATTCTTAAGCTAAGAAAGAAAGGTAGGGAAAGAAGGATGAATGTTGAGTTTTGGCTTCAGTCTGCCTGAATTTTCCTTAGGTCAGGGAAAAGAGTGAGATGGAATATTAAACAGATCTTTGATTAAGTTCTCTGTTGACCAGCTTAGGTCCATCAGATAGAAGTTGATGACGAGGACATCAGGGTAATCCCATTACAATCTGACCCAGTTGTCCTTGAGTGACAATCCATTAAGTATATCAATCATTGGGAGCAAGCACCCCCCCCCCCCAATTGATTCTCAATCCACTGTTTTCTCTATTTGATAAAAGTCATTGCATTTAGATCTTGGAGGTGCTTTGGGGTTGCCTTATTCAATCCCCCCATTTTATAGAGGAGGAAACCAAAGCTCAGGGAAATGATTACTTTCTTGGGTTATTTAGGTTATAAAGAAAAGAGCCAAGATTCTAACCAAGGACCCCAATCCAGGACTTGTTCCCACAGATGTGCCATGTGGGTGAGTCATCCTAGCTGGAATTCTTCATGTTTCCATTAGGTTGTGAGTTCTTTAAGGAAAAGGATCATCTTTTTACCTTTCCTTGTACCACCATGCTTAGGAGAGTATGACAAACAGTAGGTGTTTAATAAATGCTTATTGACTGTCTGGTAGGGACCTTTTTAGCAGTAGTTCCTGACTTGTTTGTAGCACAGAGTATATCTTACTGACAGAACACCAGCTCTTTTAATGAGTGATTGATCCTGAACCCAATGTCCTGAACCCAATGTTTGCCATTTATATTGACCATCATATAACTGTATCTAATATCTAATTTATAGTGTATCTAACATAATTTTATCTAACCATCAGAGGGACAGAGGGTAGATGCATGAGATTACTCTGCTATCAGTCACCAACTCTCCCTACATACACTACCCTTGTTTCAAAGTAAAAAAACTTTCCATTATTGGTGGCAAATCTTGGCTGCTTCCACTACTCTGATGGCCATTGACTTCCAACATGGCGCTAAGGTTGGAGAGGAGGTCTTCATTTCTTAGCTAGCAAAGACTTGATTTTCCCCTTCGGGCAGTGCTGGAATGACTTCGTCCCATCCTTTGTGTCCACCATCTTGGTAAAATCGATTGATATGGAGATCTTCCCTTTTAAACACATTAAATCAAACTGATTGCAGGACCAGTAGCAGTCAGCTAAACCTCTGTGGATAAGTGAATATCCTCATTCTCAGGATTCTCATGTTTACGACATTAATTCTGGATTAGCGAGAGGATGACTTTTTCCCTGACTGGAATAAAGGGCTACCTTGGGGATTCTTGAAAGTTATGATAGTACTGCCAACCAAATTGGGAATTCTTGGAGTTCAGATGTTCAGCCTAATGGCCAACCTAATTGGCCAACTTAGCTTCAGGACCAGAAATTTGGTCCCTGAGTGATGAGTTTTCTTTTCACCATAGCAACTCATGAAAACTGTTCACTGTAGCATGGCAGGGATTATCTGCTATGCTGGTGGGAAGATGACCCCCCAAAATGAAACTTTAAAAATAGAAATATCAAAATGCCCTGCTGTCTTCCATCAGGACTGGGCCAAATATAGATTCTAGAGTTTCTTGATTTAAAACAAAGTTTTAGAAGTGGAATCTCTTTTGAAACCATATATTGCAAATGTTTCTAAGCCTGATTGCTAGTGAGGAATGAATTCCAGGGTAATTTATTAAAATAAGAATTTAAAAGAAATTCTCTTACCTCATCATCCACAATTATATAGTTAAATATTTTTAAGTGAGCCCAATGACAGACATTTTAATGTACTTTAAAATTGATTTTAAAAATAATTAAAAATTCTAATTAAAATTAAAAGCCTTAAAAAAGTTTTATGTTAATATCACTTGTGATGCAAATGTTTGGCACACAACAGACACTTAATAAATGCTTGTTCTTCTATGCAAAAAAAATATCACTTGTGATGTATTTCAGAATTCATGTTCCTTCTACCTAGGTTCCAGAGTTATTATAAAGCTAAAATGAGATAATATTTGTGAATGAAATGAAACAATAAATGCTTGTTTCCTTTCCTTCTAGGAAATGATTTTTAAAATTTTCAATAGTATTTAATTTTCCCAAATACACATAGTTTTCCACATTCGTTTTTGTAAGATTTTGTGTTAGGAAGTGATTTTTTTTTGACAGTTTTGAGTTGTTGCTCCAGATCAAAGGTTCTGAATCCTGCAATTTTTGGCAAACCACTTAATCATTTGGCTTCTGTGATTTCCCATATTCCCTCCCCAAATCTCAATCCACACTCAATAATTGATGAACTGGAGATTATAGAATTCACAGAGACCATCTAATACAACCCTCTCATTTTACAAATAGGGAAACTGAGGCCAGCAAGGTTAAGGACTTACTTGTCAGGTTATATGTCAGAGTCAGGCCTGACTTTGAGGCCAGCTTTCTACCATTGCTTATTAAAATGCAAAACAGAATTCTGTTCTTCTGAACCTTATGAGTATTTTAAAACTGAATTTTTAAAATACTTCTCAATTATTTTAATTTTTAAAATTAGTGGTTTTTAGAAACTGCCCGATAATATATCTGTTCCTTGACTATAAGACAAAATCTACTAAATACAGAGGAACCTCATTATGAAGCCCTGGTGTTGCATAATGAGCTTAACAAGTGTCTAATAGGTCAACAATATCATGTCAGGTTTTTTTGTGTGTCTAGCGGATAATGTTTCAGGGGACATCCCGGGATAGGTGCCAGCGCCAAATCTTTGTAGTAATTAGTGTAGCAACCCCCTGTGCCCTAGCAATGCTCTGAGATCTCGACAAAACAGAAGCATTTCTGGATGACTTTATCTCGTTCTCTCTGGCCCCAATCTGAACTGCTCCAGCTGAAGGGCCATCCAGATTGTGGCCAAAAACCAGTTTATGCTTCATGAAGTGGAACAATGAAGAAGTTCTTGACCCTCAGGGATTCTTTTTATTTGAGTGTGAAACCCTAGATATCTTCCACAAATAAAATCATTGCCTAGGATTTTAGTCTCACACACACACACACACACACACACACTCATGAGTGTCACACTGAGTGGTGCTATCAAAGATTTTATTTACACAACAGTTGCTACAACAGCCAGTCATATTTCCATTTATGTGTTTCTTACCCATAGGGTAATAGGTCCACCACAATGGTTCGGTGCATTTTATAATACAGAAGGAAAACCTATGTTAATAACCACTAACAAAGCTCACAGATTACTACCAACTGGACAAAAAAGAAATGTCTATGGAAAGTTCTCCCAGGAATATGATATGCTTTGTTTCCACACATACACAATACAGTAGGGGCTCAAAGGCACATCTTTGAAAAAAATTTTCCTATCAAAGTGTCGGAAAGTATTATAGTCTCGTGAAGGAACAAGGAGAACCTTTGTCACCCCTGGTGGTTGGCCAGGCTGAGTTGGCTTTATTTCTTTTGCAACAGGAACCTGGCATAGCCTGAGTGTGACATTCAAAGCCAAACATTCACCATCTCCAAAAACATCCAAGATCCCTCTTCTTCCCTTCTTTCCCTGACTGACAATAGCAGTTGTGCAAACTTGGGACCAACACATGTAGAAGAATCTCCTTCAACTTAAGGCAGGACAGAGCAGCTTTCTCTCTCTCTCTCTCTCTCTCTCTCTCTCTCCCTCTTTCTTTCTCTCTCTCTCTCCATCTTCTCTTTCTGCCGTGTGCAAACCCTCCCCTCCCCATCCCATTCCCCCACAAATAAGACAATGCTTACAATGAAAGATAATGCAGGTGCTATTACAAATAATGGTGTTTAGGAGAATATGAAGGTTCCAAATCATGCAGTTCCATCCAGGTGCAGCAGAAGGGAGGACATCACGGGACTCTGCAGAACACCTGTCTCTCAAGTGCTCACTGGATAAGTAAAATGAAAGATGAATATAGAGGCTTCTCTTCTCAGTGAACTGAGCATCCGCCAAATAAAAGAAGACTCCATTCCGTCTCCAGCATCCATCTCTCAAGACTAAAGAGTGTTTGTTGTCCACATGGAAGGGAGTGGCTTTATTGGGCTAGGTACCACACAAGACACAGTCTTGGGACAGAGGGAGAAGGCAGGGATTCGCTTCCTGAAGACAGTGCTCTATAGAAATAGTCCAAGCTGGCTGCCCTACAGGAGCCTCCTCCTGCCATGCTGGAGTTTAGTGAGTCCTGTTTCTGAACTAAGATTTACTCATCAACAGTTCTAACCCAGCTTCAGGTTTATTAGGAAAGCAGACATCTAGGTATAGTCCCATGAGTTCTAAAAGGTGAAGAGATCAAGTCTTCTGGTGTTGGTTGTTGGAGTTTTAATTATTATTATTAATTATTATTATTAATATTAAATATGGGTTCATACTATACCAGTCATTTTCATTTTGCCCAGCCTGTTGAAGCTTCTCCGTTGATATAGGCAAAACCAGGAAAGTGTTGCATGTGCTCGTACTCGGAATTCCTGCGGGTGGTCAGGGGGGTGTACATGTCACTAGAGCTTCCGTATCTTGTGGAATGCACTGGCGGGCTTGGGTAGCATGTGTTGGCAGAGGGTACTTCTGGCCATCGAGGAGTGACTGGCGTGGGGTGTAGTCTGGGAGCACTGCTCATCAAACAAGGCTCCATCCGGGAGGTGGGGCTGTTGAAAGGGTACTTGGTAGGGTAGAAGAAAGAAATTCGAGAAGGTTAATCATAAGTTGTGCATTAATACCCATGTTAGTCATATTCACAGTCTGTTTCAGATTTGATTATTTTAGGATGTCGCAGTGAGGAAATCAATGCTCTTTAAAAGATACCGGAGAAAACCATTAGCCATAGGCGGAGAAATATTCACAGTCTGAGAAATCCCAGTGATTTGGGTCCTCCTAAGGAACAAAGCCCCGTTCCCTTCTCCTAGCCTGATATATTTGGAGTCCAGCCTAAAAAGAAGAAGGAAAACTGCTTTGGACCTCAAGGAAGGTACATGGATAAGGTGACTTTCATCAATTATGGAACTGATCATATTCCACTCATTCCCAAGAACAAGACTTCCAAATAAAATACAATGAGTCTCTTTACAAAAGCTTAAAAAAAATAGCTATTATATGAACTGGGGTTGCAAGAAACTATTTAAGAGTCTGACTATCAATGGCACAGAAGCTATTACTGATGGTTTTTGCTAGAGATGGTTCACACTTTGTATTAAAGCAATGGCAGTCCTTGGCGTCCAGCAAATGTTAGGGTCTGATGTTAGGATGAAGGAAGAAGAGTATTCCAGAGAAAAGAGGGAGATGATGGGGCTGGGATAAGCCAATCATGGGGGCTTTGTGAAGGTTGGAGGTATAGGTAAAATGGCCCCAAAGAGAGAAGGTTCCTGGGAGGGAGTTGTTTGAACAATAATAGACGCTGTGGAGCTATGTTCCCATTCATTCTCCTCTGCTGCCACAACAGCTATGCAAATAAGCCCTTTTTTAGCTTTAGCAGAGGAGAGAAGAGGGAGGAAGTGTAGGATCCCCTTGAAGACTCTTGTGCCAGTTGGTACAATGATAAGCCTTGCTGTGCTAAGGGCCACCCCAACATGGAGGCGAGCCAATCATACGGTGGTAGAGAGAAGGCAGGGAGTAAAGGAAAGTGCTTGTGCACGGAGTCTTCTGCTCTCCATCTGTCTTTCCTGACAGTTGGAAAATAGGGGCCAGAGAGATTAGGTAGGGGTCTACCTCCTGGAGGGGAGACAGACAGGCTGAAGCCTGGACAGCGGGGAGGAAAGGAAGAATGACAACAATGGCTTATCCTTCCAAGTCTTTCCCCTGCGAGTGGGGCCCAAGGTTGGAGAAAACCTGGAAAGCAGAGAGGAGAGGGTTAGGGCCAAAGATGGCGGATGGAAAACTGGCCACTTGTGGCTCCACCTTGAAAGGAGGAACTCAGTCGAGGGAATGGATCCCCAAATGGGGCTAAGCCCACCTGACCCAGCAACCATGCTGTCAAGTGAACAGCTGGGTAGGAGGGAGGGCGTAGGTGGTGACTGGGAGCACCAGGGAGAGAGAATCAGGGCTGTTGCCAAGGAGACTGGAAAAGAGCAAACCCATCTTTTGGGTCTCTTCAGCAGATCTTTAACCCTGGGAGACGACTGATCTCTTTTCCCTTCTGCTCTATGCAGTGACAGCATTATTAATGTGTTGTGGCTTTTAGGGAGCTGCAGGAGACCCTAAGAAGGCAGGCTGGTAAATCTCCCTGACTTAAATGGTAGTCTCCTAGCCAGGGAGCCTAACTGGGGCAGCCTTTGCAGGGTAGACCTTGCTTTTGGGAAACTAAACCCCAAACAAGAAAGTGAGAAATTGGGCTGGGGGTGATTATTCATGTTATGGCTGTGTGCTTCACTTTGCAAAGAGGATCTTCCACCGACCCTTGCTTGCTGTTCTTCCCAAGTCTATGTCTACCTCCTAGTCTTTTGGAAAGCATCCCCTGCACAACTAAAACCAGGCAAATGGAAGCTGATGCTCCACTTGGCTAGGAGACAATGATGTTAGTACCAAAAATGCTTTCTGTCCCCCACGACCAAAACATGGATAGAGCAAAGTGCCCCCATTCTGCATTTTTAATGGATGGGAGCACAGGAGGTGTACCTCCTTCATGAAGTCATTTCATCAGCCCACATTGCTACCCTACACAGCCTCAGAGCCTGGACTGGGGGGTTCTCCTTATCCAGTTGGTCCATCTCTTATGAACTGGAGAGTCTTGGGAATTCTACCAGGACAATGGGTGCTCATTCATCCTCCCACTTTGGTAACTCGGTGAAATTGGAATTTCACCCTACCCTTGAGGTAGATTGCAAATATCTTTACAAATCCATAGATGCGGTGGCCAAAATGTTCATTTCCGAAAGCAATTCTAATTTGTTTAATTCAATAAGCATTTATTAAAGTGTCTACCATGATTTAGATACTGTGTCATACATTGCGTGAACAACAAAGACCAAAAAAAATCATCTTCCCCTGTCCTCAAGGAGTTTACATTCTACCAGTAAACTTGATAATGAAATTCTGAATTTAGCCAGGCTGGTTCAGATGGCAGACATCCCCTGTACTCACAGTATTCTGGCTCAGTGGGTATCACAGGCCAGATCATCCTCAGTCATTCAGTACCAGGAGAGGAAGGGGAGGAGAAGATCTAACTTTAGAAATAGCAGAGTTCAACCCCTTAAAAAGCCCAGAGAGGTTAGGTTATGTCCAATGGAAGTTCTTGACCAATGCTTGTGGTTGATCCCTTGCCTATAATAACATAAGGACCAGAGCCAGCATTCACCAAGCTTCCCACTGAGCTGCTATTTCTCACTGAGAATATACCTGGTTGTAATGTTAAATGACATCTGATGCACTAGAAGCTTTGCCAGAGCGTCCCTTCTACTGACATTGCCTTGGAGGTCTGAGGACCACTGACTCAGCTTGGTGACTTGTTGATTTGACCTTTGCCTCTACCCAGAATACCTAGCACCTTCAAGTCTCAGCACAACTCACACCTTGTTCAGGAAGCCTTTCTTTTCCTGTCCCCATCACGGCTAAAGCCTTCTCCTCCAACATGACCTTATATCTACTCTATAAGTATTTCTATATGATGTCTTCCCTATTAGAATGTAAGCTCCTTGAGGGCAGGGACGAGCTTTTGCTCCGTATTTGTATTTATAGCACCATTTTGGTGCATAATGAGAAAATGCTCATGGATTAACTAACTGATGACATGTTATCAGAATAGATTTACTGCTCACCACCAGATGGAGCATTTTCTTTCAAGGGACCATGGCACAAAAATTTGCGGGACTTGTCCTGGACCAAGTATCCCATATGCAGCTGTGCCCACGGTTTGGATCGAGAGCTCAAACAAGAAAGAAACAACTAGGCTTTAACAGCAGCTTTAAATATCTCCTATGTGACAATCAAATTCTGTTATGGTTGGTTCTGACATGGAAAGTTTTGTCCTGGTAGGTCAGCTAATTGCAAGTGAGTCAGTGATTTATTTTCCCCATAGTGAAGAGACCATTGAAAGACAATATTTGTGAAGTGCCCATTGGCCCCTGCCTGGCGATTAACTCAACCAAGGAAGCTTCTATTCAGCCTTGTTAGAGTGTCCGCAGCAAAGCCATCTGCACGGATGCTGACCCAGGCAGCCCACATCACCTCTCACACTCTGTATCCGGCTTTAATGAAGGGTCCTGTTGCTTGCAGACTCCAAACATTGAAGCTGGGATATTGGGGTCTGGCATAAAGGCCATGCTTGTTGGAGGGCCCTTGACAGGAAATTGCCATTTTTCTGGGTCAAATCCCACTTATTGCAGAGACCATGGTTAGAGTGAGATGAGAAATATGGCTTCCTACACCTTGTGAGTGCAGTGTGTGTGTGTGTGTGTGTGTGTGTGTGTGTGTGCGTGTGTGTGATGGGAGATCAGTCAAATAGAATTTAGGTCCTTCCAAATTTTAGGATGAATTTTGCCTTTTTGGGGGGAAGGGATGGGGGAACATCATAGAACATGCTATTTTAAGAGACTATTTCTAGTACCAAAGGCTTATTTTTCTCCACATGGAGGAAGAAAGAATGAATCCTTTATTCCTGTCCTCTGCCAAGCTGGCTGCTGCTTGTGCAAGAGGGTGAAAGGTGGTCCTATGAGCATTGCAAATTGTTTTCCTAATGAAAGCTGTGCTAACATCCCCTGACATGTCACTTAAGGACTTGGGGCTAATGTGCCATCCAAGCAGAACTTAGGGCTAGACTTCCTCCAGCCCAGGATTTCACAGCATGACCCTGCCAAAATGAGGAGCTGCAAAGTCTCCACTGAATCTGGACACCCTAGATCCCGGTTCCAGTTAATCCAGTTTGCCAGACTTAATATTCTACATTAGTCTTACTTAGTTCTGACTTTCTTATATCCTAAGGCCTCTTCCAAGTCTAAGATTCTATGTTCAAGGTCTCTTCTAGCTCTGATATTCTAGGTTGTAAAATGATAAAATACAAGGTCTTAGAGAGTAGAGACCATTTAAAAAAACTAACTATTAGTATGTCCAGCACTTGGAACAGTGTTTGCATGTAGTAGGCAACAGTGAATGCTTGTTGATTAAATGATTGAGAAGTTTGAAGTAGTCATTCCTTTGGACATCAATCCAGAGAGAGAGAGAGAGAGAGAGAGAGAGAGAGAGAGAGAGAGAGAATGAAGGAGGCAGAAAGGAAGAAAGAAATAAAAGAGAAAGGAAGAAAGAAAGAATATACACACATAAAGACATATGTGTGTATGTGTGTGTGTATAGAGAGAGAGAGAGAGAGAGAGAGAAAATGAAGGGGGCAGAAAGGAAGAAAGGAAGAAAGAAATAAAAGAGAAAGGAAGAAAGAAAGAATATACACACATAAAGACATATGTGTGTGTGTGTATGGAAAGAGAGAGAGAGAGAGAAAGAGTGAGAGAGAGAGAGAGAGAAAGAGAGAGAGAGAGAGAGAATCTAAGAAGCTCAGATTACTTAACTCCTCAGTACACTTTCCCCCTTTTGCTCAATTCCAAACAAAGCTACTGGGGAAAGGATGAAAAAAGACCCCAGCAGGGTGATCTTTTCAGCAACCAACAGCAAAATCATCCCATAGCTCTTTGGGTTTCATCTTTAGAAAGTCCCTGAGAAACTGGACACTAGTCTTCCAATCATGGCCATCCATGAAGGCCCCCTCTTATATGTACCACCCATCATTCTATAAATGGAGAAACCATGGCCCAGAGTGGTTATGAGGGGTCTTGTCTTATGGTCACTGAGGAAATCAACAGTGGAATCAAGGCAAGAATCTGGGTCTTCTTCTCAGCCTTTTCCCTGCTTCAGAAGATTTGATCAGTTGGTCTCTAATGGTAACCTAAAACATTCTCTAACTACTACTGGTTACTAAATAACATGGTTTGAGTATATTTTTCCCCCACATTTGAAAAGGATCCCCCATTTGGAGGTAACTTTCGCTACCACAAAAAAATCAATTTTGGCAAAATAGGATTGTATGAGACTTAGGAAGCCATCCGTTTCTCCCCATGTCAGTGATTAAGCATAAATTCAGGAGATGAGCTTCTGAGATTTCATAAAAGAAAGCACCCAGGTAGGAAAGAAAATAAAGAAAAGTGAGATTTAATTTTCTCCTTAGTTCTGAGTTGACCTAGACAGCACTTCTTGGGTCTCACTGACAAGTTGAGGAAGTGTTCCCCATCACCTCGCAGTCCTCACAGGCTGGATGACCACTTATCAGGAGTTTTATAGAGGTCAGGTCCAAATTGGATTCAATGGCCTCCAAGATACTTGTGAGATACTAGGATCTTCCATCTACCTCTGAGATACTGGGATCTTTTACAAGGCAATTCTCAGCCATCATTAAGACTCTGAAAGTAGCACGGCTTCTGATCCCAGGAGCCTCTGCATTGGATGCTTGCATCTCCTCCTGACGCAGCTAGGAGCCCATAATGAATGCCCCAGGTGATGACCTAGTGGAACCAATGCCCAAGCTTATCTGGGGATTACCCAAAGTCTCTCCCTTGATGCTGCAGATGGAAACCAAAACCCACCCATTTACACCAAGGGCTCTGGGTTATTATGACCATATTCTCCTGCCACAATCCAAAACATGATGTAATCAAAGAAGCTTTTAGTGATCTCTTCCAGGACACACAGATGTGAAGTCTGGATCATTCATTTTTATCCACATGCCCTGATATTTGCCAGAGGGGAAAACTGGGCACTGAGTGATGAATGAATGGATGAAAAAGTACTTATCAAGTGCTTACTATATGATGGCAGATGTCTGGAAGAGATTGTCAGGTCCCAGTACAATATTCTTTCTCACTTATCTCACACGGAGAAAAGAAAAGAAAAAACTGAAGGGTTGATAAAGAAAGAGAGGATGGGGTCATGTGGTGTCCTGTGACGCGTTGGGGTCAGGAACTACCTTCTATTTTGTTTTTATAGCCTCACCACCTCACAAAGTACCTTGTACCTATTATGAAGGTTTATTAAAAAATCGAAATGAAATGACAGACAAATGACTTTGTCAACTGGCTCCTGGTGAAGGTTCCTGGCCAGATGTGATTCTCACTTGCAAAAGGCCAAGGGAGTTAATTTAGCAACTCATAGCCCACAAGACATCCCGAGAGAAATGGACAAACAGACACAATTGGATTGTGGAAGCCAGTCAATTTTCCAATCTATATTTAAAGGTAAATTTTAGGTATATTTAGGAAGCCCATTTTGAGATAGGTTGGTGGAACTGGTTCTTTTTATTGTAAATAATTATACAAAAGGTCATCACCAGAGTTGGTTCATATTAGCTTTGGAGATCATTTGTTAAATTTTCAATGTCTTACCTTAGAAACAAGCAAATGCTACAAATCAGGGCTTCACTAATGATTTTGTTGATTATTTAAAATTAAGAAAGTAATGAAGAGAAAGTGGATAATGAAATTGAAATTTTAAAGTGTGGGTCCTAAATATAAAGTTAGATTTCTCATGTAGGAAGGGATGCTGGAACTGTTTCTTATAGGAAACCAGGAATTCCAATAGGCAGAGAGGAGGAGGAATAACGTTTCAGGGATCAGAGATAGCTAGAAAGCAGAGAAGCAACAGACAAATTTAATTGATGGGGAGACAACTTGGACTTCCAGACACAAGGCCTATGGGAGGGAAAGACCCCAAGACGTTTCCTAATAGTGGAAAGACAGAAATCCTGTGACACTAATCCCAGTGAAAAAGAGACCCTGGAAACACTAGGGGGCTACCATAAAGGGAAAAAAAAAGACAGGGCTAGATCAGGGAGCATTTCACTAGGGTTGGGGCCCCCTGGGGGTAGAATGACGCATGCCATCCAGTACTTTCCTATTTTAACTAATTACTTTTGATAACTAGGTGCTAAGTCAGTTATTTCTATAAGGACCATCAGCATGTTCTAAATTTCAGTGCTCTGAGGCAAAGTCCCAGTTGCCTTCCCTTAGTTATGGCTCAGCTTGTCCAGGTTGTTAATAACACAGATGGGCCTAGGACCCAAGGGTCCCGAGTTCTTGTCCAATGATCTTTCCATCACACCATGCTGCCTATTAATGAGAAACATGGAGTTAATGAGGATGCCCTAATAACAGAAATAATGAGAAGACTTGTCCAAACACTCTTTATGAACATTGAAGATAATGTTTCAGGTAGAGGAGAGGATTCCTTTGCTAAGATGGTTGTCTGTGCTGCCTTTTCTCTCAGCAAGGGAAGAAGAAGCAAACATTGTGTATGAGGAGATAGAAAAGCAATGATGAGAATGGAAATAAGAAATAATATCAGGAAAGAAGGAAGCCATGTTTCCCTTGGTGTAACTGAAATGCCTGGCGACTGATCTCATTAAAAAGCAGAAAATTCTTTAGTTGCATCCTATCTTATCAGTCAATAAAAATGTACTAAGCACCTACTGTGTGCTAAATTGTGAGAATAAAAAAATGAGAATTAAGCCAGCTTTGCCCTCAAGGAGCTTCCATTCGATTGGATTTGGGCACGAAAATCTTTCGAAAATATTCTAATTGTCTTCTGGGCATAAGGAATTATTTCTAAGTGCTACAGACACAGAGAGGAAACATTTTATGGTCTCTATCCTCAGGGAGCTTGGGGCTGATGGTAATAACATTTTATTACGAGCATGACACAAGATAGAACATATTAAGAGCAAAGGGAGATCTAGCGAAGCCTTACAAAAAATCTGAGCATGAAAGGAGCCTTGTCAACTGCTTTGTCAACTGATGGAGATAGATGTTGTTTTCTCTGCTAGAAATCCATCCAGTTTTAGAGCACCAATATGGTAACTAAATTTCCTGTAATTCACTTTGAAATAGAAAATCTAGAGAACTGGAGTGAGCAACCATTGGGTTCCTAATTATCAATGACCACAGGCCAAAAACCTGATGTAACTGGACTTGATATAACAGGAGTTTAGGTATACTGAGTATAATGGTTCTATTTAAAAAGTGGTGTTTCAAAAAGAGGCAGGGAGTGGGTAAGTTGGGGGAAGTACTACAAAGTACATTTTAATTTCTAAAAATTAAGTTGAGTGAAGTTTTAGTTTTTAATCTTTAGATTTAGTTTTAGATCTAATTTAGATTTAGATTTAATTTGGGGAAAGAAATAGCATCCTTCAGGGGAACAAATTCTGGGTTTGGAGCCAGAGGACCTGGATTCAAGTCCCAGCTATGTCATTTACTAGTGACTTTAGGT
Source organism: Sarcophilus harrisii (assembly GCF_902635505.1). Taxonomy (NCBI): domain Eukaryota; kingdom Metazoa; phylum Chordata; class Mammalia; order Dasyuromorphia; family Dasyuridae; genus Sarcophilus; species Sarcophilus harrisii. The sequence continues at coordinate 19,408,890 of NC_045430.1, forward strand.
CACTTAGCCACTCTCAACCTTAGTGTTTCATCAACCAAATAAAGGAGTTAGATTAAATGACCTCCAAATAATGGCCCAGTTCTTAAGCTTTGTTCTGTAAATATTTAGCAGGTTATTCCTTAAAGAGAACTGAATTCCCTGATTGTCCATTCTGATGAAATGCACTGGTTAAATAAATATGGAGGACAAGAAGATTGATGGAAAGGGAAAGGGAAAAGGATTGGCGTCAAGGATAACTCCAAGACTTGTCCAGAGAGTGGAGGACCTGAAGAGAAGTGTAGATGCTAAATATATAATTTACTTCTTCTGTACATCCAATGACACTCAACACAGAGCTGGGCACATGCTAGCAGGGGCTTAATGAACACACGTTATCATAATTTGACTCGACATCAAAGGTTTGTAAAATAGGAAAAGTAACCTTACCTGTGAGGAGCCCCTGTGGTATGGAGAATAATGGAGAGGCCCGGAGATGGCCGTGTCATGTGGTAGGGATGGGTACTGACTCTGCATTGGGTGGGGATGCTGGTTGCTATAGGTTCCATAATTGTAACTCCCTGTGTAGCTAAAAAGCAATGAATATTGTTTCATGAATAATGTTATAATAGCCAGTTGTTTGATAGTTCAAATGTAAGACCACCAACTCTAGGTTCTCCCTCTGTGGGCTGTCTGGTCTGACTTCTCATCACCATCACTTGGCCCATCCCAAATTTTGTTTCCCTACCAGCCAGCCCATGCTCAGTGAAATGAATACTCCTTATCAGGACCACACCACAGTGTTCATGGGTCAGAAGACCAGCGGTGGTGGGTAACCTTAGTTCACTTGTCTTTAAAATAGATTCATAAAGGTCCCGACTCAAGTTAGCCTTTACAAGTCTATCTTCCATAGGGACCCCAAATTTCAAGGGGCATAAATATTAGTCCTAAAGACTAATAGGAACTCTTAATTCAGGGCTTTGGATTGTTCAATTCCTTAGATTATGGGTCTCTCAGAGGGCCCCTGAGATCCTTTCAGGGGATCTGTGCGGTCAAAACTATTTTTGTAACAATACCAAGATGTTTTTAATTTCTAATACAGTGTCAATATCCACAAACAGTTAAACCAAAGTTTCTGGGGTTCTTCTATTTTTTTAAGAACACAAAGGGGTGCTGAGGCCAAAAAGTTAGAGCACTATTCCCTTAAAGGTAAGTGATAGATGTGGACAGACCAGCACCAGGAATGAAATGAAAAGGCAGGGCAAGGGCCTGGGAAGGTGACCTACCCATGTTCCTCTCTGTGGGGATAAACTGGTATCCGATGGGTGACAGAGGAAGAAGGCACGTGAGTGTTTCTCATACAGGGCAGCTGTTGGGAGCTTTCAGCAGGTGAACCGGCGGCTGTTGTCACCGTGTAGGTAAGGGACCAGGTGTAGGACTGCATTGCTCCTGCTAAGACAAAATGGTACTCTGTCTGTCATGGAACCCAATCACAGGATGTCAACGTTATCTCTCCATTCTTTTCCCTCAGGAGAGGTGAGAAGTCAACCAAAATGCAATGCCGTGAAAATAAGCATGACGAGCACCTTGAAGGGAACTTAAGCCAAGAACTTAACAAACCCATTTAGATTGAGCCTTTGCCATGTAGCACAATAATGTATGTTTAAAAAAAATTACCTTGTCTTGCTCTAATAGGAGCAGAGATTTTGAGCTAGGAGGAATAGTAGAAGAAAACCCTCTTAGAGGAAAGTTTGAGAATTTTAGGAGAGTATTCCTCATAATCAGAGCTGTCCAATAGCAGGATGGATTTGGATATATGGCAAGGAGGTCCCCATCAGTGGAAGTATATAGACAGAACCTAGGTAAGCATCCATCATGGATGTCTTAGGGAGTGTTTCTATATCAGGTATGGGGCAAGACTAGTTAAGATCTGAGGTTTCTCCCACTTCTAAGATGATTTGATAACATTTCTCTTTTGAGTCAAACTCCATTGCTGACTTCCTAACAATGAACATGTTTTTTCCCTAAAGGCAGAACATTTCCAAGTAAGATTCACCCTAAGTATAAAGTATAAATATAAATTACCTTAAAGGTTTGGATTTGCTGGGATGGGGTGGGAAATGTGGCTGAACAGGAAAACATGTAAAAGGATTAGAGTGCATCCCTTGAGTGTCAGGTATGGAGAACAAGAGACTGGCTTCTCTTTTAAAAACTCTCAGTATTATATCAGATTGCTTGCCTTCTTGGGAAGACAGCAGGGAAGGGGAGAAGGAAGCAAAATGGGGAGCTCAAAATCTTATCAAAGTGAATATTGAAAATTGTTTTTACATGTAGTTGGAAAAAATACTATTTACATTTAAAAATAATTTTAAAAAACCATCAGAATCTTAAGCCGTTCACAGAAGATGGCTAGGGGCAATGGGAGAACAAGTTGCCTCATCTGGGAGTTCCTTGTGTTAGGATTCAGTCTGAGAGCTAAGAATAGTTTTTGTTACATTTAAAAATAAAGGCATATTGTATTTTTTAAATGTAAAAAAACAACTTTTAGCTCCTCCTCTTTACAGAAACAGAAGGTAGACAGAATTCAATCTCCTGGGCTATAGTATGTCAACTCTGCCCTACACCATTGAAATAACAAATCCACTCCCCATCCCAGGGAAATGTTTTAGGGAAGCATTCAGTCCTATGCCCTGTCAAGAGATCATAAAATTGATGTTTAAATCTCTAAGAGGTAACAACTAATTTTTAATCCTGGGATAAATTTCTCTTTTGTTTTCTTGCAGGGCAAAAAAAAAAAATTAGCTAAGATGAGGGATAAGTCATCGGTCATAGAGCAGTAAACTGGGGCACCTGGGTCTTGGGAATGATTTCATGTCTAAGGTTTGAAGCTCCATTAGCAAATGAGTAATTGGCTGACCCAGGGAGCAAACCATATACTTGTTAGTGATGCGGCCATTAGAATAATCATTAATGGGGCTTTTGTCATTTCGAAAGAATGAGGGTCTATCATCCCTTTGGAATCTTCTTCGATTGGGGGAGGGGACCCACAGATAAAGTTGTCCCCATCAGCTCAAGCTTCTGCCAGGGGACCATTTATATGGATCTACTTTTCCTTAAGCAGGGATCATATAATCGCCCCCAATTTAATTTGTTGTCTTTGTGTTGGGCCCAGTGAATGAGGGCAGTTTGAAATGCCAGATGAATGGTTAACTTTTATGACCAATGCCAGAAATAAGGAAGGACTTAGGAGCTTATAAAAGATACAAATGGAAGGTCCTCCAACCCAGTGATGACCCAGACCAAATAGGTCAGTACTGTGACTTAAACAGAGGATAAGGAATTACATCCCTGTGTCATGTTAAACAGGCGACCTGATTTGACACCAAATGTCACGTTCCATTTCCTTCAAAGAGAGGCAGGAATTTAAAATGTAGTGTAGGTTTGGAGGCTGAAGGGGAAGGGTGAGAAGTATGGTATTGTTTTCCTTCCATTTTCTTAGGCTTGGAAATTTAGAGTGAAAAAAAAAGATGGGAAATGAACTAAATGTTGTTCAGTTCTATTGAAAAAGTCCTGCCGATTGGAGAGAGGAGAAATGAAGGGAAAAGGCATTTGTTATATACCTACGGTATGCTAGATACTTAACAAATATTATCTCGTTTGATCCCAGCACCCACCCTGCAGAGTAGGTGCTGTTATTATCCTTGTTTGAATTCAAACACAGGACCTGTGTTTGAATCCTATCTCTATCATTTACTGGTATGTGACAATTCCCTTCTCTTTCCTGGGACTCAGTTTTCTCATCTGTAAAATGAGGGGTTTCAACAAGATGGCTTTTAACATCCTTTTCAACTCTAAATCTATTGCCCTCCCAAGTATTTTCATCATGTATAATAATGAAATTTATTTCACATGATCACTACTGATGATGTTACTTTCTCTTTCACCCGCCTATGTTTCCACCCATTCCCCAGCCCATTTTCAAATAATTAAAACATATAACCTTAAAAAGAAATACTTGTGTGGATTAACCCAGCAGTCATTTGTTGGTAAAACTGGAGCTTCCTTGAAACTATACCTTGTGTCAGAGGATTTTAGAAAAGATACCAAGATTTGTGAACATTCAGAACATACTCAGATAAGTCTGAGAATTTCATTGTTGGAAACTTCCTTACGCAGAATAGAAATGGCAAATGGCAAGCTAATTAAGAGAAGATCCATAGTTACTGATGGACACACCCATCTTCATAAAGGCTCCGAACATTTGAAAGCTTTTTGTAGCTGGCTCCCAGCCAACATTACAACTCAACTCTGGGACCAGAGGTCCAGAGCTGGAAAGGACCTTTGGTGACCCACCAGCCCAATCTAAAGAAGAGGAAACTCATCCCCTAAAGAGATTGATTGACAAAAGCAAGGCCATACAGATAGGAAAATGGCAGCGCCAAAATCCTAACATCAGTCCTCAGTCTCTGACTCATCTACCATTTTTGCTCTGGGTAAAATCTAGTTGATTGAGAATAGAAAACACAAAAACAGCTTCGAAAGTTGAAAAGACACGTAACTGAGGAGGCCTGATTATCAAGAAAGTGAGATCTTCGTTGGTGATGCTGCTAAAAAAGATTTGCCCAAGAAATCAGATTCAAATCTGTGTCTTTTTCAACTTCCATGTTAAGAAAACATCCAAGACAAGAGAAATCTGATATAAATAGCTTTCCAAAGATCACTCCAAAGAATTAGTAGCTTTCTTCTTAACAAAACAATTATATTATTACTTTATAAATGAAATACACCATAAGTTCTTTGATACTGAAAGAGAATATTTAATCAAAGAATTTATGATATATTTAATTTCCATTTATATTAGCTTCCCTAATTTATTTCCTCATTAGGGCCCCAAATGGGGCTCTAGATGACCCATGTTTAATAATCGTTTTTTAACAGGCTTGTATAGCATCGATAATCCCAAGGAATGAATTCCTCGTTTTCTTCCAAGAACATGTTCTCATTTTGAATATTAACTGCCTTAAGTCTTTTATAAATGGTGCTCGAGGAAAACATTTGGCATCAGTTCACGCATGATGAAAATTTTTAATGTGTCCCGGAGACATCCAAGAACAAAGTTAGGGTGCCCCAAATCTTCAAAGGTTACCAACATCTGAAGAGAATCTGTTCCATATTTATATTTCGGAAGAGATGCTTTTATGACTTTTTAACGTGTTGCATTCAAGTTTCCTGGTGCATTCCAGGCGGTTTCCATCCCCCTAAGCGCACCTGCCTTCTCCAGGATCCGATTTATGACATAGGCCAGAGGGAAATGTAGCAAATTCATAAATCAGATGAGATCTACAAGCAGGTAGAAAAACCTTCCTTTCCCATTTCTTCAATGCGGATTTCCCTTTATCTCTTTGCTTCACATGGGAATAACACATGCTCAGTCGTGGAATCCTGGCCAAAGGCACTCATCAGCAGTTGCTCTCAAAGACAGCTACAATCTCACAGTTTTGAAGAAGATGGGAGATGTTTCCTTCTCCAAACAGTAAGAGGAAATATGCAGGTAGAAACTTATAAGCAAAAGAACGCTATAGCTGCTCACTCCAAGTGACCCAAAATTATCCTAGGTCAAGAAATCATGATGACAGATCATTAAGACTTGGTTTTCACAAAAAATCTCATAAATCTTTGGGATCCCAAAGATCCCTTTCTATAACATCGCTGGTTATTTAGCTTCTTTTTGTAGACTTTGAGTGATGGGGAACTCATCACTTCTTTAAGCAGATCATCACACTTTGGGATGGCACCCAATAGGACATTGTTTTGTTCTCTCCATAGAGATGAAATTTGCCTCTCACTAGGCTCCACTGAGCTCAGCTGCATCCACTGGGAATAAGTGGATTTATCCTAGGTCTTTCATATGACATGACCCTCTACTAGATACTGGGGATGTGAATTTGAGGACATTCCCTCAAGGGATTTGCCTTCTACTTTAAAATAGTAATGGCCCCAGATTCTAGACAAGACAAGAACTGGGCTGGAAATGGAGTGAGAGGGAGAGGGACAGGAGGGGAAGTATGGGAAGAAGTAGGGGAGATAGGGCCAGAAGAGAAGATGGATGAAGGCAAGGGAGGAAGGAAACACCAACTGTAAAAGATATAGCCAAGTTTCCTTCTGAAAACTTTTTTTTAAATTAAAGCTTTTTATTTTCAAAATATATACATGGATACTTTTTGAAATTCACCCCTCTAATTTTTCCCTTCCTTCCTCCACTCCTCCCACAGTTGGCAGTGATCCAATACATGTTGAACATGTGTAATTCCTCTATACATATTTCCACAAATGTCATACTGCATCAGAAAAATCAGATCAAAAGGGGAAAAAAATGAGAAAGAAAACAAAATGCAAGCAAGCAACAACAACAAAAAGGGAAAATATGATGTTGTGGTACACACTCAGTTCCCACTTTCCTCTTTTTGGGTGCACATGGCTCTCTTCATCACAAGATCATTGAAACTGGTCTGAATCACCTCATTGTTGGAAAGAGCCACGTCCATCAGACTTGATCATCATATAATCTTGCTGTTGCCATGTACAGTGATATTCTGATTCTGCTCATTTCACTCAGCATCAGTTCATGTCAGTCTCTCCAGACCTCTCTGAAATCATCCTATTGGTCATTTCTTATAGAACAATAATATTCCATAACATTCATATACCATAACTTATTCGGCCATTCTCCAATTAATGGGCATCCACGCAAGTTTCCATTTCTTGCCACTACAAAAAGGGCTGCCACATTTTTGCTTATGTGGGTTCTTTCCCCTTTTTTATAATCTCTTTGAGATACAAACCTAGTAGAGACATTGCTGGAGCAAAGGGTCTGCACAGTTTGATAATTTTTTGGGCATAGTTGCAAATTATTCTCCAGAATAATTGCATCCGTTTACAACTCCACCAACAATGTATCAGTCCCAGTTTTCCCACATTCCCTCCAACATTCGTCATTATCTTTTCCTGTCATCTTAGCCAATCTAACAGCTGTGTAGTGGTACCTCAGAATTGTCTTAATTTGCATTTCTCTGATCAATAATGATTTAGAGCACCTTTCTGAAAACTTTAAAAAAATTTTCAATGATATTTTATTTTTCCAAATGCCTGTAAAGATAGTTTTCAATATACATTTTTGTAAACTTTGTGTCCCAAACTTTTCTCCTTTCCTCCCTTTTCTCCTCGCTTCCCAAGATAGCAAGCAATCTGATATCAGTGAAATTTGTGCAATCCTGACAAGTTTTGTGGAAGGAAATATAGCAAACGAGAGCAACATTGCTAATCGTTGCCCATCAGAAAATCCTTAATCTTAAGGGCTGTTTTCATGTCCTCTGATGTACTTGGTAGTAGATTGGGCTGTTGCTATGGATTCAAGTGGAAAGCACCCAGGAGTGAGGAGTTCTCTTCCCCTATGCTATGGAACCCTTGCTCTCCCTCTCTTGGGTCTGGCATATTTCTTTGTGGGCAGCCCCTCATGCTTTATTGTTGTGTCAATAGGCCTCACTTGAGACCACAAATTAAGAACTAGGGGGTGAGATTACCTCTCATTTCATAAAGGGAAAAACCAGACCTAGAAAGGCTAATTAATAGACTCAAGGTCCTCTGACTCTACATCTCACTTTTTTTTTTTCAAGATACCAGACAGCCTTCTGATCAGAATAGTTGGGGTTCACTTCTGGGCTCTGACCCTCTGGGTCTCGACTCCCTCATCTGTAAAATGGGGTGAATTGTACTTGTAGTAAATGACTTTTATTTTTTCTTGCTTCTCAATGGACCTGGGAGAAGAGGGAAGGAAAGAATTTGGAACCGAAAAGAAAATAAAACTGAATGAATGAGCTTGAGACAGTGTGGACAGATAACACAGATAGAACACTGGGCTTGGAGTCAGGGAAAACTGGGTCACCACTTAGGCAAATCACGTGATTTCTGTGTGCCTCCCTAGGCCATAATTCCAAAGTCTTTGGGGGTCTGGATTCTGCCTCGGAAGGAAGGAGGTAGGAAGTTCCTACACTGGAAGTTCCCATTCTGAATAAGAACTGCAGCTTCATAGTAGGAGACTACGTTCCAGGTTGGCTTGAGGGTGGTTCTGGGGCCACTGTGGACATGAGTTCTGGGGAGTCCAGTTTATGGACCCTGACTGGATTGAAGGTGTATTTGTGACACACACTGAGGCAGGCTGCAGAGTTTATCTCTTGCCTCTGCCTACTTCCCTGCTTCCTCTCAGCTCAATTCTTATAGTTTGTCCAGGTCTCATAGATTAGGGAGAGCAGAAAAAAGTCTGGAAGTGTGATTTCAGCCACATGGGCAGGTCCCAGTGTGGGAGTTCCCTCCATCCATATAAATCAGAATCTTGTTTCTTTTTTTTCCCTGCTGAGGCAATTGGGGTTAAGGGACTTACCCAGGGTCACACAGCCAGGAAGTATTAAATGTCTGAGACCAGATTTGAACTCAGGCCCTCCTGATTTCAGGGCTGATGCTCTATCCACTGCACCACCTAGCTGCCCCCAGAAACTTGTTTCTGATTGAGTCTTACAGACTTGAAGGAGAAACTGGGAGATTAAGCACCTTGCCCAGAGGGTCACATAGCCAATACATGTCAAGGCTGAACTTAGATATTTCTGATTTGAAGCCTGGACCTTTAGCCATGATCCCTCCTGCCTTGCTTACCCTTAATAATGCCCCACAAAGTGCCACAGCCTGAAGATGCTTGGTACAGGGTATCCCAAAAGTCTTAGTGCCATCTTAAAATGGAACTAATACTTTTGGGACACTGTTCCTGTTGGCTGAATTGAATGGAAGAGGAGTGGACTCTCACAAGGGGGCAAAAAAGCCCAGGAAGAATCTGATGGGCATGGTGGCTGGCATTTCTAAAGGGCTTTAAGGATGGCAGAGGATTTTATATCTGCAGGATCCAATGAGATAATAGTTGTAAAGTGCCTGGCACACAGTAGGTGTTACATAAATGTTAATTAGAATTAGATGAGCTTTTCTGAGTCCACAACAATCCTGTGAAGTGGGGTTTTTTAATAGCTAGGAAAACTGAGACGTAGTGACTTACCGGGGTCCCAAAGCTAGTAACTAGCATCCGAGGTAGGGTTTGGACTCATTACTTCCTGTGCCAACCCCAGGGCCCTGTCCATTGTGCTACCTGGCAGATACATGTAACCTTATGATTCTACTAGTAAGCCTTTTCTTTTTAAGGAAAGTGGGTGGGAAAATGGGTATCCATTCCTTTGATCACCAGCTCCTCCATTAGGTCTCACAGCTGGCCCAGGGTTCGAGGAAGGGGTGGGTACCTGTTGTGGTGAGTCCAGTGTATTCCGGGGATGGGTTGCTGACAGGTGAGGAGGGAGGAGGCACCTCTACTGATGTGGTGGACTTGGCTGGCGAGAAGGAGGGCACGGGGGATGGAGTCGGTGGGGTGGGCTCTGCCAACAGGATCTCTTCTCTGGCCTCTGCTGTGGGCAAAGAGATGACAGGTTTGCTAGGAGGCAGCCTGAGGGCTGGATGCCAAGGGGCAGACTGGGTTATCTGGGGGAGGAGGTTTCAGTGTCAGGAGCTCTCAGGTGAGGACGTTGCTGACTCCTCTTCCACAGACGTCCCTGGGACCCTGAGAGCTTGGTTAAGTAGCTTTCCCAGGGTCACATCTGCTCAGCCAAGTTGGATCTGAGTAAGTGAACCCAGCTTATCCTGATTCTGAGGAAAACTCCTCAGAATCAAATGAAATGATATTTGTAAAGCCCTAGCACAGTGCCTGGCAATGTAGAAGGTACTTAATAAATGCTGCTTTCCTCCTCTCTTCTTCCCTAACCCCAATCTGTGATTCCTTTTAATGTCTCACCACGTAGCTACAATTTTATCCAGATTTTACAGCTCTGAGGATTAAAGAGTGGCCACACTTGAACATTTTCTTGTATTATATCATGTTTTATAATTTTCTAAACCCTAGGAATAGGTGTGGATTAATGGAGTGCATCCTTGTATTCCAGTCTGAGGTCCATCACCCATTCCCTTCATCTCTCAGATGAGGAGACTGGAGATAGATCTTGGTGACTCCTCCAGCCCTAAGAGGGTTATCCTTCAATATCTATGATCTGCTGTGATTTTCACAATTCTATGAATTAGAGCAGGGTTCAGGAGTCAGCAAATCACGGGCCGAGGGCCCAAGACATCCTGCTGAGCCCTGAGTTAGAGAACAAGTGACAGGGATTACGCAGGGAACTCCTAAGTTCTTCTACCAATGAGGCTCATCTGTGATGCTGCTTCTTATGGTCTGTCTTAGAAAGTTTCTCGTGATTTGTTCAGTCACCCAGCTACTATGATTCAGAGATGGCCTGGAAACCAGATTTCTAGCTCCAATACTAGCTCTCTAACCACTAAGACATGCTATTATGATTAGCTTTAGTGGTAGCAATAGTAGGACATCTATTTTATAGATGCTAGATATGGAGCCATTGAGAAATTAGATGGCCACAATGGTGCAGGTAATTAATGGGAGAACCATGAGTGGACCGCCAGTCTCCTGCCTCCAAATCTAATTCCACTATAATCCACTTACTCTCTGGGATCATTCTTTATACAGCAAATCCTTGTCCACAAATGGCTTCTCTTTTAAAATTGTTTTTTAAAGACAAGGCAGAACCAACATATACATGCATACATGCATAGATACATACATACACCCTAAAAAATGAAGAAAAGCATTAATTTCACAATTTGGGGCACATTCATCAGGCTCCTATGGGATACTCAGGCCCCTGGGCAGAGAAATATCTAGAGTCCAAAACGAGGAATCCAAGCTATCCCTTGCCAATCCCACCTATCTTCCCATCTATCCAGTCTTACCAGTGCTTCCTTCCCCCTTCATGGCCCTCATGAGCTCATTGGCTCTCTCCTGACAGTGGAGCGACTCCAGCAAGTACAGCACATAGTCATCAAACATCAGGTGAATGAGGTGAAAAGACCCTGGTGACAGAAAGAAAAGAAGTGACCCACTGCTCAAATCAATCACAGCTCTAGAACCCATAATGGTATATATGGCCAAATGGCTCCCAAGATCTCATTTCTCCTACGTGGGCTTTTCCCTCTTCCACATCAAAGAATAGTCACCACCTATGCCCCAAATTTTGGAGCTGAGTCACATGCAGTCTTGTATCCTGATCTCGTGTTAATAACTTCTTGTTTTTTTAACAATCAAGCTTAAGAACAAAATCTCGATCTTCTACCTTTTTTTCTCTTCTTGCCCCAGCTCCCCCAATTATTTACTATGTGGGTGATATTGGGCAACTTAAGTAGCCTCGGTTTCTGATCTGTAAAGTGAGGAGGTAGATTAGATAGCCTTTTAACACTCTCTAATCCTTTGATGCCCATTCCCACAGCACCCGCTATGTCAAGATCATCTCTTCACGGGGCCGTATACTTCATTTTCATTGTCTTTGCCTTTTCCATCATCTCTACCTCTGAGCTTCTGTCTCATTCTACCTGTCCAGGAAAATTCTACTGGGAAATTCAAATATCCTTATCTGTAATGAGGTAAAATGAGGAGGTTTTAGACCGGCTCCTATGAAGCTATAAGTTACTGATTTTCTCTAAGTCTCACTTTCCTTCAAGGTCCAACTGAAGTCAGCTTCCCCATGAAGAAGTCACCAGTGGGACCAGCCCTTCCTGAATGTCTCCTCTTCCCCCAGACTCTAAAGACCCTCTTCATTTAAAGCCTGTACCTCCCATCTGATGGCTAAATTATCTTCTTATGGTTGGTTGTCTCATGCACATTACTTCTGTGTCCCCTAACAAGACTGTATATTCTCTAGGGAAGAGATGAAGGGCAAACAACTCCTCATATTCTCCCATGATGACAAGTTGTCAGTATGGTAGAGAGAGTGTCAGCTTTGGCAACATGAAGAACTGATTCTAAGTCTTGCCTCTGAAACATGGGATCTTAAATTTATGTTTGGAAGGTTCTTTAGAGGCCATATTACCCACACACTCATTTTACAGGAGAGAAACCAGGTCTTTTCTTTCTGACTCCCAAACTCTAACTACTATGTCACTTATTATATGTGACCGTGAGCAAGTCTTCTTACTTCTCAATTAAGTCCAGACAACTCTCTAAGACAAGGAACTGCCAGTTTTCATCAGATGAAAGCGTTCCCCACACCAGTGTAATCCCAAATCTTTAGCCAATTTTCTTAAGATTCCCAGTTGGCCATGGTAGAACATAACAAGATTATTCCCTCTTCATTCTAGAAACCAGAGCTCTTTTACCGCAGCCTGGAAAAGCATATTTGGATGCAGGATTTTTTAATAACAGGGAAGTGGATGGACATTGGATCATAGATAAAAACATGGCACATAAGTATTGGTTCCAAGCATCAACTTGAGCTTTGCTAGAAAAATGGTAGTGTTATTCCAGTTGGGGGTGAATGCTTTACTGATTTTTTTTTTTCATTGTAAAGGAACTTGAGTTTAGTCAACTCACTTAAGAACCAAAGCTCATCATGTGCCAGCCTGCTTTGGGCAGCTCATATCACTATTGCTCTGCTTTCCCCCACTGTGGCAGATACGAATGCCCAGAGACTTTTGTCTGCCGCACAGGCTCCTTTATCAAGAAAGAATTATGAAAGAGAACAGAGTTGATTGTCATGAATCATAGTGGAAAGAGAGTTTTGGGAAAAGACTTCTTGGAAGGAAATGTTTTTTGGGAAGAGGTGAGATAGGATGCTTGTGATATCTCCACGGTCTCAGCTAAGCCATCTGACCAAACCTGGCACCGGTGCTCTGGGGCAAGGATGGCATGGAAGGCATAAGATGGTGAGAGCTGGCTGGTTGGGGGGAAGGGGAACTGAACAGAGGCCTCTCTTTTTTCCTAATTAGCTGTTTTCATACAGGGGACGCGTTACGAAAACACAGCCACCAACTGTGCCTTTGACGGATCCAGGCAGAGACGGGGAGCTGGGCTTTTGTCCGCTGGGAATTCTTTCAACTTGTCTATCTCCCCATGCTTAACAACTCAGCAGTGTGGCCCATGAGGAGAGTGGTTAAGTTTTTTTGCTAAATGGGTCCAGAGAGACAGGTATTATTTCAGGCCACCCAAGGCTGGAATATATGCTCACACGGAAGCTGGACAACTATCTCACTCTTCCTTTTTTTTAAGTGATGTCACACATAATTTTGACTTCCACTTTGGCTTTGAATACATTCTGAAATAACACATAACCTTAAAGTCCTCAAAATAAAAAGCATTGAGTTTGGAGTAAAACTCTGGAACTTCCTTCCTATGTGACCTTGAATGAATCATGATGATGATGATGATGAAGATGAAGAAACTATTACATTTAAAGAAGATGAATTTACTTCCTAATAATAACAATAATGATGATGATGATGAATAAGAATAATAAAAAACATCGATGAGTCTAGGGACATATGCTAATTTATAATTGCATTGGGGGTCCACCCATTTGACAGCCTCACGCTTTAATTATTCTTATTAAGTAGGTGCTGCCGAAAGTACTTTCTCAATTTTGACACTCTTGGATAAAGTCCCAGCTGCCCTGCTCTAGTTACGGCAATGATTCATTTACAAGAGGCAATCATTTTAATCACCTGTACAACAATCTGTAAAACATTACACAAATCAATCATTCAACAAGTATTTATTAAGCATCTATTCTGTTCCAGATACTGTTCTAGGTGATAAGGACACCATGACTCCCAAAAGAATAATAGTAGAATAGTACCCGGGTGGTACAGTGGAGAGAATGTCAGGATTGGAGTCAGGAAGACTCATTCCTAAATTAAAATCCAGCCTCAGACATTTTTCGGCTATGTGACCCCGGGCAAGTCACTGTACCCTGTTTGTCTCAGTTTCCTCATCTGTAAAATGAACTAGAGAAGGAAATGGCAAACCACTCCAATATTTTTGCTAAGAAAACCCCAAATAGGATCATAGAGAGTTGTACAAAAATGAAAAAGACTTAACAAATCAGTTAATTGATTTAAACTTTGTACTTAATAAAAGAATCAGTGAAATGCATATATGGGGCAGCTCCTTCCATACTGCTATAGATTCAGACTATTTAACAACAGAGAATCCCTTCCCAAGCTCTCATGCCCAGAGCTCCCACAGCATTTTATCTGTATCCCCTCATCATCCTTACACTTCTGTAATCTAATTATTCTTGTATATATCCACTCTTTTAGACTATAGGCTCCTAAGGAGAAAGACTTAAGTCTTATTCATCCTTCCATCTCCCCTAACATTCAGGACAATGTGCCATATAAGGAATAGATGAGTATTTTTTGAACTGAATTGAATTCTTAAGTGCATTTTGGGAAAAAAGTTCTTAAGATCCAAAGATTTAGAAGCAGAAGAACTTCAGGGATCATTAAGTCAATTTGTCATTTTCCGGATGAAGAAACTGAGACTTGAAAGGGTAGTCTGTACAAGGTCACCCAAGAACTGAGTAGCAGAATTGGGATGTACTCCCGTGCATCTCCAGGACAACATCTATGACAACCTTTTGGAAGCTTGGACGAGGTTGATAGTCATAATTACATAGGTCTGCAAACTGACTTCATTTATGGTGGTTTAGTTTTGTTGGACTCAAGATTCATGTAGCTTTAGCTCACATACAAATTCTCTGACCCTGATGCTCATTCTTACCTTTGGCCTTCGATATCATCAGTATACATCCTTACTGGAGCAATAGCAACTCTTCCTTAACTTGGAAGATCGACTTAAGAATTGTTGAGACTGGAAAATTCTCCATCTTGTGATCAGGCTGGAGATGACAGCCATGTATAACTCTGTCATGTAAAAGCTCTTTCAGAGCAGACACTAATTTTAGTCTCAGGACTCTACTCTCTCAGACCCGAACAACTTCTACCATGTTGTCGGTGTTTAGTAAATACTTATCGACAGACTGGCTGTTGAACGGATACATCAAGGAGCTTTTTGGAACTTAGTTGGGGGGGAGGGGTCGCTTGTTTAGTGAGATGCTCCATTCATTATTTGGTCATGATTTAATCCCATTCCATGGCCCCATGTCATTATTTCCTCCCAACCTGAGTTGTCTTAGTCCCACAAAAGGCTTATGCATGTGGAGTTCTCCTAGAATCAATATGTTGTCCATTTAATGCTCTTTGTGCCCAGAGAACAAAAGGGAAGAGGCTGTCCAAGTCTGGACCAGGTGGGCTTTCTGTAGCATGTATCTGCAATGCAATATGCATGGATAGATAAGATACACACCGAAGCTGGGGGCACTATGCAAAGTCATGTCTCGGATCACTCGGGTGCCGAAGCAGGACCACATCAGAAGGAACTGCTGGGCGACTTTTTTCAAGGAACCTGGTCTCTTGGCAGCTACCTACAGGAAAACAAGTGATTTTTAATATAAGCAGAACTACAGATGGCATTTTTCATGTCTGGGGCAAGCTTTGAAATAAAAAACCTTCAAATCAACTATTTAAATTGAATTCATCTTGGCTATAGCAGAGGAAGGGGAGGAAGCAGGGAACCTGGGACACATCAAGGTCATTCCCACATGGGAAAGAGTTTTTGGGTCTGATTGCGTTGGGGGCCTACCCATCTGATAGCCTCATACTTTAATTATTCCTATTAACTAGGTGCTGCTGAAAGTGCTTTCTCAATTTTGACACTCTTGGATAAAGTCCCAGCTGCCCTGCTCTAGTTACGGCAATGAACAAAGACATGCTTTAATTTCCCTACAGGTTTTAAAAATATGTATCGATACATAACATGTCAAAATATAAATATAAAATAAATACATAAACACAAATCCACAGGCTGTGTCTCCGATTGCAGAGCAAAATTATTTTGTTCAGGTGTGGTGTAAGTTTGGGGTCAATTTCCTGATAGTCCAAGTCTAGCTTTTGGATTACCAACCTTTACAACGCACCGGTCCACCATGGTGTCCAACCACTCAATGTACGATTCAATGGGCGACTGCTCCTCTAGGAGATGGTCAAATTCTTGATACACTGTCATATAAGAACCCAGAGTCATGACTGATGGGCCATGTGGGAGTCTTGAGTTTAGTATTCAAAACCCATCATAGTTACAAAGTCAGAAATGAATTTCTTGCTACCCTTATCCCTTCTTCTAATCCCAAACTCAAACAAGCATCAGATGATAGAAATGCTTCTGAATCCCTCTCCCCCATGGAGGACCATGGGATTTTAAAAATGGAAGGTAATCTAGAGATTTTTTGCTTTGAGTGCCTCATTTTACAAAGGCAGAAATTAAAGTCAAACAAAAGACCAGAAAGTAAACTCTAGATCCAAGTAAAACAAGTTCTAGAGGAGCCCGATAATGACCAGGCTAGATACTCAAAGTAATCTCAATGAGATAGACTCGATCTTCAAAGCTGGCACTTTGTTCAAGGCTACAAAACAGCAAATGGCAGAGCCCAGATTCAAAGCTGACTACAAATATGGTCTTCTCCCATGAGGCCATTGTACTGCCTCTAGGTTGCTCTTGTCTAATATTAAGTCTTTTCAAAAGACAATGGATCTCAACTCAAGAAGAAACTTGATAACAGAAGACAATAGTCCTTAAAAAACACAATAGTGTTTTTTAAAAATTCTTTCATTTTAAAGAACAGTACAATTTATGATATTTTGACTGGTTATTAAGGAGTTCATTAAAGAACCATAGAATTAAAGGTAGAGGATCTAGAAAGAGCATGTAGTCTTCCATTTTAAAAAACATCTTCCCAATTATCAAGTATTTTTTCTCCTTCCTCCCAGCTTCCTCACACAACTACAAAAAGGGGAAAAAAACATCCTTGTCATAAATATGCATAAGAAAGAAAAACAAATTCTCATTAGCCATCCCCCAACCTCCCCTCCCCCCAGATTTGGCACCTCTCTTTTGGGAGAAGTGGAGCTGCTTCACTGCACCTTTAGAGTCATGATTAGTCATCGCATTGATGACAATTCTTAAATTTCTCAAAATGATTTCTTTTTATAATGTTCTTTTTATAGTAAAAATGGTTCTGTTCACTCTAAATCAATTCATGCCAATTTCCCCTGGATTCTCTGAAATTGCCCCATTATTTGGGATAGAGACTGTCCTTTGTCATTATTTGTGTCCTATGTGGTAGGTGTTTTATACATGTGTGCACACACACACACAAATACACATATACATATACATATATATCAATAATTTAAATATATTCTACATCTATAATGTTTCATATATGTATTTTTACACATTTTAAATAAATATTTTACATATATAATATATTAGAATATAGATTATTATATATATTACATTACATATATATATATACAACATATATAATATATTAAAATATATAATGTTTAATATATTAAAATATATAATATATATTATGTTATTATATATATAATATTATATAATATATAATATATTAGAATATAGATTATTATATATGTAAATATTTATTTAAAATATGTAAAATACATATATGAAACATTATAGATGTAGAATATATTTGAGTGAATATATGTATATGCATATATATTCATATGGAGCTTTTCTTGGTTTGGAATGGCTAGCATTTATACAGCTCCTACTATGTGCCAGGTTCTACACTAAGCACTCTATCTTATTTGATGTTCACAATAATTCTGGAAAATAGGGACCATTACCATCCCCATTTTATAGGTTAAGTGATTTGCTCAAAACGCATAGATTGTCAGGGATGGAAGCAGAATTTGAACCTAAGTGCTCCAAGAGGATTTCTTAAATAACTAATTAAAGTGAAACTGGACTAGTATCTGGAGAAATTAGATGGCACATAGGACAGAGTCCTGGGCATGGAGTCAGGAAGCCTTGAGTACTTATTTGACCTCAGACATTAGTAGCTACGTGACCCTAGGCAAGTTTGCCTCAGTTTCCTCATCTGTAAAATAAGCTAGAGGAGAATATGGTAAACTATTCCAGGACCTTTGCCAAGAAAATTCCCAAAAGTGGTCATGAAGAGTTGAACAGGACTGAAAATAACAACAATAAGTCAGTAATTATGAGGGCCCAATGCACTCATGGAATTTTAGATTTTATAGGTCATCTAATCTAACCCCTTTAACAGATGAGGAAATTGTGGCTCAGAGAGAAATGGCTCATTGGCCTGCTACTAAATTATTGAAGAGTGTGTTCAATTACTGTTGGGTTAAAAAAAAAATAAGTTTATTCTTCAGTATTCACCTTGGTAAATACTACTCTTCCATTTAAAAGACAAGGGGAGAATTCCCAAATAGGACTTATGTTAATAAACTGGAGAGTAGCTCAGAGAGCAACAGAGCATCCTCCCTTACTGGTGATGGAACCTGGAAACCTCCCTTTCTCCTTTAGCTTCTTCTCAAGATGGAGTACTATTTCTTCCCTCTTGGAATGGAAGTCATCATTTGAAGAATTTAGAGATATATGAGAAAAGTTTTATGAGCTGATACAGAGTGAAGTAAACAGAACCAGGAAAAAAATACGTACAATGACTGCAACAATAACAACAACAACAAAAAATCCTCCCAAAACAAAATCCTTCAAACTGAATACTATGTAACCATAATGACTCACCTTGGCCCTGATGAAGGAAAAAATATAAAACACTTTCCTCCCTATCATGAATCAGACTTGATGGATGGGTCCATTGGATTTTTCTGAACTGCTCCCACTCTTTTTTTTCTTTCTTTTTTTTTAGTTTTTGTTACAAGAGAAGGCTAATTGTGCGGGGGTGTGTGTGTGTGTGTGTGTGATATATTCAGAAATTAAGGTGATGTCAATAGAGGAGATAGCAATAAAAACATTTAAAGGAACCAGCCTTGGAATGCCAAAGTATTCCCATCTGTTTCACTCTCAGCTTATTTTGTTAAAGAGAACCCAGAGAGAAGCGGCAAGTGGGATCTTTGTAAAGAGCCATGGTTCTAGTGAAGATGAAGTGCTTTATGCTATTATCCTGAGGGAGGGAGGGTTTGCTTTTGCTTCACAAGTCCAAAATTCATCTTCCTCCTACCAAAGATGGGAAGAAGGGCTCTGAGTTGTGGGGCTATCCATCTTACACTGTATGATGAGCTTCCTATGTGCCTCCCGAGAATCCTCCATCGTATACAGGGTCTGCTTGGTGATGCTGCTCAGGTCCACATTTCTCCAATCCTCTAGCATTTGGAAAGTAATGTCTGCACTGTGGATCACAGTTCTTGATGCCTATAAGTCAATCCAATCAACTCATTAGTTTATGGCTTATTAGGTTAAAACCCTGTACATTTGATCTCCTTTTCTGCTTCCTAGGTACATCTGTTTAGGGAATTTCTTAAACCACTTGGAAATTCTAAATCAAGGGCAGTGGAAATGCAGAGAAATTTTCAATCTCTGCACCCCACCTCCCCAATCTGATTTGGGTTAGCCATTCTCAGGGCAGGGGGGAAGTTTTCTTCCTATACTTAAGAAAGTCTGAATTCGATTTTTTCTGTGGTTTGTTTTTTCCCATGATCCCCCGTTCTCAAAGCAAAGGAAGAATCAGCTGGGACGCCACAATCCAAGGACCAGTCTTTTATGCTGGTGGCATGAAATCTAGACCTGCTAACTCTGGGGTAGAGAAATAGCCAATGGATCATCAGATCTGAGATTTAGCACTCGAATGAACCTTACAAAGGGCACCTAGTCCGACCCCATCATTTTACAGATGGAGAAACTGAGACTCTGACAGTAACATGCCCAAGATCACACAGCCAGAATCATAGATCTACAGTTGGAAGGAACCTCAGAGACCATCAGGTCCAACCCCTTTACCTTACAGATGAACAAACTGAGACCCATTCAGGTTAAATGACTTATCCAATGAAGGCTGCTCCTATACTCCATGGCAATATTTGTTTATGGTAATATAGTTTGCTCCCATTTTATGCAGGAGGACATCTATACTCAGACGAGTCAGGTAGTCAGTCAAAAAGCATACATTAAGCACTCACTTTGTGTTAGAAATTGTGTTAAGCACTGGGGAGACAAAGAAATCCACCCTTCTTCTCCCCAAAAAATCTTCCAAGAAAAAAAAAAACTATAGTTATTGCTCTCATGGAATTTCAGTCTAATGAGGAAGACACCAAATGAATGAACATGATATATGTGGAATATACAAGTGTCAGTCTGAAAGAGGAAGGCATTGGTACCTGCAAAAGGGGCAATCACTTGTCCAAGGTCACATAGCAAATATGGCACAGAATTGAGACTTGAACCCTGGCCCTCTGACAAATTGGGCAGGCTTCCCATTGTATTGCACTGCTTCCAGTCATCTATGTGTGTCTCCAGCTGGGTAGCAATCATATTCAAATGTTGACATGAGCCCACTGTTCCTATGTCCATATAATGATTTTCAGAGATGTCCTTATTCTTATTTTCTTTCTTTCTTTTTTTTCTCCCTCTCTTCCTTCCTTCCTTCCTTCCTTTCTTTCCTTCCTTCCTTCCTTCCTTCCTTCCTTCCTTCCTTCCTTCCTTCCTTCCTTCCTTCCTTCCTTCCTTCCTTCCTTCTTTTCTTTCTTTCTTTCTTTTCCTCCTTCCTTCTTTCCTTTCTTTCACAACTGGGGTTAAGTGACTTGCCCAGGGTCACACAGCTAGGAAGTGCTAAGTGTCTGAGGTCAGATTTGAACTCAGGTCCTCCTGACTTTAAGGCTGGTGCACCAATTAGCTTCCCCCTTATTTTTATTTTCTATGTAAATTCTTTGCTCTCTAAGGGACAGTGGTTTTTTTTTTTTAAGAAAAATTACCATTATCACATCAGGAACTAGAGAAGGAGGGAAAAGGGAAAGCTTAAGGGCCTAAAACATAATGAACCAACCAATAAGCATTTATTAAGCACCTGCTATGTGCCTGGTACCGTGTTAGGGAATGGAGATACGAGAACAAAGAATCACACAGTCCTCACTCTCCTGTTTCTCTTCAGAATGACCCTGTGTGGTAGTTACTACAAATTATTATTCCCATTTTACAGCTGAGAAAAATGAGACCCAGGACTGTGATTTGTTCCTGATCATACCACTAGACAGCATCAGAGAAGGAATTCTGGCTGAGGTCTTTGTTGTTAAACTCCCCAGTCTAGTGACCTTTCTACCCAATTATTTAGTCTTCTAGGATCAGGAATAATTAATAATTACCTTAACCTATAATGTGGTATAAGTCATATATAGAGATTTTTAAAATGTCATTTCCTCATGAGCTCCAGATATCTGGAGCTGGGAAGGACCTTTAAAGTCATATAGTCCAAGTGCCTCATTTTAAAGATGAAGAGACTGAACCCTATGGAGGTGGAAGGCAGGACTCAAGGTCAAGTTCCAAGACTCCAAGGTCAGGATTCTTTTCAGGGCACCATGATACTTCTCTTTTGACCCGCTACCACTCCGCATAGGTTCAGGCTTCTAGGCTCTTCATGGCTGCTGTTTTTTAGCTCTTTTCTCTCCTTCCTCACTTTTCAAATCATTATCAATTCTTCTTAAATGAGTTTATTGAGAAGGGAGCTTTCATTTTTTATAACTACACCTCAGCCCTAAGCATGGTGGCTGGCACATAGTAGGTGCTTAATAAAAGTGTGTGAACTGGTTGATTACAGAGAAATAAAAGCTTTCATTTGCAAAGCATCTCCCAGCCTACGAGTGCTTTCTTTACTTCCACTGGATATATCCAGAGCCATCTCCAGTAGTCCTTGTCTCTATTTGGTCTTTGAACCAAAATGGCTCTGGAGGGGAAAGTGAGGCAGGTGATCTTGCCCAGCCCTCCCTCACTTCAATCCAATTCACTTGCATGTCATGGCCTCAGCTCCATGGATCTCTTCAAGAACAAAGGACAAACAATAACATCTCAGAAGAGGTCTGCAATTGAAGAACACTTATTCCCACTTTACAGATGAGAAAACTGAGGATCAAAGTGGGTGGTGATTTGCCCAGTAGAACATAAGCTTCTTTAGAGGGATAGGGAGAAGGGGAACATTTTATTTTTGTTCTCCTATACATCTAACCCATGGACTGGCACAGGGAAGGAATTGAACAAGTGTGTGTCAGATGGCAGTACCCAAGATCCCCTAGGCAATGAAAAAAGACTTTAAAGGCTCATCTCCCAATGCCACAGAATAACCAGAGGTTTCAACTAGCATCACCAGACACCCAGGTCACTGCCAAGCTGGACATCCAGCCTCTGGAAGAATGAAGGACATCTCAGGTAGATATGGGGCTTCTTTGTCACATGGGACGCTTCCTTCTATGAGGAGGGATGGAGGGCTCAGGGAAGGGGGAACAGGGATTGGATTCAGGCTTCGGCTCTCTCATGAGGAAATGACATTTTAAAAAGCACCCAATTTCTTGTGCAGCAGGTGGGAATATGTTTAGAAGAACTGCACCTGTTTAACCTATATTGGATTAATTGATGCCTAGGGGAGGGGAGTCAGGGGAAGGGAGGGAGACAAATTTGGAACAAGGTTTTGCAAGGGGGAATGTTGAAAACTATCTTTGCATGTATTTTGCAAATAAAAAGCTATAATTTTTTTTAAAAAGTATCACTAAACCTTTTCTATTTCTCTAAAAAAAGATGAGAAAATTAATCTCTCTAGTACTTCAAAGATTACCTGGCTCACAGCAAGCACTGAAGAAATGCTTTTGGAATGACTGATTTATTCATCAGAGGGAGGGGGACTACAGGTGTAGGGGACTGGTACTCTCACATTCACTTAATGAGTTGGGTAGTTTTACAGAACTGCTTTCTTTCTTTTTCTCCCTTCCTTTCCTTCCTCTCTTCCTCCTTTTCTTCCTTCCTTCCTTCTTTCCTTCCTTTCATTCCTTCCTTCCTTTCCTCCTTCCCTTTCTTCTTTCCTTTATTTCTTCCTTCTCTACTTCCCTTCCTTCCCTCCCTCACTCCCTCCTTCTCTTCCTTCCTTCCTCTCTTCCCTCCCTTCTTTCTTTCCTACCCTCCCTCTCTCTCTCTCCTTCTCTTCCTTCCTTCCTTCCTTGCTTCCCTCCCTTCTTTCTCTCCTTCCCTTCATTCCTTTCTTCTTTCTCTCCCTCCCTTTTTTCTTTCCTTCCTTCCTTCCTTTAGCTTCTAAAAGCTTTGTATATGCCATTTCACTTGATCTTCACAAATGCCTAATGAGCTGGATGCTATTATTATTTCCATTTTCCATGTCTCATCTCCCATCCCTCAGCCCCAACACCAGCCTTTTGTCCTATCATGCCTGAATACCTCTTGACCAGGGCTGACTCTGTGCTCAAAGAGAAGTAAAACTGGGAGCTTCTGGAGGCAGAGTCTGCTTCCCTTTTGTTTCTGTGTCCCCAACTCCTAATGCACTTGCTTGGTATGTATGGTAAGTGCTTAATAAAACTTATCCATAGAAGATTGATTCAGAGACAACAACAAGGTAAGAAGCCTATAGAACTATGGGGATCAATAAGACCCAGTTTAGCACTCCCTTTGACATTCACTAGCTTCAGGACCCTGAGCAAATCCCTTTAATCTTTCTGAGACTCAATTTTCTTTTCTGTAAAATGGGGATAATAATAGAATATGGTTGTCTTGAGTATCATATTTTACATATATGTATACACACATACCTACATGGATATATGTGTATGGGAGTATATTTTATAGTGTTTCACACCTTAAAATATTATATAAATATCAGTGAAGGGACAAGGAGAAGGCTTACAGTTGTAGGTTCACATTAGACAGAGTTTCTTGAAGCCCAGAAAATTTTAGTCATCTTAGAAAACCCTTCCTACCTACAAGGGACCAATTACTTTTAAAACTCCCAAGGACAAAGGCAACATAAACTATATTCAATGTGTCCTCATTTATTGGGCATCATGGAGAACTAAATTTTAAGCATCCTATAGAAGGGTGTTTTCTAGATAAGTAGAACTCACCCCATTTAAGCATATGCATACAAACATGTGTTTAAATATTTTAAAATATTAAACATTTAAACATTAAACATTAAACTCTGTCTTTTTATATGGAATTTTCTGAATTTAGCCTTTTCTCAATGATTTGGGTTTTTTGTTGTTGTTAATTGTTGTTCAGTTCAATTCTCCATAACCTCATTTAGGATTTTCTTGGCAAAGATACTGGATCGGTCTGCCATTTCCTTCTCCAGCTCATTTTACAGATGAGGAAACCAAAGCAAAAAAAAATAGGGTGAAGTAACTTGCCCAGGATCTAATAAGTGTCTGAGGCTGGATTTGAACTCATGAAGATGAATCTTTCTGACTCCAGATCCAATACTCTATTATGGCGCCACCTAGCTGATTCGGGATTAGAACAAGAGCTGATGGCACTTTTCAGTTTATAAAGTCCTTTACAAGCACTCTCCTGTTTCACTTCAGAATGATCCTGTGTGGCAGTCAATACAAATTATTATTATTCCCATTTTATAGTTGAGAAAAATGAGACTCAGAGAAATGATTTGCCCTTGATCATACCACTAGTTAACATCAGAGGAGGAATTCTGGCTGAGGTCTTTGTTGCCAGACTCCCCAATCTAGTGATTTTTTCTATCCAATTATTTAGCCTTCTAGGATCAGGAATAATTACTACAGTGAGGTCTTTAGAGATTTTATATCTGGAACTGGGAAGGACCTTTAAAATCATATAGTCCAACTGCCTCATTTTAAAGATGAGGAGAAAGAATCCCAAGGAGGTGGAAAGCAGGACTCAAGGTCAAGTTCCAAGACTGCAAGGTCAGGGTTCTCTCAAGTGCACCATGATGCATCGCTCTTGACCACCACCACTCCACATGGGTTCAGGCTGCTGGACTCTTTTGGGGTATTGTTTTGTAGCTCTTTTCTCTCCTTCCTCACAATCATTATTAATTCCTCTTAAATCCTGCTTCAGTGAATGCTCTTACTCACCCCTTTTCTTAATCTATTATGACTTTGGGCATCAGACAAATGCCAATAAATATCCTCTGTCCTGTAGATCAAATGCTAATAAACACACTATCCTGTGTGTAAAGTATATGTACTTCTATGCACGAACTTTATGCAAGTCTGATGATATCCATTTTTCCTCCATTAAGGAATCTGAGGTGGAGAGCACTTAAGTGATTGCCCAAATCACCTAGTGAGGTGGAGCTTGGATTTTAATTCCCTTCTCCTCCTCACTCCAAATCTAGCATTTCTTTTATCACACCAGGCTGCCTCTCAAGAGGAGCCAATCACACACATTCGGAGGCAGGTGACTTCAGATATCCAACACATTTTCCCTGAAAGTATTTAGCTGATCAGGTATTTTATTCCTTCTCTCCAAGAAATCACAACCACCCAGCGATGAACTGTCCAGGAGACACATGCAGGACTTCTATAAGAAGACATCCTTTTTCTCAAATGGCCACTTGAGTACAAAACAAACCCCACAGATTAGATGGTAAACAAAATACAAAAGACATCGTTCCAACTACCTGGCAAAGATGGTTTAGCGATGTTTGCCGTCTCAGAATTTGGGAAAACCTTCTTGACACTGCAGATAAAAAGAATTACAGTTTGAAAAGGTCACATTCTCAGGTCAAATTTGGGTTTCTCAAGGGCAAATTCACAATTAGCCCCAAATAATAAAACACTAATCACACCATAATATATTGACATTTTCTAAAACCGATGGTTGAACATAATGTCTATTTCTTTGTTCCACCCCTCATCAACATCATAAATAACACTTTAATAAAAATAAATCTTAGGGTTCTTTTTTTTGCCATTATTGTTAAAGGTTAGACTTCATTCTGACAATCTTGTTTGGCCTGGGAAATACTGGAAAACTAATGTAATGATTCATCCATATTGATTTTCCTTTCCTGAAGCATAAGTTCCATTGTTTCTACCTTTAAATAATTAAAGATAGCCGATGAAAGTCTCACAGAAATTCTCTTAAAAAGTAATTTTTGTAAAACATCAAAAGTCATTGAACAATGCTATTATGTATGGTGGTGAGAAGTCCTGCATACAGTAGGCACTTAATAAATATTTGTTGAATTGAAAGCCTCTCAGACTTGGATTTGGATATAAATCCAAGTGGATTTATATAAAGTGGATATGGTTTTGGCACTGAAGTTTGTATATATAGGTTCATCTGAAGGAAAGTGTTCCCGTCTTTGCTTTGAACAAATGTATTCTCTGATTGGTGGAGAAGGGAACTCCATCAGTAGGGGCTCATGAGCCATGGTTTTGACTGGGTGATGACCAAGAAGGTACCCCAATAAAGGAAATATGTGGGGGGAGCAAGAAGTGAAGAAAATAGCCATCAATATTATATTTCTGCTGGACAACCTCATTAATACATTTTTAGCAAGATACATGTTTTCAGTCGATAAAATAGACACATAGAAACACAATATAATCTATTACATGAACTGAACTAAAGTTTTTTTTTTTAAAGCTTCAATACAATCTAAAAAAAAAAAAAAGAAAAGAAAAGAAAGAAAGCCGGTCACAGTCAAAAGAGGATGGTATTTGTTAGAGGAATATCAAGGGCTCTTTGATCAACCTATCTTTGCCTCCCACCCCCCACAACAAGTTCCCCATTCTCCCTGGGCCTCTGGAAGGGGTGGTAACCTGGTTCTTTCCATTTATGACACACATTTTCTAAAGTGCATTTTCAGACTCTCCGGGGATAATTGCTTTCTTCACGATCCAACAGGTACCAAAATTGGAGCCACCAACCATATCGCAGACTTTCCACATTTTGGTATTGTCCCCATAATTAGAATGTGAACGGGACCACTATTCTGATTAATCTTTGAATCGGTAAATAAATAATCAAAAATGTTCCCGGGATTATTCTAATTGGTGTCCAAAGCCAGCTCCCCAAACAAAAAGAGACAGGGAGAGAGAAAACAATACTGCCCTCTCCCCACCCCCACCAACTTCTAATTTTCCAGGCTGATCAATTGTTAATCCTTCTCCTTAATTACTTTTTTTTCCTTTAACTTTGTGATGTGGAATCTAGTGCTCCTGAAAAGAAAGGAGCTGAGACCCTGAAAAGAAGCCGGCTTCATCAATAGGTGTGCTCCACAGGCAGCCCTCTCTAAAGCGTGTTTGAAAGGCTCCCCTTTGCCTGTGGAGAGAGGGTAATTTGATCGCCTTCATTTTCCATTCTGGCATTTCTTTGGAGCAAGAATGGTGAGCTGTATTCAAATTGTGCAGGACTTTTTTTTTTAAGGGAAAACTTTGTTTTGCTTAAAATCATGTGAATATTTGTTTAATATCAACAAATTAACGGTGCACGAGTCTTCTCAAAAAGTACAAGGAAAAACATGGATAGGAAAACATGATCCGATGTATTGCAGAGTTCTGGTGGGTGAAGGGAGATTGCAGGAAAAAAGCAAGATTTATGGCCCTGACTTGCAAATGAATGCCATGATTGGAGTTTCTCATTAGTCAGACCAAGAAATAGGATAGAATGGTGAAGCTACAGGGCTCTTAGATGTAGGCCAGAAGAGAGATTAAGGGTCAGTGAGTCCAATTGTCTCATTAGACAGATAAGGAAACTGAGGCCCAAAGAGATTAAGTTACATTTCCAAGATTTCAGAGGTGAGGTCTGAAAATGTGTCCCTACTTCTAGAGCCTGCGCCCTTTCTGAATTCAAGAACTAGGCTGGCAAAACAGCATGGCCACATAACGAGTGATGGCCCTGGCCTTGGGAGCCATCAGCGCTCTGCCCTTCCCCGCTCACCAAACGTCCTTCGATAACTTACATTCAAACTTGATATTTCGCAGATTCTCTGGAAGGTCATGAAGGGCGACTTTAAGCCACTCATCGAGCTGTTTGGCAAACTTTCGGATGACCTGAGTCAAGCTGGAAAGAGAGAGGGTCCATTTAGAGAGAAAGCCGAGTCCCTCCCATGGAAAGCTGAGTCAGATTGGCCTTTTACAGGTAGGAGTGAAGGGTTAACCAGGTTGACAACCCAGTTGGCTTGTCTTGAAGGGGACCTAGCTCAGATGCTGCCATTCATGTCCAACAAACATCCTTGGCTTTCCCAACAAAAATCCTATAGGACCTGGCTACGGTCCATTAGTTGGGCACACTCAGGCTCCTCCTGAAAGCCTGGTGTCCCTGAGTAGGAATACACAGGAAGCCTTTCCCAACTCCTCTTCCTCTGTTAGTTTTCCTCTTTATTTTGTATACAGCTTGGTTCATACACATTTGTTTGTCCCTCCAACCCTATTAGATTGTCAGTTCCTTGAGGGCAAAGACTGACAATTGCCTCTTTTTGCTTAGCACAGTGCCTGGAATAAAGCAAAAAAAATTTTTTTTCCCTTGAACTGAACTTCCTACCTACCTTCCCAAATTGGGTCTTTATGGGAGAAGCCTGGGGCCGTCAAGACCCTGTTTCTAAAAGGCCATTACTTCCCAACAACCCTCTGAGATAAGTAATGCAAGCACTATCATAGCCACGTTGCAGAGGAGGAAACTGAGGCTCTGTCCCGCTAGCAGTCACCCTCGGAGCCATCCCTCCCAAAGCATATGGAGCCAGCTTTCTTCCCTTTACCAATATGGCGCCTCCCTCAGAATAAGATTTCATGCATTTGTTCATTCTAGAGATCCTATGCTAACTATTGAGTGACCTGCCTTGGGTCAGTGTAGACTAGACCCCTCTGGGGTCATCTGTGACTGTGGCAGATGATGCTCAGAGGGTGTCCACCCCCTTCACATCTTTCTGCTGCTCTTGGTACTTAAAGGGGAGTCACTTCCTAGTGGGTCATCCCATGAACCAGGACAACCTGGCTGAGTTTTGTACCCATTGTGCTATCCCTGGCTCATGGACAGCTGCCCTAGCTCAGCTCCTGGGAGAGGGGACTGTTCTAAGCCTCTGCCCACTGTTCACCTCTGTGGGTCAAAAGCCATAGAAATTACAGCAAGACCCCCGCTGTGGCTGCTAGAGAAGCCACGGGAAGGTTTCCTTTTCAGTCCCTTTGAAGAACATTTTCTGCCTCTGAGGCATCAATCCTGGCCCCAGTTTGGAAGGCCAGGCTTTGGCCAGGAGCACAGATCACCAGCAGAGAGGACTGTGGGTGGGGTTTGCATTGGGTTTCCCATAGCCCAGCTGACTTTTTATGAAAAGGAGTGGTTTGCTTACCACCAGAGCTAGCCTGGGAGGGCTTTTGTTCTGTGTATTCCTACTCATGGATGCCAGGCTTTCAGGAGAAGCCCAAGTGTGCCCCAATTAAGGGACCGTAGCCAGGCTGGGGCGACTTCTACTTCAAATCCCGACCAGAGTCACTGAGCTGACCGCCAAGGAAGAGCTGGGTTGATTTAGCACAACAGCTTCATGTGCAATTATTAAGCACCAACTCAAGCTTTGGAAGATGCTCTGCCCTCAAGAAGCTTACAAGCCAAGCCAAGCATTTCAGAGATCATCAATGACCTAGTTGTAAAACCAGCGACCTTGTCCTCCTCCCTCTCTCTGACCTACAATAATATCCAGTACTGAACATGGAGCGTGGTATACAGCAGGCACCTAATAAATGTTTATTCATTGACTGATTCATAGACTACTCCCTCCTTGAATTTCTCTTCAACTTTGATACCCATGTCAACACTATCTTCTATTTCTCTGACCATATGGTCCCTTTCTCTTTTACTCCTTACACCTGCAGCTGGGGCAAGAAGAGTGAACCCCTTGGGGCAACTAGTTGGTATAGAACACCAGCCCTGAAGTCAGGAGGACCTGAGTTCAAATCCAATCTCAGACACTAAACACTTCCTAGCTGGGTGACCCTGGGCAAGTCACTTGACCCTAATTGCCACAGCAAAAAAAAAAAAAAAAAATGAATGAACCCCTCTCCCCTTCCTCATCTGCTAGTGTGGTTGATTCATCCAAGGTGTCATTGGCAGACAGACTGACAGACATTGGGGCTCTAGGTGCTTTCTTTACTAGTAACAGAGATTGGGGAAGAAGCAGATGGTTCAAGCTAAAGTTCCTGGAGCAGGAGCAAAAAGGGCTCCTCAAGAAACACTTCCTTTTGCCCTTGGTTATGGATTTCTGTTTACCACCCTCGCCATCCCTCCACCCATGACCAGAGAAGCGGGCACTGACCTGTCCGGTAGCGCCTGCAAAACGGTGGGCATCAGCACTCCAGAAATCGCTTTATACAGTATCGAGTCACAAACTCCCACGATGTTGACCACCGTGGAGGAGCCGAGCACGGGCAGCATGTGGGGCGGCATTCCTTGCCAAAAGTGCAGAAGAAAACTTTGAACCTATATTTGTCCAAGCCAGAAAAGAGCAAACAAACAAACAAACAAACAAAAGAGCTCATTGCAACGAAACTTCTATATCATTAAAGATCCAGATGTATGTGGGCTCCCATCCAGGCTGGTGAGAGGTCTGAAAGTGACACCTGTCCCCAAACAGGACCCTCCCTCTGCTTCCCGGGGCACACACAACCCCCATCTTGGGGTTACTCTTGGTGGAAGACTTTGCCTCTGCAGGGTGACTCTCTTAAAATGTAAATGTTACCTGCCAGGGATAACACATTGACCTCATTAGCATCCATTGTCATGGATTGGTTTAACAGATGAACTAATTAGGACATTAAAAAAGGTCCTTGATTAGGGGTTAAGGGAGGGGGAGGTGAGAGAGGTCAGAAGCTCAGGGGAATTATTGGGTGGGATAGGATCTTAAGTTGGTCTTTTGAGCTAAAAGAGAGGAAGAGACCATCTAATCCAATCTCCTCATTTTACAGATGAGGAAACTGAGATCCAGGGAGTGACCTGCTTAGTCATATAGGTCATAATAACAATGAGTTAACATTTTCTTAAGCCTTTATTTATGTGTCGGGCATTGTGCTAAGCGCTTTACAAAGAATTATCTCAGTTTATTCTCACAGATCCATGGTTTTAAGGGAATAAGTGCTATTCTTATCCCCATTTTACAGATGAGCAAAGTGAGGCAAAGGTGAATTGCCCAAAGTGACACAGCCAATAAGCGTCGGAGGTGAAATTTGAACTTTTTCATTCCAGGTCTAGCATTCTGCACACTATGATGCCACCTGTTGCTCCTAAGTAAGGAACTGGTATAATTTGAACTCGCGCCCTGCTATGCCAGTTACTACTTGTGGGACTTTGGGCTGGTCACTTAGTCCCAATGGACCTCAGTTTTTTTCTTCTACAAAATAATAATAATAAAAATAGTAGGTGTTCTGTCGATCTCAAAAAATTGCTGTGAGAATCAAGTGGGACAATACACGAGAAAGGGGTTTTTCAAATAGTCCTTTTCACAATAAAATGTCATCAGGGTCTGGAGGGAGGGTGCAAACCTCTTGTTTTGTAGGGCCTGAGACCCACAAGGGTCCGGTCATTTGTGTGAGGTTTCCCAAGGAGCAGGAGGCAGATGTGAGATTTGAACTCGGGACTCTGCATTTTTTCCAGTGAACCTTGCCGTCCCACATGGGGATGCCGGGTTTTTTGAGTGCCCTCATTTCCCTGAGACCAAATCCAATGGGGCAGGGCTCTTCCCAAGATGAGGCTGCCAGGACGGCTCCCGATGCCCCCGACTGTGCGGTCAGGGCCAGGGGGGCTGGGGGTTCCTAGGCAGCCCATTTCTTGGCTGGACAGAACAGCCAAGGGACCAGGAAGCAGAATTCCCGGATCCCCTACAAGCGGGCTTGGGAATGATGGGAAACGGTCAGCTTGCTCCCGGCTTCTGAGCAGGGGAGAAGGAAAAATGGAAACTGAAATGTTGCTGTGGCGATACTCTGGGTTACAGGGATCGTGATGAAAATCCTCCTCCTCATGGCTCATGTTGATAAGTATCTGGTGACTTGCTGAGGGGGACAGCTCCCCTTGAGCCAGGGCTGAATTGTAGCATGAGCCCTCTGGGAGGGAATGGAAGGGAGCCAGGTCATGGGAAGGACCTGACCAGCTCCCCCATGGCATCCAGCAGAGCCCGTGGTAACCAAGGGTGGGCAAAAGGCCCAGTTGAGACTGGGAGTGTTGGATTTGGGGTCTTTGCCTTTGGGCCATCTTTGTGGTGTGGGGTGAGGGGAGAAGGAGGGACGTTCAGGGTATCCGCTTTGGGCTGGGGTCAACACTTCAGGCTTCCCCACCCCCTCCACGGATCATTATCCATGAGCAGATCCACATTAGGGCTGCCTGTCTGAGCCGTGCCAGATGAGCTCACTCCCGAGAGAAGGGGGTACCCCCATGGCGGGCACGGACCCAGGAGCGCCATCTTTGAATAGACAAAGTAACTCATTATGTTCTATTGTGACAATATTTTAATATCGGGGGAGAGAATAAAGGGCAGGAAAACTAACTCCGAGTTGAAAAGACCCTGTTAGATCCCCAAAGAAATTTTAATATGCTTGTCTGAAATGCCATGCGAGCGTCCTTCCAGAGGAACTCAAAGAAACCCCACACACCGGCCCTCATAAAAGTGAAGGCATTCCTGTCTAAAGAAAGCGGGCCCCGGGCTAGAAGCCCCCTGAAGAGGGGAATTCCATTTCAGGGAAGATAATGTGGGTAATAAAGAGACGGTGGTGGGAAAACAGTGGGCCTTGATGGACGGGATGCCAAGGACTCCACACAATGTCCCGCCGACCTCGGAAGAATGCAGGTTTCTTTGCAGAGGAGTGTCCCCTTTCCCACCACAGGCTTCCCCGGAAGCCCAAAGAGGGCTCTTTCCCCTTATCGCCCAGCATCCCTCCCCATCCAAGACAAGATGCTACCCACGGAGAAAGTGGTCTGAGAGAATCTAGGCTGTACGTGCCCCCCAAATGCTCCCTTCGCTCTTAAATGGGGGACCCGGGGATTATTATTGGTGTCAGGACTCTGGAATTCCCAAGGGGCCATGGAGAAATCTAAAGACTTAATATAAAAAGGGAAGAGTATTTGGGAGTCACAGGAAAAGGGTCTAAATCTTGGCCCTGTGACTTTTCACCTGTGGGATCCTGGATCTTAGATCTCAGGGCCTCTGAGGGACTGGACCCCACAGCCTCTGAGGATCCTTCCAGGCTGAATGAAAGAGCCCCACTTTCTCCACTGCCAGGGTGGACTTATTCTTATCCAGGTTCACCCTAAAGAACGCCAGCTCCACCCCACTAGTGTTCTAGTAGGTAGGAGGAGGAATCACCACTGGGTGTCCCACTGGGGGCACTCCCGAATTCCATTAAAGATACTCAGAAGATCTGGGGTTCAAATTCTGACTCTCGTTTTACTGCCTCAGACAAGCTCTTTCTGGCCTCCGTTTCCCTAACTATAAAATGAGGCAGTGGGACCAGATAATCTCTCAGGTCAATTCTAGCCCTCAATCTAAGATTCTATGACCCTAGGGTCATATGCCCTTTGCACATCCATCCATACTGACCCATCCTCCCTACTATTATGGGTGGGAGTGTCAGGGAACAGCGAGACCCTGCTTAGGAAATACTAACTTCATGAAATTCTAAACCACTCAAGAGATTGCTCTCTTGGTCCTCAGTTTACCCCTCTGAAAAGAAAAGGAGCAGACCAGCTGACTTCTAAAGTCCTTCCTAGTTCTACATCTAGTTTGACCCTGGTCATTTCCTTTTCCCAGCGCCTCAGTTGACCTCACTGACTTCTAAGACAGGCTCTAATTTGGTTAAAGCTCTGAAATTGAAAGGAATGACTTTACATAACCAAACGGGGAAGAATCACATGAAGGTATGACAAATTTTTTCTCTATTTTCCATATCTTTATCAATAAACATTTTAATTATATATAATTATATATTATATTATATATATTAATTATAGTATATTCTATATAATATATTCTATAATATATATATATATTAATATATAATTAATTATAACTGTTCCCCTCTTTCTTTATTGCCTGATAAATCATCAAAACTCAATTTACCAATGAAAATACCCTTAACATGCCCTCTGCTGCATAAATTTTTTTTGGTTCATGAAATTGCCTTGGAATAGAAGATTTGATCATTTCTGGACCTACCTCATCAAAGTTGGCTCTTATTACTGTGTCCAATATCCTCTGACAGTGGGTTCTGTACATCATAATAAAGGTGGAAACCTGAGGGATAAACACAAGGCCATCAGTTAAACTGTTTAAAATGCTTTGGGGCATTTAAGCTCCCAGACCTTTCCCTTTGGGGAAGCACAGCCTCCTTCCTCCTGGGTTGATGGACAGCCGCCGACAAGTTAAGACAAAATGTGGGGGTTGGAGACAGATGCCATCCGTGGGACCTTTGGCCAGATTTATTTTCCTCTTCTCTAAATTGAAATTCCCCAGAGCGCAGAGATCAGCAATTAAATTCTCTTCATAGATCGGGACATCTGGAACTCCAAGACTCTAGAGCCAAAATGTCTAATTGATCGAAATTTTCAAGCAATGGATTAAAAAATACCCCACAGTAGTATTTGGGAGGGGTGGGATTATTTTCTTGGGAAAAAACTTTTTAAATCGAGGTCATAAAAAAGAGTGTGACATAATGGATAAAGGAATGGCCTGCATTCAGGAAGGGTTCTGGTCCCTCTGATAGGTACCAGCCAGGTGGCTACTTGCAAGTCATTTTTCAGGGCCCTCAAGAACTCTTTAGAATTATAAATCACAGGTGAAATTCTGGTCTGTACAAGTGGAGGAGTTTCCCCACAGCAAATTCTCTATCCTGATGAAAAATCATAGATCTGAGTTAAAAAAAAATAGTTTATTTATTAAAGTGTCCTATCAGATTCCAAGTCATTCATTATCTGGGTGGAAGATATGACCCTATACAAAATGGTAACTAATCCAGATTTGGGTTCTGGGTCCCACCATTGCCATTGATTCTCTATGTGATCTTGGACAGGTTTCTTCCTTACCTTGGGACAATTTCCTCATATGGAAAATGAGCATCCTGGACTAATTGGGTGCCCTCAAAATTTTCCTTCCCAGATCATTCCACTCAGAGTTACAGAATGTTAAAAGCTTGAAAGGGACCATTCTTGCTCCAGAGCCACCTAGCCCAACTTTCTCAGTTCCATGAATTGCCAGGGATGGAATTCTGTCTTCTACCATATAAAACTAAGTCCCAGGGGGCTTAAAAAGATTAAAGTTCTGCAAAATGAGTAATTAATACAATGATCACAGAGAGTTGATTTTACAAAAATGAATGTAACCAGGATAAATCAACTCAATCACAATCTGTGACTTGTGGGAATTTTTTTTTTAAACTAAAATGTGATTTCATTGATAGAGGACCTATGAATGCCTTTTATCAGTTACCAGAGTGGTACTTGCTCTACAATTGACAGTCTTGGAGACTTAACTGAGTCACTGAATAGTTCAGTGATTGATTAAGAGTCCCACAGCCAGAGACAGCTTGGACCACCTGCCTCCAAGGCTGGCTCTCTAACCATCAGATAACACTTCCACCATTTCCATCACACTCCTGACTTCTTCCACATTTAGGGACTAGGGATGGAAACTTAGAAAACCAGAGTTGCATCGCCTCTGGTTTCCTCTAAAAGGTGCCTCAAGGCTTAGCATTTTCCTTCCAGCTTACAAGGATATTGCAGAACGATCAATGGATTTAGAGGCTGTGTTTGAATTCTAGCTCTGATGCTTATTAACCAGGTAAATGAACCTTCTGGCACATTCAGCTTCCTCATCTGTAAAATAGAGATCGAGATCGAGAGGTGGAAGGGACCTAGTGATCATGCAGGCCAACCTTCTCGTTTTACACATGAGGAAACTGAGTCCAGAGAAGTTAAGTGATTTCTCTAAGATGGTATAAGTAGGAAGCATCAGAGGCAGGGCGTCTCTAGAGCCAGTAGAGAGGATTTATGTTCCTGAGCTTATATTATTATTGTGAAGTAACTTCATTATGAACCTTAAAGCACTCCAGAAGCCTGAATTGCAATAATTAAAAAAACAGACTGTATTATTCCTCTGGGGAAATGAGCTTGAGCACAAAAATGATAACTCATTTATGGGGATATTTATTTCATAATCTACATTATATATGGCATCTACACTAGCTATCACACTGCCCAACAATCACTTTGTCTTGGACCCTACATCATATAAAAGTATGGGAGGTCACCTTTACTTCTTTCTTTCTTTATTTTAATGAAGAATTTAAAATTAAAATTTAAAATATTTCATTTTAATTTAAACTTAATTTAAAATTTTATTTAATTTAAATTTAAATTTAATTTTAATTTTATTTAAAATTTAAAAATTAAAAAAAATTTTATACTTTTACCTATTACTATCCCATACAGTTCAGTATGTTACCTTCCTGTCTCCAGACTCTTGTTTGCTTCTCATCTCCCACAAGCTCTGGGAAATGAGCATCCTGGGATTCTTTCGCTGGGGCAGCCCATACTGCAGAGATGTTCAAGGAAAGGCTCCAAGGCTCAAAAGCCTCATGGAAAGCTGGAGTCTGATAAGAGTGATTTAGGGAGAGGGCCGAGGGAGTCCCCAGTCACTGGTAGGTTATATGAATAAGGCTCCTTCTAAAGTCGGACACTCCTCAAACGCAGAGGCTGTGGCTCAGTAACCACCATGTCATCGATTCCCATTACAGGATCTTCTACGGGATAGATGCTCAGCACATGTAAACCTACTGAAAAGCATCTCAGATGCACTGGGTATTGTTTGATATTTGTGGTCATTATATGGCAGTTATGGATCCTTATGCAAAGAGAGAAAAGAGAGGAAAGAGAAGGAAGGAGACATCCAGAGATACAGAGAGAGACAGATGCACAGAGAGACATAGAGACAGGAAAAAGTGCCTAAAAATAGAGAAGAAAGGAAAGTGAGACAGAGAAACAGAGAGAGAGCAACAGAGAGAGATAAAGAGAGGGAGGAGGAAAGTAAGGAGAGACAGAGAAATAAAGATACAGAAAGACAAAAAAAGAGACAGATAGAGATAGAAAGAGGGAGGAGAGAAAGGAGATACAGAAAGAGACAGAGAGAGGGAGGAGGAAAGGAAGAAGAGACAGAGAAATAAAGGCACAGACAGACACAGAAAGAGAGAGACATAGAGATAGAAAGAGGAAGGAGAGAAAGGAGACAGAGACCGAGAGAGGGAGGAGTAAAGGAAGGAGAGAACAGAGAGACAGATATAGAGAGAGACAGAAAAAAGACACAGAGACAGAGAGAGGGAGGAGGAAAGGAAGGGGAGACAGAGAAATAAAAAGACAGATAGATGCAGAGACAGAGACATAGAGATAGAAAGAGGAAGGAGAGAGAGGAGACATAGAAAGAGACAGAGACACAGAGACAGAGAGAGGGAGGAGTAAAGGAAGGAGAGAACAAAGAGACAGATATATAGAGAAAGACAGAAAAAAGACACAGAGTCAGAGAGGGAGGAGGAAAGGAAGGAGAGAGACAGAGAGATAGAAAAAGAGACAGATACAGAAAGGAAGGAGAAAAGGAGGAGAAACAGAGACAGACAGAAAGAGAAATATTTATTTCAAGCGTGGCTACCCACCTTCTCCTCTGGCAGACTGGCCGGCAGGTTCAGGTCTTTCACGTTGGGGAACTCGGGCAGTAAGGTGCCCAGCTTGGACCGGGGGGAGTATGCCACTGTCTGCTTGCTCACTTCTTTCTTCCCAGACTCACTGACCCAAGCAGCGCCTTTTTTGGAATACATCACGTCGTAATACTGAGAGCTTTCTTTCACAGCGATGCCGTAGTAATGGTACCTGGGACGGAGAGGCAATGACCTGAGCATTCCATCATCAAACCAACTTCCCAGGAGAACTTAATCTCTTTTTGAACTGGGACAACTCGAGGGGTTTAAGTGAGCACACAGTAGTCACTTAATAAATACGAACTCAATTTAAATGAATTGAAAATGGTGCAGTGAAAAGAGGGTTGAATTTGGAATTAAAGAGCCTGGGTTCAAATTCAGGTCTGTCCATATGATCTACAACAAGTCACTTACTTCTCTGAGCCTCAGTTTCCTTATGTGTAATATAAGGGAATTGGGCTAAATAATCTCCAAGCCCCTTCTCAGCTCTAGCTCTAGAGTCCTATGGAGTTCTGGGAAGCTGGTGTAGGGTTCAGGACTTTTGAGGTCTGCCATGGTAACTTTGCTGAAGACTCTCAGCTCAGTTCCCAGCTACAAATAACAGTCTTCACATATGAAAAAAGTGAGAATTGAATCTTTGGTGTTACAGCATGGTGGAATGGACATTTTCTGTTGGTACGTGGCTGGCCTGCTGGTCAGACAGTTCAGACCTACAGCAGACTCTCCAGGCTGTAGGGGATAGGGCCAGTTGGTCTCCAAAAGCCTTTCCAGATCTAACATTCTATTTTTTTTCTTTTTTGGAAGGACCGAGTAGTACTGATCTCACCAAGAGTTCAGTGGGAGCTGGACATTCGTGAGGGAGCATAGTGTGGAACACGTTAAGGGCTCCCGCCTAACTCTCCTCCCTGTACAAGGTTAGGAGAGAGCCAGTGGGGAAGCAGATTAACAACTAAAGAGCTTTCCCTTCTAAATTGCAGCTGGGCCAAGGCCAGGGTGATTAAGGCAAATCTCCCAATGTTTCTCCGGGGCCTGGTAAGCTGGGCATTGGCTTCCCTGCCAATGAGTGGTTTTGAGACTTTGGCACTTATGTCACTTTGCCTTTTTGTATTTAATTCTCTTCCCTCTAAAGAATAATAGGAATAATATTAGCTATTCTTATCTATGTGGGAGGAAACAGTACGAAATAATGCCCATGTGTTATTCTGCTTTCAGGAAAAGATACTAATAAATTTCAGGTTAGATTGGAGGGGACTTGAGGGCAGGAACTGTTCCATTATTCTCTGTATCTCTGGCACATGAATCTGGCTCTTACTTGGTTGTTTATGAACCTGACACAATGCCTTCCAAGCAATAGAACCTCAGTATAATCCTAGTGACTGACTGACGGATTGGAGGGAGCTCTTTTCAAGCCAGATGCCAGAGTCTCATGACTCTTCAGACTGCAAAGAACCTTTCAGGCTAGGGTAGAACAAAGAAAGGCACAGAAAGTGTTTTCAAGGCCATAAAAATCACTCCTGTCCAGCTCTATAGCAAGGACCTCCATCAGCCTGCAGACCATATCACTATGTGAAACTCTTCCCAACAGTGCAGACAAGAGGGTTTCATTTTGTTAGGGTCCCCGGTACCTGGAACAGGGCCTGATACAGAGAAGGCACTTAAAATGTTTGATGAATAAAATAGAATTGAAATGAATAGTGAAGAAGAGATCAGGTATGACTCATCATTTGTATGTTGTGAATGTAAAGGAACTCCATGGGCCTCTCCTTTTAGAGGGAGAGCCATATTCCCCCAAGCCCATGGAAATCAGCTGAGAATTTCCATCTACAAATTGAGAGCCTCCTCCCATCTGCTGGCCAGAGAAGAGATCTCCTTTTAATGGCGCCCTTTGGGTCAGTGCCCAATACATCACCGCTGCTTGCTAAATACCTGCTGATTGGCTGAATATCAGGGTGTTCTCCATACCAACATAACCCACGTCTTTGGTTTTTGTCTTTCCAAAGGACAAAACCTTCCTTCCTTCCTTCCCTCCAGGATCTGGCACAACATCATACCCAGAGCAAGTGAGAGAGAGAAGATTATTACGGTGAATTATATTGATCTGGGCTGACCCCGGGGTACTCACTTTGACTGGCCCCGAGTTCCAAGTCTCCTGGTGGTTAGCTGTGGGAACTGCTGTCTTATGATCTGGAAAACAAGACATCGATCGGTCACCCAGCAAAATGGAGAAAGTGGGTTCATGCATGGATATGTGCGTGTGCGTGGAATGTACACACAGATTGTGTGCTTATGGATGTATATTTTGTATATAGATACCTCTGTTGCTTTGTATATAGGTCTATACAAATACACACATGTGTGAATATATGAATTTGTAGACATGCATGCACTGATACTATATGGCTTTGTGTATATTGTGTATATACATACACAATGTGCTTTTATGTCATTTTATGTCACTTTTATGTCACAAGGCAGGTTGTAACAAAGGCTTTCACTCCAAGGAGGCTGTAGGAGAAGAGAGGAGGGTAACATGAGATGGAACATGGCACCCTGGTGGACTATGCCTGGAGACTCTCTCCAATATCTATTTTGGCGAAGGGCAGCTGCAGAAAGAGAACAGGAAAGATCGAGGGAGGTAGATAGTGAAGTGAAGGAATATTGGTGCCCAAGTAGCACATTTGAAAGGGGTTTTTCTTAGTGGGCATCCCTGCCAAAGGGAGTTAGCCAATCAAAGTCATGACTGGTGCCACTGAGCTGATCCGGCCACTTGTTGCAATAAAAGTATAAAAGGTTATTATTTAAGGAAAGAAGGAGGAAAAAACAACCAAGAACAGAGAAGCAACTATCATCACTTCTTTTCCTGTAAGCCTACTTGTGGTCTTGCATTTTGGGAGCTAAAATTAGAAGCCAAAAAGCTCTCAGGAATCCGTAGATTTCTAGCCAACTTCCCTGGAGGTCTGTCTCCTGCCCATGTCTCCCCTTTCTGTTCTCTGGGACAATTCCTGCTTCCCTCCTCTTTCTTCAGATGAATTTCTGGTACAATCCTATCCTTGGACTGCTCCTCAAGTGCCCATCCTGGCTCTGATGCTCACTGGCTATGGGACCTTGGTCAGGGCAGAGGGTCATGGGGTTGAAAGGGCTCTGGGACTTTGGAGAACTCTCATTTTATGGATGAGGTCAACTAAAGGAGTGGTGCTTTTAAATGACTTGCTTAAAACCTACAAAAGCAGTAATTAGCAATATTCGGCACTATTAATTAATGTGAATTTCTATTCATCAGTAATGATAGTAATTAGTGGTAGTACATGCTAGTGATTGGTGATATTAATTGGTCATTAATGATATTTATTAGTGACACTGAGTAATATTAAGAGCAGACATTTGATCTTGGATCTTCAGCTTTCACTGTCAACTTTCTTTTCACTTCCTTGTGCTGTACCTGACTTTCCTAAATCTCAATTTCCTTATCCAAAAGATGTAGATATTAATAGTTGTATGATCTCTCTGACAGAGTAGGCAGAAGGAAAGAGCTTCATAAACCTTAAAACACTACAGAAAGTATGAGCTGTTACTATAATCCTTTCTCTTGTACAGAGCTTATTCCTCAAGGGAAAACATCATATTGAAACTCACTCCCTTTAAAGCTGGTAATCAATCAGATGATCCAAGAGCATCTAACTCTCCTGTGCCAGGCGCCATGCCCTGTTAAAGTGCAGAGATGGTCCAGGGAGTGGCAAGGAGGGGCTTAGAAGGACAAGGAGCCCATATTTAACAGAGAATTAAACTGAAAGCATTAGGGTGCCTCTGACTCATAAGAAGGCTTTTTAAAAAATTGGGATGACTCAACCAGAAATTGTCATTTTGGACTTTGCAGTATTTGCAGTATCCAGCCTTCATTAGGACAAGAAAAAAATCAATCATAACAATATTCAACTTTTAGGGATGTGATAAACATTTTAAAACCTGACCACTTGTAGCAAAAACTGTACACAACACACTCTTAAGCTTAATCTTTATGATTACGATTTTCCTTATCACTTTCTTAAGTTTAGACAATCAACAAAACATAAATCAAACCCAAATTTGTGGCATTTGCCATTTTCTGAAACTTGAACGGA
Source organism: Sarcophilus harrisii (assembly GCF_902635505.1). Classification (NCBI taxonomy): domain Eukaryota; kingdom Metazoa; phylum Chordata; class Mammalia; order Dasyuromorphia; family Dasyuridae; genus Sarcophilus; species Sarcophilus harrisii. The sequence continues at coordinate 19,450,502 of NC_045430.1, forward strand.
AAATTTAACAATTGGTTCTCAGGAGCCAGTACAACCTGGTCCTAGCATTTTTTATACCCCTGCTTTTGTAGAGTCCTTTACATCTTCCAATGTATTTAAATATCAGCGTGAGCCATAACATCGTCAAACTAACAGCTCAGATTAGGGGAAATATTCCCCCAGATTGGACCAATTAAACTAGAGTCGCATCTTCCTTGCAAAATTATTTAGAATGAGAAAGCACCTTATTTATTTATAAGCCTTCATTATAGAGGTGGGGAATCATGGGTATGGAATACTACATACACACACTCTCATATTCAGTTGATATGTTGGTCAATTTTGCTGAATTGTTTGCTTTCCCTTTCTTTTTATTTTATTATTATATATTTCTGGCTTGGGTCAGTAGAAGAAATATATGTGGAAATGAAGATGAGGTAAAAATCAAAAGTGATAATAATAATTTTGAAAAAGAAAATCATTTAGAGCAGTAGCATTTTGAGAGCAAAATCAGGTTGGTGATACTCTCAGGGTGAATTATCCATAGCTAGAGCTCAGTCACTAGAATTGGAAGAGTTTCATCATCCCTTCCCTCCAGTATTGGACCAATTGAACGAGAATAGCATCTTCCTTGGAAAATTATTTAGAACGAGAAAGAACCTTATTTATTAATAAACCTTTATTATAGATGTGGGGAATCATGGATGTGGAATACTGTATATACCACATACTCATACTCAATTGATATGTTGGTCAATTTGGCCAAATTGTTTTTTTCTCTTTCTTTTTATTCTATTCTAAGTGTTGGTTTTCTGATTTGGAGCAATGGAAAAGATATCAATCCAAGATAATGATAATTTTAAAAAGAATTATCTAGAGGTGGGAGAGCTTCAATATCCCCTCCCTCCAATAAAATCAAGAACATTGAAGAGCCAAATCCTTGATGAGAGGGGAAAGAAGTCTATCAGGGAAGGGATTCCTATGCTCTTAAGTTATGATTACCAATTTTATTTAATAGGTTACATTTACTTCTTCTATCTCTGGTGTGGCAAAGAATCTCCATCTCCTGGTCAGATGGACTCTGTCCCTGGGACCACCTCGGGCTCAGATGAATGAAGTTTCACTGGCCTCATCTCACCCCTTTCTGGCTCTCCTTAATGTGTCCTTTTTTTCCCATAAGAATGTCACTCCCCATCTTGCTTGTCTGTCTTTGTATCATAAGAGTTTAACTCCATGATTGTTACCTAGCCAGTGTTCAATAAGTGCTCTTTCTACTTATGTTTTGAGAATGTATCTATTCATTCAAAGGGAGGGGAAAGAGAAAGAAAGAAGCATTGATATTGTGGCTACTACGTGCCAGACACTAGGGGTGTCAAGGTGCACATGGAATATGTGCCTTCATGGAAATGAAGCGGTTTTCCCATGTGCTTCCATACTTTCTTGAATCTATGAGCTCATGAGTTGGATACTCCCTCCTAAAGACCAATGAAAAGTGCCATAGTGGGCAAGAGTGGACTGCAGCATATCACCAAAAATTACTTATTGGCAAGAAGTGTCAAGAAATATGGGACTGGAAAAGTAGCTCAGTCAAAAACAAGGGATGAAAGATGGTTGCCTATTGACGGCAGTTAGGTGGTAAAGTGGATAGAGTGCTGAGCCCTGAGTTAAAATCCAGCCTCAGACACTTACTAGATGTATGACTAGATGACTTCATCCTGTGTGCCTCAGTTTCCTCATCTGACAAATGAGCTGGAAAAGGAAATAGCAAACCATTCCAGTATCTTTGCCAAGAAAACCCAAAATGGAGTCATGAAGAGGCAGGAATGATTGGGCAACAACCACAAACCCACTGAGGGAAGGTCTCCAGGACACTGGGCCTTTCCTCTGCAGAGGATTTATGGGAAGCCTTGGACAAGAGTAACACAGGATGATGTTGGGGATAGGTTGTCATGTGCACTTTTGGAGGGAGGGAGTACCCCACTGATGAGCTTGTATGGAAGCTCATGTAAGTATGGAAGTATATGGTATGAGCTTGGGAAAACCACTTCATTTCCATGAGCCTCCATTTTCTCAGCTGTAAAATGGAGTTGAACCAGATAGTCTTTGAGATCCCGTCTAGGTCCAGATTTATATCCCTTCCAGCTCTAAACCTATCCTATGAATTTATGAATTCTCTCATAGCCTTCAAGAAAAAGACATTCAGGTCTTAGCCTAGGCCAGTTTCCCTCCTTGTGCCTCAGTCTTCTTATTTGTAAAATGAGGGGGTTGGATGAATGGTCCATGTTTAAATCTGTGGCCCTGTGATCCATGAATCTATGACCATAAGGTAGAAATAAGAGATCAAATGCTGATTAATGGGGTGGTCCTATATCTGGAAATAAATAATATGACATATACCCAGAAAACAGCAACAATAATAATGATCTCTGAGATCATGAAGACTATTAAGATATGAGGCCATGAAGATTATGTATCTCTTGGGACAGCTAGGTAGTACGGTGGATAGAGCTCTGAAGTCAGGAGGACCCGAGTTCAAATCTGATCTCAGACACTTTATACTTCCTAGCTGGGTGACCCTGGGCAAGTCACTCAACTCCAATTGCCTCAGGAAAAAACCAAAACAACAACAACAACAAAAAGATAGGGATATCTTTCTTGAAGACTGTGGGATACCTCATAAGCGCCTAGATTTTGCACAAGGAGCTGGAAGAGACCTCAGACACCATTAATCGAATAAATCCACAGAATGGTACTCTTTGAGTCGATTTATGGCACCCTCCTTTCTAGAACACTTGTATTTTGGCTTTATGAGAAATCTAGAGTCTTGGATTTGTAGTTAGAAGTTTGGGGTTCAAATTCTGCCCCTGAATTTTCTTAGCTGTGTGATCTGTATTAAGTCACTTCTCCAAATGGGGGCCCCAAGTTCCTTAATCTGTAAAATGAGGGGGCTGGAATAAATCTGAGCTCCTTTTCAGCTCTTGACTTATGATCTTGTGGGTTTTGTGCCCAAAAAGGAAAGAAAAAGAAACTATAGAAGCCATTTGATTTTAAATAATAATTCCAAAGTCAGGAAGTTTGTCCTTTACAGTGGGGGGAAGAGAGGAAAAAGGCCATCTGCATGAAATTCTGCCCCAGTGGAGGTCAAGACTTTTCCACCCAGAGCAAAAGAGAGAGTTGTGTCCCAGTTAGCACCTCCTCCTCCGAGTGATGACCAAAAACAGGGGGGATGGGGGATGGAAAATAGACTTTATTTTCTATTTAACTATTAATAAGCGCTTCTCCTGGGCCTGCAAGCCACAGACAATTTCCCATCCTCCTCTCTTGGGCTCCCAAACTCTCCTCTGGTTCCGAAAGTCCACGGCGGTTGGGTTTCAGGCCCCCAAACACAGTGGTATCATTCCAGAAGCGAGGGCCAAATTCAGAAAACAGTTCAGCGCCTTTGTGGGGCTGTGATAAATGAGCAGACAGCTAGGCAGCTCCCCTTTCTTGTTTTGTGTGGGCTCAATGAAGCCTGCCTAAAGAACACCACATGCTGTCCCAGCAACTGATCTAACATTCCCCAACATCTCAGCCTTCCAAATTCCCTTTAATTACGCGTTAATCCCACCCCTCTCCCTTTCAGCCTCTAGTGACAGGGCTAGGGGCTCCACAGGGCTGTGGGAAAAATAGGGCTCCGATGGAGATCTGGGAGCTAAGGGTATTGGAAGGGAGCTTTTCTGAGCTGGTGGAGGGAGGGGGTGGAGGGAGGGAAAGAGGGCCTGTTATTCCTGCTCTGCCATCCTAGACTCAGCCAGGATGGCCATCTTCTCTGAATGTACAGAAACCGGCCTTGCGAAACTTCCCTGGTTCAGTCCAGGAGGAGATCGCTCACAGAATGATCCTATGGTTCCTTCCCCCTCCCAATGAACTCATTAAAGTTTATGCATTCAGCCTCAAAGTAGTTCCCTCAGGAGGCTGGACCCTGACTCTGTCGGGCTACCATTGCTCCTTCCTCAAAACGTTTCCAGAATGGCCTCCAAAGCTCACTGAGAATCCACACAAGGTAGTCAATCTGCTTGGACTGAAGCTCTGTGAAGGCAGGAGCCATTTTGTGTCTGCAGGATCCAGACTCATATCTGGAACATAGTGGGGATTTAATAAATGCTCATTGAGAGTCCAATCTCCTTTGCTCATATTTATCGTAGCTATAGGTCTCCCTCTAGATTATATGTAAAGAAGAGACTTTTTTTGGGGGGGATGGCTTTACATCCCAAAGCTTACTGGCTCTTGGAAGATGATGAGATTTCCCAAAGGTGAGGTTTAGGGGGATTAATGGGGGAGCCCAAAGAAGTCTGAAAGAGGATGGGGTAGGAAATGAAGAGATGGTCATTCCAAGAACTGAGCCAAGCAGGAATCAAATCTCATTTTCCAGTCCTTCTCTGATGTTTGTAAGGTTACCTCCCCCTGCCCCAAATGGGATCCCTAGTTTAATCACCAAAAATATTCACTCTACTTGCTTCTTAGCCATTTCCAAAAAAAAAAAAAATTGATTTAGGGCAAATTTTTGCTATCGTTGAGGAGATTCAAAGGAAAGTATCTCTGACTTTGAAGATAGTTCCTAAAAAGGATCTTGGACCCATGACTGGATGAGATTTCAGAGAGTTTCTAGTCTAATCTCTCCATTTGACAGACTAGGAAACTGAGGCTCCGAGAGAGAGAAGGGATCTCCTCAAAGCCCCAGTATAGCCACTCGAGGTCTCCAGGACCCAAACCCATTATGCCAAGCTGAGTTCTCCAATTATTTGGAGCAAAGTCAGTTATATTGGATTGAAATCATTCAGAGCTCACTCAGATCTCTTCCAGCCCTGAACTTATGATAATGATCTCTCTGGGCGTCAGGTCCCCCCTTAGGCATTGGGCTAAATGACCTCCAAGGTCCCTTCCTTGGGACTCTGTTTTGTGACTCTAAGTAGAAATGAGAAAAGAAGAATAATTATAGCCCAGAACCGAGCTCTTTACAAATCATGTGCTATGGGGGGGGGGGGGTTGGACAATTTTTAAAAAATACAAATCACAAAACATAGCCCCCCCCCTTTTTTTTTTTTACAAATGATGAGAGAACAATAGCGAGACAAATGATGGTGACGAAACATTTACACTTTGGAGTCCAAACATTTAACAATCTCATATACTAGACTTATCATGTTCCTTCTGGCAACATCCCCAGCCTTGCCTTTCAGGAAAAAAAAAAAGCAATTAAATCTAGTGCCAGCTGGCCCTGAACCAAGTCTATCTCGGGCCCTACATGGCGTGCTTATCAAATCTGCAGATGACAGGAAGTAGGGAGAGATAGCTAACCCCCTTGGATGACGGAGTCAGGACTCCAGCAAAGGTCTTGGCAGGCTGGAGCACCGGACCCAAACAAGCAAGGGGAAATGAACAGGGACAAGCTGAAAGGCTTGAGCAAGAGATCAGCCTCCCAAGTACAAGGTGGGGGGAGGTCCAGACAAGCCATTCACCTGGAATGGAAGACAAATTCAAGGCAAGTCCCTAGTGGGGCATGGAAACCGCGAGAGCTGCCTCCATTATAGGGTGAGGAGAGACAGAATGTCCAAGAAAAGGGAAGTCCTAGTCCCCCTGTGGTCCACCCTGGTCAGGCTCCATCAGGAGCATCTGGAGAAGGACTCAATAGCCTCTGGAAGAGGGCAGCTTGCATGGCAAAGAGCCTTGAGACTGGCCAGGACCAGAAAGTACAGCCTGGAGCAGAGAAGACTTCAGAGAACGTAAGAGTCGTCATCAATTTTTGAAGGGTTGTGTGTTTCCCCCTCTGTAAAATGAGCTGGAGAAAGAAATGGCAACACTTACTAGCTGTGCCAAGTCATGTTATCCTGTTTGCCTCAGTTTCCCCAATTGCAAAATGAGCTGAGAAGGAAACAGCAATAGAATATTATAGTATAGAAATATCGGACAAAATATAGAAGAGGGTGATTAAATTTGCCAGGATGGCCCCCGAGGGCAGAACCAGGAAAAGAGAGTAGAAATTGTGTAAAGAATTAGTAACTGTCAGGGGAGAACTGTTCCAAAGTGGAAGTCCTGGACAGATGCTTCGGGATCTCCCCCATCCATGGATGTCCAAGTGTTGGGGGCACCTTGGGCTGAGGGGGTGTTTGGGGGCAACAGCATAGAGTTTGTTTTTCCTGCTCTGCATCCATGCTGTTTCCCCCTAAAAGAACCTAAGCTGCTCGAGGGCAGGGACTGCTTCCTTAGCACAGTGCCTGGCAAACAGTGAGAGATTCTTTTTTTTATTCCTTTATTCAAATGCCTTTTCTGTGCATTCTTCACAGGACCCTTTGAGACAGACTACGAATACTGGGACAGACTCTTGGTAAACCGAGCCAACAAATATTTACTCAGCAGAGGCTGGGAAATAAAACTTACAGCATGAGAACTCCCAGAATGGGAGGGTCTCAAAGTTAGAAAGGAAACTAGCTGCCCGATTATCTGGCTCTTTCCTCTCCTTCCCACTCTCCATCCCTTAGGAACCATCCCTCTCTCTGGCTTCTTGGATAAGTGATCACCTGTGTCATTTGGAAATAGAGACAGTATACACTTAGCTAAATGCTGGAACGCCTCTAGTCAGAGGGAGCTCCTTGCCTCATATTCCATCTTTAGTTGGCTCTGATATTTGGGAAGGGGACCTTTTGTTCCCCTTTACCTTCCATCCATTGGAACCAACTTCCCGTCTGGACTCCAGTCCAGAGGAATGATCCCAAGGATCCTAGGATCAGGGACTTAGAGCTAGACAGGTTGCTGTGCAACCTCTCCATGTTACAAATGAGGAAACTGAAGAGAGCCTGAGGGGTCTCACAAGCAGCAATTATCAGAGATGAGAGTCTCATTCTAGAGCTAGTGATCTGTCCACTGTGCTTCGAAGCCGATTCAACAAGATTATTTTCAAGCATTTAAAATCAGGGATCATGTCAGGGGAGATCACCTGTGCATCATTAAGTGCAGAGAAGATGGAAGGTAGCCTTAGGGGGCAGGCCTTGGCAGCTGGGGGGCCAGGAAAGGCCTGGAGCTTGAGCAGAGAACCAAAGGAAGTCACGGATTCTCAGAGGTGGTGAGAAAAGACAGCACCCTAAGCAGGGGGTATGGCCAAAGCAAAGGCACAGAGGTGGGAGAAGGATTATATCAGAGAAAAGACAAGCTGGCCAGTATGGCTGGAAGATAAGTGGCCACCCTTCCTCCACATCTTTAGATCTCTGGGGGCTTGTCTCTGATTTTATACTTGTATTCCCAGCATCTAGCTTTAAGTGCTTAATGACTGATTTTTCCATGTTTTTTTTTCTCATTCATAATATCAGAAATAGGATTCAAAGCCATGTCTCTTCTCTCTCCATGTATACTCCCCCTCCCATGATGCCATGCTGCCCTTCCTTTGAGATGGCCACAATTCTCCAAGGATCTCTTTGGTGTGTTCTGGGAGTTTCATTGGGCATCATCTCAATAACAAAGTACTTCTACCTGAATTTGCCATGGATGCAATTTCTGCTGTGTCCCCCAAACATAAAGGTGAACCTTGAGCTGGAAATGCAAGATTATTACAATTGTTTTTTTTTTCTTCCTTTTACTAGGGTGACAGGATTCATCTAAGTCATCTGCTCATCCAGAAGGGGGAAAATGTTTTTTAGGATTAATTCCCTTTCAAGATCTAAAAGTTAAACACTTTTCTTTCAAGTAGGAAGAATGAACTTTCAGAAGATGCCAAAAAAAAAATCCAAACCTGCAGATTTGCAGCCTGTGCAAATCCAAATTGCTAAGGCATCGATCTGACAGTGTCACCTGCCAGCTCAAGAAAGGCCAAAGGCTCCCTCTAGCCTCAAGGATCCAATACAAACATCTCTTTCAGGCGTTTAAAGTCATTTAAAAGATGGACTTGGGATTGGGAAGACAAGGGTTCAGATCCTGTGCCAGAAACTTGCTTGCTGTGTGGATTGGTGAAAAATATTAAACCTCTCTGGACTCAATCCAGATCTTTCCTGGAATCCTTTCCAAGGACTCCTGGATGTCACAAGGCCTCCGCTGGTGACCCAGTCTGGGCTGTAGAATGACTTTTCCAGCCCAAGTAAGAAGTTTAGAGTAAGGTCTCTTGCCTATTAAGCCAGAATCAAATAGCCACAAGGAAAAAAATGAAACAAAGCAACAGTGACTAGTATTTATATTATTTCCTTTGATACAATAACCCTGTGATGGAGGCACTAAGTTCATCCCCATTTTAGAGATAAAGAAACTGAGTGATTAAGTAAAAACAAAACAAAACAAAACAAGTACATATGAGGAAGAACAGCTGGTCAGACCCAGGAGACTAGAACATTTCTCTGTGGTCCATGACTTGAGCCTTCAGCACCCCCCTGAGAGGCTGCCTACTGCAATCCATCATCTTACCCACCTAGAGAATAATAAATGACAGAGGACAGAGCAGGATTCGAAACCAAACCTCTGCCCCCAAACCCAGCATTCTCTACTGCAAATTCTGCCACAGTGAACAAATAACAGCTCAATTCCTGACCCTATAAATAGTCCCTGAGTTACCAAAGCTCTTTCCTGAACAGCTGATGATGTCTCTTATCAAACTCCAAATCTGGGTCCTAAGTTTCAGATTATGAACTTCCTGCAATGGTGGTAGCTGAGTAGCACCAGAGTGGATAGAGCTGAGCCTGGAGTTCAGCTGTAGATTCCTCCTAACCACTGGTTGTTTATAAGGAGAGAGTAGCAGCTAGATGGTGCTGAGAACACAATGTTAGATCTGGATCCAGAGAGACTTCAGTTCAAATTCAGCCACACTAACTGTGTGATCCTGGGCAAGTCACTTTCTCCTGATTGCCTCCCCTTCTCCACACCCCCCCCCAAAAAAAAATCCAGCCATAAATATTTGTTAGCGATATGACTCTGGGCAAGTCACTTAATTTCTGTTTACCTCATATACAAAATGGGAATAATAGTAGTTCCTACCACTTAGAATTGTTATGAGGATCAAATGAGATTATATAGATATAAAACATTAATGATATAAAGGCTAATTATTATTTAGACTCAAGGTTGACTTGTAGGTTAGAAAGGATAGAAATACCCTCAAAAGAAATAGTCAAGTTGCATAATGGATATAATATTTTTTGTGCTATAATAATGTCAGCTATTCTTATTAACTCCAGAAAGTCCCATAAAGCCAGAGTTTCATGTCTACTCATTTCTTCCTATCAATGACTTCTCAAATCTGCCATTAAAAAAATCACCAGTCTAATTTTTTTTCTCTAAAACTTAAGAAAAAAATAGCACACCAGAGTTAAAAGTTCACAGATGAATCATAAAGCCAGAGGTCTGCTCAAAGGGGGTCTATCCATCATTATTCCAGAAGATTTCCCAGAACAACTAAACCCTTTCTCTGAAAGAGATGACAGCTGCATAGACAGAGACACCCCCAAGAAGGGCAAATGGGCTGGGAGTTTGATTCAACAAGCTCAGTTTGGAAACTTTCTGTCAGCACCTTCTGTTCCTGCTCTTGGAAAGCCATCCGGATTTCCGGGGCATCTTGGAGTATTGGCAAAAACTTCTGCCTAGAACTCTGCATTTCTTGAAGGCAGCTGGGGGATTTTGTGGGAAAAAACACTAGGTCTAAGCTCTGGTTTAGTAATGAACTTTTGCAAATGAGGCAGAAGGGGATAGTGGATGGAGAATTGACCTTGAAGTTGGGAGCCTATGGGTTCAAGTCTTTTCTCTGCAGATTTTGAGTGCCTGATAAGTCCTTAACCCTCAGAAGCAAATCTTTTATTTTATCGAGAAATCTTTTCTGCCATTGTTCCTGGATGGGGCATATCGATCTACTTCCCCAAATCTCCACTTCTTATTTTTCTCACTTTTCAACCAAAAAGCACACTTCTTTGGCTACCATGCTCCATTAGACCATTTGTCCATGAAAAAAAAAAAAAAAAGCATTTGTTAAACACTTACTAAATGCTAGGAGGAGGAGAATGTCAGCTCCATGAAGGGACAGACTGTTTCTATACCACTGGCATCTACCACGATCCCTAGCATATAGTAGGTGTTTAATAAATGTTAACCCTAACCCAATTAATATTATCTATGTCTTTTTATATTTTTGTTTATTTTGTTAAATATTTCCCAGTTATATTTTAATCTGGTTAATCTGGTTTAATCTGATACCTCTAGTCCAGACCATCACAATAGCTTCCTCAATGATCTCCCTGCCTCTCTCTCTCTTCTTCAATACATTTGCCACACATCTGTGTCAAGGTCAAGACGTTTGGAGAATGAGAGGAAAACACACTGACCTCTGAGAAGGCAGGAGACCTGGCTTTTAACCCCAACCCCCCATTTCTTGGTCTCTCTGACTTTGGTCACTGAACCTCAGTTTTTTCTCATCTGTATAATAAGTGAGTAGGATTAGATAATTTTCAAAGGCCTTTCCAGCTCAAAATCCAAAGAGCCTGTCATTTGTAGCTTTCTCTCTAATTACTATTTACTATTTAACAGATACTTCTTTCAATTATTTGGAAAATATTAAGAACTATCAATTAACTAGGGCTAATTTACAAGAGTAGAGAAGGAAATGGCAAACCCTTCCAGTATCTTTGCCAAGAAAACTCTAAATGGCAGCATGAGGATTCAGACATGACTGGAATGACTGGACAACAACAACAATAGCTAGGATTTAGTCTGAGGACTTGAGTTCAAATCCAGTTTTCCTATTTATTCTCTATATTGCCTTAAGCAAGTCTTCCTGAACCCCCGGGGTATAGTTTCCTCATCTATACGTTAGGGGTTTGAACTTGATGGCCTCTAAAGTTCTTTCCAGCCAAGGATTCTTTGACTTTCATTAAATTGTCTAGATATTTCTTCTGGTGCCTCACTAGGAATGGGGTAGGATGGAAAACTCTCAATTATCTTTTCCCCTTAACTTTAATGGTATTTTATTCTTCCAAATATACAAAGATAGTTTTCAGCATTCACCTTTGTAGAACCCTTTGTTTCAAAATTTTCTCCCTCCCTTCCTTCCTCCTTCCTCCCCAAGATAGCAAACAATCCCATATAGATTAGACATAGGCAATTCTTCTAATTTTTCCATATTCCTCATGCTACGCAAGAAAAAATCATATTAAAAGGGGAAAAACATGAGAAAGAAAAAAAACAAGCAAATAACAACAAAAAAGTGAAACTACTATGCTTTAATTCACATCCAGTCTCTGTGTTTCTCTCTCTGGATGCAGATAGCTCTTTCCATCACAAGTCCATTGAAATTACTTTGAATCATCTCATTATTAAAAAGAGTCAAATCCCTAGCATATTTTTTACATATTTAACATGTATTGGATGACCTGCCATCTAGGGAAGGGGGTGGGGGAAAGGAAGGAAAAATTTGGAACAGAAAGTTTTGCAAGGATCAATGTTGAAAAAATTATCCATGCATATGTTTTGTAAATAAAAAGCTTTAATAAAAATAAATAAATAAACTAGAAGGGGGAAAGAAAAGAAAAGAGCCAAATCCATCACAGTTGATCATCATATAATCTTGTTGCTACCGTGTACAATGTTCTCTTAGGAACCCTAAATTATCAAAGGTTAGGTTGAAGATGCTAGACTCCAAAAGCTTTCCTCAACCTGGAAGGGCTTCAGGTAAGGACCCAATGCTGGACCAGCCTAGCTAAGTTCAAAGAGCCCCATTGCTAGAACGGCTGAGTATTGGATTTTTCCACACCAGTAATTATCTCCCAAGCCATAGAGTGGCTGTGACCTACACTGGGAGATAGATTCCTACCCATGTGGGAGGAATGAGATATTCCTGAAGTGCCAAAATACTGAGATATTTATCCATCCAATTAGCTAATGAAGCTTTACAGCAATAAAATTGGTTTCCTTTGAAAATCCCATAAATTTTGTTTTATACACTTAAAAACATAATTCAAGGGATTCATAGGCTTTCCCAGGCTTCCTGGCAAAGGAATCTAGGATACAAAGAAAAGTGAAGAATTCCTGCTTTAAAGGAACATTCTGATAATTTTCTTTAGATGATGTACTAGAATGCTCAATAATATCCTCTCTCTCTCAGAAATGACAATTCCTACATTAATATTGACCCAAAGGATTGGCTGGCCAGCAATCAGGGTTCTAACTGTATTATAAACATACCCAGAAACATCAGCTCTGACACCTAAGTCTAAGCATGGGATGAGGAGGAGATGGCACTGTTAAAAGAATACAAAGAAGGTACCCAGGGCATAGATCCCAATGGTGAATTTTTTGGAGGATATGGACCTGGGCAACTTGCTTAGGATGAATGAGTCTGAAGTAGTGATTTGTGTTGTTGAGGGAGCAATTCTCAAAATGATTAGATATATTGGGAAGTTGGGGTTCTGATCTCTAAAGACTCTGAACTATGAAATCAACCAGTTCATATATATTATATTATATATCATTTCCACTATATATATATATATATATATATATATATATATATATATATATATATATATATGTGACCCAACATCAACCTTTAATACCCACCGTTAGTTTCCCATAAAGTGAGAGCTTACCTTAAAATCCCCCCTCCACACACACACCAGATGTTGGGTTTTAGGACTCACCTTTCCGAAGCTGGCAGCATTAACAGGTTGTGTGTCATTTTCTCACAGAAATCCAAATAATGCATGTAGAGTGCACTCCTTGGAATGCAGACACCTTCTGCAATCTCATAATTCTCCTCCAGCCTGGAGAGACAATGTCAAACCAGCCCAATAAGTATCAACAGATTGATTACTATTTATTTATCCATTTATTTATTATTATATTATATTATTATATATTTATTATTTATCCATCAGTCTAAAACAGAGAGAAAAGCTCTTGCACTGGAGTCAAGCAAACTAGGTTTAAATTCTACCTTGGATCCTTGCCACATTTGTGGCATTGGGGAGGTCATTTTCCCTACTTGGCAAAGTGAGGGGGTTAAACTAGATCCCTTCCAGCTCTAAATGATCTATGGAAAAAGAAACAAGGATTGGACAGGATAGGGTAGTGTGGAGGGGAATGCACTTCCTCGTCATCTCATAAAATACCCCTTTTCATTCAAGACTCAATCCTTGTGTTTTGTCACTTGAGGAGACTTTTTCTTCCCCAGGGTTGTTGGTTCTCACTCCCTTTCCTCAAACAAACATGTGTGTACTCGTCTCTTTACATCTTATATTTTCCCTAACAGAATATAAAATGGGTGAAGAACTGCCTTGTTTTTGGTTTTGTCTTTATATTCTCAGTATTTAGAACAATGCCTGGCAAGTAATTGATGCTTGTTGAATTAATAAATGAATGAATTTCCAATCTGAATAGAATGTAAACTCCTTGGAGGCAAGGACTATTTGAGTCTTGTCTTTGTATCCTCAGCGCACAGTATAATATCCAAGACATAGTAAGTGTCTATAAATGTTTGTTGAATTAAAGAATGAATTAAGAATTATTTATTGAGCGAGCAAATGCAGAACCTTTACAATAGCATTCTAATAATTTTATCTTGGTATCACAGTACTTTACACAGGATAGGAACTTAACTGATGCCTAAATTGGAATTAAATTTCAATTGACTTTTCAATCCAACTGTATTACTTGGTTTCATGCTTGCCTGTCTATTATACTTGTCTATTATATTATTACAATTTGGGGACTGAACTTTCTTAGGGACCAGAAGTACTAGTATGATTTTAATCTTCCTTTACGTATTCTTTCGGATTATTTTCTACAGTGTATTTGGGACAGAAAATCCATATGCACACATGATTTAAAGTATTCATATATATATATAAAAGTAAAACTAGTGAAAGTTAGCTAACATTTATTGAGTATCTGCTATGTTAAAACATGGTGCTGGGCACTTTGGAAGATACAAAGTTGAGTTACATACAGTCTTTGTATTTTCATAAAGAGTTTACAATCCTATAACTTACAGCTTTTTGGGGATTACTAAGCCCTGTCTCCAAAATGAACCTACAAAGAATGTAATATCATTATTTTTATACTTACTTCCAATAAGTCATAAGGTAAAGGGACTTATCCAGATCATATAACTAGAGGTTTTTGGAGCTAGGCTCTATGAACCTGCTCTTTCCATGATATAGTTTCTCTAATTTAAAAAATGAGCTAAAATTCATTTAAGTGCCTAGCAAGGGGAGCATAGATTTTTAGAGATGTCAGAGATCATTTAGAACTTCCTCACTTATAGAAGAGAAAGCTGAATCCCTCAAATTCAATCCATTCAATGAGTTACTCAGAAAAGAATAAGTGGTCTATCTGCTGGGGATGTGCAAATGAAATAGTCCTTGCCCTCAGAAGCTTACAATCTAATATTTAGTATCTAGGTATAGATACTAAATAGATACAAGAAAAAGAAGTAGATTTTTCCAATACAAATAAAATAAATGAACATTCTCCCTGCCAAGGCCAGATGTCAGTAGGAGTGAGAAAAACTCTAGAAGCTGGGCAAAGAAGAGATCAATCACTAATAAAGTGTTAAGCACATATCATGTGTCCCCAAGATACCGTGTTATATTAATGTTAGAAACATGAGGCAAAAAATAAAGTCTAACATCTCTCTGTGATCTAGTTAAAACACCGAGAGAAACCACTGATCCCATGAAATATTATTCTGTCAAGCCCTTCTCAAAGAAATTTAAATGACCCCATCTATTTGTTGACTCTGATGCTGTGAAATAAGCCACCAGGACTCACAAGGAAAGGTTAAATTACATGATTTTCAATATCCCGGCCAGGAGCAGCGAACCATTGTTATCAGATCCGGGCAATTGGTTTGCGGACTCCGAACTAATTAATCAGTTACCTATAAAAGCCCGATTCCTCCTCAATAAGTAAATTTCTATGTGTGTTTTGTCCCTCCGACAGACTCGGCTTCCATTGGAGTCATTTGGGTGGTGTATGGCCATTTTAATAAGCTCTATGGACAGATGAATGCAGTCGCTTTGTAAGGGAAACATCTCTCTTTTGTGAGTTTCCACAGGAATATTATCACGGCATCTTTCCCCCAAATTCATAGACCTTCAACAAAACCTCTTTTCAAAGACCAGAGAGTCCGCTTGTGTCCCCTTGTCACTAATTGGGACGTCAGTTCCCTTGGCAGAATGAAAAGCTGTTAATTATTTCTCTTCATATCTGACGAAATTTCCCTCTTTTCTCCTCTCTTTCAGAAGGGATCATTAGCCTGACATAGCGAACAAAGCCACATTAGGACCTCAACTTCTTAATGATCAAAAAAGAAAAATCCCCCCACTCGGTCCATTTTCTTATCTTCTATTTAACAACTTTATCATATTTGAATTTAGCCTCATCCTATTATGGAGAGATAATGAGGCTGCTGGTTTGCTGGCTGACGGAGCCCATTCTCCATAGGATGCATTTTGAAAACCTCAGTGAAGGTACCGACAATAACAGCCCAGAGTTTTCTGTACCAATATTTGCAATAAAAAGTCACAATATTGAGACTATGTTTTCCCCATTTTTATCTTAAAGCTGGGCTTTCTTGAATATACCTAAGTACGTATTTAGTGGGATAATAGAAAATATTCAGGGGCATTCAGATGGGCAGTGGATACAGCACCGGCCCTGGGAGATCTGAATTCAGATCCGGCCTCAGACACTTAATATTGTGTGACCCTGGGCAACACTTAACCCCAATTGCAATTGCAAAACCAAACCAAAACGTCAATGAGAAGAAAATGTTCCATTCTGGGAGAAGATCTGGATCCAAATTCTGGTTCAAACCAATTCCTGTGAAACAGCTTTTCCTTTTTTCTTCTTTTTTTCTTTTTTTTTGCTGAGGCAATTGGAGTTAAGTGACTTGCTCAGGGTCACACAGCTAGAAAGTGTTAAATGTCTGAGAGCAAATTTGAATTCAGATCCTCCTAACTTCAGGGCTAATGTGCTATCCACTGAACCACCTAGCTGCCCTACCAGTAGAAGAGATATATGCATCCTAGTTACTTCAAGGATCTGCTGCAAGGTGAACTTCTTTTAAATTTAAGAGAGGATGGAAGACAATATGATGAAACCCTAGCCTTAAAATTAAGAAGATTGGAGTTGAAGTTTTGATTCTCATATATGTTGTCTGTTTGTTCTGGGCAAGGTACTTAAGCCCTTAAACCCTCAGTTTCCTGATCTGTAAAATAGAAATAATAATCTTGTAGTATGAAGTAAACCTGGTATTGTAGATAGAAAACTGTCCTCAAAGCCCAAAAGATCTGAATTCAAGTCTCATTTCTAACACATTTCTGTCTGTGTGATCCTGAGCAAGTCACACACCTTTCAGTGTTTGAGGCAACTCTTTAAAATTCCAAGACAAAGGGATTGCTAGGTGGAACAGTAGTTAGAGCCCCATCCGGGAAGTCAGAAAGACCTGAGTTCAAATCTGGTCAGACACTTGATACGTCCTAGCTGTGTGACCCTGGGCAAGTCATTTAACCCCAACTACCTCAGCAAAAAAAAATAAAAATTCTAAGACAAAGAGAGGATTCATATACTTAGAAAGAGCTTTCACCCCAGAATTTCCCCACGCCAATGAAACCACCTCCCCCAAAATGGCTACACTGTGAGATCTTATATTAGTTTTTAAAAATTTCTCTTTTTCATATCTTTCCAGACTTATCTGTGTCAGACATTTTTATCAAAAGAAAAATGAACAGGATTTCACAAAATATGTCTGAATCTGAATAACTCTTTAAGGATTTAGAAAAATCTACAACTAATGGGAAATTTGGGGAAAACTGGTTTTGGAGATAGCTGAATCAGTTTAGCTAGATTAATCAATCAACCAACATGCATTTATTAAGCGCCTGGTATATTCCAGGCTCTGTGCTAGGATAAGAAATGAATGATATATATTTCCTTGAATCTTAACATAGATTTTTATATATCTCTACAATTAGAAAATAACTTCTAGGAGGGCAGGGACCTTAGCGATGGACAGTACTGCACAGTTAAGAATTCAGCCCCTTCTTGGCTCTTTTCAACAATGAGATGATTCAAGGCAATTCCAATAGACTTTTGATGGAAAGAGTCATTCATATCCAGTTAGAAAACTATGGAGCCTGAATGTGGATCACAACATAGTATTTTCAGCTTTTGTTGTTGTTGGTTTGCTTGCTTTTCCCCCTCTCATTTCCTTTCCCCTTTTGATCTGATTTTTCTTGTACAGCATGATAAATGTGGAAATAGGTTTGAAGAATTGCACATGTTTAACCTATAATGGATTACTCTCTTTTTAGGGAAGAGGGAGAGGAAAGGAGAAAAATTTGGAACACAAGGTTTTGCAAGAGTGATTATTGAAAAAAAAACTTTGCATTGCATATATTTCGAAAAATAAAAAGCTATTTTTTAAAGAATTCACTCCATTGAGTACAATCTTCAATATTCATGCATTTAACTTTTTTTTATTATAGCTTTTTATTTACAAATTATATGCATGAGTAATTTTTCAGCACTGACAATTGCAAAACCTTGTGTTCCAACTTTTCCCCTCATTCCCCCCATCCCGTTCCCTAGATGGAAGGTAGACCAATACATGTTAAATATGTTAAAGTATATGTTAAATACAATATATGTATATATAGTTATACAATTATCTTGTGCATTTAACTTTTATGACTTCAAGCACACATGGGATTTTATTAGAAACCTCATTTTTGCTTTCATGTTGACAACCACACATATTGACATTATGTACAGTGGAAGAAAAAATGAGAAGAGGATGTGGGCAAGTTTGGGGAGAGGCTACCTCTCCTACCAATTTCGTGTGATATGAAAAGTGAATATTGTCTGAAATAATTTTTTTCATTGACAAAAGATCACAGAATGCTAAGGAATTATTGACAAGAAAAGTGTTTTGCATGTTAACCAATCTTATTTTGCATGCTGAATTTTATGGTTAATAATTTTTTGTGGTTAATTTGTGGTTAATAATTTTATAGTTATGGCTAGGAAAAGCACATATTATCAGAATTAATGTTTTGTTATAGATAATTATATGAAAAGTATATTTTCTGTAATCTGTAGTGAAATAATACAGTTTTTGATGGTTTAAGACCTAATCTCTTATTTCCCAAAATTTCAGTGTATCAGCATTTGAATTTTTGCCATTTTCTAAGAAAGTTGTCCCTGCAAAAGTTGAAGATGGTCTGTATTTATCTTTTTGCAGCTTCTACACTGCCAGGGTTATGCGAGGTAGGCTAAGGGATACAGAAATATAAGAAATAGAAGACATCGTCCTGGCCCTCAAGTGTTTTACAGTTGAATGTGAAGACCAGGGCAGGCAAGAGCACACATATAAATGATTAGAGAATATTGAAAGACAGCATACAGAATTTCAGAAAGGCCCTATGCAAAAGTACCCTCCATAGCATCCCTGACAAGGAGTCCTTGAGCTACCACTTATAGACTCACTTCAACTGATGGAGAGCCCATTACTCTCAAGGCAGTCGATTCTCTCATTGTTAGAAAGTTGTTTTTCCTTTTATACTGAACTGAAATCTGAGCTCTGGTACTTCCCCCCCAACTCCCACCGTCTTTGTGGCTTAAACAAAAGAGTGCCAGAGTTAGAGGATATGGGTTCAAATCCCGAGTGTTCCACTTTCTATCGATGGGACTTTGGAGAAATCATTTTCCCTGTCAGCTGCAGTTTTCTCATCTGTAAAATGAAGAAGGACTAGATAATCTCTGAGGATAGTTTCTGAAATCCACACCAGTCAAAATTCCAATGAAGCTTTGGTCTTTCATGATCAAAAAATCATGATCCTACACTAAGGAAAATGTTTCCAAGATTTTGAACATGACATCTCCCCAAGGCCAAAAGTGAGCCTTTCTTTTGGCCTGTTTTTTCTAATTTTGTTTTCTGGATCTCTAAGATAATTGAACTTTGTGTCGGGGAGAAGTGACTAAATCTATCTGGTACATTACCAGATGTTAAGGATGCTACTGAAGAAAGGAAACAAGTATTTATTAAGTGCCTACTATGTGCCAGATGCTGAGCTAAGCACT